>NC_136059.1:952849213-953484628 GCF_964261635.1 Lissotriton helveticus | reverse complement strand
CACACCCACACTTCCACACAACATTCCCTGCACACACCACATTCTCACACACCAATTCCACTCACATCCACACACCACATTCCACACACATCCACACACATTCCACACACTGCACACACATTCCAACACACCATATTACACACAAATTCCACACACATTCCACACACATTCATACATTCCACACACCACATTCACACACCACACACACACACACATTCCCAATTCCCTCACATTCCACACACATTCCACACACACCACATCATTCCACACACATTCCAAACACCACCTTCCACACACCACATTCCACACACATTCCACACACCACATTCCACACACACCACATTCCACACACATCCCACACACATTCCACACACATTCCACACACATTCCACACACACCACATTCACACACATTCCACACACATTCCACACACATTCCACATACCACATTCCTCACACATTCCACACACATTCCACACACCACACATCACACACACCACATTCCACACACCACATTCAACACACCACATTCCACACACCACATTCCACACACCACATTCCACACACATTCCACACACATTCCACATTAAACACACATTCCACACACCACATTCCACACACATTCCACACACACCACACACACCACATTCCACACACCACATTCCACACACCACATTCACACACCACATTCCACACACACACATTCCACACACATTCCACACACCACATTCCAAACTCCACACACATTCCACAACACATTCCACAACACATTCCACACCACATTCCACACACCACATTCCACACACATTCCACTCACATTCCACACACCACATTCCACACACACCACATTCCACACACATCCCACACACATTCCACACACATCACATTCCACACACATTCCACACACATTCCAAACACACCACATTCCACACATATTCCACACACATTCCACACACATTCCACACCACATTCCACATACATTTCACACACCACATTCCACACACCACATTCCACACACCACGTTCCACACACCACATCCCACACGCATTCACACACACCATTCCACACACATTCCACACACCACATTCCACACAAATTCCACACACACCACATTCCACATTCCACACACACCACATTCCACACACATTCCACACACATTCCACACACCACATTCCACACACCACATTCCACACACATTCCACACACATTCCACACACCACATTCCACACACACCACATTCCACACACATCCCACACACATTCCACACACACCACATTCCACATTCCACACACATTCCACACACACCACATTCCACACATATTCCACACACATTCCACACACATTCCACACACATTCCACACCACATTCCACATACATTTCACACACCACATTCCACGCACCACGTTCCACACACCACATTCCACACACATTCCACACACATTCCACACATACACAAACATTCCACACACATTCCACATTCCACACACCACATTCCACACACATTCCACACACCACATTCCACACACATTCCACACACACACACCACACACATTCCACACACAACACACCACACACTACATTCCACACACATTCCACACACCACATTCCACACACATTCCACACACCACATTCACACACATTCCACACACCACACACATTCCACACACCACATTCCACACACATTCCACACACATTTCACACACATGCCACACACCACATTCCACGCACCACGTTCCACACACCACATTCCACACACATTCCACACACATTCCACATTCCACACACCACATTCCACACACATTCCACACACACACATTCCACACACATTCCACACACCACACACATTCCACATACAACACACCCCACACACTACATTCCACACACATTCCACACACCACATTCCACACACATTCCACACACCACATTCCACACACATTCCACACATTCCACACACCACACACATTCCACACACATTCCACACACATTCCACACACCACATTCCACACACATTCCACACACCACATTCCACACACATTCCACACACCACACACATTCCACACACCACATTCCACACACATTCCACACACATTCCACACACATGCCACACACCACATTCCACGCACCACGTTCCACACACCACATTCCACACACATTCCACACACATTCCACATTCCACACACCACATTCCACACACATTCCACACACCACATTCCACACACATTCCACACACCACACACATTCCACATACAACACACCCCACACACTACATTCCACACACATTCCACACACCACATTCCACACACATTCCACACACCACATTCCACACACATTCCACACATTCCACACACCACACACATTCCACACACATTCCACACACATTCCACACATATTCCCCACACCACATTCCACACACCACATTCCACACACCACATTCCACAAACCACATTCCACACACATTCCACACACCAGATTCCACACACATTCCACACACCACATTCCACACACCACATTCCACACACATTCCACACACATTCCACACACCACATTCCACACACATTCAACACACCACATTCCACACACATTCCACACACACACATTCCACACACATTCCACACACCAGATTCCACACACATTCCACACACATTCCACACACATTCCACACACATTCCACATTCCACACACATTCCACATACATTACACACACACACCACACACCCCACATTCCACACACATTCCACACACCACACACCATATTCCACACACCACACACCACACACCACATTCCACACACCACGTTCCACACTCCACATTCCACACATTCCACACACCACATTCCACATTCCACACACCACACATTCCAAACACCACATTCCACAAACATTCCACACACGTTCCACACACCACATTCCACACACCACATACATTCCACATTCCACACACATTCCACACACCACATTCCACACACATTCCACACACATTCCACACACATTCCACACACCACATTCCTCACACATTCCACACACATTCCACACACCACACATCACACACACCACATTACACACACACACCACACACACCACATTCCACACACCACATTCCACCCACATTCAACACACCACATTCCACACACCACATGGAAGATGGACCGCGGCAGCGCCAGCAGGCTCCAACGATGGTTCAGCGAAGATGGACCGCGGCAGCGCCAGTAGGCTCCAAAGATGGTTCAGCGAAGATGGACGCGGCAGCGCCAGCAGGCTCCAAAGGTAGTTTCAGGTTTCAGGGTAATGAGTTCTTCTCGGGGTCAGCCGCGACAGCATCAGCAGGGCTCTTGACTCCAGGATACAACTGCCGTCCTACTCCAGGGCTGGCCCAGATATAGGACTGGAGTCCTTTGATGTCCGGCCCCTCGCGCCTGGGGGGTCAGAGGATGGTGATGTCCAGACACAAAGCAGGGGGGTGGAGCCAGCACCCAGGGAGGCCGGAGGGCGATCGATACCAGGCGTCCGGGGATGACTGGAGGGTCATCGAAACTCCCCTCCTCTTGGATCTGTTGAGTGGCCACTCTACCACCCGGGGGATCTTGGTGCCTCGATGTCGGGGCTTCGCTGGGGCCTTGGCCGGGGCCAAGGTCACGTGCTCGGGACGTGATGGGCCCAAGATGGAGTCGGGCGAGGCCTCGTGCTCGGAACGCGATGAGCCCAAGATGGAGTCGGGCCTGTAGGGGTGGTCCGGAGTGGTAGCCGGACCGGCAGTGTTGGGGCGTGCAGGGTTCGCCGTGTTCCAGGGGGGAGAGCCATGGTTTGCCAGGGTGGTTGCTCTCGTCGGTAGTTCGTGTAGGGTCGTGCCAAGGGGGCGACCGGGGCTCGATGGAGGGCCGATGTCGTCCTGGGACCGCCATGCGGGAGGGGTAGGACCACGCCATGAGGCCGGGTCCAACACCCACCTTCATTCGCCAGCTGTCGTGTCCCTGGTGGTGGGCCCCCGAACCTGAACAAAGCACACAGTGACAGGTTGATGTACGTATGCTTCTTCATTCTTTCGGAGCAGGTCTCAGCAGCAAGCGTGCCTGCTCATACTACCTTGTCGTGTGCTTGTATGTGCACCTAAGGTAGTTGGGTGTGGTATAACCCTGAGCGGCACCATTACTCAAACAGCTAATGTTTACTTTACCTAGTACCATTACATGCCCACTAAATTTGTTTGCTTTATGAGGTGTGACATCATTTCCCACTACTACCCCTTTTTTGTTCTATATTCCCGAACTGCCACACAGGGCACCCAGATTAAATTCTTGAAGACCCCATGTCTTTCAGAATGTTTTCTTGCTTGTCATTGCATACAAGAAACAAAAGAAAGGAAATCTTGAAAGGTAAAGAGTAAGTGAATGAGTGAGTGAGTGAGTGACTTGTGAGTGAGTGTGTAAATAAATGTAAATGTCGGAATTTGTAAAGCACACAGCTACCTCCACCGGAGGTGTCCCGGCGCTGTCCGTATACCGCTTAGGAACCCTTCCTGGCTTTCCTGGGAAATGTCCACTCCTGGGCACCCCCCAGGTGCAGCTAGGCATCCCAGCGCTTTTGGGGCCGTTGTGGAGACTAAGCAAGCTATTGCCCAGAGTTGCAGCGTGGGACCCATGATCAGAACAGGCACTGAGGCGAGAATATCCAGTCAGGGGAATTAATGAGCCGGAGACCCGCCGAGGCGGGAATCGAACCCTGGTCCCTGGCCAGAGCTCTGCATCAAGGTCTGCCTGCTCTAACCATTGAGCCACACTTCTCCACGAGAGATTGAGTGAGTTATCAAAAAATGCAAAACATGGTTGTTAGTACTTCTAGACACTCTAAATGACATTGGAAACCAACAAAAATAATATCAGACCTGGAAGGCCACCTATCTGGCATGAACCGTGGATAGTAAGGAGTTTCCTGAAAGTCAAATGAGGCATGGAAGGCAGCCCCGTACAAGGCGGCGTGGTGCACAATACTAGAAGATACCTGAACCAAAGAGTTCTATTATCCTGATGACTAGGGCAGTTTCACTGGTGCCCTAGAACCCTCAATTGTAAACAAATAAATTCTAGCCAATAAATAAGGTGGTGAGAGTTACCAGTATCATGACAAACTGCTGCGCATCGACGCCAAAGGTAGATCATATGTCTCATCCTCTTGCCCTCTCTTCCTCTTTTTGCCAATGCCTCACCGGATAAAAGATAGATGCCTAGGCAAAACCTACAAATTAAAAGGAAAAGACACTGTTGGAAAGGCGACCCCAGGGGAGACAGAAGATGTCTGACTTCCCGCCCCGAGACTCACCTCTCTCTATGGAATAGGCCGAGCGCCGTAGGGAGGCCTCCTTGGCGAGACTCTTCTCCTACAATCGTACCAGCTGAGCAATCACACTACTACAGACGGACACCACACTACGGAGTATTCACAAGTATCTTTATATAAGAAATGAAGGCACGTTCTTAGCAGGTTAGCAGGTAGGGATCGGGGGATCCATAAAGCCGTGGTTTCGGGAATAATGGGGTAGCGGGACAGTCTTGGCACCAACTAGTGCGTGGATAGTTCGAGGGGTCAGGCCGCGACAGCGTCAGCAGGGCCTCGAAGGTGGTTCAGCTTGGTCAGGCCGCGACAGCGTCAGCAGGGCCTCGAAGGTGGTTCAGCTTGGTCAGGCCGCGACAGCATCAGCAGGGCCTCGAAGGTGGTTCAGCTTGGTCAGGCCGCGATAGCGTCAGCAGGGCCTCGAAGGTGGTTCAGCTTGGTCAGGCCGCGACAGCGTCAGCAGGGCCTCGAAGGTGGTTTAGCTTGGTCAGACCGCGACAGCGTCAGCAGGGCCTCGAAGGTAGTTCAGCTCGGTCAGGCCGCGACAGCGTCAGCAGGGCCTCGAAGGTGGTTCAGCTCGGTCAGGCCGTGACAGCGTCAGCAGGGCCTCGAAGGTGGTTCAGCTCGGTCAGGCCGCGACAGCGTCAGCAGGGCCTCGAAGGTGGTTCAGCTCGGTCAGGCCGCGACAGCGTCAGCAGGGCCTCGAAGGTGGTTCAGGTGCACGAGTTCGGATCAGGATCAGCCGCGACAAGGTCAGCAGGGCTTCGACTCCAAGATACAACTCGAGTCCTAATCCAGGGCTGGCCCAGATATAGGACTGGAGTCCTTTGATGTCCGGACCCTCGCGCCTGGGGGTCCGAGGGGCCAGGATGAAGGTGTCCAGACACCCAACAGGGGGGTGGAGCCAGGGCCCAGGGAGGCTGGAGGGCGATCAACACCAGGCGTCCGGGGATGGCTGGAGGCCCATCGAAACTCCCCTCCTCCGGGATCCGCCAAGTGGCCACTCTACCACCTGGGAGGATCTTGGTGCCTCGATGTCGGGGCTTCGCTGGGGCCGGGGCCAGGGATGGCTGCGGCAAAGGGGTCGGGACGTGATGGGCCCAAGATGGAGTCGGGCCGGAAAGGGTGGCCTGGCATGGTCGCCAGACCGGCAGTGTTGGCGAGCAGGGTCCGCTGGGGTCCCAAGGGGGGAGAGCCGTGGGTTGCCAGGGGGGCTGCTCACGTCGATGGTTCGTGTCCAGGGGGGTCGACGGCGGGTCGACGGAGGCCGATGCCGTCCCGGGCCCGCCATGCGGGAGGGGTAGGACCACGCCACGAGGCCGCATCCAACACATGTCCCCTCCAGCTGAAGGCGGGGAGAGTCACCCATCTTCCTGGGTATTCTCCTCGTCGAGGCGGAAGAAGCGGGACAGGCCGTCAGCGTTGGCGTGGTCGTTGCCAGGGCGATGCTCCACAGTGAAGTCCATCCCTTGGAGGGAGATGGACCATCGCAGCAGCTTTGGGTTTTCGCCACGCATCTGCATCAGCCACCGCAGGGGCCGGTGGTCAGTCTGGACCCGGAAGTGGGTGCCGAAGAGGTAGGGCCTGAGTTTCTTGAGGGCCCACACGACGGCGAAGGCCTCTCTCTCAATGGTGCTCCATCGCTGTTCTCTGGCCAGCAGCCGCCGGCTGATGAAGGCCACAGGATGGTCAATCCCCTCGGGGTCAATCTGAGATAGGACCGCCCTAATGCCGTGCTCCGAGGCGTCGGTCTGGACTACGAACTCCCGGCTGTAGTCAGGGGCTTGGAGCACAGGGGCGGTGCACATGGCTGTTTTCAAAGTCTCGAAGGCCACCTGACACGCGGGTGTCCATGGTAATTTCTGGGGCCGGTTCTTCGAGGTCAGTTCAGTGAGGGGACCCACAATGCTCCCATAGTTCTTTATGAAGCGCCGATAATATCCAGTGATCCCCAGGAAGGCTCGGACGGCTGTCTGGCTGACCGGGGGCTCCCAGGCCATGATGGCGTCAATCTTGGGTTGGAGGGGAGCCACGTGGCCACTCCCCACTTGGTGTCCCAGGTAGGTCACGGACCCTTGACCTATTTGGCACTTGCGGGCCTTTATTGTTAGTCCGGCCCGTCGGAGGGCCGTCAGGACCTCCCAGAGGTGCTTCAGGTGCTCGGCCCAGTGGAGGCTGTACACTGCAATGTCGTCTAGATAGGCGGCGCTGAATTCTTCTAGCCCCGCCAGCACTTTGTTCACCAGTCTCTGGAAAGTTGCTGGGGCGTTTTTCATGCCGAAGGGCATCACCTTGAATTGGAAGTGGCCATCGGGTGTGGAGAAGGCCGATCGCTCCTGGGCGCCAGGGGTGAGGCCGATCTGCCAGTACCCTGCTGTGAGGTCGAAAGTACTGAGGTACCTGGCGGCTCCCAGGCGGTCGATTAGTTCATCTGCCCGGGGGATGGGATGTGCGTCGGTTCTGGTAACAGCATTTAGTCCCCGGTAGTCGACACAAAACCTGAGTTCTGGAGGGGTGCCAGGTGCGGCGGCGTTGGGGACCAGGACAACTGGGCTGGCCCAGGGACTGCCGGAGTGTTCGACCACCCCCAGGGCCAGCATTTTAGTCACTTCTGTCTGGATGCAGGCCCGAACTCGGTCGGGAACTCGGTAGGCCCGGTGTCGCACTGGCTGGCGGTCCCCGGTGTCGACATCGTGGACACACCACTGGGTAACCCCGAGGGTGAGGGAGAACAGGTCGGTAAACTGTTCCAACAGCTCTTGGCAGTCTCGGCGCTGTGCGGGGGTCAGGTCGGAGGAGAGAGAGATTCCCTCGACGGAGCCGTCTTTCTCAGCGCACCTTAGGAGGTCGGGCAGGAGCTCGGAGTCGTCTTCGGCCCCATCATCGGTAGCTAGCAGCAGGCTCAGTTCTGTGCGGGCAAAATGAGGTTTGAGCCGGTTGGCGTGCAGAACCCAGAGGGGGTTTCGGGGTGACTCCATGTCCACGAGATAGGTGACGGGGCTCTTGCGCTCGATCACTTTGAAGGGGCCCGACCATTTGTCCTGGAGGGCACAAGGTTCGACCGGGGTCATGACCCAACCTGCTGGCCGGGCTCGAACTCGATGGATGAAGCTTTCTGGTCATACCAGCGTTTCATGTCTTCCTGACTGGCCTCAAGGTTGGCCTCGGCAAGGGCCCGGAACTTCCGAGTCTGGCTTCGGAGGGTCAGGAGGTACCGGTAGACATCCGGCGGGGCGTCTTGGACTGTAGTCTCCCAGCCTTCTTTGACCAGGCTCAGGGGACCTCGGACAGGGTGCCCGTACAAGAGTTCGAAGGGGCTGAACCCCAGGGATTTCTGTGGTACCTCCCGATTGGCGAACAGGAGGCAGGGCAGCAGGACGTCCCATTTGCGGCGGAGGGGTTCTTCTACGCCCTGGATCATCCCCTTGAGTGTTCTGTTAAACCGCTCCACAAGTCCATTCCCTTGGGGGTGATACGGGGTGGTGAACTTATATGTGACCCCGCACTGTTGCCACAGGGACCGCATATACTTCGATATAAAGTTTGTGCCCCGATCGCTCACGACTTCTCGGGGGAACCCCACTCTGGAGAAGATCCCCATCAGTGCTCGGCCCACCACGGGAGGCGTTATGGTTCATAGGGGGGTGGCTTCGGGATAGCGGGTGGCATGGTCCACCAGGACGAGGATGAAGCGATGCCCTTGAGAGGTTCGGGGATCCAGGGGCCCCACGATGTTGATCCCCACTCGCTCGAAGGGAGTGGTCACCACTGGAAAGGGTTGGAGCGGGGCCTTCATCTTCCCCCCGCTCTTTCCGCTGGCTTGGCATGTCGGGCAGGTGCGGCAGTGGTTATGCACATCGTTGCGCATTTTCGGCCAGTAGAAATGGGTCACCAGGCAGCTGTAAGTTTTGTCCTGCCCCAGGTGCCCGGCGAGGGGCACATCGTGTGCCAGGTTCAAGAGAAAGTCTCTGAATTGTAGGGGGACCACCAACACTCGGCTGGCCCCCAGCTCGGCAATTTTCTGTTCACTGTATAGGAGGCTGTGGTCCCAGTATATCCAGTGGTACCTCGAGGTGTCCCCGGCAGCTTGGGCTGTGGCTTGCTGCCGGGTCCCCTCGAGGGAGGGGCAGGCCTTCTGTTCCTGCCGGAATTCTTCTCGGGTGGGACCACCCTCCTGGTGCCATTGAGCTAGTTCGGGTATGTCGCTGAGTTCGGTGCTGCCTTCTCGGTCATGCTCTAATGGCTCGGGCTCGGATTCTTCATTGACTGTGGGCGGTGGTGGCGCAGGCCACTCCGGCTCTTCAGTCGGGGTGGCCTCGGTTGCCGCCGGGGCCCGGGCAGTCATAGATCGGGTCGTAGCGCAGACCCACTCTGGTAGTCCCATCATTCCTAGATGTTCTCTCCGCTCGACTTGGGCCCAGGGAGAGCTCTCGAGGTCGTTTCCGAGGAGGCAGTCCATGGGGGCGTCGTCCCGGACGGTCACCTTGAGGGTGCCCGACACCCCCCCCCACTCGAAGGGGATTCGGGCCATCTGACACAGAGTCTCGGAGTTGTCGGCGGCCCTCACGGGGCATCGCACGTTGGGTATGATCTGTTCAGGGGTCACTAAGTGGCAGCGGACGGCCGTCACACTGGCTCCTGTGTCTCGGAGGGCTTCGGTCCATCGTCTATTGATGTGGACCCACTGACGGTATTTTTGAGTGTTGCTCGGTAGAGGGGCTTGGGGGACCATGCCTCTTTCGCCCAGGCAGGCTAGGGCCAATGCGGCCGGTTCATACTCGGTCTGATCTTCATTGTAGACCTCTTCGCATTCTTCTTCCCCTTCCCCCAGGGCTGCAGCAGCGAACTGGCAGGTCGGAGGCCCGGTGGTGCCGGGGCGCTGGTTCATGGGGCAGAGGGGGTCACTGGCATAGTGACCGGGCCGCTGGCATCTGTGGCAAGTAATGTTCGGGCGGGGCCCCGGCCGTGCTGGAGGGGGTCCTCTTCTGGTCAGGGTTGGCGAATGTTTATTCTGGGGGGACCCCCGAGGCGGGCTCCGGCCCGGGCCCGCCGGGAAGTCTCGGCTCCTGTTCTGGCCTCCTCCGCCGCCACGCTGGCGGGGGTGCCCCTGGCCGTTCCGTCCCGTTTCTCCTATCGGGGTCCGGGGGACCCGGGTGCTCACCCATCGATCAGCCTCGACGGCGAGTTTTCGGGGCTCGGTCAGCTTGCTGTCGAGGAGATGCTGTCTGAGCTCGACAAAGCAGTTGTTGGAGAGGTGCTCCCAAACGATGAGGTCGAACAGCTGCTCGTAGGTGGACACTTTACTGCCCTTTATCCATCCTTCCAGGGCCCGGCTATAAAAGTTTAAGTATTCCACCCACGTGGTACCGGGGATCTTTTTGCAGTCTCTGAATCTCTGTCGGTACATCTCGGGGGTGAGGCCATACCGGGTGAGCAGGGCGTCCTTCATGTGGTCATAGGAGGACATCACTTCCTCGGCCAACTCGAGCAGGGTGTCCCTCCCTTCGCTGACAAATCTCCCCCATAAGCCGTCACCCCAGTCTTTTCGCGGGATGCGGTGCGCGGTCATGGCAACTTCATACGCCTTGAACCATTGCTGGATATCGTCATTCTTGTAGTATTCCTTGACGATATCTTTGGGAATGTGGACCTTCGGGTCGGCCGGAGGTGGAGGGTCCCGGGTTATCGCGGCGCCAGCCTCTTCGGTCTTGGACTTGATCTCTAGTTCTTTGAGGCCACGCTCGTGTTCGTATGTGAGCTTTTTTTCTTCCAATTCCCTTTGCCTCCGCCTCTCTTCCAGATCTCCTTCTAATCGTAGTTGCTCAATGGCCATTTTCTTTTCTGCTAATTGAAGTTCTCCATCCAGCCGGAGTCGGGCGAGCTCTAGTTCATGGAGCCGACTCCTCTCTCGCTCCCGGGCGTCTTCGTGGGAGAGGCCCGGTTCTCTGTTGGCGGTTCTCTCTTCCACTGGGGCTATGACCATACTCAGGGGTACTTCTAGGATAATGTCATCGTTAGCGTGGGGTGGGGTCGCTCCGGTCTCCACCCACGTTTGCAGCGCGTCTTTGAAATCGTCTTTTGTGCTTAGTCCGGTGGTAGCGATAACCAGGGCTTTGCAGAATTGTTTGAGTTCTTTATGGGTGTACTCCTCTAATCGTTCCTTCTGGAATTCTGTGGTCGTTCCGGTTTCCTTATTAGTCATCGTGGTTGTGGGTCTCTGTTAGTAGTGGCGAATTACTCGCTGTACGATTTGCGCGGGCTCCGATCCCGTCGCTTGCCAACAATGTTGAAAAGGCGACCCCAGGGGAGACAGAAGATGTCTGACTGCCCGCCCCGAGACTCATCTCTCTCTATGGAATAGGCCGAGCGCCGTAGGGAGGCCTCCTTGGCGAGGCTCTTCTTCTACAATCGTACCAGCTGAGCAATCACACTACTACAGACTGACACCACACTACGGAGTATTCACAAGTATCTTTATATAAGAAATGAAGGCACGTTCTTAGCAGGTTAGCAGGTAGGGATAGGGGGATCCATAAAGTCGTGGTTTCGGGAATAATGGGGTAGCGGGACAGTCTTGGCACCAACTAGTGCGTGGATAGTTCAAGGGGTCAGGCCGCGACAGCGTCAGCAGGGCCTCGAAGGTGGTTCAGCTTGGTCAGGCCGCGACAGCGTCAGCAGGGCCTCGAAGGTGGTTCAGCTTGGTCAGGCCGCGACAGCGTCAGCAGGGCCTCGAAGGTGGTTCAGCTTTGTCAGGCCACGACAGCGTCAGCAGGGCCTCGAAGGTGGTTCAGCTTGGTCAGGCCGCGACAGCGTCAGCAGGGCCTCGAAGGTGGTTCAGCTTGGTCAGGCCGTGACAGCGTCAGCAGGGCCTCGAAGATGGTTCAGCTCGGTCAGGCCGCGACAGCGTCAGCAGGGCCTCGAAGGTGGTTCAGCTCGGTCAGGCCGCGACAGCGTCAGCAGGGCCTCGAAGGTGGTTCAGCGCGGTCAGGCCGCGACAGCGTCAGCAGGGCCTCGAAGATGGTTCAGCTCGGTCAGGCCGCAACAGCGTCAGCAGGGCCTCGAAGGTGGTTCAGCTCGGTCAGGCCGCGACAGCGTCAGCAGGGCCTCGAAGGTGGTTCAGCTCGGTCAGGCCGCGACAGCGTCAGCAGGGCCTCGAAGGTGGTTCAGGTGCACGAGTTCGGATCAGGATAAGCCGCGACAAGGTCAGCAGGGCTTCGACTCCAAGATACAACTCGAGTCCTAATCCAGGGCTGGCCCAGATATAGGACTGGAGTCCTTTGATGTCCGGACCCTCGCGCCTGGGGGTCCGAGGGGCCGGGATGAAGGTGTCCAGACACCCAGCAGGGGGGTGGAGCCAGGGCCCAGGGAGGCTGGAGGGCGATCGACACCAGGCGTCCGGGGATGGCTGGAGGCCCATCGAAACTCCCCTCCTCCGGGATCCGCCAAATGGCCACTCTACCACCTGGGAGGATCTTGGTGCCTCGATGTCGGGGCTTCGCTGGGGCCGGGGCCAGGGATGGCTGCGGCCACGTGCTCGGGACGTGATGGGCCCAAGATGGAGTCGGGCCGGAAAGGGTGGCCTGGCATGGTCGCCAGACCGGCAGTGTTGGCGAGCAGGGTCCGCTGGGGTCCCAGGGGGGAGAGCCGTGGGTTGCCAGGGGGGCTGCTCTCGTCGATGGTTCGTGTCCAGGGGGGTCGACGGCGGGTCGACGGAGGCCGATGTCGTCCCGGGCCCGCCAGGCGGGAGGGGTAGGACCACGCCACGAGGCCGGGTCCAACACACACTCATATGCAGACAGGCACACTGTCAATATGTTTCACCACCACATACTCTGATGCAGTCCCTCATATCACAATGAGAACAGCCTAGTTGCATTAGAAAACACTATCAACACAACTACTCCGAATCACTGCACCAGCGCCTACAAAAACATCTCCTCTCTGATTGGTGGTAAAAACATGGCAAAGCATGCATTGTGTGAGAAGCTCTCGTACACCATCTCAACAATCCTGAAATCAGGTCTCGGGGTCCCAGTGAACACCCAAGTCACCTTCATGACCATGTGTCTCACTTTCAAATGTATTTATGGGCTGGTCCTAAATTACCAAAGCAATATGCCCATGGTTCTGTTTGGGTTCACCCAGCTGAATATTCCCCTATCACTTGATCAAGCTAAAGATCAAAAGTTGCAGTCCAAATATGCCAGCCATGGAACACACTTTGACTACCACCCATACCAAGGTCGAAGGTCATCTTTGTAAGTGTCTGCACGACCAGGAAGAGCAGTGAGGTACTGCTGCTGGCAAGGGTCCGAGCTTCAAAGAATGAGCTATTCATTTATTCGGGTCGTTTGTTTCAATACTACACACTCAATTGTTCTATTAATTTATTGCAGAACATAGTGAAGGGGAAAAGCCACCTACTACACCCCAGGTCATTCATGTGGCCCATTAGATGTACCACAAAATTACCTCCGCATGCCCCTTCTAAGTGCTTGTTTTGATATAATTTCTTACCATACCTGTTCAGCTTCTAAACACTATAAATAACAGCTATTATTGTCACCCAGTTGTATGCTGTGCAGCTTACCAGTATCGGAAGGATGAAAGGCTGAGCTGGCTTTTCTGGCCTTCAGTCTCTCGTCCTCCAGATCACCATGTGTACCAGTGCAAAATGTCCAGCAAGCAAAGGGTACTTACATCCATGCTCCTTAATGTATTTTGCAAACATTACATTTTAAGAGCTATTACGTGCCTTTGCTAATGGTTTTCTAATCCGAATTGAAAAGCCAGTGAATGATGGTGACGTAAATATGAAAAGTCCAAAGTAGAATAAATATAGAGAGCTAAACTTGGCAGTCTATTCATTTCCTTTCTTTACAGGGCACCGTGCAGGCTAACAGCTGCGGCCCCCTGGAGCTCAGGAATGATTCCTCATATGCCATCCCCACAGGAGCTCTGCTGTTAGGGCAGAAACTGCAGATAGGTTTTCATAGCTCTTGCTGACTCTGGTACTTGGAAAATGACTCCAAGTTTATGGCATCCTTTCCCTCTGCACCTTCACGGCGCTCCCCGGAACTACATGTGATCTTGAGCGAAGTTGCGACTGCAGGACCTCGGTTCAAATTCTGTAATTGACGGAGATCCTGTGATGCAGGGAAGAGATGTGTGTGTGTGTGTTTGTGTGTGTGTGTGGGTGGGTGTGTGTGTGTGTGTGTGTGTGTGTGTGTGTGTGTGTGTAAAGTATGTTAACTTAATGAAATACAGCTGTGAATGTGTAACTAGAACATGTAAAACCTCACTTGATGTACATGATCTTGATCCAGCATCTTCCAATTAATGTAAAGCGCTCCATTCTTTATCAGCTAGGTGTGTGCTATATAAATATCTTTAGATTACAACCGAGTCTTGAAATACAGTCTTCTATAGGATAGGAAAAGTAATATAGTCACGAGTTAGCACTGTGCGTTTTACAATTCGATATCTCTGAAAAGGTATCCTTGTTCTATGTGCAGAGCCCTGGGCAAGGCTAAGAACCTAATTTGGCATTGGGTTGGACAAGTTCCTAGTACCTTATGAGCTCCCATGAAAATGCCATCCAGAAGCAATCAAAGGGCCCACCTCCACTCCAACCACTAGAGCAGGACCCCCCCCCCTAAAACTCTTCTCTCTCCCCCCCTCCTTCTTCTTCTTTCAGAGTAGACAGATGGGCAGGGGGCCGGACATGCATATATTTGGTTTTATTCCGACCAGCCTGACGGTTACCTGAAGCACAAAACGCCAATGTATATATGTTATATGTGAATTGCAGAGATACTGTACAACCAACGGCTAAGCCACATGGCTGCCACCCCTGTATGTACAAATGCGATGAGGACTACATGTTATTTGGTATATGTTGTAAGTGTTAAAAATCCAATAAAAACGTTTTTTTTTTTTTTTTTTAAAGAAAATTCCTTGAATCCTGGGAGAGCTGCAGAATCTAGAAGAATTTCCTAGGCAGTGTAAATAGTTTATATTGAGGACCAGTGGATTCCTCTCCGGATTTGGCACTTCCTCCAGAAACCAGCTGATTTTCCTTTAACACCCAA
This sequence comes from Lissotriton helveticus, assembly GCF_964261635.1. Classification (NCBI taxonomy): domain Eukaryota; kingdom Metazoa; phylum Chordata; class Amphibia; order Caudata; family Salamandridae; genus Lissotriton; species Lissotriton helveticus. Next base: position 953,469,214 of record NC_136059.1, on the reverse strand, counting down.
GTCAAAATCAGGCCACAAATCTGTTATGAGCAAGATGCTGGGGAATCATCAACTTTTTATCTACTACTAGCTTACCCGTCGCGCGTTGCTGCGATCTCCGAACAAAGGAAATTCAAGGAAACTCGTTATGATAACATTCAATTTACATTGTTTCATTTTTTATTGAAACTTATTCATTTGAATATGGAAAGAAAAAATTGTTATATTTCTTTTTATTTGAAACAAAAAAATAACAAGCAAGGCATGAATACAAAATACAGAGTGCGTAGTTCGTACCAAGGTGGAAAACCCCTTTAACATACAATAGTACAAATAATACAGCAATGGGGGAGGGGAGGAGAAAAGGGGAAAGAAGCAGAATCAACATGGGGTCAGGGGGAAAGCGGAACATCCATGATGGTAGTTGCTGGTGGAACACATATGTCACCCCGATATCGGTTCCAGGGACCCCAAATTCTATGCCATTTCTGGGGGCGACCCCGGGCCAGATATACCGTTTTCTCCCTAAACATGCACCAGTCCATGTTTTCAATCCACACACCAAGAGTAGGAGGCCTCTGGGACCCCCAGAGCTGCGCAATATTACGTTTGGCAATCATGGCCCCCAAGGTCACCCACTGAGTCTGAGCAGCATTGTGATCAGTCAGCTCCCAAACATTCAGTAAGCAGCGCCTAGCTTCGGGCAGAAGTTCAACACCTGTAACCTCCTCCATCACTTCGTGGACTCGTTTCCAATAGTCAGCAACTTCCCGACATTCCCAAATAATATGGAGAAATGTACCCAACAATCCACAGCCCCGTTTACACAAACCCTCCTTGGAAAAGCCCATCTGAACCAGACGGGGACCCGTGACATATACCCTGTGCAAGATTTTCAGTTGAACCAATCTGAGTCTCGCTGGAATCGCGACCTCCTTAGGAGAGGAGATCGCAGACTGCCAGTCCTCATCGTCCAGTTCAAGGCCGTCACGGGTCCAGAGTTCACACAAATGGAGCAGGAGGTCTGTCCTATCATTGATCAATTTCTTATAAACCAGGGAGATGGTACTATCGGGCATATGTCCATCTAACACCCGATCCTCCAGCGGGGTAGACTCCGGTATTACTTCCCCTTCCTGGAAGACTGACATCAGGGCATGTCGGACCTGAACATAATGGAAATACTCCGTTTCTACCAAGTCAAGCTCCGCTTGCAAGGCTGAAAACGGCTTCACTTGTCCCTTGGCCCATAGGTCTCCCACCTTCGTGATGCCGATGAGATCCCACTTATCAAATCCCTTAGTATTCCACAATTTGCCTAGTCTAACAGAGCCAAAAAGCGGGGTCGCTAAGGTCAAACAATCCTTCCACCCCACCGAGCTAGTAGCATCCTTCCGAATACGTACGGCCGTCTTCGTAGGCCCCGTCAGGGAGCTAAGGACCGATTTAGTGTACAACGCCCTACGATAGTCGCCACCAGGCAATAGCCACCGGTCCATAGCAAAACCAGGGTTCAACTCCGGGCCATACATACCATGATTAATAGCCCCTAATTGAGATGCCCTATAGTATCGTTTAATATCGGGAAGAGCTATACCTCCGTCATACCATGGGAGCGTAAGTTTGGCAAGCGCTTTGCGAGGCCTGCCGTCCCATAGCAATTTCCTCTGGAGACCCTCTACTGTCCGGAAATAACTAGCCGGGACATCATCAAGCGTATTCTGAAGGGCGTACAAAAAACGGGGCAGGGACATCATCTTAAAAAGGGCCGCGCGTCCGAGCAGCGAAAGCGGAAGCCTACGCCAACCCGCAACGTCCTGTTTCAAACGATCTAAAGGAGGGATAAGATTTTTTTTTATACCGAGTTAAGGGGTCCATAGATTCATATATACCCAGATATTTAAACCCTTCCTGTGTAACTTGGATGGGACAATTAATTGGAAGGAGAGGGGTGTCACCACAAAGCACGTAGAGATACGATTTCGTCCAATTGATAACCAGGCCCGAGTTCATGCCAAAAGAGGTAAACACGTCGCACAATACTATCAACGCCTTTCTGGGTGAAGTCAGATAAAATAAAATATCGTCCGCATACAACGAGATACGATCTTCGTACTCCGGGACCACTGAATACCCCTCATAGAGGGTTCCCAACGGATCCACGCAGCCAGAGGCTCAAAGGCCAATGCAAACAGGAGAGGTGATAGAGGACAACCTTGACGGGTACCCCGCCCAAGATCAATGGAGCAGAAACACGACCGTTGACAACTATCTGTGCGAAGGGGTGCCTTGTAGAGAAGCCGCACCCATCCAATGAATTCGGGCCCGAAACTAAATTTAGCTAACGCCGCCCACAAATACGGCCATTCCACAGTATCAAAAGCCATCGTGGCGTCCAGTGACGCCAAAATGGCCGGCTCACGCAACGTCGCAACCCTCGCGAGAGCACCTTGCAGACGCCTGAGATTTAATGCCGTGTTGCGATGCCGAATAAAACCAGACTTATCTGGATGGATTAAGTCACTTATAACCTTAACCAATCTATTGGCCAGTGTTAGACCCGTCTGCTTCTGAGAGTCTCCTCACCACTATGATTTCTTTTGTTCCCCTGTACCTCCCAAAATTTGTCGCTTTTCTTTGTCTACCAGGACTTTTTATGTGTTGTTTCATGGGGTTTGATGTTCCTTGACGCCCAGTTGCTCACAAGGTTTGTGGCACCTATTTACAAGGCACCTGGCGAAACCTGTGGCATTACAAACTGGAGTTGTCAACCTGTGTATATGGCCCTAAAATGGTGGACACCCCCTTTTTCCTCATGTGAGTGACTCCCATTGGAGCCTTCATGAACCCTGGCCTTTTGAGGTTTTGGCGCCCTTTGTTTGGCGCGCATTCCTGACAGGAATTCCTTTATTTCCCTCAGGTACACCAAATGGCTGCTCTAGAACCACAGTACGGTGGCTGGTAGTGTCCTAAATACACCTCAAGAGTGCCATGTCATTGTCACAGCCAGAGAAGGTTCTAGAACCTTCTGGCTCGTGCCAGTACCCCAGGGCACTGGCTATATAAGGCCCAGTCCCTGGCGGCCATTTTGGATTAGATTAGATGGTTTTAGATGGGAAGAGATTCCAGACTTGACACCAGATTGACACCTGCCCTGTTGACCCCTGAGGTGGCTGGTAGCGCAGGCGGTAGAGCAGCGAAGGGTTGCTGGCGTTGTTTCTGACTGGCGTTCCAGTCAGGTACGTGAAAAGTGTCCTAGCGCCTACAGTGCCTGCCAAGCAAGTGCCTCATTGCCCCCAAAGACTGTGGCCAGATTTGTGTGCCTCCCCGCCCCCCCGGTGGTGAATTGTAACCGATTTCACGAGTCGCGAGGCGAGAGCAAGTTCGCCGCGACCGCGATCGTCAGCTGTGCCCCCTTCGCGACAGGCGCCTCTAGAGGGGAGCTCGGACGTCTCCGAGCCCCACCAGCGTAGAGCGCTTCCTGCGCAGACCGAAGGTGAGGTGGTGCGCCGGGGCGGGAAAAGGCCGGCCTTTGTTGGGCGGGACTAGCGTCTCTGCCACTCCCCAGTGACCCGGGAGCTGTAGCTGTGGGCGGGAACCACCCTGTATGCGGAAGACGGAGGGAGGTCTGTGAGCCCCTGAGAACCCCGTCGCTGACGAGAGAAGTGCTGTGCCCGACTGAATCGTAGCCCGATTGCAGCCGATGTGAGGTGGGCCCGTTTCTTCCTATTGAATGCAGCGTTGTGAAGGAACTGTGAACCGGCATTCATTTGACTGTGCGTGAAGGTTGTGTGACCTCTCCGGCAGCCCGTTCGTCAGTCTAGAGACTTTGAACTGGTGCCGCCTGTGTTCTAGCGGTATTAAAGCCCGTAGGCGCGCATAGATTTCACCTGCAAAGCAGAGATCCTATCCTGGTGACAGCCGAGTGCAAATGAAGTATTCACTGTGTTTCCTTGCCTTTTAGATACACGCGCATACGCCCTGAATGATCCTTAAAGAGTCCCAAACCTTATTCTGTGCTCAGAGAAGCCGTATACATTGTCATTGAAATCAACACAAACTGTAAGAGATATCTTTCCCATTTGAAACGTATTGCAAATGTGATGTTCCTAAAGTATTTAATTGGTGGCAGCGATACCAGAAGAAACATGTGGTTATGTATTTAAATGAACCAGTATTTATTCTGATGTTTATTGTGATATTTATTTGTAGTACTCATTCCTGAAGTTATTCTATTTATTGATGCTAGTTATTCCTGACTTTATTTATAGTACTATTTATTACAGAATTGAAACCCAGAACTGTATGACCAAAAGAAATGTGCATGTGCTTTCCCAGTCAACCCTATTTACAACAGAGAACTTTTATATAAAGGAATCGTATTTTTCTACAGCAGTGGTGTGGTGTCCTTCTTTTTGGTGTGGCTGTGCAGGGAGTTATTATTGGGTCAAAGCCGGCTTAACACTACAGCCTTCACTTGCCTTGTCACTTGAGCCAAGCTACCCCCTATGTGCTGGGCTTGCCCATCGCAGGTCCAACATAAAATTGGTGCTCAGCAGGTGGGATTGCGAGCCGTGCTTGTTTTGTACCCCATAATAATTCAGTGTGCACCATCAGTACACACCCGGAGTTTTCTCCTAGCGGCCCTCAAATTCAACGTTTTGCTTTTTCCAAATTCTTTCCTGGAGGTGGGTGGAAGTGACCCTCAGAGTTCTTATCCTGGTCACCTACTTCGGGTGGTTGTCCACACTTTTCACTGACAAGATGGAATTCGAAATGTCAGAGCTGGAGACCTATACAGTGGCACAGCTCAAGGATTTCTGTCAGGAAAGGGGAGTGTTCGTCCGGCGAGGGGCCAAAAGAGAGGAGCTCCGTACTAGTCTGCGAGCCTGGGTGGAAGCACACACGGAGGGAACGGTGGAGGAGGAGGAATCAGACAGAGGTACTGTCATTGATAGGACTGCGGAATGTCTCCCGGGGGTGGGTGAGATGTCAATCAGCCCCAAGGTAACCTCACGGGAGGGCAGCAGTGTGTCATCGAGAGGGTTGTCAGAGACCGAGTTAGCTGACAGGAGAGAGGAAAGACTGTTAAGGTGGGAAATAGCAAAAATGGAGATGGAAGAAAGGAGGGAGGGGAGGAGGATGGAACATGAGTCCAAGCTGGAGATGGAGGGGAAAAGGATGGAACACGAGTTCAAGCTGCGAGAACTCGACTTCCAGGCCCATAACATCACTCCGAAGGGTGTCGAGTCAAAGGAATTTGCCAGGGAGCCCAGGCTCCATTTACCCAAAGTCGCCAGTTATACCGCTGGAGATGACATAGCCAAGTGGCTGGCAGCCTATGAGGTCTCCTTAAGAGCCCATGGGATCCATGAGAAGCATTGGGGTGGTGGACTATACCGGTACATGCCTCCGACAGGTAGGGATGCCCTATTGGCCCTAGACCGGGAGGAACAGGTAAATTACCCCGCCATGAAGGTGGCGCTCATCAGAAAGTTTGGGTTGACCCCCGAGAAATACCGGCAAAGGTTTAGGGGCAGCCATAAACTGAGCTCACAGAATTGGGTTGACTTCCTGGATTAAGCCAAGAAAGCCCTGTATGGGTGGGTCCAAGGTAATGAGGTGGAGGACTATCGAGGGTTGTACGACCTAATACTCAAGGAACATCTACTCGAGAAATGTCTTCCTGAGCTGAGGCAACACCTGGTAGACAGCAAACTTACTTGCCCCCGTAAGCTTGCTGAGGAGGCGGACATTTGGGCAAGTACCCGAGTGTCCACGAAGGGGACGGGAGGAGATTCTCAGAAGTCCGGACAGGGCGCTTCCCAGAAGAAAGAGGGGGGAGATAACAAGAAACAGGAGTTCTCCAAAGGCCCCCAAAATACCTTTAAGGGGAAAAGTTTATTTTCCAATTCTAAGGCTAACCCGCCGAAGACCCCTAATCCTGGCCAGAGTCAGCAGCCAACGGTTATCCATTGCTTTGAGTGCGGTGGTATTGGACATTATAAGGGAGACGTGAAATGCCCAAAGAGACCACCCCCTCCCACTGGAGGGACGGCCCCGGGAGTCGCTAGTGTAGCGCTCGGGGAGGAGATGCCCTTAGTTAAGGGGAGGGAGTGGGCGGCTGTCACCTTAGTGTCCCTGGGTGATCGGGAGATGGTTCCAAAGATCCAGGTGCCCTCAAATACTACCAAGTATGGGCAATGGGTCACCATCAATGGCCATAGAGGGGAAGCTCTGAGAGATACAGGAGCCAGTATGACTATGATAAGGAGCCATCTGGTGTCCTCAGAGCAGGTGATTCCAGGCGTACTTCATCCAGCCGCGATGGCTGACGGCAGAATGGGCCACTATCCTGTGGCCGAGGTTCCCTTTGAGTGGGGAGGGGTTGCAGGTTCACTTCGAGTTGCCGTAAGCCCCGCCGTGCCAGTCGATTGTCTGCTGGGCAATGATATGGAGCACAATGCTTGGAAGGAGGTGGAATACCGGACTCATACGGAGATGCTGGGTACACCTGATTGGGCCTGTGTGAGTACCAGGTCTGCGGCTGCTCGGGAGGAGAAGTCGCGTGGGTGGGAGCCTGGAACAATGGCCCACCCAGCTGCTGATGAGGGAACATCTCAAGGACAGGAAGAGCCTGCCTCGATGTCCGTGCCCCGTGAGATGGATAGACCACCTGCGGAGGTGGACCCGGAGTCCGCGGAGGAGGACATGGTTCCGTTGGAGGACTTGCCTATCCCCGCTGAGTGGCGAGTGGAGGGAGGACCATCCAGGGAGGAACTGAGCAAGGGACAAAGGGAATGTCCCACCCTCGAGGGTCTGAGGCAACAGGCTGAAGCCCAGGCAGCAGGTAACGAGTCTGGGAACTATCGTGTTTACTGGGAGGATGGTCTCCTCTACAGTGAGCCCAGGGCGCCAGTGCACAGATTGTCACGGGCCCTGGTAGTCCCACAGTGTTACCGAGCCTTCCTATTAGAGTTGGCTCATGAAATTCCCTTGGCAGGACACTTGGGTCAGGACAAGACCTTTGCCCGGCTTGTCCCCCACTTTTATTGGCCTCGAATGAGGGTGGCGTCCGACACATACTGTCGGTCGTGCGTGTCATGCCAAGCCAGTGGGAAAACAGGGACGAATCTGAAGGCTACCCTGGAACCACTTCCCGTCGTTGGCACCCCCTTTGAAAGGGTGGGCATCGACATTGCTGGGCCCCTAGATCCACCTACATCATCCGGTCACAGGTTTATCCTGGTCCTGGTGGATCACGCCACAAGGTATCCAGAGGCAGTACCTCTGTGAACCATTACTGCACCAGTAGTGGCAAAGGCCCTGATGGGGATCCTTACCCGAGTGGGATTCCCCAAGGAAGTTGTGTCTGACAGGGGGACCAACTTCCTGTCAGCATATATGCGGGCAATGTGGAAGGAGTGTGGAGTGACTTACAGGTTCACCACTCCTTATCACCCACAGACCAATGGTCTTGTGGAAAGGTTCAACCAAACCTTGAAGGGTATGATTAGAAGTCTACCCGAAATCCTGCGGAGGAAATGGGACGTCCTCCTACCCTGTTTGCTCTTTTCCTACAGGGAAGTGCCGCAAAAGGGAGTGGGTTTCAGCCCCTTCGAGCTTTGTACGGGCACCCTGTACGTGGACCTCTCAGCCTGGTGAGGGACTCCTGGGAAAAGTCTCCCCGGAAAGTTCCCCAGGATATGGTGAGCTACATGCTGGCCTTCCGAAGCCAAATGGCTAAGTTGTGGAAGCAAGCTTCTGACAACTTGGAAGCCAGTCAGGCAGTTATGAAAGCGTGGTATGACCACAACGCTCACCCAGTGGAGTTGGAGCCTGGCCAGAAGGTGTGGGTGATGGAGCCTGGAGAGCTGAGTGCCCTCCAGGACCGTTGGACAGGCCCCTATGAGGTGTTGGAGAAGAAGGGCAAGTCTACCTATCTGGTGGACGTAAAGACCCCTCGACATCCGCATCGGGTGTTACATGCCAATCGCCTCAAGCCCCACTACGAGAGGCCCGAAGTCATGTTGGTTATGGTGACTGACGGATCGGAGGAAAAGGACACTGAGCCTCTCCCCGACCTTTTTGCGTCTCAAGAAAAGGATGGGTCAGTGGAGGGAGTGAAACTCTCGCCAACCCTGACTCCTGAGCAGCAGGAGGAATGTCGCCAGGTCTTGGGGTCATTCGCTCCTCTGTTCTCCCTTGTCCCGGGTAAGACCCATCTGTGTACCCATGACGTGGACACAGGGGACAGCCCACCTGTGAAGTCAAAGTCTTACCGGCTGTCTGACAAGGTGAAGGCCAGTATCCAAAGCAAAGTAGCTAAGATGCTGGAGCTAGGAGTCATCGAACCTTCAAGTCCCCTTGGTCTAGCCCGGTGGTTTTCATTCCCAAAGCTGCTCCACCTGGTGCCACTCCAGAATTGCGATTCTGTGTGGACTACCGAGGACTAAATTCGGTAACCAAAACGGATGCTCATCCGATCCCTCGGGCGGATGAATTGATTGACCGGTTGGGAGCTTCCCAATATCTCAGTACCATTGACCTCACTGCAGGGTACTGGCAGATTCCCATGACTGATGGAGCCAAGGAAAGGTCAGCCTTCTCCACACCTGATGGACACTACCAGTTTTGCGTCATGCCCTTTGGGCTCAAGAACGCTCCTGCCACTTTTCAGCGGCTGGTGAACACGATCCTCACCGGGATGGAGTCATTCTCTGCTGCTTACTTGGATGACATAGCTGTCTTCAGTAGCAGTTGGGAGGATCACTTGCAGCACTTGCAAGCCGTTCTCCAGGCCCTGGAATGGGCTGGCTTGACGATCAAGGCCAGCAAATGTCAGATTGGACAGGGGTCGGTAGTGTACTTAGGACACTTGGTGGGCCGGGGAACGGTGCAGCCCCTTCAGGCGAAGATTGAGGCAATCATGGCCTGGAAACCCCCCAAGACCCATACTGAGGTCCGAGCCTTCCTGGGCCTCACAGGTTACTACAGACTTCGTGAAGGGGTATGGCACTATCGTGGCACCCATTACAGAACTCACAGCCAAGAAGTAACCCAGGAGAGTCATTTGGACGGAGGCTTGCCAGCGAGCCTTCGACACTCTGAAACAAGCATTGTGTAAAGCTCCAGTCCTGAAGGCTCCAGATTTTTCTTTTTTTTTTTTTTTTTTTTTTGAAAAACCTTTATTTGAGTAAGCAAAAAAGTACAAGGATGGGCCTACAACCACACGGGCCGGCCGCTAAAAGAGGAGTGGACACATATCATATATGCCCGCAGAGGTAAAAGTCAATCAACAATGCAATACTCAGCTCTATTTACAGGACAAAAACAGATTTTATTTATATGAAAAACAAACACACACAAAAGGCGAAAGTATAGTACCGAAGGTCAGCTCAATGGATGTAAGGGGGGGGACAGCAACAGAAGTACAGTAGCAAAACACCAAGCACCGAGGAGCTCGGAGGGAGGGGGGAGGAAGGGACCCAGAAGTCAGTACAAAAAAGGGAAGGGGGAGGGCCGGAGACACCAGCACAACCCCTATATGAAAGGTTCCAAGAACGCCTGCCTATGGAGACAGGGCAAGCCCAACAGTGCCCACAAGGGGAGGAGTACAAATGTCGCCACGGTAGTCGTTCCAGTGACCCCACATCTTCACCCATGCCCTGGGTCTGCCCCTGGCCACATAGACAGTTTTCTCACGGAACATGGACCAATCCATGTTATCCTCCCATTTCGAGAGGTCAGGGGGCCTGGAGGCCCCCCAGAGTTGTGCAATGTCTCGCTTCGCAACCATATATCCCAGGGTGGCCCATCTAGTCTGCGCCACCGAATAGTCCGTGGGCTCCCAAACATTCAAAAGACATCGACGAGGTTCCGGACACAAGGACACACCTGTCACCACAGCCATCACTTCAAGCACGGCCGCCCAATAAGCAGCCACCATCGGGCACTCCCAGAGAATATGTAGGAAAGTAGCACGCAATCCACACCCACGCTTACACAGTCCATCGGAGGAAAAGCCCATCACCACCAGTCGCGGTCCCGTCACGTACACCCGATGAAGGATCTTCAATTGAACCAGACGGAGACGAGCCGGAATAGCCACCTCCTTCGGGGAGGAGAGGGCCGATTGCCAATCCTCATCATCAAGTTCCAACCCATCTCCCATCCACAATTCCCGAAGTCGGGCCAATAAGTCGGACCGATTGTTAATCAACTTTTTATAGATCAGGGAAATAGTGCTATCAGGAAGATGTCCATCAAGGATACGGTCCTCAAGGGGGGAAGAGTCAGGTGGAATCTCACCAGGAGCAAACACCGAAGTCAGGGCGTGCCTGAGCTGTAAATAACGAAAGAATTCCCGACCACTCAGGCCATAGTCAGCCTGGAGGGCCTGAAACGAACGCACAGAACCCTTAGAGTACACATCCCCCACCTTGGAAATCCCAATCATGTCCCAACGGTCGAAACCCTTGGAAGACCAAAGACCGCCCAGACGTTCTGAAGCATAAAGCGGCGTCGCCAACGTCAAGCGATCCTCCCACCCCAAGCTCACATTCGCGGCACGCCACACCGTCAAAGCAGTCAATGTAGGTCCCACAAGATGGCGCCCAGCGGAGCGAGAATAGAGCACTCTGTTAAAGTCACCTCCCGGAAGCTGAAGTTTATCCATTTCAAACGCCGGATTACGACCTGGCGAAAACATAGCGTGATTGATAGCGGACAGATGGGAAGCCCAGTAATATCTCTTAATATCGGGGAGCGCCATGCCCCCATCATACCACGGGATGGAAAGTTTCGCGAGAGCAATGCGCGGACGCCCATCCCAAATAAGCTGCCTCTGAAGGCTCTCAATCTCCCGAAAATAGGACTTAGGGATAGGATCAAAATAATTCTGGAGAGCATAGAGAAACCGTGGCAATGACATCATCTTAAACAGGGCCGCCCGACCCAGGGGAGACAGGGGAAGTCTGCGCCAACGGGCAACGTCCAAACGTAGCCTAAGTAACGGGGGAAGGAGATTACGATCAAAACGAAGGGACGAATCCAAGGTAACAAAAACCCCCAAGTATTTGAAGCCATCCCTGGCCACCTGAAGAGGAAGTCTGCTCGGCAACGGAGGCAAGACACCAGACAAAACATACACACAGGATTTAGTCCAATTGATGACGAGGCCTGAGTTAGCGCCAAAGGACACAAGAACGTCAAATAAAACAGTTAAAGACTTGCGAGGGGAAGTAAGGTACAAAAGGATGTCGTCCGCATAAAGCGAGACGCGGTCTTCGAAGTCCGGGGCCCAGTGAATCCCTTTAAGGGACGGTTCCCACCGGAGCCAGGCCGCCAATGGTTCAAGAGCGAGCGCAAACAACAACGGGGACAGGGGGCAACCCTGACGGGTACCCCTGCCCAAGGAGAAGGGAGCCGACACTCTACCGTTTACCACAACTTGTGCCAGAGGTTCCGCATACAACAACTGAATCCAGCTAATAAACTCGCACCCGAATCCGAATTTCTCAAGAGTCGCCCATAGATAGGGCCACTCCACAGTATCAAAGGCCATAGAGGCATCCAGGGACGCCAAAATGGCCGGCTCAGTCAGAAGCCCCGCCCTCGCCATCACGCCGTGAAGGCGTCGCAGATTCAAAGCAGTGTTGCGATGCGGGATAAAGCCAGACTGATCCGGATGGACCAAATCCCCGAGAACCGAGAGGAGACGAGTCGCCAAAAGTTTTGCCAAAACCTTGGGTTCAACATTTAACAGGGATATGGGTCTATATGAGGAACAGAGGTCACGTGGTTTACCATCTTTAGGGATGACGACAATTGTCGCCAGGCGCTGATCATAGGGAAGGATGTTACGTTCACGAGATTCTAGAAACATGGCGCGAAGATACGGCGCCATCTTATCGGGGCGTAGCTTGTACAACTCAATGGGCAACCCGTTCGGGCCCAACGCTTTGCCCGAACGGAGCGAACGGATAGCAGTCGCTATCTCATCATTCGTAAAAGGGGAGTCCAAAGCAATACGGTCCAGGTCGGTGACACAGGGCAAAGTGATATCGCGCAAGAGTAAGCGGGAGTCAGCCACGTCCCTCTCAGACACGGGAGCATACACAACACGGAAATATTCCGCAAAACGATCAACAATGGCAATCGGATCAGTCACATTCTCACCACTCGCAGACTGAATCACAGGCACCACACGATTAACTCTTTCCTTCTTGTCCAACCACGCTAGGAGTTTGCCCGCCTTATCACCCACATCATACAATCTGCCTTGTTGCTCACGAAACATCACCTTAGCAGCGTCTGTGACCAGGGATTTATATGCAAACTGTTTTAGACCCAGGGCATGGAGCTTCTCAGGCGTGACACCAGATTCCAACTCATCCTCCAAAGCAGAGATCTCCCCCTCAAGGTCCACCACCTCCCTCCTCCCGGCTTTCTTGGCCTCAACAATCAAGGAGAGGGCCTGTCCACGAATCACAGTTTTAAAGGCTTCCCACAGGGACACAGCCGAAGGGACCGACCCCTCGTTCTCCAGGAAATATGCATCTATGGACTTGAGCAAGAGGGTACGAGTCTCAGGAGAGGAAAGATACCATGGGTTAATTGGAGCCACTCGGCCCGCTGTCTCCACCCCAACCTCGAAACGAAGCCAAAGCGGCGAGTGGTCAGAAATACCCCTTGGCAAATGCAAAATCTCGCGAACCGCTGACGACTGGGCCGCGGGCATCAGGAAATAATCCAGCCGAGACAGACTGCCATGAGCCCCAGAATGGAAAGTGTATTGGAGCTGAGTGGGGTGCAAAAGTCGCCAGCAGTCCACAAGGCCAAAGGTATCTAGAAACCCACCCAACCACTGCTGAGCCTGCGGAGTATCCCTAGGGGGATGGCGATCGTGAAGGCCGGAAAGCACCGAATTAAAATCTCCGGCCAGGAAGAGAGTACTTTCAGGGAGATCTAACAAAACACGGCCCAAATCAGTGAAAGTAGAAGTCTGTAAACCCGGGGGAACATAAACATTAAAGAGAGATAGGGTGCGGCCCTCATATCTACCCACCAAGACAGTATACCTCCCACGGTCATCCTGAATCACCTCGTCAATCGCCAGGGGGAGGGAGGTTCGAACAAGGATACCCACACCCCTAGATCCGGAGGTAAACCCCGAGTGCGCCACAAGGCGGTAGCCCCATCTATTCATCGCATTACAAACATTACCAATCAAATGGGTTTCCTGCGTGAAAACAATATCTGGCGACAAACGTCGTATACAATTCAAGACCACACTGCGCTTAATACGATCTCCCAGGCCATTAACGTTCCAGGAAACAAATTTCAACCCCCTACCCCCCATCCCAACCACCCGAGCCCAGACCCCTCATCCACGAGCAGGACACCAGAAACAGCAACAGACACAGGAGCAATTCGCCTTGAAAACAACACACAAAAAAGAAAGAACTTCCCAGCCCCCCTCCCCCAAACTGAAAGGAAACACCCCCCACCCTGCACCCCTGCAAAAAGCTAAAGAGCCACCCCAACCTGCAGTGTGCCTGTCGCCCCATAACCCCTAGTCTACACAAAGACCCCGGAGGAGGAAAGGTCTCCGTTCCACCCGCCCCTGACAAACATCAAGAACGAAAAGTAACAAAAGAAAGATGAAATAATCACACTGCAGAGGAACGCCGGTCAACAATCCTGAAAATGTGTTCAAAATAAAACATGTGAGCCAAACAGTCAGATCTCCACACCACCCTCGGCACCACCAGGGTGAGCGGCGGAATCAGTCTCAGGAGCACGGTCAGGCAAGGAGTCTAGCCAGTCATTAACAGCATCTGGGCGATCAAAGAAAAGGGTACGCTCATTATACTCGATCCGAAGTCTGGTGGGATAGAGCATAGCATAACGTAAGCCCCGATCCCGAAGACGTTTCTTGGCCCCACGAAACTCCATCCGTTGTTTCTGAACTTGTTGGGAAAAGTCCGGGTAAAAGTTCACCGTAGCATTCTCAAAGGCCACCGGGCCCTTCACCCGTGAGGCCTGCAGGATAGCGTCCCGGTCTCTATAGTGAAAAAGTTTCGCTACAATGGGTCTCGGCGGGGCTCCCGGCCGAACCCTGCCCCCTGGAACACGATGTGCGCGTTCCACCGTGAAGAACTTCGTAAGGCCGGAAGGGGCAAGATGGTTCAAGACCAGATCCTCAACCAGGAGATCCACCGAGTGGGGTTCAGGGTTCTCCGGTACACCAACCAGGCGAACATTGCAGCGACGTGCCCTATTTTCAAAATCCTCCAGACGTCGGGTCATGAAGTCGTGCACCCGACGGAGATTGCCGATTTCTGTCTGGAGCTCCGAGACGTCCTTTGTAAGGCTGGACGATTTAATGTCCAACGATTGCACCCTTTCATTCGTCTTGCCGAGATCAGCACGAATAAGATTAACCTCAATAGCCACGGTGTCAAGTTTATGGGCCAAGGCCTCGTACTGTTGGCCGGTGGATTCCCTCACGCCCGAGATGGCGCCCATGATGTCCTGTAGGGAGGGCTCCGCCGACTCTTCCAAAACTCGTTCGGACGCTGTACTAGAACCAGGCAGGGCAGCTCCGGGGGACCCCTTAGAATGAGTATAGCGGTCCATGACATTTGATTGAACCGGGGCTCCGCGCAGTGGTGCTTTCGTCTTGCGCGTCTCTCTGTCCCTCTGCCCGCCATTTTGAAGATGCGTCACAGGACAAGCCACCAGGGCCGACGGGCCCGACACCCAAAGCACAGGATCAAAAGTACACAAAAATGAGGGGCACAACTCGGGTAGAGGTCGCCAAGCCAGCAAATAGTCTGCAGGTAAACCCAACAGCCGATCCGCCTCCAGGTCTCAGCCGCAACTCGATAGTCACACCCGTGGCCCAAGTCGGAACAGAATCGAAACCGAAACTTAGGAAGGGGGACCCACAAGGCCAGATCTCCTGCCGTTGTTGTTCAATTCCAGGACGGCTACAGAACCGCACCCCGTCCCGGGCGCACCTCGAGGGCGGAGTCCAAAAGTTCAGACCATCATATCTCAGGAATAAGAGATCCAAATCAATTTCTGAAAGGTGCCAGGCTGATCAGCCAAACGTCCTCCACACGAATTCTTGTAAGAAATCAGGATTCAGTCAGGATAAAATGCCGGGGGCGGCGAGGGTCCGGAGAGCGCTGTGCTCAAGCGGCCATCTCGGATGCCCGCCAAGCTCCTCCTCCCCGGCTCCAGATTTTTCAAAAGAGTTCATTGTCCAGACAGATGCATCCGACATTGGCATTGGGGCGGTGCTATCGCAACTCAATGAAGAGGGTCTGGATCAACCCGTGGTCTTTCTGTCACGAAGACTGCTTCCCCGGGAACAGAGGTGGAGTACCATCGAGCGGGAAGCCTTTGCGGTGGTCTGGGCACTGAAGAAGCTGCGACCATATTTGTTTGGTTCACACTTCCTTGTTCAGACAGACCACCGACCCCTTCGTTGGCTCATGCAAATGAAGGGGGAAAATCCCAAACTGTTGAGGTGGTCTATCTCCCTACAGGGAATGGACTTTCGGGTGGCACACCGGCCCGGAGTTGACCACGCCAATGCAGACGGTCTCTCCAGGTATTTCCGCCTTAGTGTTGAGGACTCCCAAGGGGTTGGGTAGCTCTCCCCACTTTCAGCTGGGGGGGACGCGTGTTAGACCCGTCTGCTTCTGAGAGTTCCCTCACCACTATGATTTCTTTTGTTCCCCTGTACCTCCCAAAATTTGTCCCTTTTCTTTGTCTACCAGGACTTTTTATGTGTTGTTTCATGGGGTTTGATGTTCCTTGACCCCCAGTTGCTCACAAGGTTTGTGGCACCTATTTACAAGGCACCTGGCGAAACCTGTGGCATTACAAACTGGAGTTGTCAACCTGTGTAAATGGCCCTAAAATGGTGGACACCCCCTTTTTCCTCATGTGAGTGACTCCCATTGGAGCCTTCATGAACCCTGGCCTTTTGAGGTTTTGGCACCCTTTGTTTGGCGCGCATTCCTGACAGGAATTCCTTTATTTCCCTCAGGTACACAAAATGGCTGCTCTAGAACCACAGTACGGTGGCTGATAGTGTCCTAAATACACCCCAAGAGTGCCATGTCATTGTCACAGCCAGAGAAGGTTCTAGAACCTTCTGGCTCGTGCCAGTACCCCAGGGCACTGGCTATATAAGGCCCAGTCCCTGGCGGCCATTTTGGATTAGATTAGATGGTTTTAGATGAGAAGAGATTCCAGACTTGATACCAGATTGACACCTGCCCTGTTGACCCCTGAGGTGGCTGGTAGCGCAGGCGGTAGAGCAGCGAAGGGTTGCTGGCGTTGTTTCTGACTGGCGTTCCAGTCAGCTACGTGAAAAGTGTCCTAGCGCCTACAGCACCTGCCCAGCAAGTTCCTCATTGCGCCCAAAGACTGTGGCCAGATTCGTGTGCCTCCCCGCCCCCCCAGTGGTGAATTGTGACCGATTTCACGAGTCGCGAGACGAGAGCAAGTTCGCCGCGACCGCGATCGTCAGCTGTGCCCCCTTCGTGACAGGCGCCTCTAGAGGGGAGCTCGGACGTCTCCGAGCCCCACCAGCGTAGAGCGCTTCCTGTGCAGACCGAAGGTGAGGTGGTGCGCCGGGGCAGGAAAAGGCCGGCCTTCGTTGGGCGGGACTAGCGTCTCTGCCACTCCCCAGTGACCCGGGAGCTGTAGCTGTGGGCGGGAACCACCCTGTATGCGGAAGACGGCGGGAGGTCTGTGGAGCCCCTGAGATCCCCGTCGCTGACGAGAGAAGTGCTGTGCCCGACTGAATCGTAGCCCGATTGCAGCCGATGTGAGGTGGGCCCGTTTCTTCCTATTGAATGCAGCGTTGTGAAGGAACTGTGAACCGGCATTCATTTGACTGTGCGTGAAGGTTGTGTGACCTCTCCGGCAGCCCTTTCGTCAGTCTAGAGACTTTGAACTGGTGCCGCCTGTGTTCTAGCGGTATTAAAGCCCGTAGGCGCGCATAGATTTCACCGGCAAAGCAGAGATCCTATCCTGGTGACAGCCGAGTGCAAATGAAGTATTCACTGTGTTTCCTTGCCTTTTAGATACACGCGCATACGCCCTGAATGATCCTTAAAGAGTCCCAAACCTTATTCTGTGCTCAGAGAAGCCGTATACATTGTCATTGAAATCAACACAAACTGTAAGAGATATCTTTCTCATTTGAAACGTATTGCAAATGTGATGTTCCTAAAGTATTTAATTGGTGGCAGCGATACCAGAAGAAACATGTGGTTATGTATTTAAATGAACCAGTATTTATTCTGATATTTATTGTGATATTTATTTGTAGAACTCATTCCTGAAGTTATTCTATTTATTGATGCTAGTTATTCCTGACTTTATTTATAGTACTATTTATTACAGAATTGAAACCCAGAACTGTATGACCAAAAGAAATGTGTATGTGCTTTCCCAGTCAACCCTATTTACAACAGAGAACTTTTATATAAAGGAATCGTATTTTTCTACAGCAGTGGTGTGGTGTCCTTCTTTTTGGTGTGGCTGTGCAGGGAGTTATTATTGGGTCAAAGCCGGCTTAACACTACAGCCTTCACTTGCCTTGTCACTTGAGCCAAGCTACCCCCTTTGTGCTGGGCTTGCCCATCGCAGGTCCAACAGCCAGTAACTTAGCGAGAATTTTAGGTTCGGCGTTCAAAAGCGAGATCGGCGGATACGATCCACATCTGTTCCTCGGCTTCCCATCCTTATGTATCACAACGATTGTCGCAAGCCGCTGATCGCGGGGGAGAAGACCCTGCTCCCGAGACTCTAGAAACATATCCCGTAAATGAAGAGCGATCTTATCAGGCCGGAGCCTATATAGATCTATTGGCAAACCATTTGGACCTATAGCCTTACCCGAACGTAGGGAACGCATCGCCAAAGCCACCTCGTCTGCAGTTATTTTGCTATCCATGAGCTCCCTGTCTGCGTCAGAAAGACACGGCAGGGCGATATCTCGCAGCAATAAGTGAGAGTCTTCCTCTGGTCTATCCGACACTGGAGAGTAGACTGCTTGAAAGTGTGCAGCAAAGCATGCCACTATCTCCGCCGGGTCAGTAATCCGAGTCCCACCCTCAATCTCAAGCTCAAGCACCACGCGACTCGCTCTATCCCTTTTATCTAGCCATGCTATCAACTTACCCGCTTTGTCTCCGACATCATAAAGACGTCCCTGTTGTTCCCGACCAAGAGCCTTCGCAGTGTCAGTAACTAACGTCTTATATTCCAACTGTTTGAACCGCAAAACATGCATCTTGGCGCGGGTTACTTCTTGTTCTAGATCTAACTCCAAGTCTGCTATCTCAGTTTCTATCCGCACTACATACTCATCCCTCTGTTTCTTGACTCCAGCAATCAAAGACAGGGCTTGTCCCTTTACTACAGTTTTAAAGGCTTCCCACAATGACACCGCGGAAGAGAGCGAACCCTCATTCTCCCAAAAATAAAGATATAAGGACTTCACCAGTTCACTACGGGTCTTAGGGTTCCGGAGATACCAAGGGTTAATCTGGGCTACCCGTCCCTCGGCCCCCGACGCCAATTCGACCCGAAGCCATATAGGGGAGTGATCTGAAATACCTCGAGCCATATGTCTGACCTCCGCAACAGAGAAAGCCTGCGCCGCTGGTCCCAACACGTAATCTATCCTAGAGAGGCTGCTGTGTGCACCTGAGTGGAAAGTGTATTGCCGCTGGGTAGGATGTAGTAATCTCCAACAATCCACCAGGCCGAGGGTGTCAATAAAATCAGGCAGCCAGCCCTGTGCCCCTCTAAGGTCTCTAGACGGATGTCTATCAATCATACCAGATACCACAGCAGATCAATGACCCCCCAGGGAGATTGAGTAAAACCCGCCCCAGATCAGCAAAAGTTATGGACTGCAAGCCCGGAGGAACATAGACAGAGACCACGGAAAGTATCCGACCCTCCCAATGCCCAGATACAGCACCATATCGCCCCCTATCATCAAGGACTGTAGCATCAACCTCAAGCGGGAGAGAGTTCCTGACCAGGATTCCTACCCCCCGGGACCCAGAGGAGAACCCTGCGTGGGCGACAAGACGATAACCCTTCCTGTTCATGGCATAGCATGTATTCCCAATCAAGTGGGTCTCCTGGAGCAAGACCACATCAGGGGAATGACGTTTTAACAATTGCAATACAACCCCACGCTTGATCCTGTCCCCCAACCCATTCACATTCCAACTCATCACTCTCAACCCTCTACCCCCCATCACGAAAAAGGAAAAAGATCCACGCCCGGCCAGAGCCCAGCACTTCAATGAGAAAGTCTTGCAATACGGTGCCTTGCGAAAAAAGAAACTGAAACCCCAACAAACCCCCCCCTCCCCCCCTGAAACAACTCCACAGAACACCCCCACCCTGCACCCCTGCGTAAGACTAATAAGCCACCCCAACTTGCAGTGTGCCTGTCGCCCCCACATCTAAACTAAGCTATAAAAAGTCGAGCTGAGGAGGAAAGAGACCCACAAGAAACCCCATACCCCCTGCTATCCACAAATGGTCATACAGCAACATTGGAACCCCACAGTGTTAGTCTCCGAAGTGTCCCCAGAAACCAGATAGATGATGTTCATTCCTGCTCCATCGGACCTCCCACTGCTCCACCGGACCGTCGCTCCGGGTCTTGTCGGGCCGGCAGAGTGTCCAGCCAATCAGCCACCACCTCAGGCTTATCAAAAAAATAGGCCCGCTCCTCATGTTCAATCCGAAACATTGCGGGGAATAGCATGGCATACTTGAGGCCCATATCATGGAGTCTCCTTTTATCCCCAAGAAAACGTAGTCTCTGCTTCTGGACCGATTGGGTGAAGTCAGGATAGAAGCTGACGGTGGAGTTCTCGAATTTCAAGGGTCCACCCGCTGATGAGGCCTGAAGGATAGCATCTCTGTCCCGAAAGTTAAAAATTTGCGCTATCATAGGACGCGGAGGGGCACCAACCTTTGGCTTACCACCCTGGACTCTGTGGGCACGTTCAACAGTGAAAAATGTACTCAGTCCCTTGGGTGCCAGATGGTAAGCAATAAGATCTTCCACAAAAAGGTCAGCTGCCGGATCCTCTGCCTTTTCCGGAACTCCGACGATACAGACGTTGTTCCGCCGAGCCCTTCCTTCGAAATCTTCCAGGCGACGCGTGACAAGAACATTAAAGGCCCTCAAGTTGCGGACTTCAGTCTGCAGATCTACTACATCGTTCGTCAAACTTGATGTTTTTATATCCAAGGACTTAACTTTTTCGTTGGTTTTAGTCAAGTCCGTACAAATCAAATTGACATTGAGGTTCCATTTGCTTCCCGATGGACGATTTGATGCCTTCGATGGCGGCCATTTATTCCTGCAGAGTTGGGTCGGTTGTTGGAGGCGTCGAATCTCTCGCCTCTCCCAGTAACCTACCCGGTCCACTGGGCGACCCCTTGACCTGGGCATATCGATCCATTACATTGGTTTGGGTATATCCACCTCGCCTGGTAGTTTTAGCCTTCTGTTTGTCTCCCTCTGGTTTCCCCGCCATTACGGGAGATACCCAGGTAGAGTCCAAGGCAGGGTCGAGGGTGGGAAAAACCAACCAAGAGGACAGCCAAAGAACACCCGACAGCCAGGGATGCTGACCAACACGGCGAAACGGCCGTGAAGCAGAAAATCAGGAGGCCCAAAAAAAACCTGAGAGAGACAGCCAGCCTTCCGTCTAAGGATCAGCACTTCCAGCAATATGTGTCTCACTCGAATGTCAGGTCGGGCATGTGTCTTTGATGGAAGAGGAGGTACGCCTCCGGCCCGGGATCTAGTCCAGGTGGCAAAATCGAAAGTGAAAGTAAGACCCGCTCCGCATGTAACCACCACCTCAGGCCGATGGTATTCAATTACCTCCCGGGCACACTGCCAACTACAGCGCCGGGCATCTCCGAGTCCAAGGCCGCAAATTGCCCAACACCACAGCTCCGGATTCCGGGGTCCGATCGGGACGCACGTTGCAGTTTTAGTTTCTCCTGTGGGTCATCTGTACGAAGACGTCAATGAAGATCAGGATAAACGACAGGATATATGCGGGAGGCTACTAGGGTCTCGAGAGCCCTGTGCTCACGCGGCCATCTTGGTTGGGTGCGAAGCTCCTCCTCTTCTGGAAAACATTTTAAAGTGTCGTTTTAATTCTATTTATTTATTCGAGTGCTTGTGGATACACGATTTTTTGTTTTTCCGTTTGGTGCGTACATCAGTATTTAAAAGATTATGAGGGCCCTGGGGGGCGGATATTTAAAAAAACTGTTATGCCAGAAACTTTCACGGGAGTGTACTCAACAACTTCCCAAAGTTTCCTGGCTATCTGAGGAATGGTGTTTTAATTCTATTTATTTATTCGAGTGCCTGTGGATACACGATTTTTTGTTTTTCCGTCTTGTGCGTACATCAGTATTCGAAAGATTATGAGGGCCCTGGGGGGCCGATATTTAAACAAAATTTGTGCCAGAAACCTTCACGGGAGTGTACTGAACAACTTCCCAAAGTGTCATGGCGAACGGATGAATGGTGTTTTAAATCTATTTATTTATTCGAGTGCTTGTGGATACATGATTTTTTGTTTTTCCGTCTGGTGCGTACATCAGTATTCGAAAGATTATGAGGGCCCTGGGGGGGCCGATATTTAAACAAAATGTACGCCGGAAACCTTCGCTGGAGTGTACTCAACAACTTCCCAAAGTTTCATGGCGATCGGATGAATGGTGTTTTAATTCTATTTATTTATTCGAGTGCTTGTGGATATACGATTTGTTGTTTTTCCGTCTGGTGGGTACATCAGAATTCAAAAGATTATAAGGGCCCTGGGGGGCCAATATTTAAAAAAATGTTATGCCAGAAATCTTCGCGGGAGTGTACTCACCAACTTCCCAAAGTTTCATGGCGATCGGATGAATGGTGTAGTAATGCATAAAGGACAAACAGACAGACAGACAGACATACATTCGTTTTTATATATATAGATAAAGGAAGAAGCGAAATTGCAAGGAAAATATGGTAATGTATTGCCTCATTGAGAGGTGACATGGAAATCAGGATTACAAGATCGGATGATCTGGGTGTTTCACCCAGACGCTTTGCCCACTCATACATTTACCCCGCTCCCTCTAATATACTATTACCTCCCTATTGCTATATTTCCTCTTTGTATACCTCCCTCCCCTGTTTCTACATTACCTTTTTCTGCTTCACATCTATCTACCCGGATATATATTGTTGTGGCTCATTTCTCTACTTTGCCAACTCCTAAATCATTTTCTTCTCTCTTTTTATACCTCACCTCTAGTTCAATATATCTCTTTTCCTCTCTTCTCTCTGTCTCTCACAACCTCACCTGCCTCTCTCTTCCACTTTGTGCTTACATATACACCGCAACCAGTAATGAGATTCATGAAGTGTCCATAACAGAATAAGGAAATGAACTACTGCTGAATATAACATTTGAAATCATGCAATAGCAAACTATGACGAACGCCAAAGGGATTAAAGGATGAAATTCAACTATATGTATATGTAGGAGTCAGTATTAATATAGAGCAGACACAGCTGCGAAACAATTAAGCCGTCAACAATAGAATGGGCTTAAAAGGGGAAAACAAGGACGACTTGCTTATAAAACTACAACATAAACAATGCAACCGGTGAAGAGGTAAGACTATGTGTGTACAACAAACAACTGTGAATAAATGAATGCCTTGTTTCTCACCGAAACTTGTCTCTCAAACCTATCTGACCCAGCGGAGATGGCTACGGAGTACCACGCCGCCGTGTGGCCTCCTGTGACCCGTGATCTGGGATCCCGCCCCCTGTAATGACGGCGAAACGCTGGCCGCCAGCCGATTGAACGCTGCTTGGATCCGTTTCTGCTTCTGCTCTGCTCTACGGCGGACTTCACTCTTGCGGGCTTCTGCGGGGGTGCCGTGTCCTGGTGTCCCACGAATTGTGTGTGAAGCTGAGGGGATTTTCAACCCACCTTCGAAGCTGCTGCTGCAAAGCCACTACTTATCTTGCGAGACTCAGCATCCAGGGTCCCGGCGTCCCGGCGTCCCGGCGTCTCGACTTTACTCTGGTTCTGACGGTGCATCTTCGGGGGTTCGCGTTTTTGGGCTTGGAGCTGGGGCACAGAGTCTTTTTCTGGAGCTACTGATCTGGGAGGCTCAGCTCTTGGGGCTTCCGCGGCTTCCTTGGGGCTTGGTGCTGCTGCCTTTGGATTCTGCACCGCCCCCTGAGGTTCGAGGTTGTTGCTGTGGCAGCCTGCCGTTTTGAACTTTTGCCAAGGGCTGGAGCCAGAGCTGAGGTGGAGGATTGGAGACTCCTGCCGTAGTGGTGGGATAAGAAGTTTTTTTTTTTTGCATACCGGGCGTAACAGAAAGAAACATTCAAGGGAGGGTTAAAATTGTACGCAATAATGGGCAAGCTTCAAAAGGAGGGAGAGGAGTTTATAAAGTCCAGTAAAGTCGAGTTGGCTGCCTGTCAGAAAGCGAGAACCCGCTTAGCCTTAGCCAGAAAGGCCTCATGAAAAGCAGCCAAGGATAATGACAAAAATAAAGATAAAACTGGGGGAGAGAGCTCAGCTGGGGATACATTGCCCGAGTCCTCAGATGATGAATTACCTCTTCCTTCTACCTCTCTGCAAGTCAAGGAGCCAAAGAAGGCTGTTATGGGTTGTCAAGACATCTGTAATACAACAATACAATCCGAACGAGAACTAGAAGCAGAGATTCCAGCTTGCACCTTGGAACCAGTCTTAGAAACACCACCTCAGACAGGAGAGGGCAAAAATAAAAGTGGTAATGGAGGAAAAGAGTTAAAGGAGTATCCACTCTTTGCAAAGAAAACAACTCCAAAGACTCTCTCTGTACAATCCCCCACAACCTCAACTCTGGCCGCCTCACCAGCTTCACCAGCCTCACCAGCTAATATTGCACGACCCGACGACCCTGGCCCGACAAAAACATCTAAGACTCATTGCCACGAAAAGGCATCTGAGCCTCTTCTTCTACATATTTCGCAATCTCCCAGAAACTCCACAAAAGAGGTGATGGAGGAGGGGGTTGTGCACAAGACTGTTCCCCATCTCCGAATATACAAAGCAAAGTATCGGGAGCTGCATGTGCAGAGGGTGATGAAGTACAGTCATACCTCAATGAGAGTAATTTGGGTTCTAACATAAATCTTTTGGCAGGAAAAGAGAACCTTCCGGGATCAGAGGAGAGATCAGAGGTGAGATATCAGCTAGACATCCGCGAAATGCTGAATCTAATTCTTGATGAGATCCGAGAAATAAAACATAACCAGTAAGTGGAGATAGCTGCCTTACATTTAAGAATGGACAAATTTGAGGAATCAATGCTGGTGATCCCGAATAGACTTCAGGAGGCGGAGGCTAGGATCTCTGTCCTCGAAGATCAAATGAACCTTGTTTCGGGGGAAGCAAGGGAGACAACCAAGAAGAAAAACTTTCTTGAAATCAAGCTCGAGGAGCTTGAAAATCACTCCAGAAGGACAAATCTAAGGATTGTAGGGGTTCCGGAAGGAATAGAAGGTTCCGATACCATTCAGTGGGCCAATTCTTTTATTCAGCACACAGTTCTCCCTGAATTTGAGGGGGACTTGACAATAACAAGGGCTCATCGGGTCCCGGCCCAGCGATTTCCAAATTCAACATTTCCAAGAACTATCCTTTTGAACTTTGCTGATTATAGGTTTAAGGAGAGGATTCTTTCTAGAGCCTTTCAACAACGTCAGTTTTCAGTATCAGAAACAGTAAAATGTAGGATCTTTTTGGATATGACTGCAGTAGCTGCAAAAAGAAGAAAAGAATTCGTAAAAATTCTACATCTATTTAAAGCAAATGGCGCTCAAGCCTCGATTGCGCAGCAGTCAAAATTGAAGGTCCTGGTTAAAGGAAAATTCTACTTGTTCACTGACGTAGAAGAGGCACAATCTCTTCTCAAGGAGATCTCTTCAGGAGCCAGGGCCTGAAAAGGGGAAAATCTAACCTTGGCTTTGCAATGCTCTACTCTTCCTGAGATGTCTTCCTCCTTTCTTTTCACTTTGGCTTTTTCTTTTTTTCTAGCGTTAATCGTGAACAATAGTAGTATGGGGCAGTAACAGATCCATGGGTCTCTTAGGGCGTAACAAAAGGACACCCAGAACAGAAGAAGTGGGAGGAATGTGGTCAGCGTGGCAGGGAGGGGAGTTTCCACATTCCTGGGTAGGGGGTGGGAGGGGGGGTAAATGCAGTAAAAAGGAATAGGTGCAATAGGCATAGCATTTTTGTAAGATCTATCGTTACGTACTTAACAGTGAAAAGATCTTTTTTCTTAGATGAAATGTAATACTTGCAATATCCTGTCAATTAATGTAAATGGAATGTTAAATAAACAGAAGTACGGGGGTCTTGTGAAATGGGTAGTATCTCTTAGATCCCAGGTGGTCTTTTTTCAGGAGACTCATTTGAAGTCTAATAGTCCGAAGCTGTTTATTCCTAGATACTTTTCTAATGTCTTTTTCTCATCAGCAGGGGTGGCCCAGAGAGGGGTTGCTATTTATTTCTCAAGGGATCTAGCCTGGGAATTTTTACAGGTTCATAGTGATGCCAAGGGCAGGTGGCTATGGGTGGTGGCAAAATTGCAAGATAAAATTATAAACTTTGTGAATTACTATGGCCCCATCTTTGATAATATTTCCGGCTTGTCAGAAATTTATGAATCTTTAAGGGGAGTCCCAGGACAGATAGTTCTCGGAGGAGATTTTAATTATATTCAAGATTTGTTAAGAGATACTTCTAATAAGAATAAGAAACAGCTAAAACCTAAAACAAAATGTTTTTTTGAAGCACTCTTACATGAGTATCAATTAAGGGATCCATGGCGCTGTAGGAATGTTGAAGGTAAATCTTTTACATGTTATTCCCACCGGTTTCGGACTGCATCCAGAATAGATTTCTTTTTAATATCTAGATCTTTTCAGATCTCAAGAACTCTGATTGGTTACAGTCCTTTTTCGGACCACAGCAGAATAGAATTAGAGATAGTACTTGAAGGAGCAGATGGGAGCATCCCAGGTGGCAGCTGGATCACACCCTGCTACAAAACCAGGAATGGGCTTCAGAATTCAGAGAATGGATTACACAATTCTTTGAAATGAATGACAACACAGCTAAACCCTTCTCTGTTTGGGGCGGATTTAAAGCAACAGCATGCGCCCAGATCATCGCGTACACTAGCGCTAAGGCAAATGAAGGAAAGCTAAAAATATCTAACCTTCAGTCAGCCGTAGAGAGGGAATATGCTTTGCAGCTCCAACAACATTCGAGCCAATTAGAGCGGGCTAAAACTCTTCTACCTGATTGTTTTATTGTGGAAGAGATTAATAGCTCAAAAGCCTTCCAACAAAAGGTCTACGAAGACAGCCAGTTGGTGGGAAAATTATTGGCTAACTCTACAAGAAAGAGGCAGGAGTCATCACTGATAGTGAAAATCCGTGATCCTCAGAGTGGTCTGGATGAGGAGGATAGAGATAAGATCTCTAGGATTTTCCTGGATCATTTTGAAAACAATCTACTCTACGGAATACCAGGTAGAGGAAGCAATGATCCAGGACTACTTTGCAAATATAGAAATCCCCAAAATCTCCGAAAATCGGGTCAACCAAATCAGTCCTGAAATAAGTACCTCTGAAATACAAGATTGTATAAAGGCAACCTCAGGGGGAAAGGCTTCCGGCCAGGACGGATTCCCAATTGAGTTTAATACGTTTTTTTTTTTTAAAGAACTAGTAACTCCCTTGAAAAAGTTATATAATTATGTTAGGTTAGGTGGGCACGTCCCTGTTGAGTTTAAGGAATCTACAATTATATGTTTTATTAAAAAAGACAAAAATCAAAACGACGTCAACTCATATAGGCCAATTAGCCTATTAAATTCGGATTATAAAATCCTCATGAAAATATGGGCTGAAAGATTTGTGCTCGCAGCCTAGAAGGTTATCCACCAAGATCAGTCTGGGTTCATCGCAGGACGTTATATGGCAGCAAACACCGAGTTCTTAATCCAGGCATTGGGCTATTTTAATATAAATCTGACTCCAGCCTGTATTTTAATGATGGACGCAGAAAAAGCATTTGACTTGGTCAATTGGGCAGCATTGTTCTACTCTCTCGGTCAATTCGGATTCCCGGCCCCAATTATTAAGATGCTTCATAACATCTATGAGGGAGCATCGGCTCAAGTAATAATCAATGCAAAACAGGCTGGTAAGATCAAGGTAAATCGGGGTACAAGGCAGGGCTGCCCGTTGTCCCCGCTGCTCTTTACTTTCTTTATCGAGCCTCTAGTGGTAAAGATCAGGGACAATGTGGCCATTCAGCCCCCTATAATCGGTATGTCTAAATTAAAGTTGTTCGCCGACGACATTATACTTTATTTAATACCTAAAAAAGAAAACATTGAAAACTTAATGAGAGAGTTCAAGAACTATGAAAAGATAGGAGGATATAAAGTAAATCCCCAAAAAACAGAGGTCCTTGTTTTAAACACTGATCTTCATTTTCTCCCTTTTGATTTGCAGGCCCAAGCTGCAAGGAGTGACCCAATTAAATACCTGGGCATTTTCGTGACTACCGAATATGATATGCTTTTTTCTATGAATTACATTAGAACGAAGAACAAAATTCGGAACCTTTTAGATCAATGGCTCCTTCTCCCATTATCAGTTATAGGCAGGGTATCATTGATTAAAATGTCGGTGCTGCCCTTGCTCATATTTCTGATCAGTAATGTTCCCATTGAAATTTATTTAGGTTTCTTTAAAGAGCTCGAAACAATGCTGAGAGGTTTTATCTGGGGCAATAAAGCTTCAAGAGTTAAACTCCCAGTGCTACAACTTTCAGTTGATCAAGGAGGTTTAGCTCTACCCCATTTAAGGACCTATTACGAAGCTGCGTTTTTTGATATATTGGCAGGATTACTGAGGAGTAATCAGACAAGAGATAAGTTTTTTCTTACAAAGATGCTACAAGAGGTAGGTTCCCAAATTCCAGTTTTTTAAAAAATTGCAAAGCTCCCAAAGAGGTCAAGATATAAGACGCTAAAAGAATATGCCTCAAAGACTGTCGCTCCTTTTTAAAAAACATGGTACCGATGCATCTCATTATTTAAGTTTAATTGAATGTACTCAAATAGGCCTCCCAGTAAGTTTGAATCATATTAAAAATTGGGAACTCTGCGGGATCCATGAGTTGAGACATCTGGTATTCCAAAACAGGGTAATTAGTTGGCAGGAGGTAGTTGCTAGAACTAATAGTCCCTTGCGTCCGACCTTTTTTGAATATATGCAGATCTTCTACTTTATCAGAAATGAGATAAGTGACCTGCTTAATGCTCCTAATGCTATACTTACAGCCCTGAATGGAGGAAAGAATAAAGGTATAGGATATTGGTACAAGATTCTTCATTGCTCAGGACAAAATGTACTAGTAGATAGGCATCTTGAGAAAATAAGTCTCTCAACACAATGCAACTTTTCCATGAAGGATTGGGAGGTCCTATGTCAGTTGAGAAATAAATCTGTACGTGCAGCCAACTATAAAAGGATGTCCTTTCTATCTCGCTGGTTAGCATATTATACACCGGAGGCTTTGGAAAAGATGTATCCTGAAGTTGAGAATAAATGCTTCAGATGTATGGCTAGTAGCCAGGGATGATGGCACCATATTTTCTTCACTTGCCCGCAGTTAGAAACTTTTTGGAAGGGAATATTTGCTGATATTGAACAGGCCATAGGGAAATCTTTTCTGCCAGCAGCAGAAGTAGCCCTGTTCGGTATATGCAAGCATAGGAGCGGGCTTAATAAAGCTGAAGAAGTATTTATATTTATATCTTGTGCAGTTGCTCGTTCTTTAATACTTCAAAGCTGGAAATCCAGGGAGATCCCATCACATATAAAATGGTTTAATAAAATGAGGAGAACCTGTTTTTTTGAAAAGGCTTATGCTGGCAGAGTGGGAGCCATTGGGAGATTTGAAAGGAACTGGAAATATTTTGGGAATCTAGAACAAATGAAGGGAGGATGATTCGTGAAGAAAATCGAGAGTAGATGATCAGTACTAACAGCCTTTTCATCTATGAATGTAATAGCTTTGTTTTTTCTAGGACATTTGCACTTTATTAGCACTTTCTTCTTACATTAGCTTGCACTAAGCACTTTTTAAGATTGTACTTTTCTGTACTTTTTGCACTTTGCAGTAGCACTTTATTGCAGTTTTGCACTTTTTTGCAGATGCACTTTATAAATTGCATATTTTGCACATAATGTCCAGAAAAATTTTAATGATGTCTTTGGCTGTCTTTTCTATCTCGATGAATCTTGCTCCCTTTTATCGTTTTATCTCTTGTCTGTTATTTTAGAAATTTATTGGAAATGTATTGATATCGAAATTTAAAGTGAAACATGTTTTGTACCTTCGGTTACCTATTGCTCTATTCAATAAAAAAAAAATCTTTTTTAAAACTGTGAATAAATGAGTCCATAGGCAACGTGTGCCTGTTATTAAAAATCAGGCCTCCTGTAGTTTCTTCATTGTTACTGTGCTGACGACATTTCAACTTCTCCTGCTAATAATAGGGTCTCATTATGACTAGGTGGTGCAAGGTAAATCCTTTTTGGCCAGCAACAAAAGGATGTGATTTTGCTGATCCTATATGTATAGGGGTGGTCACAGAGAGGATCACAACCAGTGGTAAAAATGATGGTGTGAGTCAGTGAGGGACTTCAATCATTTGTCCAGGGGTGGGGGTGAGGTTTGAAGGAGCAATCCACGCAAATTGAAGATAAATAATTCCTGGCTTATCATGTTCTCAACATTTAAGGAGTCACTCAACATGAAAATGCAGGTAAAAGCAACCACATTGCACAAAGGCACAAATGTTGTCTCCTTCCGGAGCTCATATTCCAATCAGGTTCGCTCGGTGATCAGAAAAACTAGTGTCTTGACTGCCAGTGTCAGATTCCGCCACAGAAATCCATATTATAGAAGGGTCAGCACGAGCAATTTCTTAGTCCACCAGCTTCGCAACATAGAAGCAACCATCTGATGTTGATATATAATGTTGATAGTCCACTAGCGACCCTGCATGTACTACGTTTATCTTTTGTTACTTTATTCCACCTTTCAGTCCCTGGACATCTCATACCCTTATGTAGTATTTAACAGACCGGCTGTAAAATATCTGTTACCATGATGCTGGATTTACCCACTGGGGGTTGTAGAAATAAAACCAATGGAATACAGTGATATTATTTTTTAAATCAATCAATTTGCACAAATCTAAGAGAAAGAAAGTATTTTTGCCTAGGTATCGAGGTGTATGCGTTTTGGATTTAGTCGCCATTTTCTTGATACAGCGTGGAATGTATCATAGAATAAAGATATTTTTGCAGAAATTGTAGTGGTGATTATGGTCATCAAGATTTTTAACACTGCTCTTTCTGAAAGGTTAGAATCCTAGAGGAGCTCTTAATTCAGTCAAAAATAGATTGGCCAAAAACACAAGCAAATTGGTCACTTGAATCCCTGGAACACTGCAGTTCTTCTAAAGAAGGGCAGAGTAGGTAACGAAGGGAACCTAAGGGTTGTGGGAACAGGGGCAGCACTCTACAATATAGAGGGGAAAGTCTCATTACCCAGAGTGGGTGGAATCAGATCAAAGCGAAGGCGTCGCCTTGGGAGAGACAAAGCAATCAAATGACCTCTTTCCCATGCCTGTCTCATACTTTAGAGATCCATTGTCAATACAGCTAACATCTTCTAGCATAAGGGTCTCCAGCAATTGCACATAGAATTCAGAGAGGTCTTCACTAAGGTTTGTATATTGATAGCAGCCTGTTACCTGCGGTGATACATCTCAGTTTTGGATATTTGACAATCAGGGAAGATCCTGAGGCACAGCGCTTCTGGGATGTGCAGCAGGGTTACCCAGCCAGAGGTCAGGTTCTCTTCATATTCTATTGTGTTAACTTCCTGCAGATTATTTGTCCACCTCCTGGGTAGCATGCCACTTTGGGTACTAGAGATTTTACATGTCCTCACGTGGGAGTTTTGTAACTATTTAAATGATCCATTGAACTCTTGTAATTTTTTAACCTAATTTACATACTACCATTTCGACTGCAATACTGTTTTTTTAAAACTTTTTAAATCTTTATTCGGCACTTAAAAAGACCCCATAAAAGTACATACACAATATATACACATAGTAAAAACAGATTTTAAAAGATAAGTTAAAAGTTAAAAAATTAGCTAAAAACAACATTTTATGGATGTAGGGGATGGAGGAGGTTTCTTTGCATGGGGCTCTATTTAATTAGCATTAGAGTCCATTATTTCTCTCGTAGTCCTTAACCGCATTGCAACCCTGATAAAACTTACAATACAAAACAACGTGTGAGCATCTGAGGCTTCCTGGAGAAACCTCAAGGCCATTTTTGCTTGTCTAAGTTTGGTTTCTTTCAGGATCCCTACTAAAAACTTACGTCTTGGGACGGAATAAAAGGGGCATAACAGAACAAAGTGAAGGGTATCCTGCGGAGACATGGAGTCGCAGCCGCAGGTACCCTTCGCCTCCACTGTAAGAGTGAACCCAGAGGGGACAGCAAGTAGATGGTGCAGCATATTTAGTCTAAAACGAGTCATATAAAATCGGTCCTGGGCATTATGCATCACAGTGAGGTATAGTTCCGTGCCTTGTTTCTTTGTTAATAAGCAGTAAGATAAAACCGTAGGTTTACGTCTTTCCACCTCAGCCCTGGTTGTATATGACCGTTCTAGAAAAAGTTTTTTAACCATTGTTTTGATCTGGCCGGTTAAGGATTCTGGGTCTGTAAAGAGATTTTTACAGCCAATTGACTCCATAGAGTTCTTTACATACTTCAGCCATGGTATGTGACCCCCTCTGTCACGTTTCAAACAATATTTTAAAATTTGTCTTGTAAGATCCGCTTCTGGATTAATCCAGATTTTAATCCAAGCAAGGATAGGTTTGATTTTAATACGGTCTTCAATATAGGGCTCCCCTACTTCCTCGTGAATGATGAAGGCCGGGGTGCTCTGCGGCAATTTCAGGATTCTTCTTAGGAATTTATTTTCTTCCACCTGGATCTGCTGCAATGGTTTGTCTATAAAGCCCCATACTTCTGCTCCGTAGGTGACCTTAGCGCAGCATATTGATCTATACAGGTTTAATATTTGCCCAGGGGACCATCTACCAAGTCTTTTCCCGTACCCCATGATGGCCCCTGATGATGCCGCCAGTTTCGCAGCGTGTTTGTCCACCAGGGGATTAAAATTCAATTGGTCATCAAACAATACACCAAGGTACGAGAAAGTCTTAACCTGTCCGATCTTGTGAGCCCCAATTTTGTAGGTGAATTTCCCTTTTTCTTTAACTCCTGCAATACTGAATATCGACACCAACAATATTGTGGTACAAGAATATCAAGGACAGAACAATGAGAGACACACTATCGAACGGTAAGTGCATATAGGGAAGCATAGATTTACCATTCTTAACACCACATCTACGTGCCTTGAAGATATATGGTCTGTGTAGGTACATATATGTGGAGTTAAGTATAGAAAATCTAGACTTACATGTCAATATATATTTTTTCAATATTTTGTTCTGTCCCTCGGATATTGTGAGTTCGTTATTCGTGTGCATGCCAGCACTTCTCACTTATTTGTGTACTAACACTGCACATATCATATTGAAAGCACTGCTTATGTGCAGGCTACATGCAAGATTGGTGGGCAAGCTATGATATTTGAATCTAAAAGATGCCCTTTGGCGGCTACCAAACCAATGTGCCTACCTGCAGACCACACAAGAGTAAATGTTTCTAATCGCTTGAAGTCGGCCTTGTTCACTCCATTGACTGTGCCACCATAAATGTGGGCGGAACTTCAAGTTATTATCTTCTGACCCCCATGCAGTGCCTTTCCATCATAATTTGAAAACGTTCATTGCTTCAAGTTTCCAAGCCTTTGCTCATTTACCAAATGGGATATTCAGAAGGGGTTATTCCAGGGATAAATAGAGTTGTGGTTTCTAGTTTTCTCAAAG
This sequence comes from Lissotriton helveticus, assembly GCF_964261635.1. NCBI lineage: Eukaryota > Metazoa > Chordata > Amphibia > Caudata > Salamandridae > Lissotriton > Lissotriton helveticus. The sequence goes on along the minus strand of NC_136059.1, from coordinate 953,436,001 downwards.
TGCCCTGGTACTTCTCACTCTATATAAAAAGCAGGAGAAAGGAAATGAGGTCAGAAGTGAAATTTATGTGATTGAGTGCGTAAGTGAATGGGTGAGTGAAATAGGGCCAGATGCAGATTGGAGTCAGTAAAAGTGGTTACAAATTGCGCCACAGCCTTTACTGAATCCATTCTGATTTGGTGTACTAACCTACGTACTAATAGGTCAGTTTACAAAAAAGCAGAACCATAGTGGGTTGCATTTCGACATACCTCATGAATATTAATGAGGTAGGTTGCAACTTGTGGCCCGCACGATTCAGTGCCATCACTTTGAGTCAGCAGACAACGATATCTGTTACTTATTATAGTATGGTTTTTTTTTAAATGCAGCCAGTTTTCCGTATAGATAAAGAGGGTGTGTTTTTAAAAAAAGGAAAATTTTACTTACATTTTTTAAGAGAATGCAGTGGTCTATGGGATCATTGCCTACTGTCAACTTAATGTTTTTGTCACCATTCACAAAGGGGAAGGGGTCCATATTGAACCCCTTTCCGTTTTCAAATGTCTTACCACTCACTACCTTTCAGTAGTTAGTAAAACATTAATGTTTTGTGACCGGATTTTTTGTTGCAAGTCATTAATACATGCCACTATGAATGTGTATTTGGAAAGGGCGCCCTTAACAAGCCCTATCCAAATACTGATTTGGTTTGCAGTCACAAACCCAAATTGCATGTTACCGAATGCCAAAAGGCTTTTTTGTGGCCAACATGGCTCTTTTCTACAAATCAGGGGCCATATGTATCAAGCCTTTTGCGAATCGCAAAGGCCGAAATTTTGCATGTTTTGGGATGTATGAAATATTCGCAAAATAAGGAATAGCAAAGATTTGCGATTCCTTATTTTGCCATAGCATTTAAGGAATCGCAATTTTGCGATTCCTTAAATGCTATGTATGTAGCATTTTTGGGTTGCAAATTATGGTTCAGAATTCGCAAATTACCACCAACTTGTAGTTGATGGTAACTTGCGAATTCTTCAAAAAATGCACAATTTGGCATTTTTGAAGGTGGCATGTGATGCAAACACATGCCCATAGGGCATGTATGTGCGCCATATGCATACACATGTACATTTCAGGGGTGCAGCAGGGTGTCTTTGAGACACCCCTGCACCCTTGAAATAATCTCAAATTGCGATTAGCAAATTGCCAATTCACAATTTGAGAATTATTTCGCAATCATTCCTATGGGCCTCCTGGCCCATAGGAATGATTAGGAATCGCTAAAAAATTGCGAATTTCTTCATACATACCATTTTGCGATTCCTAAATAGCGATTCCTTAAAAATCGCTATTTAGGAATTGCAAAAGGGTTTGTTGATACATATGTCCCCAGACCTTTTGGGATCGCAAAAATCCTTGGTATATGTGGCCCTAAGTTAGCCAGCTTGTGATTTGGCAGGCTAGTTAGTGAACATGGAAGGGAGTGACTTAGTGGGCGAGTGAGTGATTAAATGAGTAAGAGCATACCTGATTCTTCAGTGTAAGTGAACGAGTAAGTGACCGAATGACTAAGTGGGTGAGAGAGCGTGAAAGCGAGTGAAGGAATGAGTGAGTGAACTGGTCTAGAAGACTCTGGACTTTTCTGACCCAATATTTTTGATAATACTGAGTCTAAAAGAAACTATTTTCTTCAGTTGCAATGCAGCCAAAGAATGTGCAGGCCTTCAGCAAGGCTTTACTGTGCTTTCCAAGCCTCTAGCAGCCGATGAACCGATCGACTGTGAGACAACTGCATGGTAAGCCACGGGTGTGTGGATTTTAGCCGCTCTCAGCAGCCTTTGGCCACTGGACTAGAAATGTCCAGACGTGAATGCCGGCATATTTTCTAAATCCAGTAATGGAGCGGATAATTACTTGAAAAGCGGACGAATCACGTCCCGAAGCCCGTCCCACGGAGCTGGAAGCGCCGAGAGGCCAGGAGGTGGAACACGATATCTCTGCAAATGCTCTTGGAGAGCTACTAAAAGCATACTTGGAGCCCGAAGAAGAGGTTGCGCCAGCAGGGCAGGGTGGGAGGAGAGGTATGCAGCATGTCAGGCCCTCCGAACAAGGATATATTTCACTGGGGCAGGTGCTTTCCCAGCAGACCCGAGAGTATGAACAGGCTGTGCCTTGAATGTGATGAACAGAGCCAAGCATAGTTCTGATTTTTCTCTTCCAGATGAGATTGTTTTGTAAACCCATAATGACGGCTCTGTTCTTTCACTGGCCTTGCGACATTTGTGAAAATGTTGGTAATTACGGCGATTAGTGTGCACTGTGGCGTGAACAGAGAAAACATTTTTCTAGCATGTTCGCATGAAGAAACCGGCATTTGTTACAGAAGCCACACAAAGAACAGGCCTTCATGCGGTGCTTCATTTGAGCCGGTGATTTCTGGTGCTCAGCACCGGCACTTAATCATCAATAGCAGCACTTTTCACGAGCACCAGTTAAGGACACAGCCATTTATGGGGAGCTTAAGTGACTTCCCCAGAAACACAGGATATTGAGTCGACGCCGAAACTCTATCCTGGTTCCCAAGCTAAAAAGTCGGCAGCTCTGGCTATTGCGCCACATCCTCTCCCCACTTTCCTGGTTTATAGTTCCTTCTGATTTAGGCGGCGCTAACAGGAGAAATTAGCTAGTTTAAGCTGCCTCCTGACGAGAGCCCCAAGACGTATTTTTCTTTTTACAAATTAACCACTGCCTTCATGGCCAAAGCTGTACCATTTTTAAGAGTGCTGGTGCAAGGATTCCTGGTACTCTAGGCGATGTTATCATTTGCTACGTCTCGTCTGGTTGTTTAATACTCCTAAGGTCTATCTAGCACCTTCTGTGGAAGGTAACGAATGAGCACCTGAAAACTGCTTGTAAAGTTATACAATTATCCCCCTATCCCTATTGGAACGGTAAAGTGCACAGAAAGTATTTAAATTCAATATTATATGCCACCCATGGACAATAATTGGAGGCTGTCCCGTGCAACACTCTGGTGCTGACAATCAATCAATCAATGAATCAATCAGTATTTGTTAGGCGTGGCTACTCATCCGTGAGGGTCTCAAGTAGCTGGGGGGGAGGCTGGTGTGACTGGGTGCTGTGGTTTATTCGAAGAGCCAGGCCTTGAGATCCTTCCTCAATTGTGTCAGAGACGGGGATAGACTGATGTGGAGAGGCATGGCATTCCAGGGTTTGGCGGCAAGTGAATGTTATGATAAAAGGCTAAAACATCCTTTAACAGTAAGACGCTGATAAGGTTAAATTACAATTCCCTAAACTTCAACGATGAGCGATTTAAACCAACTGGGTAATACAATTTAGAATTCCCAAGCACCCTACGCACAAACTAAATTTACCACAGCCAACAAACAGTGTGAATCAACAGCTCCTACCCCATTTTCCTCTCCCTGCACCACTGTACCGCCTGTTCTGTCCAACACCCATGTAAGTAAACCTAGTGTTTCCTTTTGGCGAGAAGCCTTGCTTCCTTATCCCCAACACTACCATCTGCCCCTCTTTTAGTAAAACTCCTCACTGTCTTTCAAAATAGAAACACCCCATCCCTCCATTACATCATCATGACAAACCCCTCAGGCTCTTTGTCTATGAATGGGTGCTAAACGTCAGGCATCACCAATCTGCTGTGGTAACATGGCAGATCAGTTTTCCTCAGGGATGCCTTCGTTACCATACCGGTGCCAAGGTAAAATCTCTTGAGAGAGTGGCTCTGCTGCTAAAGATACATTTCCAAAGTCAGCGCCAAGAGCAGGAATTCGCATTTGATGTTCAGGTTTGGCCCAGAGACAGCTTTAGCAGGCGCACTGCTGCATGTAATAAAACAATTAATTAATACAAAATCGGGTAGTCCTCTTCAGTCATTGGCCATTTCAACTGTCGGTCACATTTTGCTTTCTCCCTCCACAGAATACATTATGGGGTAATTTGTCAGTTTCTTCAGCCAATGGCTCCTTTAAACTGTGAGTGAGGGCCTGATCATAAGTGTACAGGTACGAAGAAAAAGTGTATTTCAGTGCCCAGCTGGTGCACCAGTATTTTAGTTAAGTAATGCTTTTTTTTCTAATCTTTATCCTTTCATATTTGTTTCATTGCACCAACTAGAATCTTAGTTTCCTGCGATGCAATGAAACCTTTTGGGTTTTCTATACTTGTTCTATATATATATATATACCTACATTATATACCTACCTGCTAGGAAGCTAAACTTATGTAAAATGGTTATTTGTTTCTTTTATTGATAAATTGTCATAACAAGCAATTGGCTTCATGTCTAGGTAGCGACGTGGTTTCTTTTTTTGTTCTTTTAATTTTTGTGTTATACATGCTTTCAGTTAAAACTATTTAACATTTAACCATCGACTAGCTTCCCTCAGCCAGGACTATTGGCTTTGCCAATGCTTGTTTCAAAGTTTATGCACATGTCTCTACCATCACTTAAGTGAAACCGAGTTAAACAGTAGTAAAGCTGGTGCATGCTCATTTGTGGTCGTGGAGTTTGACCGGGTTCGTAACTCCTAGTGACAGCCAAACCTACACATGGACACTCAAGGGCTTCAGAAACGGCTGCCATTCTCTGTTGACAAGTGCCCGCCGTGTTTTTATTTTTAGAGTGTTCTGTAATATCCAAGAGTACACAAGAAACAAACTCACACTTGGTTCGTACGTGTTTACACAGGCATAGCAGCACAGCAGTATGTGTGCTGAAACAGCCGGTTATGAAAGGACAGACACGAGAGGGAGAAATATCCCGGAACAGGTGCCAGGGGGTCAACCCCTGCTGGGAGGTTCCAAGGAAGTATTTGCTCAATATGGAAAGGGTGCTAAGGACTAGTACACTCCTAAATGCTGACAACCCGGGATCAGGAAGAGGTCAGTGTGTGAAAATAGAAACACTAAATTTCTGATGTACCAGCCGGAAGTAAGACAAACATATTTGTGACAAGGGAAGATAGGTCGGTGGAAGATGATTGAGGGTTCTGTTTTTTATAAAAATCAATTTTCTATCTCTATACGCAAAGAGGGAGTGGAAAGAGTACATATTCATATGCTGGAGAAAATGAATAGTAGAAACAGAGAAAACACTGCGTAGCTTCACTTAATAATGTCTATAACAGTACAATAAGCCCTGTTGCACATCACATAGAGGCCACGTTCTCAATGGGATTCCCACACTTAAGTACAACTGATGTGCATAAAAACGAATTTAAAATTGTAAAATTGAAACCCAGATTCTGAATATCAGGAATGCCGGAAGTTTGTGATTGTAAGTGACACTTATGAATTTAGTAACACACCAGGGTGGAAGTATCACACATTTAGGGTCAGGGAGGGATTGTGAGAAGGTATTTAATGTACACATATGGAATTGTACACCTGGTTACAATTCTGCATGGAGCAACTTTACATATATGAAAATATTTGTCTGACAATTCCTAAGATCATCTAAGTAATGGATAAAATGTGAGTTTTTATGACCTGCACTCATGGTTGCTATGTAAATAAACAGACACACTTTTGTTAGCCAACACTGAATATGTGTGCAGCCCACAGTGAACTCATTATATGCAGCGAGTAAGATTTCGTCTTGAAGTAGAAGATTAGTGCAGAGTCCTACTCCTGCCTTTGACTGAAGTAGTCCCTATACATGGTATTCACAACCAAGAAATTGGTTGTGTGTGCAAGCAAACATATTAGCAAGAATGTTCAGTGAACACTCACCTCTGACATCTTCTCTGATCTGCATATCACAAACTCAACTCAGCATTTTAATCTCCCGAAGTTAACACATTGAATAGCATTATACTGATTAATAGTAACACCTGTCACTTACAGTCCTTAGATGGTGCAAAACTCTGATTTAAAGCACAATACAGAAACCAATATGCTTGTTCTACAAATATAGAAGGAAGAAAGCAAGTTAGCCTATTTTGAGTAAAGGTCTATAGAAAAGTAACAGAAAAGTTTCCCAAAAATTGAAACAATTGCAAATTCTATATATTTTGCAACAAAGCATACAGTAGAACGTTGCTAACAATTCTTATTGCCGTTTCAAATGAATAGCATGTTCTATATCATTTTGCCGGTTGGTGTCTTTTTTTTCTGTTTAGGTACATGGGGTGATCTTCAGTACTGACTTGACAGTGCAACTATCTCCATGATACTTTGTTAAAAAATCTTTATAATATACATACATATACAGTGGGTTTTGGCACAGCCCAAAGGAGTATAAACCTTTCAGACTGGTGTATCATTCTGCCTTCTATGGGAGACTTGTACAGCAATGCATTAGGGACTATTTTACAAAATAAAATTATTTTGAATCACAGATTAAGTTGCTTGTCTCATAGCTGTTTTTTCTATAGAAAATAATTACGTTGTCTTTTGTTTTTTTTCCCATTACAGCAGCGTATTTTTTATGTTTTAGTCTGGACTCTAATGTAATCTAGACCTGTTGCCTTTGCCAATGCTCATTACTTCTGATAGCCTGAAAACTATAGCAGCCATTTTTGTTAATTGCCAAAGCATATGCGTGATTTTGTTTGTTGCAATATTTCATTTTTGTGCTCTTCCCACATTGTGCTCTTTTGGATTTATTTAACTTCACAGAATGTGTCTTTATATGAAAGATGCCTGCTGAAGTGGGCAGTTTCAGTTAAATATAAGTAATGGAGAAAGTAATATCGTTTGTACAGAGAGAAATACCTACTGCTAGGTCGACAGATATTTGACGTTGAATGAGATTAATCAGGAGCCGTACAATCATAAATAGCTTAATAATCATCATATGATATACAGTCAATGATGAGAGTTTGTCATGAGTTGAACATTTTATTAATCAATCATTTAATATCTTATCTTTTTTTCAATCAGCAGTTTAAAGTCATCATTTTAATGCATCAGAATAATCAATCATTAAGGGTGTTCCATAAAGGAAAGAATCCCTATTCTAATAATGGGAAGAAAGGCGTCAATTGGAACCCCTGAAGAGTTCTTAATTAGAGGAGAGAGCAAGAACATAAGAATAAAGCTTCTGTATAAATCAAATATCAAAGGCTGAACTACTCATGAAGAGTAGTTCGAGAGGCTCAGTAGTCGAGCGGCTCAGTACAGCTATAGACCAATAGCAGGGAAAGCAAGGGTCTAGTCTACCATGTGCCGAAGTCTCCTGTAAACCTACTCTAGGAACACGTAATAATATAGACAACGCATGAATTTCAAAGTTGCATTTCACAATGTATTGTTTTTTTCCTAGGCCAATCATCTTTCAAGCACCCTAATAGTAATACAATTTCATGAATATCCGAAGAAACTTTTTATTGATTAAAAGAATACTTGCCCATGGGAAGGCCAGCACACTATTGTACACTTTCAACGATTACATGAGGCTAATAGGTCAATAGAGAAAATATTACTGCATTAGCTAATCAGCTGTTCAGGCCTAGTACAGTGAAGTGTCTCTACGTTCTGCACATTTTAAACACACTTTTTAATCTTCATATATATGTATATATGTATATATATATATATATATATATATATATATATATATATATGTGTGTATATATATATGTGTATATATATGTATATATATATATATATATATATATATATATATATATATATATATATATATATATATATATATATATATATATATATATATATATTTCAACAAGGTATCTCCCACTAGGGAAAGATGAATCGCTGCAACCTTGCCTTATGCTTTTTTCCGGTGTGCGTACCTCTTCAGGTGAACCACGCTGATATTTGTTACAACCGGATATCTCCCACGGGAGAAAGATGAGTCGCCACAAACCTTGCCTTTAACCATTTATTCGTGCAGGGTAACAGGACAATGCAGCATAAACTCCTTCCAAGAAAAGAACAAACAGAGACCCAGGGGAAACTTTTGGAGGCTTTATATATATATATATATATATATATATATATATATATATATATATATATATATATATATATATATATATATATATATATATATATATATATATATATATATATATATATACAGTACCAGAACCCGGATACCGACACAGGGACTCCAATTTAGATTTAAAAACTCTTGCTTATTTCTTGGTAACATGTTTCGCCTGCCTCAGCATGCTTGCTCACACAATATAAATAAATAAATAAATATATATATATATATATATATATATATATATATATATATATATATATATATATATATATATATATATATATATATATATATATATATATATATATATAATACCTATGTCGTAATATCAAGTTTATTTTCTGTAATAATGATACACCATCTTCCAATCCCTCCTCTGATAATTTATAAATCACCACATTTTCTTCACAAATGAAGTCTCTCAAAGGGCACTACATGTGTATAAAGTTTATTCGGTTCCTAACTTTCCGTCACAACTGTTGGCAGGGTTACACTGGAACAGGAGATGGAATTAATACTCCACAATAATGGATTAAGAATTGGATGAGCTGCCAATGCAACAAAATGTTATTTTTCAAATATAATTCCAGCCATAGATTCCAGCTTTACACGAGAAAAAGCTCTGGATTGCTTTATAACAACGAATGGAAAGTTCTGGAAGAGCAGGGAGAGCTACACATTTTTTATTTGGCAGCTGAATGATCGAAAATGTGATTGCGAAACAAGGTGGAAAAGCCTGATCGATGCCCGAAAGTAACATGTCTAACACGTTTTTCGCTGAGACTTCCACACCTGCGATTTATACCTGGGGTTTGTTGCTGTGAGACCTGCAGTTGTTTGGAAAGTTTGCAACAGCATACCAGTGGTTAGTGCCTTAATTCACCACTCTTGAAAACCCAGTAGGTGAAGGCTTTCTTCATGAAAGACTGGTCTTTACCTAGGGCAGTAAGGTACACAAAAACAGCTCTCTCTCTTTGATGAAATTGTTCAAAAGAAGGAGACACTTCATAGTTGGCCTGAATCTGAAGCATTGCTTAATTTGTGCCGTGGTTGCAAGTGGTGGGCCTGAAACTCATTTTTGGGGATCTGAACTTATATTTCATCATCAGGCTGTAAACAAATGCAAGAGAGAGAAAGGAATAAAAGGAGGACACAAAGGAGAAGGAACAAACACATATAGGGGTTAAGACAGGGGTGTAGCTTCCACTGATACAGCAGTTTCAGTGCGGCAGGACCCGGGGGAGCGAGGGCCCACTGAGCCCTGATCAATGCTGCAATTGATCATTCAAACAGCAGCAAGAGGGCACAGTCCCTTCCTTGCACTAGGGCCCATGATACACTGGCTACGCTACTGGATCATGAAAGAAGCTTAGGTAAATGGAAAATAAGAGATTGTTCCTAGGACACCAACCTGCAGAAAAAAAAACCTTTCCATTTGATTTCCCAACTGGCAATAGTTGAGGTACCCTTTTTTCTCCTCATTATTCTAAACCCTTTTTCCCATGGACACCCTTGTCCCCTTCTTCATGGATCCATTAGGCACTGCAGCAAGTGCTGTCACAAGTGCCAGGCTGTGTCCTTGGTCACTACTCGGGAAGGGCCTAACTCTAAACCAACAATTACTTCTATTTGAATTGTGTATTTATGTTTTTAGTGGTGATATGTGGGTCACACATAGGTTATTAGCTAGTTTATTGGTAGAAGACTGCAAACTCTCAACAACAAGAAAGAATGTAGGGTAAAAGAGGGGAATATCAGCACATTAACGTTTGGGTCTTTTATTCAGGAATATGGCAATCTACTCATCAAAGTCAAAAGAGCTTGGCATCCTTTGGTTGGCTGATCAACACTAGTGAAATAAATCATGAAGTGAATCAGTGTTTATTTTTTAAACTTTGCAAAGCTGTTGACTCTATTTCCAACATAACGTCTGCTTATCTGAAATGGAGAAAGTTCTTGTAATATAAGACTACACACTTCATATGTATATTAAGTTACTCATTCACTGCCTCACCCGTTCATTCACTTCCTCATCAAAATATTCATCCATCCATACACCCATAGGCATGTGGATGCACATATTTATTCACGTTTTCACAATTAAATAAACAAATAAAAGTGATTTATCATATTGTTTACCCACTTTAATGTCAGGTGATGTGAGAACTTCTAAAAGCTAAACAACTAGGGATGCTTACATGCAATGTAAATGTACCATGTGTGTAAGAGATGCTTGCACTTCTGCTGCTCATCCTGTACCTCTTATAAGTACATTAGGAAATCGTGTTCTTTGCCTGTGTGTACTGTACCTGTCCTGTGTGTGAGGTACATTTGTACTACCACTGCCCATTTTGTACATTTTCTCTGTGTCTTAGAAAAGCTAGAGAATCCTAGACAAAAAAAAACAAAATGGTTGGCTTTTTGCTTCTTTGAAGAGGGGAGGGTTTGCCTGCTGGAATGCCACCAGTTTCATCACCAGTGCCTTAAATATTCCAGTCTGATCTGAAATATAAGTCCTGTTTGAATACCGCTGGTCCTGTGCTTTTCACTCATAGACTCCACATGCTTATACCTAGGTAATTTGTGACCTTTTTTAGATAGTCACAAATCAGTTTGGTCAACCGTGGATAGACGTATTCTCATCCCCATTGAATGCTCTTCTCCCACAATTCCGTTTACAGAGTATGTAGTGCGGCTTTGAGTATGGGTGCATTAACTTTCCTTTTGGCACAGGAGGTGTTGTGTGCCTTCCCTCTGTTTCCCTCTACTTCAGAACATGCTTCCTGGTGTACAGTCATGGGAGTGGTTCCAGTTGTGGGTGATCCTAATAAAATTCTAGATGTTTTAAGAGATGGATTTGCTAAAGGTTTGTCCCCTTCTACTTTGGGTTCTCAATGGACAGCAATTAAAATCCTTGCAAACCTCTCATCTACGCTGTAATTTGTTAAAAAAACTTCTCAAGAGTTAAAAGTTAATGTTGTTCCCTCCGATTCTTTCATGTGATCATCCCACATTTTTAGAGGGGCTATAGAATTAACCATTTCAGCCGTTGGAACAGCCTGACATTTCATGGTTGATGGCTACATTAGCCATTTTGATCATAATCACTTCTGCGAGGAGATTAGGTAAACTAACTTCTCTATTAATCACTTTCCATACTTAATTTATTTTCTAGACCTGGTGGTTCTGAGGCCAGATCCAAAATTCAGTAAAATACATTCTGTAGTAGGGAATCTCTGTGTATAGTCATAATCTAGTGAATAGTCCCGCCCATGTGCGTGGACCCCGGAGCAATCAAAAATAATCTCTTAAGGTGTCGAAAAATGCAGAACTGCACAGACACTTAAGAGAGAATTAAAGACAGATAATGCAGCCTATATCACAGGCTACACTGTCCAGTACTTCAACTAGAAATTCCACCAAAAATCCACAAACAGCAAAGCCTGTCCAGATTTCCCTTGCTTTAACAGCAAAAACCCTCTGGAATGATAGAGAGAAAGACATGGACAGACAAGCCCCATAGGCTGCCATTATGTGGCTCAGAACAGGATACTGTGCCTTTAAGAGAACTTTCCAGAACTTCACAGTATCCCAGAATGCACTGCAGGTCCCTTCTACTTTCAGTTCTTTTTTCCGGCTCCTGCTAGCAGGACCCTGGAGCATTGAGCTCTCCCTTTTGGGATTTGTTTTGTAATTTTCTCACTTTTTCAAGTGTTTATTGGTGCTTTTGCAAAGTACTTTGGTTATTTCTTCTTTGGTGTGCTTTTGGGGCAGTCTTTTTGTCGAATATGCCAGCCTTATTTGACAAATGCCCGGAGTGTTCCAGGAAGAAGGCCAAGACTGACCCACACGAGGTTTGCATCCTCTGCCTTCCCTCCTCTCATACCCCAGAGGAGTGTGAGATTTGCCAGGGATTTACCACCAGGACCCTGAGAGACAGACAGAAGATCAGGCTCCAAGGAATGGAGGAGAGGAGACTGCAAGCATGAGGTGGGTCTGGGCAGGCTTCTACTGCCCGTGCTGAGGCCTCTGGGGGGCTCCCCAGGGGCAGGAAGCCCAGCAAGCGTCCTCTTTCTCCGTCGGCGTCGATTGCACCAACGACGGCGTCGAGAGAGATGACTACAGTCTGGTCCCCGTCTCCCCAGGGCTCTGGGTCGAAGTGGCATCGACGTTCGGCGTCGAGGGAACTGAACAGACCGCCGTCGAGTTCACCGGTGACGGTTTCGTCATCGTTCTCGTCGTCGTCATCATCGAGGACTCGACGTCGAGAGGTGGCCCGGAGTCGGCGCTCGCCGTCGTGGCGACACCACCGTTTGCCGTCGGCGAAGAGGAGAAGGTCGTCGTCGAGGGGATCCTCGGCATCGAGGGGGCGATCGCCGTCTAAGCACAGGAGATCGTCGTTGAGACACAGGAGATCGCCGTCAAGGCACAGGAGATCGCCGTTGAGGCACAGGAGGCCTTCGAGGCTGCGGAGATCGACGTCGAGGCGATAGAGGTCACCGTCGAGGTGGAAGCGTTCGCCGTCGAGGGACAGGCGTTCGCCGTCGAAGAAGCGCAGCTCAACGTCGAGGGGCCGACGCTCGCCGTCGGGTCACCGTTCTTCGACGCAGGAACGGCGCAGAAGGAGTTTGGGCATCAGGAGTCAGTCTGGCAGGCGTCAAGTGCCTAGGAGAGACTCTCCCACATCCCAGCCTGATAAGGAGGGCGGGTCACTGGGCTCGGTGTACTTGGTTGTGTATACCTCTCCGAAGCCGTGGAGAGTAACCCATTCCCCTCCGCCTCCTTTACCGAGAGGACTTCCTCCACGGGTCCCTACCCCGCCTCCTCTTCAACCTCTTCCACCTCAGCCTCAGCCTCAGCCTCAGCTGCCGGTTGACAAGCCTCCCCCGCCTCCTCCGAGGTCGGTGTCCCTGCCCAGGTATCCGTCTCCTCCGGAGGGGACTCCTCGGCTGAGGGCCCCGTCCAAGCCCAAGTCTCCCGCCCCGGTGGAACCGGCAGGGCGACCGAAGCCACGGAAGTCGTGATACCGCTCCGGACGGAGAGGGAGGTCGCGCAGTCGTCACAGGTCCTCTACGAGGTCAAGACGGCGCCACAGGAGGCACGGATCACGGTCCCGCACGGACTCTTCCAGAACCAGGTCCTACTCCCCGACCTTGTCAGACTCTCCGGGGACGAGGGTGTCTCCCGTGGATGACATCAGCACGTTCCAGGATGTTCTCCTGAGGGGCGCAGCAAAATTGGGAATCACGGTGACGGCTCCAACACCTACGACGTCCGTGATCTTTGAGACACTTCACAAGAAGCATTTGTCTCGCCCTCTACTACCGTTCGTGCCAGGATTGGTAGAGCCAGCGGAGGAGCTGTTTCTCACGCCTGCAGTGATGAGAGCCGCTCCTTCCCGTCTTCTTAAGAAGTACAGGGCCCCGGATTCCGACCCGGCTTTTCTGAGGATTGACCCGATTCCGGACTCCGTTATAGTGACGGCAGCCAGAAAACAACATTCTACCTCCCCGTCTTCTACCGTGCCTCCGGATAAGGAGAGCTGATGGATCGACTCTAATGGCAGGAAGGCCTGTGGGACGGCCTCTACGTCCATGAAGGCTGCTAGCGATGCGGCTCTGCTAGGGCGTTATGATCGGGCCCTGTGGGAATCCCTCCAGCAGTTCACGGAACTCCTGCCACGAGATAGGAGGGAGGATTTCCTGGAGATCCAGAAGGAAGGAATGCTGGTATCAAACCAGGTCATCAGCGCAGATCAGATGCCTCTCTTTTGGCAGCCCATGGGTATTGTCATGGGATTAACCAGCGACGCCATGCCTGGCTCAGGCTCACATCACTCAAGCCGGAGGCCCAGCAACGAGTGGCTAATCTGCCCTTCTCGGGGGAGACCCTGTTCGGGAAACATGCAGATGATGAGATGGCCCACATGAAGGCAGAGGCCGAGACTCTGACGGCTGTGGGCTTGGAGAAGCCCAAAGAAAAGAAAACCTACCGCCCGTTCCAGAGACGGTTCGGGGCACAGGGCAGAGGGCAAGGACAGGCTTCGAGACAGCAGCAGGAACAACAGCAGCAGTTCTGGAGGCCCTTCCAGAAGCGCCAGAAGGGTAGAGGAGGTCAGCAGCCCTCTACAGCGAACAAGGGCGCAGCCGGGCCTCGACCCTGTGCTGTTACTTCCGTTACCCGCTCCGGTGGGGGGAAGCGTGTGATTTTTTCTGGTAGAGTGGAGAAAAATTACTCAGGACAAGTGGGTGCTGAATATTGTTTGCAATGGATACAGTCTTCGGTTCACCAGCCCGCCTCCATCTATTCCACCGCTCAGCTGGCAGTTTCAGCTGCGCGAGCTCCAGGCGGAGGCCGATATCCTGTTAAGGAAAAGGGCGATAGAAGACGTACCTCTGTCTCAAAGAGGAAGAGGTCTGTACTCCCGGTTCTTCCTGGTTCGCAAAAAGGACAAGAACGAGTTTAGGCCCATTCTGGATTTGCGACAGGCAAACAAGTGGATTCGCAGAGAGAAGTTTTGCATGCTGTCGTTGCATCAGATTTATCCTCAGCTGCAACGGGGAGACTGGCTGTGTGCCATAGACCTACAGGATGCATACTTCCATGTGCCTATTGCTCGCAAACACAGGAAGTTCCTGCGATTCCAAGTCGGCGCCAATCATTATCAGTACACAGTACTGCCATTCGGACTGAAGTCTGCGCCCAGAACGTCCTCGAAGTGCATGGCAGTGGTAGCCGCACACCTACGGAGGAAAAAGGTGTTTGTCTACCCGTACCTGGACGATTGGTTGATCACGGCCTCCACCTTCTCTGAAGCTCAAGCCCACTTCCAGAAGACGTGCGTTCTCTTGAACAAGCTGGGGTTGCACATCAACATGTCCAAGTCTGTCCCGACTCCGGTCCAGTGCATACAGTACTTGGGAGCCTCCATCAATATGCTGTCAGCAAGCGTGTCTCCTTCGGAGGAGCGACGGTTATCACTCCTCCTTCGGAAGGCTCAGGCTCTTATGACCACTCCATCTACAACAGTGAGGATGGTGTCTTCTCTACTGGGGTCGATGGCCTCCTGTATCTTCCTCACGCCTCACGCACGGCCGTACATGAGACCATTGCAGGAGTGCTTGGAGGATCAGTGGGATCAGAGGAAAGGATCTTGGGACGACAGGATACGACTGTCTCTGCATGCTCTTCAGTCTCTGAAGTGGTGGTGTTCAGCGGAGAATCTCCTCAGAGAGGTTCCCTTCCACAGCGACATTCCCACGCAGACTATCGTGACGGATGCGTCGCTCCACGGTTGGGGGCGCACTCCGGAGACCTACAGATTCAAGGGACGTGGTCCACGACGGAGTCCACGTACCACATCAATTTCCTGGAACTCAGAGCTGTTCACTTGGCGCTGAAGGCCTTCCTTCCGTCCTTCCAGACCAACTCTCTGCTTGTGCAAACGGACAATACGACCACGATGTATTACCTCAACAAGCAGGGTGGCTCGAGATCGCGTGCCCTGTCGTAGGAGGCACAGGCGATCTGGCACTGGCTTCTGGCCAGAGGACTGACGATCACGGCTACCCATCTGCCAGGTGTGCAGAATGTTCAGGCAGACGCACTGAGCAGACAGATTCAGGAAAACCACGAATGGGTCATAAACGACGAAGTACTAGGAGAAGTCTTCGCAAGGTGGGGGACTCCAGACGTAGATCTGTTCGCCACCGCCGAAAACAGCAAATGCCAAGACTTCGCCTCCAGGTACTACCAGCCGGGGACGCTGGGGAATGCGTTATGGATCAACTGGTCGAACAGTTTTCTGTACGCTTTTTCACCCATTCCCCTGATTCCGACGGTGCTCATCAAGCTGTCCCGGTCCAGGGCGCAGATGATCCTGATTGCCGCGGAATGGCCCAGGCAGTGGTGGTTCACGGACCTGCTTCACCGGTCTCTCCTTCCTCACACACGGCTGCCGTGCGGGCCGGACCTTCTCACGAAGTTCGGGGGGCAGATGTTGCACCCCAACCTCTCGTCTTTGAGTTTGGCAGCATGGCTCCTGAGATAGTGCAATATGGCCATCTGAACCTACCTGAAGATTGCATGGACATACTGAAGGAGGCTAAGCAACCTTCCACTAGGACTTCTTATGCTTACAAGTGGAAGAGGTTTTGCATCTGGTGCAAGTCCAAGAACTATGACCCAACGACATGTAAGGAAGATGTCATCCTTCCTTATCTTCTACATTTGGCGCAGTCTGGCTTTAATGTCTATTTCATTAAGGTTCATCTGGCTGCTTTGACTGCCTACAGGAATTGCCCTTCACAGACTTCCTTCTTTCAGATCCCTGTAATCGAAGATTTTTTGGAAGGCTTGAAGAAAGTGTTCCCTCCTGTCCGGCTTCCTTCGCCTTCTTGGGAATTGAATGTGGTGCTGTCCAGATTGATGAAGGAGCCTTTTGAACCTATTCATAAGGCTTCGTTGCAGCACCTGTCCTGGAAGGCGGCGTTCCTCGTGACCATTACATCGGCCCGCAGGGTGAGTGAAATTCAGGTGTTGTGTTGCCAAGAACCTTATACTGTATTTCATGCTGCTAAGGTTGTTATGTGTACTCACCCTAAATTTCTTCCAAAAGTTATATCTGACTTTCATGTTAACCAGACCATAACTTTGCCTACGTTTTTTCAGAATCCTTCCTCTCCAGCGGAAAGGTCTCTGCATTCCCTGGATGTTAGGTGGGTGTTGAAATTTTATCTGGATAAAACCAATGATATTCGTAGGTCAGATCAATTGTTTATCAATTATGGATCAGTCAGGACAGGTCTTGCTACCTCTAAACAGTCCATTTCTAGGTGGATTGTGTCCTGTATACAGTTGTGTTACCAAAAAGCTGGTAAGACCTTAGGTGGTAAACCTAAGGCTCATTCCACCAGGGGCAAAGCTGCCACGACTGCTTTGCTCCGTAATGTTCCGATTGCAGAAATCTGCAAGGGGGCCACTTGGAAGTCGGTCCATACCTTTGCTAAGCATTACTGCCTGGACATTGATGCCAAGGCAGACGCTCAGGTTGGGCAGGCTTCGCTGCGAAATCTGTTCGCACAGTAGTGGTGTTATTTCTCTTTTCTCCACCGCCGCTTTGGTGTGGGGATGGGCTTGCCATTCTATTCACTAGATTATGACTATACACAGAGATCCCCTACTACAGAAGGAGTAGTGTGTGTCCTGTAACTCCAGTTCTGTAGTAGGGGTATCTCTGTTATAGTCATAAGCGCCCGCCCTCCTCCCCGGTGGAGAGAGATATTTTGATGTAAGGAATGCTACAGGTCTGGCGTGTTACGCCTTCAAAAAGAACTGAAAGTAGAAGGGACCTGCAGTGCATTCTGGGATACTGAAAAGTTCGGGGAAAGTTCTCTTAAAGGCACAGTATCCTGTTCTGAGCCACATAATGGCAGCCTATGGGGCTTGTCTGTCCATGTCTTTCTCTCTATCATTCCAGAGGGTTTTTGCTGTTAAAGTAAGGGAAATCTGGACAGGCTTTGCTATTTGTGGATTTTTGGTGGAATTTCTAGTTGAAGTACTGGACAGTGTAGCCTGTGATATAGGCTGCATTATCTGTCTTTAATTCTCTCTTAAGTGTCTGTAAAGTTCTGCATTTTTCGACACCTTAAGAGATTATTTTTGATTGCTCCGGGGTCCACGCACATGGGCGGGACTATTCACTAGATTATGACTATAACAGAGATACCCCTACTACAGAACTGGAGTTACAGGACAGAAACTACTCCATCTTCCTTACAAACAAATCAGGAGATTATTCTTCTGGTTTTTCAGTCCTCTTATAACATTCCTTCTTCCTTAGACATTAGAAGGGGTTTGTTGATTTATTTAGACAAAACAAAGTAATTGAGATCCTATGAGCCCCAACTTGAATCCCATGGATCAGGTAGTAGGGGAAAGAAAGCTTTCACTACCTCTTTGAGTAGATGGGCAAGTCATGCCATATCCCGATCTTATGCACCAATGGGGTTGGAATTACCAGTGTTGTGTAGTTCCTGCAAATCTATATAGGATCTGCACGTTTTAGACAACATAAACTAAGGGATTGGTGTCTAGACTGATTCCAGGCACCTCCAAAGGATATGTTAGTCTGTAGACCAGCTATCTCACAGTGCCACTATGAGCCCCTCTTACCAAGGAGCAAATAGTTTTTGGCAACTATCGAACATGACAACCCTGACCCCTCAGGGATCATGGAAACAGTACAGTCCTTTTCGGTCAGTCACTCGTGCTTACTTTATCTCAGGGAGATACACGGAAGAAACGGTAGGGTTATAAAATGCATGTGCTGCAACAACCAATAGACACTAACAGATATATACGGTTATGAGCACAAATAGAATAAAGACAATTTAGAATTCTGCCATAGTGCTAACACTTAATATATGCAGGCATATATTAATATAACAGTAATAATGCATACTCCTACCATGCAAACTCTAACTAGATGTACCTAAATGTACCTAGCATGTGTGTAGGTGTGTAGCGAAGAATCCCCTTAGGATCGAGCCAACCCCATTACCTGATGTGGGAGAGTGAAGGACCCCGCCTTGGTCTCGAGATGGATGCCCCGCAAGGGATGTCGGACTACTGCATGCTGGAGTGGCTGCGTGCAGGGATCTCAGCGTATCAGCATGGAAGTCTTTCTCCTCTAGTTTGCCCAGCGAAGATGTAGTGCTTATATACCCAAAAGGTAAGCTCAGGGATTCTACTTAGAAGTGTACTATGGGCATGTCGGGCAAGGACGACGACAGAGGTGACCCTCATACAGAGTTATTATGCAGAAGATTGTTATCCTGCTGTTATACTGAGAATCCTCATGCATAATACATGAGGCAAGGTTTCGGAGAAAACCACAGGACAGTCATGTAGCACCTAATTAGGTAAAAGGTCAGCGCCAAACCAGTTATGTAGAACAATGGTAGGACAGATGTAAGTAAAATGTCGAGTAACTACCTAGGCCTATATTGAGGTACATCGGGATTCAAAACACCAGGGAATATCTAGGTGAGATCAAGTAGGGCAGTCGCAGCTTAATGGTTTGAGGCAGGAAGGGTTTCCCTCCAAGAGATCTGTAGAGCTGCCAAACGGGCACTTTAAATGCAGTTCTTGCGCATTACAAATTTGACTTGTTTTATAACGATACTGACAATTTTGTTTTTTCTTTTTTGAAAGCAGCAGTGAAGTAATTGTTGAAATATAAATATTTTCTGCATCATATAATTGTGTCAGTAATTCATTGCTTTGTTACATCCTTAGAAAGTCTTAGCTATGACGAGGAGGACAGACATATGGTAATGAACAAATTACTGGTAATCTTCATATTCCTTGGAATAGTCTTGCTTGTCATAGCAGCATCCTCCCCTCCCTCCCTTTCTAGTACATAATTACATGTGGTTTATATAACAACAGGAATAGCGAGTGGGAGGGGCCTTTATACTTACAAGTTGTTCTGTTTGTTATTATAAAAAAATAAGAAAGCTTGTGTACCGTTTCTATGAGGCAGGGCAGCCTCATAAGTAAAAGCTAAGATGCAGAGGATAGACATAGGGGATAATTACACATTTACTAACTTTTATTGAAATTCCAAAAGTAAACCCCAGCTCAACAATTTGGAAAGACGATTATGATCGGGGTGTAATTATTCATCAAATGTTAGCTCAAAAAGAACTAAATGTTACCGCTAATAAAGTACTAGGTAACGTTTTATTCATTATTATTCTTATTTCAAGACGTTGTTGATGCAGGCAGGAAGAGTTACGTTTATTTCCAGAACAGCAAAGTACTGCACATAGTAATAGTGATGGAATAATCATTTAAAGAGGGGTGTTTTTAATATGCTAAAGTTTTCCATACATAGATCATGGAAAAACAGATCTGTTGAATAGATACAGCTATAAAGAGGGCTCAAAGGCTGGAAACGGTCCATATTCGTTTAGCAGGCGACAGGCAGGATTAGAACCAGCCTTCCCGGTCCATCCTCTGGAGTCACGTGCCCTGCACTTGAATAGAGGGCACAAAAAACAGACATTCTTTTAAGACACATGTGAGAAAAGTGTCTGCTATCACGTGGCCCCGGTAACGACCATGGCTCTCATAACTTTCAAGCGCGTGCTATCAGGGAACTAGGCACAAGTCAGAGAGAGGGTAAAAAACGGGGAAACTATGTGTCATTTTTCACCAGAAACCTGATGCTTCAATCTACCAGAGGTGACGCGTGCCGGGGAGAAGGCATGAGTCCCCAGTGTGTTCTTGTGGTTGGAGTGTCTGCCTTTTTGCAGTGTTTTCCATGTAATTGTGTTTGGTGCCCTTTTGTAATATGCACACACCACTTTGCCCTTGTAATACACGGTTTGCAACCTCTCACATGTTTTTACCTTTGATACTTGCACAAGTGCCACCTTTACCCACGTAACGCTTGTTCTTTTGCCTTAGTGTCTAGCTCTTATTGCAGTATTATACCTCAAATTATACTTTGTTTTCTCTTATAACTGCACACTTGTCACTTTTTCCTCTTGTGCACTTTTTACTACCTCATGTATTTTTGGTTGCTCACAATTTTTACTACCTCATGTATTTTGTTTGCTCACAATTGTCACTATTACCATATGTAACGTAACGTATGCTTTTGTAATCTGTTCTTGTGTAATGGCTCACATTATGTTTTATTTCTGTTCCTATTGTGAAGCGCTCTGACGCCTTCGGGTAAAGTCCGCGCTATATAAAAATGCATAAATAAATAAATTAAAATATATAAAGTCCGCACCAATCCCCCCCCCCCCCCCCCCCCAACCATAGCAAATAAAATTCTTCTCTCAGGCCAGGCGCTGAATTCAATTTACACGACCCGTAGACTTCGCTTTCACATCCGGATTGTTATAAAGCATGCACGCACCTGTGACAAATGAGCAACGGTAAAACGAAGCCAAAAGGAAGTCTAAAAAAAACTTGGCATTCTACAACCCTGCCAAATCTTGACGAAATTGGCTTTTCTACACTAATCTGCTTAAGAAAAAAGAACTCCTTTATTTCTTGTGGAAAAAGCTCGTGAAATGTTTGCAGTTTCATTTGATTGTTATACATTGAGGCGATGCTAGGATTTATTGATTGGTTTTCTTTAACAGAGTAGGACAAACTTTTTCTAAACAGTTTGCAGGTTCACACAGCGAAACCGCTCCAAAGGAAAGGTTTCCTCACAATAACTGTCACGTTGCTCTAAATAAGCGCGTTCGTTTTACATTTACGTTTAGATTCGACAATATTATAACTCTTGAGTATTTTAATAAAGTATTGTGAAGTATATACAGAAGTAATCAATTAGAAAAATTAGTTAATAGCATCATACATAGAGTCCTTAACCTATTTGACTGATAAACTCACAAGATTAAGAAGAAGAGTTAAAAAGAACAAGGATTAGCAAAACCAATAGGGCGAAATGCTTTGCATGTTGAGGAATGACTAAAACGTTCTACGGAACTGTGCAGCATATGGAACATTATATAACGACTGAAACCCTGTTATGCCTTTACCTGTCTGTATATACCATACTTCTTCTAATAAAATCTTTTGAAAAAAAAAAAAAAACAACCTGCTGGATGTAGCAGGATATGCCTGCACAGATGCGTACAAACCCGCCATGACGAATTGGAGGACTAGCATGATAATGTATGTGCAGGACTGCAGACAATTTTGCATGCAATTTCGGAACAGCTTTATACTTATGGAGATTTAATAACATGGGACATTGTTATTATGAACACATGTAGAGCGCTGAGTTTTGATAATTGCTTGATGATTGGAATTTTCCTTGATAGAGGGTTTGTGGTGGCTGTTCCCTCAAACTCTTGTACCTGCATATTTCTTTCTAGGACTTAGTGATACATTATACAATCATTAATGACAATGGTAGGTGCTGTTTCCGTGTTTTTCATTGCCTCAGCCATCTATCTATTTTTAGTTGTTAACTCCATAAACGGTGGAATGATACTTCAAACCGGCAGTAGCATGATCTGAGAGAGAAATCTGTGAGAAGACAAAGTTCACTCTATTTATATTTGAAAGAATTGGTAACAATAGGTATTCAGACTGCTGTGCTGTAAAACCAGACCTTAAATCAAGTCTACAGATATTCTCCTTCTATGCACCCACGATGTGGAAGAACATCTATTTCTCTATCCACCAAGACTACATCAATCCTGCTCAAATTTAAAAAGAGTTTAAGACACACCTCTGTAGAAACACTGAATTATGATGCAGAAAAGCAGTCCAGTCACTCTTAAAAAACAGCTATCGGTTTGGCACTAGCCCGATGGCTATGTAGTGCTCGTGTTCTGCTGGGGCCTTTCAGAAAGCCTGCATGAATCATACAAAATCCGTCAGCTGTATTTGCAAAATAGTCAACGAGGACCCCGGAGCACCGTCCCGGGGCCGACTGACAAAAACTGTTCCCGGAGGAGTGTATCTCTGTGAGCGACAGACAGGCCCGGACTGGCCATAGCGGGCACCAGGCAATCCCCCGGTGCGCCGCACGGGTGGGGGCCGGTTCTGGGCCCCTGGGGGCCGTATTTGTTACAGGGCCGTTTTTGCAGCATAGCTGCAAAATCGGCCCTGTACCAAAATCTGCCGGAACCGGCCCCGGCAAAGAGCTCGGCGGCACCTCCAACCCCCCCGAGTGGGGAGGGGGGGGCCGGTTGTTGTTCCCAGTCCGGCCCTGGCGACAGAGACGGGACAGCTCGTCTGCGGACCCAGAAAAGGCCGGTGACGTGGGCGGAGTTGCGGAACCCAAAGAGCCCAGGATCGGATTGCGTGGCTCGGAGCCAGAGAAGGAGAGGACCGTGGCGTTGGGATCGGACCGGAGCCCAGCCACGGGAAAACACCCCCGCCCTAGCAAGAAGGCGGCAGCCTCATGCAGATTGAGCAGGTCCCGGGCGCACTCATCGAGTTGGCTGACTCGCGCCCGGACCCCTTGAAGGACTACAAGCGTCCGGAGCAGCGGGGCTGAGGCAAGGATGGGGGCAATTCCCCACCGCAGATGGTGAGATGAAATAGTGCTGCCCTCGGGTGCAGAGACAGACTCACGGGGCCAGCTGTGGTTGCGGGTGTGGTGGCCTGCGTGGTTGGAGCATGGGAGCACCCGATATGTATTAAAGAAGGAGTAGGCCCAGGGTCCAGGCACATCAGTGGAAGAGGAGCCCCGGTCCGCACATCAAAGTTGTGAAGCATCTGACCTGGAGTGGGTCCACATTTCAGACTTTGAGTGGCAGGGGCGCTACCCTCGAATATAGGAACATACCCCGGGCGGCTGGTGGTGATAGTGCAGTGATATGGTCTACGGGCCCTGTAGCTGGGAGCACCTGGGGTGTGCTGAGTAAGGAGTGGGCCTAAGGCCCAGGAAAGACATTGGACGGAGGGTCCCAGGCATACTGGCTCAGCTAGGCAGTTACGATGATTGGAGTGGGTCCCCACTCTGAGTTTCCTCAGAAAGTTTGCCAGAAAGAGGCCTAATCACCCACTGGGATGCTGAGAGGATAGTAGGGAATTGCCCCACAGGCCCCCCAAGCCCCGTCATTAGCGAAACAGAGGGTTAAATACCGCTTGCATGGATAAAGGCACTGCTGCTACACACATACCATTGAGTGCAGCAGTCTGTGGGACCAAGGAGGAGATTTTCCGATACTTTAACCACGTATCCTTAGCCTGAGAGCAAACTCTATGGAAGTCCAACGGCTAAATCAAAGCACGGTGAGACAAGAAGTGCAGTTGCGGCGCCCAACAGAGATGGACCCTGCCATGACAAAACCAAAGGGCGCCCCACCCTTGGTGTAATCCAATAAGCTAGATAAGTATGCTGTCCCATGACAATCGGCGTCAGAAGATGGAACGACCGGCGACAAGGAGGCGACAGCTGAACCCTCCCTGGGAGCAATTATGACGGCCATCCAAGTTCTGGGTACAACCCTGGAGACTAGAATAGATAAGGTCCCGATTGAGATGAATCTAATGCATGCGGATATGCATAAGACCTCAGAGCGAGTTACTACAGCGGAAACGAATATTGTGGAGTTACAATCTACAACAGGCAAATTGGAAGAACGAGTACAGCAATTGACACACCAACACAAACAAATGGCCCTGAAGCTGGAGGACCAGGAAGGGAGGGCCCGCCGCAACAATATCAGAGTGGTGGGGTCCCGGAGGGGGCGGAGGGCAAGAGTTGGGATCTCTTTTTAGAGGACATTATATTGAACCATTTTAAGCTGAAAAGACTCGCAACCTTTTTTAGAGTGGAGAGAGCACAGAGGGCCCCGTTCCCTCTGCCAAGGCCGGGGGCCTCCTCCGAACATTATAGCCAGAATCCTATATTACAGTGACCGAGATGCCATTATTCAGGCAGGTAAGGTGCATTAAGATCTTCTCTACGAGAACTCGGTCATATGATTCTTTCCGGACTTCACCCTGAGGGTGCAGCAGGAGCGACGTACATACGATGGGCTGAAGTGCACCCCGAGAGAGAAAGGAATAAAATACATCATTCTTTTTCCAGCAACACTCAGGGTAATTGACAATGATAAATCCTGGTACTTTACTGCGCCAGTTGAGGTTCAGCACTGGTTGGAGGAGGGGTACCCCCAGAATCGCAGCCGACGCAGAGAGGAGGACTGGCGGGCAAGCCGTAACCATAACCTGGAGTCTCCAACTCAACAAGCAGAGGATGAGAGTTCAGAGACACGGTCCAGGGGGTCACGTTCGAGGAGACCTACAGCCGGAGCGGCGAAACCCAGAAAGTAATGGACACTGGCTGATTCCAAGGGACTGAGCATATGGCTGATGAAGGGTTACAGGTACAGGTCGGAACTTGTTGGGTGGGAGAAAAGGCTAGATGCCACATACAATCAAATATGGTACACTGCCATGATTAGTCAATGGTCCAATTAATACACATACACTTAATGTTTTCGGGCTACAATAGGGGCCGGGGGGGGTTCTGAGTGGTGGTGCCAGTCAGCCCTACGCCAATTGACCGTTCTTTTGTGCGACAGGCGCTCTGCTAGTTGGGATGTGGGTAGTTTTAGACCTACAAGGCAGGTTAGCAAGGAGAGGGGAGTTATTCTGGGAATTTTCACTTAATTTTTCTTCAGTTGGGTTATAAATGCTTTCGAAACAACATTCCCACAAATGAGGACAGAGGCCTGATACTCTGTGCTGTACAGCAAAGAGTATCGGGTCTCAGCCCTCGTTTGGAGCACTATGCCTCGTTTGGAGCACTATGTCTGGTGAGTGTCTATGCAAATATTGTAACACCATAGTGCATTTTATCTTATCTCCGAGACCGTTCACATTCCAAGAGAGAATTGTCAACTTTCTAGTTTAGCGGCAGCCATCGCGGAAACCTATGTGGCCCACCCTTCCTTGCACCCACCCCAGTCAGATGTTCGAGGGTGGGTAGGGTCTGAAGGTGCGAGAGATATCAGACCATTCGCCGGTGGCGGTGCAAATGCATGGCCCTGTACGGGATTGGTCTCTCCCGCCGTGGTTGGATCCCTACCTATTCAGGGATCAGGAGTTTTGAGATCAGTTTGAGGAGCGCACAGAACAATACTTTACGGAAAACACTGGCTCTGTGCAGTCAGACTGTGTGCTTTGGGAGGCATATAAGGTGCTGGCCAGGAATTTCATGTAGGCCACAAATGGGACTAAGAGCAAAGAAAAACGTGCACAGTGTGACGATCTGGAGCAAGAGATACTGAATCTTGAGCTGGCATTGGGCTCTGACCCTGTGGGTGACACCGGACACAAACACACACTCAAACTCAAGCAAAAAGAACTCAGAGACTTGGAGGAAAACGCTGCTCATACACATGCGATCACCACACAGAGGAGGGTGTACGACTTGGGCGACAAGGCTAATAAATTGATTGCCTGTTTGGAAAGGAGGGATAGGAGTCGAAACTTGGTCTCTCAAATTAGGACAGGGGAGGGCGTGAAGAGTGGAACCGGTGCAGAGCCAACTGAAGTATTTGCAGGGTAATACAAGAACATTTATCAGTCACAGACCAAACGGGGGAAGGAGGACTGTTACAAACTGTTAAAGGACATGGCATTGCTGACACTGGGGACTGACGATAGGGAGGCACTGGACTCAGACTTGAGTGTAGAGGAAGAAGAAAGTGCCATACAGGATTTGCAGTCGGGGAAAGCGGCGGGCCCAAATGGGCTCCATACAGAATTGTACAAGTGTGTGGCGGGGTAGCTCGCCCATACATGCTCAATATTTTTCTGGGGGCAAGAGACGAGGGTCAACTCCCGGATGACGTGAAGATGGTGACCATTGTGGTCATCCTAAAAAAAGGAAAACCCCACGATCTCTGTAGCTCCTAAAGACCCTCTTGAACTTCGAAGCCAGAGTATTGGCCACGGTTATTGCAAATCGATTAAACCAGTCATACAGTCCCTAATTCATCCAGACCAGTCTGGCTTCATGCCACACAGGAGCACTAGGCTCAATTTGCGACGTCTTTATGGCAGTATGCATAGGACGCAAATGCAACCAGATTGCCCTCTCCTCTCCTTTTACTCGATGCGAAGATGGCATTCGACAATATCGAATGGACATACCTATTTGCCATTTTAAACAAGGTAGAATTTGGCCCAAACCTACAGAGTGGAAATTGTTATTGTATACCACTTCGATGGCCAGAATCAGAGTCAACCGGACCATATCCAGAGCTTCTGCGCTTCATAGGGGCACACGGCACGGCTGCCCGTTGTCACCAATGCTTTTGTTGGCACTGGAACGGTTGGCTACGAGGAGAACCGTTGGTAAGAGGCATCGATGCAGGTGGGGGTTGGGAAGAATGTATATCCTTGTAGGCAGACGACATCCTGTTCTATGTCTCCACACATCTCGACAAACATTTCACAGGCTCATTCATATAATACAGACTTTCTGTACATATTTGAGGTACTGAATAAATTGGGATAAATCCCTGGTGTTTTTCCTGGCGGGAGAGCTCCCAGCCCTGACATAAGCATGTTCGGAGCTGGTGCGGAAAGAGACATTCAAATACCTGGGCATATGGATAACAATGTCGGTGGACGAGTTCATACAATTAAATGTGCAGGCAAAATTAGACAGACTGAGGAACGACACGACTCACTGGAGGTGGCAACCTGTCTCCCTTGTTGGCAGAGCAGTCTTATTTAAAATGATGGCCATTCCACGTTTACTGTATGTAGTTCAGATCATCCCATATCAGATACCGGAGACATTTTTTGGGGCTGTTGAGTCCGAGCAGCGAATGCTGCAGTTGGGGTGGGGGGGGGGGGGGGGGGGGGAATGGGGGTTGCAGCCCCAGGATTGCACTCAAGAAACTCCAGAAAGGAGGGTATGAAGGAGGATTGGCCGTTCTGCATATGAAAAAATATTATTGGGACTCTCGACTTATTAATATTAAAGGATGGGACTATTCGCCGCTCGAGGAACTGGCATTTATGGTGGACCGACTGGCGATGGGCATAGGCAGCTACCTGACAGAGCTAAACCAGAAGAGGAGAGGCAATATGCACCTCCCGATACACACACGGACAGTGGTTGATACATGGCATAAGGCAACTAAAATGACAGACTGGGAGGCTTAACTCATGGAGCATACACCACTGTGGGAGGGCGATTATTGGGGGAAATAAAATGAATAGAGGGCTTCCGGAAATGGGGCCTTATAGGGATTGACAAGCAATTTGTAGAAAAATGGTAACAAATTCTTAACAAATGTTCATTAGACTTGATCCTACTGATAATACAAGAACTCTCAAAGGTTTTGAAAGAAATCGAAACTGATTTGGAAAACATGAAGAAAGAACTTGATAAATTGCCTGACCTACAAACAATCTTGGACGACGTGAATAAAAAATTAGATAAATACGCTAAGGAAGTGAACGATCGTAAAGTAAGAAAATACAAAAGAGATATAATAGATTATAAATATGATGAGGTGTACACTTGGGCTGAAATTTATAATCAAAGAAAATGGCAACAACCGAAACCTAAAGCATCCGGTAATTCATCACAAGAAAGCTTGGTCTCAGAATCAGACATTTCCCAGTCAAGACAACCAATTGAAAAATCACAACAACCCAGCACATCTTAAAAAAAAACAACCTTTTTTAGATATAAGCCCAGCAGCCAATGCACCACCTACCGGCATAACAGGAGGGGCAGAAGAAACAGCGGAAGAAATCGCAAAAAGAACAAGGAGTCAAAAATCTGTCAAAACGACCTAGTAATCAAAATTTCTTCAAAACAACTAACACCAGCACAAATGACTGTATTGAACAAAGGAACGTCTTTTGTCCCTACAAACAAGACCAACTTACCTGAAACAGAAATCGCTCTATTTAAATTTTTCTGAACATTAAAACTTAAGTACTTCTTTAAGGATGCATCAGCACCCGCAACAGAGCACACAAAAATTCTCAAACCAAAAAGCACATTCTGTGCACCTTATTCGCACAAAACTATTGAAGCTTTTGAAAGATCCATAATTTCTGAAATACATAAAATCAACTTCAATAATACCAAGAAAAGCAATCTATCTAAAACTGAATGGAGTACAATCATTAATGTATCTAACGATCCAGAACTAACTTTCCAAAGAGCTGATAAAGGAGGGGCTCTAATTATAACGGATACTGTTTTCTATGAAAATAGCGTAAATGAACATGTGAAGGACTTAAATACATACATTCCTCTAAATGCTGATCCAACGGAAGAGTATCAAAAAATCTTCACATTAATTTTGGAACATGCACTGAATATGAAATGGATTGATGAAAAAATCTATAAATTTCTTGACACGAAGTACCCACGCAGACCAAAACTATATATGTTACCAAAAATTCACAAAAACGCCCAGAAACCAACTTTCAGACCCATTGTGTCAGCTTGTGGGTCAATATCAGAAAGTATAGGTAAATATGTAGATTGGTATCTACAACCCATCGTACAGAAAGGACAGACCTACATAAAGGATACAACAGCCTTCCTCAATTTACTCAAAACAATTGAACTGGATGAGAACACAGACTATTGGTTATGTACAGTTGACGTCGTGTCACTGTACACATCAATCCCACACAATGAAGGTTTAGAAGCACTTGAATGGAACCTGTTAAGAGACGAAAATTGTGAAGCTAACAAGGTTTTTCTAATGGAACTAATGCATTTTGCATTATACCATAGTTATTTTGAATGGCAAAACACCTACTACAACCAATGCAACGGTACATCTATGGGTTTTGGGGGGGCCCCCTCATATGCTAACCTGTTTATGTCCAAATTTGAATATGATCATTTCTTGAACAACACCAATTGGACCACCAATTTGATAACATTTAAAAGATACATTGACGATCTATTTTTAATTTGGATAGGAGAAAAGGATCAACTATTGACCAACATTGACAAGTTGAATCAACTGAACCCCAGGGTAAAATTTACTCACACTATCAATAAAGAAACTATATCATTTTTGGATGTACAAATCACAATCGTTAACCATCAAATACAGACTCAAGTGTACAAAAAAGCCACAGATCGTAACTCCAGTTTGTTATACCAGAGTTTCCACCCTGAAACTCTTAAAAATCATCTACCTACATCACAATACATTCGCTTGAAAATAATCACTTCTGACGCTCACATCCTTGAAAATTTACTGACAGAGCAACAACAACAATATCTGGCTAGAGGATATCCCAATGAGATTTTAAAGGAATCCTTAAAAAAAGTAGCTAAATTATCAAGAGAAAGTTTACTGAGCCCAGCACAACAAACTACAGAACAAAAAACAGTGTGTGTTTTGAAATTCTCTACTGAAGCCAAAAAGATTAATAAAATTGTCAATCGACATTGGTCTTTAATCAAATCTGAGCCAGATCTTCAAAATTTGTACAGTGACCATGTAACTTTCGCTTTTAAGAGATCAAAAAATTTCAAAGAGATTCTTACCACAAAGAAAGCAATGAAATCACAATACAACGGAATGGCCAAATGTTTGAATTGCATACATTGCAATAACGTTATCATTGGAAAAACTTTTATGCATTCTACAAAAGGTTATAAAATTGACCTAAAATACACAGGAACTTGCGATTCCAAAAATGTAATATATGCTATCAAATGCCCATGTGGCAAAATATACGTCGGCCAAACTGAACGGAAAATAAAAATAAGGATATCAGAACACAAAAGCAACATCCGAACCAAGAATATGAAATCCGCAGTGGCCACACATTGGCTGGAATCCAATCATCAAATTGCCCAATTGAAATTTACCATACTGGAGATACTCCCACAACGCTGCGATATGGATCCAGTAAAGCAGCGCTTACAAGCTGAATTCTTTTGGATCAAGAAACTTAATTCCCTTCAACCAGCAGGCATTAATGACAGAATTGAACTCACATGCTTTTTATAAAGACATCATGCATGCTTGGCACAGCAATCGGCTTATGCAGCCTTCCTTACCCTCGTTAGCACAATATATGCAACCTTATCCTAGAATGAACTCGCTAGCCTTTTCATGTTTTGCATTACCCATATGTTATTATATACTGCTGATAATGTACCCGGTATTTATTTATGTTCTATCCTGCTTACTGCGTATTT
Source organism: Lissotriton helveticus (assembly GCF_964261635.1). Lineage (NCBI taxonomy): Eukaryota > Metazoa > Chordata > Amphibia > Caudata > Salamandridae > Lissotriton > Lissotriton helveticus. Next base: position 953,405,309 of record NC_136059.1, on the reverse strand, counting down.
TTTCTTTCAACCTTTGCATATCCAACCCACTACCAGATATGCCCTTGTGATTTTTCGTCTCCGTGACTATATTTGTATTTTTGACCTCCCGAGTGTACACAACATTTGCCCAAACCTGACGTTTATTTTGCTTGATGCTTTTGTTTACCTTCCGTTACTACCCGACACATTCTGGTATCCATCCCTCGATTTTCATGTCTCTCACCACGTGATCGGAACTTTCTTCCAATCACAGTATAGTTTACAGCATAGTGTGTAGTTGCCTTGACAACATTGCCAGCGTTTCTTTGTCGCATTACTTTTTTACTCTGTATTTTCCTCGCTTATCGTTTTTTATGTACCTGGTTTATTTTGACTCCTATTTAGCGCTTTGACTTGTTTTTGTCATTGTGCGTTATTTTTCGACACTTTCCGCCATCATGTGACGTGGCCACATCACTATAAGAACTCTCATGATAGGTTCACCTATTATCCCATCGCTTCCGCGTTCGGATTGCCGCGATTGCTCCTACGTTACATGCAGTAAGTTATCCTGTCACTCTGCTTTTCTCCTGCTTCGTCCTGGGGTGTGAAGCTATCACGCAGCATGGTCTCCCATACGGCATTATCGGTCTTTTGATGTATTTTTCCGTTGACGTTTTTTCATTAAGTTTCTTCCACCTTCCACTAAGCTGCTTATTCCTCTTTCAGTCCCTCTTTTAAAATCGGCTACTGAGTTTAGACTATAGTTTTGTTAGAATGTTAGTGATATGTCTTTCATGTTTTTTAATGAATATACTAAGTGCATATAATAGTGTGTACTGCAACCTCTTTTACCTATTTGATTTGTTTTCGCTTTGAATGCTAAGGTCCTGTATGTTTTCATTCACAGGCCCCTGATGAAGGGTTTCCTTTGTTCAACCCGAAATGCATTGGGCATGATGTAACGCAATGAATTATTCATGATCACAATGAATGACTGAATATATTTGAAAAATAAAATCCTGAATCATAAAAATAATAGTTGATTCTACATTATTAAAGACTCACCAATTTATGAAAATTGAAATTGAAATGCTAATTGAAAATTTGTAAACGTGAGAAGAAACCACGAGGGTTTCATGTTAAAGAAGCGCGTCCTTTGTGATCCCATGACCACAAACTCTCTTAATATTTCAAGGCACTGAAAGGTACAGTGCAACAAGGATAGCGCCACAAAGAATTGCTTTAACTATTGTCAAAAAACTTAAGGAGAGCACGGAGATAACAGCAATAACATTGACTTTCTGGGGGACATCTAGAAGAGAGGGAAGATGACTGAATTCGATACCTTGCGAGAGAATTTCCAAATGGGGGGGAGTATCTTCAATACCGGCCGCTGCAACATGCACTGGGCGTCAGATGTTGGTCTGCTCGAGGATGATGATTCGGCTGAAGCCCTTCCGTGCCCCAGAGAAATAGCTATTAGGACACGTTTTAGGCTTGTTCAGCTCCGCATTCTTCATAGATCCTATGCTTCACGAAAGGTTCAATTTCATATTGGTAGTTGTGTGTCCGAAGAGTGCGTGAGGGGTTGTGGTGAGAAAGGGACATTCTTTCACATACTGTGGTCCTGCCCCAAAATTCAGGCATACTGGGTGGGCCTGACCTGAGTAATGACAGCTGTGGTGGTGGAGACGATCCCGACAGTGCCAAGGTGGCACATTCTGGGAGTAATGGGAGAGATTGTATGGCCACAGTGGGCTAGGACCTGGCTGGCCTTGGCAGGGTGGTGGCCAAGAGAAATATTGCCCAGGCATGGGGAGCAGGAGAGGCTCCCTGAAGTCCTAGAAGAGGGACATGGATTGGTGCCATAGGGCTGAACAGTCGATTTAAAGAGTAGGAGCTGCCCACGCAAATGGGAAAAGATATGGGGTGCATTGGCAAAGTATAGAGGCCAATGGACAGTGGCATGCGGAGCGTCCCAAGACTTCCAAAAGAGAATATAATGGTGGTGCCTCCCTGGATTGTAATGGTCGCAGCAGCTAGCAGTAGGGAACAATACACAGTGCAATATAGGGTATTTGCTACACGTCAGTACACTACAACGTATATTTTTGTATTACGTCTACCTGAAGCATGTTTCCGTGTTTAATAAAAAGATTTTTTTTTTTAAAACAGCTATCGCTCCATTTACACAATTACTTTATCTGTGCCTTTTACCCTGAGGAGCCCTCTACCGCCTTTTGGCTAGGATTGCATTGTACAAATACCAGATAAATACAAAACAACTAATACATTTCTACTTTTTTGGATTGATTTTTAGCACCACCATGAATTACTTTGTTAAATGTCACTCCCTCTTTAATCTAGCAAGTAGCAGGATCAATTAAGAAACCAATGTAATAATATTCACAGTATGGTCAAAAGTGTCATGATCCGCACGTCCGAGAGAGAGAGACAACCCGGATACCGTGCTCCTCGCGCATCGGGACAACTGAGGACTACGTTTCCCGTCAGGCTATGGGGCAGTTACGTGATGGACCCACGGTGCGTGCGCACCGCGTAATCAAAAGGAGCCCCGGAAGACATTGCTTTGCCGATAATTCCTTATCCTGCCCGGAGGACGGCTTGTTTCCAAGACGTAGCGGTAAGAACGCGGATCTTTCCAGCGAAATTCCTGTTTTCTGCTGCACACTGTGACGGAACAGTGTGAACCACGCTGTGGGCGTGGAGCCTTGTTGTAGTACCGATTTCCTCTCGGCTGAGGGGGAAGTAGCGGCGCTATATCTATACTTGCTGTACACTGTGTTAAGAGCATACGAGCCACGCTGGGAAAGTGGCATCTTGTTGGATTATTGATTTTTTCCTCTGAGGGGGAAAGAAGTGAACCTTTTGAGTGCAAGTACCTTTGATTCCTATCCCGGAAACCGAGGCTCAGACCTCGGGGAAACATTCTACTTTGTAATTGTGGTGATACGCAGTCCAGGGTGTGCTATTTAACACCCAAATTTCAAAGACACGCTTTAATGTGAAACGGAACAGAGAACCCTTTCCGTTTCTGTTGCTATATTATTTGCTGTTCTTCCACAACATTTGTTTATCATTTCTTCCAACTCAGGAGACACAAGAGGGGTACTTATTCAGAGGGATTAATCTCACCCATTGAGGAATGTTTATTACATGTTTTAGGTAGGTGTCTTAGTCCTCCTTTTACATAACGTAGCCCTCATTGGTTAGGGTTTTCATGAGGTGTCTCTCTGTTTGATTATTTCACATTTGGGTAGAGTGCCTGGTACCACCTCACGTCGTGTCTTCTCAAGATACAGCCAATTGTATTTTCCTTTACAGGTACGAGTGTGGTATTGTACAGTCCTTCTGTATGCTAAGGGGTCAGAGAGAGAAGTGGGTGGGTTAGATTCGCACACTTGGGAGGGTCTTCTAAATGAGTTGTTCTTTGTCGTTACAGATCTCCCTCCCTGCTGTTCCCTTCCTTTCCCTCCCCGGTTGGACTCCCTTTGTAGTCTGTGTTATCTGATTCAGACTCTGAGGTCATTCATAGGGGAGATTATAGGTATAGCAACACAGCCCCGAAGAGGCCAGAAAGCAGAGCCTGACAAAAAGGGCTTATTTCAACTAACTGATGTAAAGAACCTAGAACTCACCTCCAAATTATTCATACGCCACTTCAAAAGCCAGGCTTTCAGGATCAAAAATCTATCTGCTCTACCCTAATCAACATGTGCCAACATGCCTTAATGTTGTGAAAACTTTCTTGATAAGTACTACACATACTGTAATATGATATACCATGACAAGGCATGACATAACATGACATAACATAACATAGCATAACATCACATAACATATAGCATTGTAGATGGTTAACTTTGAATAATGGCAATGCTTTTAACTGAGGATTTAGGAGTGACATCAACTCATGTGTTCTGTTTCCTTTCCTTCGTGGCTGCCTGACGAGAGTTGCAGGTGAAACTGCAGGCCCTGCTGAGTCCTCTGGGGAAAGAGCTGGGATACATTCTGGAGTCTAAACTCAAGGAAGAGAAAGGATATAATACTATGAGGGAAATGTAAATGAACCTGCTGGGACTTCATTGCCCATCAGCACCTGTGCCAGGAGAGGTGCCATCGTTTGACCGGCCCACCCTCTTGCCGCACAGCACTTAAAATCGGCTCAACCTTTCTGCGGCGCAGGAAAGCTAAACAGACCTTCTGCACTTTGGGGCCATTGCGGGGATGTGATTGCCCATCAGCACCTGCACCAGGAGAGGCACAATTGTGTGTTCTGCCCCACACCACTTGGTGCACACCGTTTAAAAGTGCTTCAGCCTTCTGCGGTGTGGGTGTAAGGACTATGAATGTGGTTTCCTCAGGAGTGCCAGGAGCCGATGATAACCCCAACCCTTCCCCCCTACACCACCTGTGCCTATCAAACCCTAGGACACAAGGGTGATATGGAGGGAAAGGAGGGAACAAAACAAGGAAAGTAGGGGGAGACAAAACACTGGACTCTTCGGGCAACGCTCTCTTCTGCTTCTGTCTGAAGGTGAAGCTATAAGGAATAATGGATTAATACAACAACAGTCACCCCACAATTCCCCAATGTCAATACATAAACCACCCTTTACCTGAGAGCACGATAGTGTGTCAATCAATGCAACTAGGAACTCTTCTGGAAACCCATAAGTGACCATGGAACTATGGACATCCAATATGGCCTAGATTTGAGGGATGTGAGATATTACCTCTGGTTATAACTGTGGTACATACCAATATACTGGCAGATGCATCAACGAAAATACCTCCCGGTAAAACACTGAATCGGTAAAACAGGCCGATACCGAACGCAAAACCAGAAAATGCTATGCATCAAACAATAAATCGGAAAAAAATAAAGAATCGCTAAAACCCCACGCGGTAAATTACCGATTCACTAAACAGACAATCGGAATTACCGAACCGCAAAGCAGACCTCGGAAATACCGAATCGCTATTAACGAACCGCAATGGTATGCATGAAAAGTCGCTAATACCGAAAATCCCTAAAATCTCTATTTAGCATGAGCAAAATAAGGGGAATCACAATCAGGAGGTAAAGTTAACTGAAGGACAGAAAAAAAAATTCCGACCCCATCAGCAGGTGCTGACAATCAGTAACCCTTCATAAATGCCCTGGGAAACCCCACATGTCAACCAAAATGGCTGCCCTCTACGTGCTTGCTAGGAGGAGGAGGATCAATGTCCAGGCCCAGCGCAGGAGGATGATACAGGACAGGATCTTCAGGGTGCACATCACTTTGCTGGGGCAGACCGAGGAACAGGTGTACGACAAGTATAGACTCAACCGTGCCATGATAATGCGCCTAACAGCAGACCTGGAACCATTACTGCAGCACGAGACCCGTAGGACCAACGCCATACCAGCCCATGTGCAGGTCCTATGCTGCCTGCACCTGCTTGCGTCTGGAAGCTTCCAGGGGGTAATAGCTGAGACTGGAGGCGTGTCGCAAAGTGCTTTATCACGATTCTTCCACCGGTTCCTAGAGGCCATGCTGACATTAATAAATCGCCACATTAGCTTCCCCACAACCCCCCAGCAGCTGACCCGCACCAAACGGGAATTCTACCAGGTGGCACAATTCCCCCATGTCATCGGGTGTGTTGACTGCACGCATGTCGCCATCTGTCCTCCATCAGCCACCGAATACATATTCCGCAACCGGAAGTCATACCATTCTATCAATGTGCAGGTGGTGTGCAATGCCAAGTATATAATTACGGACCTTGTAGCCCAATTCCCCGGGAGCACACACGACGCCTACATATTCCGTCACTGTGACCTCCACAGGCGCCTGATCAACGGTGATTTTGGAGAGGGACACCTACTAGGTACATATAGATGCATCATCGTACTCTCCAACCACTCCATCCCCACATGTATATTTTCATTCATGCTGATTACCATTCTCTCCCCATCCTGCAGGTGACAGCGCATATGCATTGCGTGAATATCTCCTCACTCCCTATCTCAACCCAGCTACACCGCAAGAGCAGCGCTACAACAGAGCACACATCAGCACCAGGAATGTGGTTGAGCGGACATTTGGCATCCTCAAGAGCCGCTTCCGAATACTGCACAAGACTGGAGGTGCCTTGCAGTACGACCCAGTGACCTGCTGCCAGATCATTGCTGTGTGTGCCATCCTGCACAACATCGCCACACGCAGGGGGATACCCATAGAGGTGGACGGAGAGGATGAACTACGTGCACAGCAACCCCCCCCCCAACACCGACAGGCGCATGAGCCCAACACAGCTGAAGGGCAAAGGAGGCAGACATACATCACACGGAATCATTTCTGAGACAGGTAAGAGAGTGACTTGACAACAGGATCAGTTTTGCAAGGGTTTAATGGGCATGGGCACCTGACTGGTGCAGAAATACGTAACACAAACATGCTGCTGCTGCAGTTAAAGTCAAACTAAAATTGTCCCTTCTCAGAACGGGTGATGCATGCGGCATCTCAGTCTGACCCTGGTTACGTCACCAAGGACAGTGTGACTTTGCCACATGTTCACTTCCGTTTGCCGCGTACCCCCAGTCTCTTGTCCTGTGACTCCTCGGCTTCTACACGATGGGAGTCAGTGGCAGTTGCATTGCGGCCACTGCGCCTCCTCCCGCTGGACTCCGACAGGGAGACGCTGCTGACACTGGAGGCTGCCTCACTCCCCTCTTCCGCTCCCAGACTGCTGATACTGGCTGACCCCGGCTGCAGTTGCTCCACTGCAGTGGTCACCCTCTCAAGGGCCTTTGCCACATCCCCACAATAATGACCTAGGTCCACTTGCAGGGACACGGACCTGCGGGACAGCACAGCCGTGCTGTTGCACAGCTTATTAATGGCCTTGTTTGTTGTATTCACTGCCAGCATGATCTGCCTGTGGCGCAGGCGCTCACTCAGTTGGCCTGCGACCACGGCACATGTCAGTTCTTGCAGGCACAGCTTGATTTCATTGTTGCCGGCAGCTACGGCAGTGGTGTGCTCACGCACAGCGTCAGTCATGTTGCCTAGTTTTTGCAAAGTTTGGTCATGGAGAGTTTCATGGCACCCATGTGTCTCCCCTGCAGGTGCAGGACACGCAGCATCCGGGTCTCCACAACTCCGTACCCTTCGGACAGATCGACTGGTCTTGCAGCAGCCCGACCCGGGGGCACAGCCCTCTGCCTGATGCGCTGTCGTGCTGCAGTTTGGCTGGTTGGAGTGACGACAGCCTGGTGTGGAACATTTGGGTGTGCTGAACTGTGATCCGACTCCATCACGGGCAGGGAGGGAACATCTGCTCTGCGGCTCTGCGGAGTGGCCCGCACTGGTGGTGGTGGTGTCTTGGAGCGCGAGGGTGGTGGTGGTGGTGGTGGCTTGGACCGCGAGGATGGTGGTGGTGGTGGTGGTGATGTCTTGGACCGCAGTGATGGTGGAGGTGTTGTCCGCCGTGGTGGTGAAGGGGATGACATGGCTTCAGCTCCCTGTGAGCACTCCGCATCTGACAACACTGGCGTCTCTGAGATGACGAGGCGGGCACTGTCGTCAGAATCGATGGGGGATTCATCTGTGTGTGAAACAGTGCATAGGTATTATCATGGTATAGTATGTGACAATAGCTGTGGCATCTCACAATAAATTACTTTTTCTGACTGACATTTGGCCCTTTGCTGCTGTATTCATCTCTGGGCTCTGGCATGCACCCATTCATGTATTGACTACAACTCCCATGGTGCAACACAGTGGTGAGGGTATGTGTTTAGGGCAACGCTACATGTGCACTGGTTCTGGCATGGGGGATTGGGCAGGGACTTAGTACGCGCTGCATTGTTACGCTGCCATGCTTCTTACCTTGTCCTCCTTCCGCAGCACCTGAGGTACCAGACGTGTGACCCCCACAACAGCTTCCGGTTCTATGGTGGACTCCACTAGATCCTCCAGGGCTGTGTTAGGTGTCACATTGGATGTGCCCCCTCCTGTGCCATCAGCATCCCTGACCCTCTGCGCTATCTTCTCCATGGCCCTCTTACGCATGTCGTACCAGCGTCTTTTTAGGTCGTCGATGCTGCGGTGGGTGACTCCGCAGGCATTTACCTTGTCCTTGATGCGCAGCCACATCTTTCGTTTTTCTGCCTCTGCACCTTCAGCGACAACTTCCCAAACAGTCGGTCATTGTTGCTGGTCACACACTCTATTAGGATTTCCAGCTCCTTATCAGAAAACTTGCGTTTTCGCTTTCGGGGTGTGTCCTTTCCCTGCTGGGGAGCCTCCTTCTCCATCTTGTCCTGCTTGCCTTGTCCTGGTTGCTACTGGTTCTGTCAGGGTCCTCAACTCCTGTGCTCTGCCTCCTCCTCTGTGCTACTCCGAACACTGAATGCAGCGTGGCTGTCCTACTTCCTGGTTGTGATGTAATCGGCCTGCTTCCGAGGCGTCGCGTAAATTTACCGTTTTCGCTATTACCGAATTCGCTAATACCGGATTCACTAATACCGATTCGGTATTAGCTAACTCGGTATTTGCTACTCTCGCTGTCGTACTTTCGGTATTTAATAGCGATTTTCACCGATTCGGTAATTTTTAACGATTATTTTGATGCATCGCGGTTTGCATGTCCTTAATAGCGATTCGTTATTTTTCGCTATTACCGACATGTATTACCGATTGTTGATGCATATGCCCGGTGGTCAGAGTGTAATCCTTACCTAACTAGAAACAGCTCTGGGCGAAAGGTCTTGTAGTGTAAAAAAGGTCAGGATCACATAAGTAGTTGCCTGGAGGATCAGAATTACATACATAAACACCAATAGATTTTATAGCAAGAACACAATGTAAATATAGTGTGCTACAATCGCTTTACCGGTTCTTCTTGTCCCTGTACTGTGATGTATGCCAGAATCCGGGAAGTCCAGTAAACAAACAAACAATATAGATAATAAAGGGGAGAAAGGGATATCGCTAGGCGGACCACAAAGCCCACAATGCCACGCAACACTCCTCACCACTGCTTCCGCAAATACCGGCCGTTCGGCGGGACCATAGTCCGGCCCAATGACGAGTCTGCAGAAAACAGGGCGAAGAACACCACAGTGACACCGGGGATAAGACAGCCGGCGCAGAGCGAGGGGGCAAATAGAAGTAGTACCCAAGTTAATAATGGACACTAGGAACTACCAGGAATGCCTCAGCATACTTCTGTGTTACCCGGAGGAGAATGTACTGATTGACGACTCTCGGCAGGTGGAAAACAGGAAGGGAATGAGCTTCACCAAAGAATCAGGAAAGCGGCATCGACATTCAGGAATAGCCGCTTGTAAGCCCGGGGGAGAGGTATGGCTTGTAATACCGTAACCTCGAGCCAGGATAAAGCAAAATAAACACGGTGCACGGCAATAGGAAGCTGAGCTTCGAATCAATGACGAGAGCCCAAGAAGAGACGAGGGCGATTAAATGGAAATGGCCTAGCGGAAGTGTCAACTCGGAGGAGAAGAACTAGAGCGCGAAGCGCTGAGCGCCTGGGGAAGTGAGCTTAAGTTCCGGCTCGGACCCCTCGCGCATGCGCAGTGCCGCTAGGCCATTTTGGATTGGTTTTGGTCTCGGAAGTTCGTCTGTATCTTCCACGGAGACTAGGCAGACATGACAGTGGAACACCCCTGGGCTGTATCTGGGCCAAGAGTCTGCGCTTGTGAGAGCCCGGTAGAGGCTGGGCTGGGTCACCCCCCTTGGTTGTTGTTGCTAAAGGTATTGTTAACTCCTTATTTTTAGTCCCTACTATGCCTATTTTTTAGTTTTCTGTATCCATAACGAACCAACTCTCTTTCTCATAAATCCCTGTCAACCCACTTGTTACGATGGTGGGGCCAAAATTGTACCCTATTTTGGATGGGGCTTCTGCCAAAAAAGGGTCAACACACTCAATGGATTTATAGAAAATGCAGTGGGCACTATCAACAAAGAAATTCTCATAGTTGAATGGAGGCTGTCAGGCATTTTGGCACCCACCAACTGTGGGGGTATTCAGTCTTCGTCAGCTGCTTCTGCCAACCAGCTGGCTGATAACTTGACCCTGGGTGAGGAACCCATGTGCCACCCCATGTTTACCAAAGCTAGAATGGTTGGGCTCTCTATTGTAGAAGATGCCCATAATAAGAAAGTTGTAAAATCGGCAAAGCCGCCAAATATCAAGCAAAAGCAGGGAGCCAAATGTAAGCGCCTCCTTATCCCAAGCCAACCACGTTCTTCTGCATTTCTGTCGCCTGCTATCTTTCACCCAATTAAACAAGGTTATTGGGGGGTTGTTTGTCTAATTTAGGATGGATGTTGAGTCACTCCTGTCCTCTAAGCTGCAGGATGTGTATGATCGCTTGTGTGCATAGAGAAGAAACGGTGTGATCTGGATGCCACACTGACTCACGACCCTACAAATGTTGGTGCCTCTATAGCTGGAAATACCTCTGCTACCTGTACTTGAGGTCTGTCCACTGGAGGGGGGGGTTAGAGTGATTGGACTCTGGTTAAACTGAAGGGTTACGTGGGACTCGTCCAGCAATTTCTCATGTTTGGTGGGCCAATGAGGCATCCAGCCTACATCCTGGAGCCTCGAGGACACATGGCAATTCCCAAACACCACCCATGGAGATGGGTCTGGCGGCAATTTCTATCTCTAAATGTAACCTCCCCTGGCAGCCTGTCCAGTTGTTATTGTTTTAGCCAATGTGTCAATGCTACGCCTGAAGGCTAGCGACTCTACTTTGGATCTAATTCTCAAGCCTATTCATTGGATCCATTGGAACTTAAGGCACCATGGCAACATTTTCAATTATGTTTTTACGGCAAGGAGGGTGTAATGGGTGGGGAGCTTGCATAAGGAGCTTGCAAGAGACTGTGTCATTGTAACCTTCAAAGCCAATGTATGTCAAGCAATATTAAGATATTGCTTCTTGGTTATTTCTATAGAGAAGTGACTAGACACCTCCAAAAATGGTCTCACACTACCTCAGCCATCCCCCTACAACATTCCTGTCCAGAGCCACCATGCACCTATTGTAGACATGGCTGATAATGATTGACACAGCACTTACCAGGCATCTGAGCGGTGCCCAGGCCTGGAAGCCACCATAGAGCAGGCTATTTGGGCTGTAATATAAGACCCACAATGGACATACCCAGTGGAGACTGCCCTACATTGGCTAATTCCAAATTTATTAGCCCAGAAATGGGAGTGGAATTCCAACCAACACAGTCAAAGACACACAAGAGGTCAAAATTCTCTTTTGGAATATTGCTGGTATTGCCAGCAAAGCAGACTGTAAGAATTGGGTCACCTTTATATATAATTATGATTATCTTCTTCCAAGAGTCCTAGGCTACTGATGATTTTAGCCTGGATGGTTCTTTCTTCATGCTCGGTCCTAGCAATTACATCTCCTTTTGGCAGGGCTAGGGTCGGATTAACAGCACTGTTTAGAGTAACCTTAGAGTGTAAAATGAGCCCGGTTTACACTAATAGCACTTTTATCCAATCCTTTTTATCTACTTGGCCCAATGGTCTGCCCATTGTTTTTCTCAATTTTTAGAATGGGAACGCCGGATCAATTTAGTGTCAATATTAAATTGCTCTCAGAGTTTATTTTAGGACTTGGCAGCAAATTCCCTTTCTTGCACAAAGGGTATCAGATCATCTTAGGTGTTGGTTTTAATATATAATTCAGGATTATCCAGGAGAATAATGCTCATGCTTTGTTTGACACTAACAGTTTATGGTGTACTGATCTGTGTAAGAACCAGAAGGCCCAAACAATCACCCACTATTAATTTATTCAACCTTACTAATGCCTGTGAACTCCTGTATCCACTCTAGCCCTCAAAAGCAACCTATATAAGAGGAGAGTATGGCTCAGTCGTCGATTATGTTTCTTTATCCAGTGATTTAATGGTCTGGGCCTCGAGGGGTGGAATCATAGAAATTATATAAAGTGATCACGACCCTTTGAGAGTTTATTTATGTACTTTTAAGGGGCCAAGTGATGTAAAGGTTGTGGTCTCATCCTCCTTAGTTGTTAAGACACAAGGTCACCGGTTGGCATGGAGACCTGTTGATCAAAATGCCTTTATGTCTGATTTGTTTGTCAACCACCTCAATACGGCCTTTAATTGTCTCACCACCTCTGATGAATACCTTTGTCTGGCCAAATAATTTTCCCTGCTGGTTCAGATTGTAAGCAATTGACTCATGAAGCGATTAGATCCAGTAACAATGAAGCCAAATGGTTTGACGAATCTTGCCTGGAAGGTCTCACAAATTTACATAAGATGCTGAGGGAGAAGCCCACAGGTAAGTGCAACATACAACAGTTTAGAGCACTGTATAAGGTTGCCCAACAATGGAGGAGCTAGGAGCATCAAAATGAATCCTGAGAGAAGCTGGAGACTGCATGTAGACTGAACAGACCAGAGCCTTTTGGACATTGGTTAATGATATCAAGTCTAAGGGGGCTAAAAGTAACCCTGTCATTACTTATATTAACCCAGAGGACTGGGTTAAGCACTTTATGGTACTGACACCCTTGTCCAGTCAAGTGAGGAACAGATGACTTTCCCCTTAGCCCTGGAATTTAATGTAGAAGATGTATTAGAGGCTATACTAAAGTCTGCATCAAATAAGGCCCCAGGGCCTCATAAACTTGTATAAATCCCTACCGGAGATTTAGGCGCCCTTGCTGTGCAACAGTTTTAATGCTTTTGTTAAAGAGGGTCTTCCAGATTCTTGGCATACTGCTATTATAGTTCCCATTTTTATAAAGGCCAATTACCTGGTTGTTACTGGCTGATATCGCTGTTGGATTCAGCTGTGTAGATAGCGGGGGAATTGTACTTGAGCGTCTTTCAACATCGGTCAGGGAGTCGGACACGCTGTTGGAAGCCTGGAATCGATTCCGTGAGGGGCTTGGCACTGTGAAGCAATGTATGAACCTGCATTTACTGATTGGTAAATATACCACCGCTAAGCAGGGCTCCATCTGCCTGGCCTTCATGGATTTGTACTGCACCTTCGAAAGTGTGGTAAAATCAAAACAGTGTCAGACATTAACTAATCTGGGGATGGATGGTGGCTTAGTAAAAGTCCTGAGAGCCCTACATTCGATCTTTCACTCTCAATAAGGTTTGGCCCAGCTTGCGAACGTTCTGATAGCTTTAAGCTAGAGAAGGGGGTGCACCGGGCTGTGTCTTCTCCTCAAATGTATTCCTTTCGTTTATTAATGGCTTAGGCACAGCCCTTTTAAATGTAGTTTAGGATCTCCCACTTATCAGTAAGAAAAAGGTCCCAGTATTATTGTATGCTGATGACACTGTATTAATCGCCAGAACTTTCAATATGCTATTCCATGAGTTTGTTACCTTCATGGGGTATCTGGGGTCTCTTGGCCTTGCTACCAATCTGACTAAGATGTTCACCATGGCCTGCAGACCCAGGCATCATAAGATGTGCAATATATACCTGCAAGGCCATCCTTTGGTTTCTATGCAGGACTTCTAATATCTAGGGGTTATTTTTGATGCTAGAGGGAAGTGATGATCCTGCACCACTAAGGCACGTCATAGATTTGCGAGTTCAGCTAAGTATATTTATAATTTAGCATCCAGTATTGGAATAAAATCAGGAACCCCTTGTTGGAGATATACAGAATTAAATGCCTTCCTATTCTCACCTATGGGGTGGGCATTTGGGGAAACTCCAATATTAACCCTCTCTAACGTGAACAAAATAGGGTCTTTAGACGACTCTTGGGAGTTCCACCTGCCTCTGCAACCTCCATTGTCCATCAAGAGCATGGGTTGAGTACATGGAGGACATTTTTAAATTAGCCCCTTCTGCCCTGTGGTGAGCAGTCTGGACAAACCAGCACGCCTCGTTTAGTAGGGAGATTATCTTAGACTTGGGTGCAATAGCGAAATGAAACAACTGTGGTTAAAATACATTAAGTTAGAATTACCAACCTTGGGTAGGCTGGCCCTTTTTTCTAGTCCTGGCTCCATGACCGAAACTGATGTGGCCCGAGTTAAGATAACTTTTAAATCATTGAGGAATTGCCAAAGGGAGGAAATTGAACTATCAAAGTTTACTGCCAGGGAATACAGGAAGCTCCAAACCACACCAGCCTTGGAGCAGTACCTTCAGTGGGTGGATAACACTTGGGACAGATTGCTTTCAAGAAGATTTAGACTGGGTTTTATGGAATGGCATCTCGGTTTCCCCATGAGTCAATTCGACTCATCTAAAGTTTAACATGCCCATGCAATGAATCTTCTCCCCAGAGCCAGCTGCCTTTTATTTTCTTCTGTCAGTTTTATTCTGCCTTGACTAAAAGGTTTTTAAAATTCGTTTTAAGGAAGAGTGGATTTAGAAGATGTGGTGATGCCTTGGTCTTTCTGCATCAGCTAAATACTCCTTCTTTATGTTTAAATATTTGCTTTATTTAAAAAAGTGCCACCGCCAAAAGGAAAACGATGTTATTTTAGTTGTTTTTTAATATAATTGCTTTTTATGGTGTATTCTGTATAATGGAATGGTGTTAAAGGTTCAACTGTCCCCATGAAATCTCACATTATCCTCAAACTTTAGCCTGCTGGATTTATGAGGGTTTCTATCAATTACTCTCTTAAAGGACCCATGCACTGTCACTTTTTTGCCGCATTTAATATTCGTGTTCTTGCGATATACTTGTTTAATGGATTGAACTAAGATTATCTTTTTTGGGAAGTTTTTGTGATGTTCTTTTATCATTGCCTATGTAACCGAAATAACGTTTTTTAATTTGAATTGATATCAACTCAGCATAGCTCAAGATGCCGATGACGTCAATCAGATCCCGATGTGAAAACCATCCCCATTATTCACAGTTTAACCATCTATAATTTCATGTTATACAAGCTCCCACAAATTATCTTCCCATTTCCAACACATACACTAGGGCAGTGGAGTAATAGGGAGACATATATCCATGGCCTGCTCTCCAAACAATAATAAAGAAACTGTCCTCTTGCCACCCACCCCAACCATCATCAACTCATACTCTTCCATCTTCCTGCCCACTCAAATTGAAAAGAAATACCTGGCTATATGCCACCCACACCCACCTCCTTCTGAAAGTAAACCTTCCCACCCAAATCCTAATATAAATTCAGAAGCCTGGTATCCTGCCATCAGCCACCACCACCACCCTCAAAACATACGTCCCACCTAAATTTAAAAAAAAACACCTGGCCTACTGGCCCTCACACCCCAGCACAATCTGTGTCAATCCACTAACTCCCTGACCAATGTATCCAGCTCTGTGCTGACAGATCTGCTGTGATTACCGGTGGTCTATGCAGGTTGTTTTCTTCTCTTGTCATGGCAGGTCTGCAGAGATCTGCATTGACAGGGGCAGGGACGGACTGGGAACCGAAAAAAAAACAAAAAACGGTCCTGGCAAACTGCTCTGCTGTCCCCCTTGGAGGGAGGGGGGTTGCAGCTGAGCTGTTTGCGAGGGCCGGTTTCAGCCGATTTTGTTACTGGGGGCCGATATTGCAAACCCCGGTAACAAAATCGACCCCCAGTGGGCCAAAACTGGCCCCCACCCTGACGGCCCACCGGGGAAATGCCAGGTGCCCGCTACAGCCAGTCCGGCC
Source organism: Lissotriton helveticus (assembly GCF_964261635.1). Classification (NCBI taxonomy): domain Eukaryota; kingdom Metazoa; phylum Chordata; class Amphibia; order Caudata; family Salamandridae; genus Lissotriton; species Lissotriton helveticus. Next base: position 953,389,623 of record NC_136059.1, on the reverse strand, counting down.
CTGGACATGGGTAAATGTGTTAGGTGAAGGCACAGTGTTATACAAGCTCTCGTGCCTACCTTGGGTCTGTGGAGAGCTGGGAGAGGCAGAACTAGGTGAGCGAGACAGCCCACTGACTATGCTTGCTTCTCCTGAGACCCAGATGAAACCGCAGGACAAAGGGGAAGCAAGCACTTCTCCTTGTGACCTTTCCACAGTGAGTAACTCACTTTTGTTACCCACTGTTGTGATTTCACAATACTGAAACAGCATTTCGACCTTGTTGTTCATGAAGAATGTAATTTAACATAACATAACAACCTTACATTCAGAAAATCCTTCAAGCTATCAACATACTTATGCCTAGATATTGGCATGTGAAAATTCCAAGAAATAGGTGACTCACAATAATCTTTCTTCATCCAAAAAATCCAAGGAATTTGATTTAGGCTTGAAAATACCTCTAATCTAGATATCCCCTCACAGGTGTCACTAGTCAGTGGCATAGGAAGTGGGATGCGGTGGTAGCGGGCCGCCCCGTGTGTCATCACTGAAGGGAGTGACAAAATGGCAAACATTTGAGTTTGAAACACATATTTTTGTCACTCTCCTCAGTGATGACACTTGACAACCCCGGCTTGACAAAATGGCAAAAATATGTGTTTTAAACAAGCCGGGGTGACAAGAAATGTTCCGCACCGGGTACCACTTGACCTTGCTACGCCACTGTCACTAGTATCCATTACACAAACTTCTGTTCCATAGCTTTGAAATCAGAACGAAAATGTAAATACTGCCTTGGTGCCACACATTTTGCTCTGTTATGTTATGTTATGTTAATAACATTTATATAGCGTGCAAATACCACTGGTCTCTTGGTGCTTATCTGAAGGTTGCGAAACAAGTTACTGCCACGCTTGTTTACATAAATGAGTTTTCAGTCTAGGGGAGAAGCTTGGTTTCTTTCCTCAGGCTGTCCAGCAGCCCTTTATAGATTTGACGTAGCAGAACTGAAAATGCCCGCTGCCAAAAGTTGCTTTATTAAAGTGTGGACAGGTCAGTAAGGTTGCCTCAGAGAAACATAGGCATTGACCGGGCACATAGTGCCCGAGATGTTCTTTAATGTAAACTGGCACAGTACCATACAATGTCCTGTGCACAATGCACAAACCCTTAAACAAGGCCCTCTGTTGCAGCAGCGGCATGGCATGCGCCCTTCTCGGTTGTTTCAGGAGCAATTTTGCTATCTTGCAATCTTTGCATTGCATCCTTGCCCACCAGCTGCGACTGATGGTTGCACCAATAAATGCACTAATTAATATTCCTGGATGTGGCAAACACATAAAAAGGACCACAACTAAGCAAAGGAGGGAAACGTTTTTGACCAACCTTGGAGTAAAGTTTGAAAGACAATCGAATGCAGCTGTGCAAACACTCTAACACTGTAAGGGATCAGTGCATAATTTGCAAAAAAACATAAGTGCCAGTGTTCTCGTAAGGTGGCCACTGTAACTTGCACCACACGTTGCCTCGGCCATGCTGCCAATGATAGTAACAGCACAACTAATAACCATCACGCTCCTACAAGTCTGACAATTTCGACTAGTCATGTCCCCCAAAGCTATAAGAATGGATTGGGCTGCAGGCAAGCGCAGCCGGTCCATTTGGGCAGAGGGGCCACGCCCCTTCACCTTTTGCCCCATAGGAACAGTGTCTCTCAGGCTGAACAAAGGTCAGCCTGACAGACACTGTTCACTTTCAGCTAAAGCAGCCAGGAGCCAGACATGCACATTATGGGGCCGATTAGGATGGCGGACGGACTTGCGTCCGTCCGCCACCCTTGAGGAGGAGGGAACGTCCGCAGGGGCAGCGGCGTTCCCTCCGTGCTGATTAGGATGTGACCGCCAGGGTGGCGGTCACATCCTCTATATTTAACATTGCGGCGGGTGCAGCTACAAGCTGCACCCGCCGCAATGTTAAAAAAGCATGTGTTACATTTACATGCACAAAGCGGCAGGCACCGCACGGTGCCTGCTGCTTTGTGTACGCAAATGCAGGGGGGTACCATAGGTACCCCCCATGTGCACCCCCCACCCCCCATTCACCCAGGGGGCCCGCAACGGGCCCCCAAAGTGAATGTCTGTATGCTTTTCCATGGCGGAAAAGCCGCCGTGGAAAAGCAGTTTTACACGACCATCATAATATGGCGGACGGTGTCTCATAGACACCGCCTGCCATGTTATAGCTTTTCCGCCGCGGTCGGAAGCCGACCGCGGCGGAAAAGCGGCGGACGGAATTCCAGACCCACCAGCCATCCTAATTTGGCGGTGGGTCTTTGGAGCCTCCGCAGAGGATTTTCCGTCTCCTCCGGGCCGGAGGTGGCTTCCGCCGGCCCAGAGGAGGCGGAAAATCCTCCATCCTAATCGGCCCCTTAGTGCTGGCTCCTGGCTGCCTGAACTGAACTTTGCTGGGCTGAGAAAGTCACAGCTCTGGTACGCGTGACATTCTCAGCTCAGCAAAGGTTGCTGATGCCCTCCCCTGAGTGACGAAGGGTAGTGTCACTGATTGCCTCGCACCTGGGTGCTTTAATTTTAAGCTCTGAAGCACCCAGGGTCGAGTGTCAATCAGTGACACTTCATCACAGAGAGGGGTGGGGTCATTAGTCTCACTGACCCCATCCCACTCTGTGATGACGTTAGGACTGCTGCCTTCCCTCTTTGGCTGACCTCAGGTCAGCCAATGAAGGAAGGCAGCAGTCCCAAGGCTTCTAGAACCGCTGAGGCAACGTAGAGCTGGCTGAAGGTAAGTGTGTTTTGTTTTATTTTTAAATTGTTCAGTGCATGCGTGCGTGCGTGCAGGTATGAATGTTTGGGAAAGAGTGTTGTGAATGAATGTGTTTGTGTGTGTGTGCACGCATATGTGAATGCATGATTGTGAGTGTTATGTGTATGTGTGCATGTGTGTGTCTCCCGCCTGCCCCCTCCCTTTAAAACTCTATTTGCTCAGATCCAGTGCAAAGTTTTATGGCAGCCAAAATTAATCAGACAAATTATCTTAAAGTTAAAAAAAAAAATATTAACATTGATTCAGTCCTTGATGACCAGCAATTACCTAAATTTAAAGACTCGGAAATTTTGCAAGAATTCCATATGTTTTACAATTCTCTGTATACACCTGAAATTACTCCTACGGATGAATCCATTATGGGCTACCTTTCTGCTATTGATAAACCTCCTGATATTCATTTAGATTTTGATACATTGGATCTTGATGTTTCAGTTACATAATTATACACTGCTTTACTCACTCTTAGGAAAGATAAGGCTCCAGGTCCAGATGGTTTCACTGTTGAATTTTTTTCACATTTTTCCCATCTTCTCCTTCCCAAATTACATGAACTTCTGATTTCTTTTTTGCAAACAGGCCCTTCTTCAGGCTCTGTTTTGGAAGCCCTAATTTCCCATATCCCCAAGGAAAATAAAGACCCATGTTTTTGTAAAAACTATAGACTGATTTCATTAGTGAATATAGATTATAACATTTTCTCAAAGTCCATGGCCTTCCTCCCTGATCTTTTAGGTAAAAAACAATCAGGTTTTGTGAAAGGTCATTTTCTCACTATTTTTTTATATATTCTCCAAATCCTCTCATTTTTCGAGTCTCTAACGGCTATAGCTTTAGATGCGGAAAAAGCTTTTCATAGAGTTTATTGGCCTTTTATTTTTTTGACACTCAAGTGGTTTGGTCCCAAAATTATTAATGTAATTCCTCTTTTATATTCGAATCTTAAAGCAGCTATGTTTGCTAATGGCCTTACTTCTTCATATTTCAATTTGGGTAGAGGTGTTAGACAAGTCTGTCCCTTATCCCCTTTTTTGTTTAATCTAGCTTTAGAACCCTTTCTATCTAGACTTCGTCAAAATTCAGAGTTCGAAGGTTTCAATTATGGAAACTCGCATATTAAACTGGCAGCATATACAGATGATATTTTGTTATTCCTTTCCAATCCTCATTCTTCTCTACCCACTTTTCTCTCTGAAATGGAGGCTTATTCTTCTGTTTCTGGTTATAACCTTAATAATGACAAATGCAAAATGTTACCTTTAACTAAATTTACCCTCAAAGATGATTTTAAAATAACTGACTTCAATTTGAATACTAACCATATAAAGTACTTAGGTATATATTTCTCTACTTTAATCAATTCATCAATTTCCATCAATTTAGATAAATGTTGCTCAAAGATTTCCTCCCTCATTGAGAAATGGCATCCTTTAAATGTATCCTGGTGGGGAAGGTTGGACACGGTAAAAATGATGTTATGACCCATTGTTCTTTTTACTGTGTCTAACATTCCAGTTGCTATACCCCAGAGGTTCTTCAAAAAAATGAATTCCTTATTATCTTCCTTTCTTTGGAATAAGAAAAGAGCAAGTATGTCATTGACAAAACGTATCCATCCTAAATCAGAAGGTGGTGTTAACTTCCTACCTATCATAAAGCTTTTAATTTAAGTCAATCATCTCACTGGCTTACCGATTCTTCATTAGACTCTCCGCTTTGGGTTACCCTTGAACAATCATATCTCACTCCCTTTTCCTTTCAGGAATACCTATTATTCACTCGAACACCTCAGAAATTATCTTCTCCCATTGTTAAATATACACACAAGTTATTAGATACATTTCTATTAGCTAGCTTGACTAATATGAAATCACTTTTACAATCCTCCATCTGGCACTACAATCGGATAATGCTTAAAGGTAAAGCCATTTATTGGAAATCATGGAGGCAAAAGGATCTTCTAAGGTCCATTAGCTTTTTCAAAATTATAAAATTATTTCTTTTCATCTAGCCAGAATTATTTTTAACCTTCCTGTCTCATTCTCCAACAAAGATCAATTGCTGCAACATTATTTAATTCAGCTGTTGATCAGTCTGATCTAATTTTAGATCCGCCTAATATAACTTCTAACATCGCTCATGAGTTTTTGAATTCAGGTCCTAAAGCATCAAAAATGTATACATATTTACGTAAATTAACCCCATTTGGAGATAAAACTAACGTGGAATTGGAATGGGAATGGGATTTAGATGTCAAATGGTCCATTCAACTAGAGAACAAAATTTGGCTTAAGATTAGGAAAACATCTAGAGCAGCTAACACTACACAGACACTTTTCTTCATTTACAATAGGTCACTTCTTTCCCCCTTTCTTTCTCCATAAGATAAACATTGAACTACCCAATACTTGCTGGTCATGTTCTTTCGCAAATGCAAATTTAAAATACTTACTTTTAATTTGTTCATTTGTTCATGACTTTTGGAAAAGTGTTAGGAAACAATTCACCCATATTTTTCATTATGTAGTACCCTTCTCTTTTGCTAATGTTTTTTTGGATTCACTTTCGGATGATTGGTCTCAATGTCCTTTAAATATACATGTTTTGGACTTACTTTTGGGTGTAGTATTTCACCAAATTACCAAACATTGGAAAAATCTGTCCGACCTCTCTTTCCAGCCATGATGGTACGCTGTATGTCATAACCACAGATTGGATGCTGTTTATGTGTATTCAATGTCCCTGGCTGTAAAACGCTTGAATATATGGTCCCCGGTTACGATGTTTATTTACTGTCATGCTACACTCTCACATACACGCAAGATTTCGGAACAAGAGGTTTCAAAACCTCCTTGGCATTCTGTTTTTTCTTTTATTTTTAACATTTTTTGCATAGTTCTAATAGAATTATGTTGTTACATTTCGGATAAATGACCAGATCTGTTTTATATTCCCACTTATCTTCTCTCTATTGTTAAAACAACCACTCTTTCATGTATTTTTATACTTTTAATAACATAGTATATATGTATCTTTATTGTATTTCCTTTTGATTTACCCCTTTCCTTTTACTTCAATAAACTTACTTTTTCAAACTAAAAAAAACATAAGGCTTTTAAACCATTTATATAGAGTGTAACATTTCAATTATGCTTTTAGTTAATTTTCTTCCTCCGGTTTCATAAATGTTGTGCACCGCACAGCCAATGTTGTGGGCTTGGGACTCCTAGGGGATGTGTCGAAGTAGCCCACAATGCCGTTTTTTGCCTTAGCACAGCGCCTGCTTTATGGATGCCACACGTTCACTTCTACATCTCCATAGTACACACTTCAGAGGCAGTAAACTTCAAGATAAGTTCTTAAAATGTAATTAACTCTGTCACTGCCTGCAGCCTGCGATCACTCCCTCTTCCCCACAGCAGTCACCTACACTGAGGGCAGCAGCAGACTGTTATTACATACTGCGGGGGGACATTGGAGATTTACCTGCATTGCCACACTTGCCGCGGCGCTCGCTCCTGGGGCCCTGGCGCTGTCTGTTTCCCCCGCCGCCGTTGTTTTCCACACTGCACGGCCGCCGTGGGGGGGAACTACAGCTCCCAGCGAGCCCAGCTCACAGCACCGCCCACTTCCTGTTCTTCCGCGCCCGGAGGCGCTTAAACAGCGAGAGCTCCCACTGAGGAGCGGGGGACATTGGAGACTTACCTGCATTGCCACACTTGCCGCGGCGCTCGCTCCTGGGGCCCTGACGCTGTCTATTTCCCCCGCCGCCGTTGTTTTCCACACTGCACGGCCACCGTGGGGGGGGAACTACAGCTCCCAGCGAGCCCAGCTCACAGCACCGCCCACTTCCTGTTCTTCCGCGCCCTGAGGCGCTTAAACAGCGAGAGCTCCCTCCGTTTCGCGGACGGGCGCGGGCGGCGCCGGGCAAAGCCCGGGCAAAGGGCGGGCCCTCTTAGGCCCTCAGAGGACATCAGAGGTCGGGCGGGCCACCTCTCTAAGACGTGTCATAAGAGGTGAGCCTGGGAAAAGTTACCATGGGGAAACGTAACACCAATTCTACAATGCTTGCTTCTGTAGACCCTTCTGTCTCGCACCCCTCCTTTGATAGCTTATTGGACCTTAATATGGTCACCAACGAAACTGCTAATACCGAAAGGAGGATGTCAGTGGGCTGTAGTACCAGTCACCTGCAGTTATCACAAGTAAGCCCTATTAACACTCTACCGCTTTCACCAGTAATTACTATCTTGAAGCCCACTACCGAGGCTACCCCGCTGGAAGTGTTGCCTGGGGACAGCAGCCCAGTTATAATCATTGACTCCCAGCCTGACCCCGTTGCACAGACTGTTATCACCTCTCCTTCCCCAAGCAACAAGACTGTCGACGGAAAAAGGAAAAGGGGCCCCTTGAAACTTACAGTAAATAAGAGGAAGCAACCTGTCCGTAGCAAGAATCAACCAACCCCCCAGAGTATGTGGACCAGAGGGAAGCATCAACAATCCGGGGGTGATACAGCTAATATAGAAAGCTTGCAACTTGTAGAGGTGGCCGCCCCCCCAACCACCTCTACTGAAGACCACAACTCAGTGGGTACACAGACTGAGTTTTTAACTGAAAGTATCATTCAATCTAAGCCCAACGGGAACTTTATTGAGACAATTGTTGATACTATTTTTAAACAATTAGAAAGTCAATTGATCAAACAATTTAATACTGTTTTTAAAAGACTTGATAAATTAGAAAATCTTGTAAAAAAGGAAGAAGTAAAAAGGAAAGGGGTGATTAGCCTTGATCAAATGAGGGGTGATCATCTTTTGAAAGATCTAGAGTCTGCTAGTAAGGCTATCTTGTGTGGTGGGCCTATTATCAGCCGCAGCTCAACATCTAAGGGTGGGCCTAAAATTACCAGTAGCACACCAACACCCAACATTACATCTAGTTGTGACACCGTAGAGCAAATTCAACCTGCCTCAAAAGCTAAGCCCACTCCTCCTGTAGCAGCTGGCCCTTCTCATACTACTACTATAGTTAGTAATACACGGAAGGAGGGCCCCATCACTACCATTACTACTGTGAAACCGGTGGCCTCTAGTAGCAGCAATGGCGGCAAGGGACAACCGGCTGTTAGCAGACCCATAAAACATCAGGAACCTGCCCTCCATCTACCTCCTGACGCCTGCCCATATGTTTTAGTATTGGCAGGCGCGCCACCACTTAGGGATGGACAAGGCGAGTCCTGGGTTCAGTTGCACAACAAGTGCATTGACTGGCTGACAAAACATAATGGGGTAGGCCATGACATCTCAAATGAAATTTTGTCTGCCCGCCGAGTGAGCTGGGTTGGCCCCCTATGTAAAAATTTCGATGGGGACTGTATTGTTGTCAATTTTAGGCACCCTGGCACTGCTAAATTTATACTCAACAATAACAATATTTACCCGGGCCCATCTACTGTTGTTACTCCACTACCGTTGAGCTACTTCTATAGGCCCCCAAGAAGACCATTCCGCCCAGCCCCACCGCCTTTCTTACTTTATAACAGATTTACTGCATTAGCTGAAACAGGTAGCCTGGACTGACCATCAGTTATTTCAACCGACACTGTAGTCAGTGATCACACCAATATGCATGTTACTGCAGGGAATTCGTCAATTTGTTCTATTGTAATATTGCCCAATTCACCCAATAGGCCCCGGGTGACATTTGACTCCTCAATAGGTGCACAGGGTCACATCTCCCCCATATTGTCTGACGAACTTTCTATTTTGAGTTGGAATATTGCTGGTCTCAACTCGAAAATGAAAATTAAGGCCTGGGCAGATTGGGTATCCAATTTTGATGTCCTAATGATGCAGGAAACTTGGTGTACGAGTTCTCTGCTTCATGAAGGATACAGTTGCCATAACTTAATTGTACCTTCCCCGCCTATGGGTCGCCCCAGCGGGGGCTTATCTATTTGGGTTAAAATTACTGCTGCAGTCAAAACCGAACTACTGCAGACAAACAACAAAAATTTCATGGCGTTGAGGTATACTGTTAGGATAAAAGTATGTTTTATTAAATTCTACAATAACGACTTCACAACTCATCCCAACACCAACTTCTTAACATTGTTCGAATTCATTGACGAAGTTGTGGATGGACAAAAATATGGTAGGTTCGATGGCATTTGCATAGGAGGTGATTTTAATGCGCATATCCACACCAGAACTCCACCCTGCAAAAGAGGAGATGAATTACTAAAACTGCTAGCTACACGCGATCTAGTTAATGTAATGGAGAACATAGTCACTGGCGCGGATAATGTACCTGTTCCTACCTATATTGGGCGTTGGATTTCAACCACCATTGACTATGTATTCATTTCTCTTATTCTCTGGGATCTTTTATTAAAATCAGAGGTTGTTAAAACTATATATAGTGACCATTACTGTAGTGTAGTTCCTATTATCCCAATAGGCTCTGCGCATTGGAATAATATCTTCAATAGTATAGACATAGGACAGAGGTTAACTAGGTCTTCTACTGTCGATATTAGACTTAAAGTTTTGTGTGTGCCAGCTAGCTCAGAGTTCACTAGAAACATTCTCGAATAGGCAAGGAGGAGTTTAACCTCCCTGGATAGACAAGAAGGGATTTAGTTTCTGACAACCATAGAACATGACAACTTTGCTCTCCCTAATCAAGAGTATATCTCTAGAGTCGTGTGAAAACAAAAGACAATCATTTTACTCAGTCAGTACGTGCATTCTTAGTTCCACCAGTTTGTAGAGAAAAGAAGAGACGGGCGTGTTCAATAAAAAGGTGTTATTTATTGATCAGTCTCTTTTCTCATACAAGAGAAATGTATCACTATTATTGCAATACTTATAGTTAAGTAAAGTGCATACAGTAAAAGCAGGATTATAAAATAATACTGTAAAAGCATTGATATGGTTTCTTAGCCATATGATACTTAAAATGGATAAAAGGTATACATACATATATACATTGACTAATCGTACTCAACTGGTGCTTCTAACTACGCCTACCCCGGTGTACCTGACCTAAGCCTAATACGTGGGCGGGAGTAAATAAGTAGCAGTTTAAGTTAAGTTTGCTTTGCCAAGAATCTGACTCAAGAATTCTCTGTAAGGGGTTAGTTAGTTCAGTACCTGGGATTTAGAAGGCAGGAGGGCTGGTATCTCTTTCTCAGGACTCGGTATCCCAGTTACCCGCGAGGGCAAGCCGGAAACGCCGGAGGCTGGATTTCTCGGCAGGAGAAATGACAGCGTCTCTCTCAGCGCGTCAAAAGGGAGGGGCAGCGTCCGTGGGCTTCCTGCATCAGCTGGGCTCTCCGGCAAGTAGCGCTGCTCCAAGCTCATCACCACCGTGTCTTTGCTTAGGGCAGCGTCGGTATATTTATACCTGAAAGGTGCTGAGTTTGACGTAAGGATGGACATAAGATGTCAGTAAGAGTGTCATAAGGACTGGTCGTTCTTACATTCTTTTCAGGAGTTCTCGAGCGAAATCAAAACAATAGCTGCAGGGGATTTCCCAGGTCTGCTGGAGGTTTGGTTTGTTTTGAGAACTCGGTGTGCTTTTTAGGGGGCTGGAGGAATAGTGCTTGCTTAATGTGACAGCATGCGCTATGACTTAATCTGAAAACGGGTTTCTGTGCCGTTGTATGGACACTAGTGAATTAATACCCGGACAAGGGTCAGAAATAAGAGTATCAATATAGGTACCTAGATAAACACACTACACCCACTCCACGATTTTATGTACATATTTACTAACCTAAGCAATAGTAAACATAACTAACAGTGCATGTGTATACCGAACCACCCCAAAATACATTTTTGTATTTTAAAAATGGCGTATGCGAAATACACGAAATGAGTATAGGTACTGTATGCATTCAAGCAGTGTAATCATTCAAAAGGGAGATGCACATTTTATATCAGCATGAATGATTTGCGAAATTACACATGAAATGGCTCTTAATACAGAAGAAAAAATTGCGAGACCATCTCATCACATATAAATACAATTTGTTCTCTAGGAATAGTTTTACTTTAAGCAGAAGATAAGTGCCAAAAAGGTAAATATTTTGGATTTGGAAAAGTTTTCGCTTTTCCGGGGAGAAGAGAAAAAATAGTTCACAGTCACTTTGTTTTCAAAAAAGCTGAAGGCCAAATCCAGAGTTCAGGGAACGCTGTGTGCAATTTTGTTTAAAGTTATTCTCTCTGTTCTGGTGAAAACATCAGTTCAGACAGACTCTCGAAAAAACAGTCTACAGCTTCTGCTGAAAGTTCGACTAGGTTAGAAAATGTCGCTACCATGCAGTCATGCGCATGTTCGCTTTCAAGGATGGTTTGATCAGAACTGCTTACAGAAGGTCATACCTGGTCGATGCTGCTCTCATCCTGTACTTCACTACCCTTCAATCGTAGTGGTGAAGTCTCCACGAATGCCGTCATCAGGATAGGTAGCCGCTCGGGACAGCACAATGCATGAGCCTTTACTGGACCCAACAAAGTATCTGCATCCAATGGTACTTCTGATTGTAGTGTAAGACAGGTGTCCAACACGCATTCCTCGCCGCATAGCATGCATCTCAATACAGGCATAACACAATTCTGCCATATGGGTCTGAACGAAAAAAACCAGGTCATATTTAGATCTCTTAGCCGGGCTAATCCAAGGACTTTAGTTATGCGGTCCCGGTAGCGTATAGCTAGGATCGTTTCTTCCATTGTGGCTGGAGTCTTGTCTGTGACACGGCTTGCCATAACGAAGCAAGAGTAGCAAAAAGAAAATGCCTGCTACGAGTCCCAACAGGAGTGGAAGTCCGCCAAAGATGGAATGGACGAAATTTGGAAAAATACCCAGGACTGCTTTGAATGGGGTTAACAGTCCCGAAAAAACTGTCTTAAATACACTCGCGATACCACTTGTATCAGAAATGTTTAAGATTTAGTTTAGCATTTCTGCGAAGTGTAGGGGGCAATTTGTTGATAACAATGCATGTATCTCTCCCGTTGTCCTTGCAACTTGGAGATCATACGTTTCTTTTAATGACGTCAAATGGGTTGGCGTCTGTAGGAGCACAGTCTTCATTCTGCTTAAAGTATCAATTCGAATAGAAGAGATTTTCAAACTGGGCCATAACCTTCCCTCCCTGTCTGGGGTCTCATTCGGGAACAATACTCGCTCACAGCAAATGACCATGGAAGTCACGCTTACCAGATAAGGTTTTCCTGGCAGCAAGCCACAACATCTGTGATCTACAATTAGAATGTAACTCCCGTTAGAAAGTCTTTTAAAGAATGGTTCTATTTGTGTTGCAGGTGTGCCGAGTTGGTGACATGAAAGGTTATTTGAAGTTCCTTCACAGGCCCCATGCAAACTTATACCTTTACACAGAAGTATACCACTTAGTGATGTCTCACAATTATTACCACTAAGAAATACACTCTGTCCTTTATTACTATAACATGTGTGTGTATAAGGTAAGTTCCATGTTGACTTAATGTATCCTTTACCCAACCTTTCATACTGGCCTGCCTGTATATATTTTTGGCAGTACCGAAACTGGAAAGTCGTTATTGGAATAGTTATGATTCCGTGTATTATCCATTCAATGACAGGTCGTTCTGACATTGTCAATGGTAATCTCTCAAGTTTTTCAATGCTCAGAATTGTATAATCAGCACCCTTTTGTGCCAAGCTGATTTGTGTATCAGTAAGGTTAAAGATACTGAATAATGACGTTGTGTTGATTAAACGCCAAGGCACATAGCCTGAACGCAGATTTTGTAACGTCCAGCCAAGCTGTACAATAGAACGTAATTGGGACTGACCGTGTTGCAACATCAGTAAGTCTTGCTCTATTATATCGATTGCAGAAGATACAATACTGTCCAGTGAATATATTCTGGAAGACAGAGTCATTAACCCATTGTCCACAACAGAAAGTGATTGTTCCAAATTAACACGGTCAATTTCCCGTATTTTCTCTGCTGTTTCAATTTGAGTTATTTTCCAAGCTTCGTTGTAAGCTGCATATATAGAGGCCGCTATGAAACGTTTTTGACGCTGTTTGCGTGGTCCCATAATGAAATCACGCAAGTCAGCACCTTCTTTAAGTAAAGTCAAGTGTTGCTTAATTTCTGCCAGTGTGGATGTTTGTAGCCATTCGAGGCAGAGTTTCCCTACACTGTAAGTAGTTACTATCCCTGGATGTTGTCTTTGGGAGTATCTAGGGTCTGGCCTGGTCAATGTGAACCCCTGTATTTTGTTCAGGAATCTATCTTGACAGTTATTTGTGTCTGTGGGCCAGATCAACCATTTATTCCATTCAGGATGTGTTCTGTTTTGGTTTAAAATATGGGATACGTCTATCTCAACATCTGTAGTGCTATTACTGTCAGGTGTTGGCTTTGGAATAGACGGTTTGTTTAAATCTTTAATTTTGGCTAGGCCAAGACAAGTTGTCTGTTGAATTGTATCATTCAAGAATATAATTTGTTCTGGGATCATGCAGGCTCTAATTAATGATTCTATACCTTGCACCTGCCAATCTCTTGTACCCCAGATTGTCTTTGTTTCAATATTTTTGTTCCAGAAATCAAAACCGAATGTTTTCATATTTTCAAAAAATGTCTCTGAATAGATTAATTTTGTATTTGTAAGCATTGTTTTCATTCCTGTCTTATTTGATCATTTAAAATAAAATGTTTCTGCATTGCTTGTGTTGAACCCTGAAAAGTATGAATATTTGTCATAAAATGTTTTCGAACTGCCTTTTGGTGGAGTTGCACAATGTTCCCATTGATTATAATTTAAAACATTTCTAGGTTGAGCAGATTTATGCAGATAATGGTTACCATAGTGGTTAAAACAATACATCTGGTCATAATTAGATGAACCCTGTAAATAATCATGTTCTGTAAATTTAGCTGACATCACTAGATCTGACATCATATCATTAATACTTTCAAAGTCCCAATCATCAGCGAATGTGCTTGGTTTTACAAAGTCACTCAATGAAATCTTGAATTGATGAGGATACTTCAGGAGCTCAACCGGACCATAGATTTCGTAATCAGTTTTGTCCCATGCTACCCCACCGGGTATAGGATTGGCTGTGAAGTTCACTGAAGAAAGTTCTCTTTTCTCGATGTGTGAAGATTTGTGTGGTTTCAGGACCAAGTTGATATTCTGACTTGCTGTGTCCATTGTAACATATTTTCCCTCAATGAAATGTCCCAAGCATAGTACCATGATGAGCCAAAGTATGAGGATGGATACTCCTAGTGCCACCCAAAGTTCAATCCATGGAGAAATCAGATAGGTTTCTTTTAGTTGGTGAAAGAGTTCCTGTGCTTTGTATTTAAAAGTTTTTGGTGTTGGCTGTTCCCCAGGTTCACTTGGATCCTCAGAAAAATCATCGAAGTTGATGAAGTAGCCTGATGCTGTTCTGTCAATTGTTTCAATTGCTTCTGGATTCCTTTTCGCTTTTGGAATTTGCTTTGTTTCATTAGCATAGTCAATGGTTACATCATTGTAGATTGGTGTTTCTTGATGTAAAATTTTGATTTGGGTTTCAAGAGGTTTAAGTTCCATGGCTTTGTTGCATAGTCCTTGTTGATTTACTGTAGGTTTATCAAATGTGATTAGTCTCTCAGTTTGAACCTCTGTATTTGTAGCAAACTTTGGTGTTCTACTACTTCTTGGGAGTCCACTTGGCCTACTACTTGTTATCGGCCACATGATTGTGGTTTAACCAGGTCGATGGATACAACTCGGTTCTCCTTTTTACCAGCAAGGGGCGGTAATACTACTGATCTTGTCCCGTTGACCGACAAGACAGGTACTGCTTTTCTGTAAGAAGGCCCAAATTCCTTCTTTACCGCAATCTTCTCTCTGACCAGATCCCCGATTTTTGGAATCCAGACAGGCCTTGCTGGGACAGGTGGTTTCTCTTCAGTGGTTGTTGACTGTTGTTTCAACTTTATGTTGCTCAGGTCTTTTCTTGTTTCATTTAAGTCCTGTAAAATAGCCAAACGATCTTTGATATCAAAGCATTTTTCTTTAACCACTGAAGTCTGACTATCGAGGTCCTGGATTAACATTCTAGTCCCAAACAATAGTTCGTACGGACTGAGACCTCTCAGAGAATTTCTTGGCAGATTATTAAGACTACGTTGGACACTTATTAGATGTTTGACCCACCCAGCTCCCAACCTAATACCTACGCCATTATAGATTGCTCTATGCCTTGGTTTTTTCTTTACACCATCCCGTTTCCCACAGGAAGGAAGTGAGAAGAGTCCCGCAATGTAATGCCCATTCCGGCCATGCCCCCCCTCCCAGCTCGAGAGCTAAAGGCAGGACATTGGTCAGAATGTAGCATGCTCCTAGCGTATATGGCATTATAGACTCGCAAATCTTTTTATAACAGTTCAGACGTCAGCCGAGTGCTGGGGTCTACATCTATAAGTGAAAATAGTCTCTATATGTTAATATGACGCATTATTTCACATTGGGTTTTTTCTTTTTATTGTTTAATCCAATCTGGAGCGAAACGCCATGGTAATACACCGTCTCGGTCGCCACTGCGATCTCTGTTGCAGTCTGGGCAGTTTTTTACAAATATGTGATGTTCCAGGCTCATTCATGGCCACCAGTATGTTGATTGTAATTCTTTCAGAGAATCCTTAAGCTTAAGGTGTCTAAGACCCTCACCCATATGTGCGTCTGCTATTAACAAGACAATCCTGTTCGTGTTTGGAATCACTCTATCCCCCACTCCAGGGATTTGAGCAAAAGGAACGGAGTTAGCATCGATTATGTATGTATAATTGAGTGGATATGTGATGGGTAGCGCTGAGCAGTCGCCTTTTGATGACGTTTTCACCGCCAGCATTGTTTCCCCATCAATGTATTTTCCCGAACGCTTTTTTGTAGCTACGGAAGCCGATTTAGTTGCTTCCGCTGTGGCTGTCTCAGCCAATGAATTCCCTGCAGTGTGAACGGCATCACGCTGATGACTCAGTGAGTGTATCACGTGAGTCTTTGGTAGTTCTTTCTGTAAAAGAACTACTTGTTCCCAAAGCCATTTTTGCTTTATTGTGGCACCTGTGTCATCTTTGTAATCGTTTTGAATCCATTTCTGTAAATCGTTATTGTATGATTTGACGCAGTAATACGAATCGCACACTATTAGTGTCGGGAATTCGCGATCGGCATTATCTAACGCCATTCTTAACGCTAATATTTCAGTCTGTTGTTCTGAATTATTTTCTACCGAGTGTGATTTTGTTACCAGAGGTCTCAATTTACCTCCGCGCCACACGTTTTTTACAATCTCGCATGTGGCGTTGTATGCTTGCTCTCCCCAAACCGAGGGTTGAGCATGTCCATCTGTATATATTACACAAGCGTACTGTCGTATGGGCAGAATGTCGATTGGCAGAGGGTATTCTCTTTCATATTCAAGATATTTTAATTTTTTCATGTTCGGTCCAAAGTAGTAATTTACTTTGTCTCTAGCAAGGGAATTTTCCCATTGTAACCATTTTGGATTTAATGCCATATTAGGTAAATTACATGGGCTTGTTAATGCCTCAAAAGCTGATTCTGCTGTTACAACAGTAATCCGTCTGCCGTCAGCTTGGTCTTTTTCTCTTGCTACAGCTGTTTGAACCGCATGAACAATGTTTTCCTTAATGCTGAATGTTTTTTCAGCTTCTGTGTACAAATGAGATTTATATGCTATTGGTACCGTTTCTCCCTCATTAGAGGTTAGGTATGTGAATCCGCATCTTCCTGGGATGACTCGAATCACAAGGTTGCGTGTGTTATCGCGTGTTTGCAATTTTGTTTTAACTAACATGTCTGTTTGTAAAGATCTCAAAATTTCTGTGTGTCTTTGAGTCCAATTGATTCTTTTAAAATCTGGTCTTATTAGGTCATAGAGAGGTTTAACCCTCTCCGCATAATTTATAATGTAAGTTCTTCCGAAATTCAGGAAACCTAGAATTGATTGTAAGTTTTTCAGCGTTCTTGGTGCTTGGATTACAGCACATTTCTCTAGGAAATTGTCAGCCAGGCTTTTGCCTTCACTTGATAATTCATATCCTAAAAACAGGACAGTTAGATGGGCAATTCTTGACTTTTTGAAGTTGAATTTGTAACCCTCTGCTGCGAACCCAAGTATTATGGTGTTCACTCTTTTCAAGTGAGTATCCAAGTCATCATCTGTTAGATAGATGCCGTCGACATAAGATAATGCCTCATCATCATACATTTGTAGTAACTCTGTTACTCTCGCTGAGAATAATCTTGGGCTGTTCTTGAACCCCTGTGGCAAACGACAGAAATTTTTTCTGCGAGCCGTTTATTGAGAAAGCGGTCAAATATCTGCTTTCAGGTTCTATATTTTGACAAAAGAATCCATTAGAAATGTCTAATGTTGTTTTGTTTTGTATTTTTTGCGCACTATGCTATTCATTAGTGCTGCACTGTGTGAGTTTTGTACTGCAAAGGTCTTGCAACATGAGTTTAAGTGTCTGTAGTCCAAAACAAGACGATATGAATCATCTGGCTTGGAGACAGGAAACAAAGGATTGTTCATTTGTGAGGTGCAAGTTTCAATCACCCCCTGGTATTCAAGTTGATCTAAGATCTCCCTGACCTGTTTTTTAGCTTCTTGCTTAATTGGGTACTGCCTTTGTGCAGTTGGTTGAGATTTTAACTGGATTTTGTGAGGAGGTGAGTCCTCATCCCATCCTACATGGTTTTTGTATAATGCAGGAGCCTGGGCTACTGCCCACTTTCTTGCAAGTGTATATTTTTTATGTATTGGAATGTGATTTGAGAAGGCAGGCATAATCATTTCTTCGCCATGAGGGCACTCACTGACAAACTCCGGTGGCCAGTCTTTTTCAGCTAGAAGGATGTCATAACCCTTGGAGAGATTATCCCAAAATAGACCCCTTATTTTCCTAGTCTTATCTCCCTCTATACGTAATGTTATTTCATATATTTTATGAGGTTTGCTAACTCTGGTATCTGCAGTTTCCACCTGAATGTATTCATTCGTGTCCACTGTCTCCAGATGATTCATCAGGATCTTGCGAGCTATGCTCACTTCTGCTGCGCTGTCTAGCATTGTCTGAGCCCACTCTCCGTTTTTCAGCTGAGTCCTCAGGATCCTCGGCATGTTTGATTACTTTGATGCTGGCTACCTTCTTCTTTGGAAATTGTAACTTTTTATTTTGATGAGCAGGTTCTTTGTCTTTGGACTTGACGTGCTCTTCCCTGTGTTCTGACCGTCCTCTTCTTTCCGATTTCTGCGAGGAAGTCTGAAAAGATCGAGATGGACGTGTATAAATATCTTGATATCTATCAGGTTTCTTCAAATTATCCCTAATTCTAAGCTTGTATTTTTTCTCAGAGGGCTCCATCTGGGGAGACTTGTGTCCTTGATCCGGAGATCTTTCTCTCCGCCGAGGAGACCTTCCTCTGGTTTGGAATCTTTTTTCTTTGGGAGTGGATTGTTTATTTCCCAGCTCTTTTTTGAAGTGTTTAGATTATTTTTTATAAATACCTTTTCAGGATTTTCAATTAGTTGGGGTTTCACTGGTTTCCCACCCAAACTATCTCTTCCTAGTTCTTCATAGGATTTTTCTATGATTCTGGCAAGTTCAAATGGTTGGTCTCCTATATCTGTCTCTTTCAACCTTTGGCGGATTGCCACATTTGCTGCTTCCCCCTTTATGTTGGCTAGTAATATTGCCGAGACCTGCTTGAAGTCTTTCAGTAATTTCATACCCAGAGTTAAAGCAGGTTCTGGACCATATTCATTTTGAATTTGTTTTAGCACCTCTGGTATTACCGCCATGGACGGAACACCATGTGTTTTTGTGTAAATGGAAGCAAAGACTGTACCCCAAGTGTCACAGTCCTCTACATGTGGTGCGATCCCCATTGGAAGACAGATAGTCGGAATTCTGTGTTTCTCAATAGGGGTAGTATCCGGAAATACCGCCTCTATTTGAGTGATTTTTTGTGCTAACCAGAATGGAATTTGTTCCCGTTTAATGGGTACCTTACCTAGACAGGACTGTATGTTCTGTGGTGTGATTTTATTTGTGTTCCCCTGATGAGGGGTCAGCTGTGGAATTTTAATAGCTGGTTGGACTGTTGAAGTCCGCATTACATATTGGACTAATTGTCTGTGTATTTTAATCAGTTGTTTTAACTGTGTTAAAAGTTCTGGTTTTGACATTTTTTCAATGTCTGGATGTGGTGTGTAGCTGGCTAGAACCGGCCACGTTGCTCCTGGTCTACCTAGTGGACCGAGCCTGGTGATGTGATCATTATGTTTTAGGGCGCCATTAAACCAGAGCAGGTGCTCTTGGTATTTTAGTGGTATTTCCACCTCCTCGAAAGGGGTGTACTCATCCGGAGGTTCCTCTATCTTGTAATAGTGGCATTCCTTTGTTACAGCGTTTGCTGCTGGAAAGTTTATCCATGAATAGAATACCTCTGTCTGCCTATATTCATGTGCCTCAATTACGAATATGACTGTACCACCTCTTGATGTCAGTCCATTTTCTATAAGTTTTAAAGTTATAGTTTTTCTTATGCTGACCGGGATGATTATTGCACCTGGGTCAGTTTGCAGGAGACTTGTGTCTTCCTTTAGGAGTTGAGCTGCTATTCTAGCCGCCTCCCTTTCTCCTTCGCTGTCTGACATTTTACTGACAGGAAGGTTTTTTGTTGCAGATCAGGTTTCCACGGAAACAAAGATTAGGTGCACAATATTTTGGAACAGTGTATCCTTCAACGTTGAATAAACCAAAAACTATACATAGGAGTCTCCTCCTACTAAGTTTGGCGGATTTAACCTTTTACCCACTCCAAACGTCTTTGGAGTATTTATGGGAGAAAGGGTCTGTGTGGAATAGCACGACTGAGTTACTCTAATGCCTTGCGTTAGATTTATCGCCTTACCAAACGTTGGGCGCCATGTAGTGTAGTTCCTATTATCCCAATAGGCTCTGCGCATTGGAATAATATCTTCAATAGTATAGACGTAGGACAGAGGTTAACTAGGTCTTCTACTGTCCATATTAGACTTAAAGTTTTGTGTGTGCCAGCTAGCTCAGAGTTCACTAGAAACTTTCTCGAATAGGCAAGGAGGAGTTTAACCTCCCTGGATAGACAAGAAGGGATTTAGTTTCTGACAACCATAGAACATGACAACTTTGCTCTCCCTAATCAAGAGTATATCTCTAGAGTCATGTGAAAACAAAAGACAATCATTTTACTCAGTCAGTACGTGCATTCTTAGTTCCACCAGTTTGTAGAGAAAAGAAGAGACGGGCGTGTTCAATAAAAAGGTGTTATTTATTGATCAGTCTCTTTTCTCATACAAGAGAAATGAATCGCTATTATTGCAATACTTATAGTTAAGTAAAGTGCATACAGTAAAAGCAGGATTATAAAATAATACTGTAAAAGCATTGATATGGTTTCTTAGCCATATGATACTTAAAATGGATAAAAGTTATACATACATATATACATTGACTAATCGTACTCAACTGGTGCTTCTAACTACGCCTACCCCGGTGTACCTGACCTAAGCCTAATACTTGGGCGTGAGTAAATAAGTAGCAGTTTTAGTTAAGTTTGCTTTGCCAAGAATCTGACTCAAGAATTCTCTGTAAGGGGTTAGTCAGTTCAGTACCTGGGATTTAGAAGGCAGGAGGGCTGGTATCTCTTTCTCAGGACTCGGTATCCCAGTTACCCACGAGGGCAAGCTTGAAACGCCGGAGGCTGGATTTCTCGGCAGGAGAAAAGACAGCGTCTCTCTCAGCGCGTCAAAAGGGAGGGGCAGCGTCCGTGGGCTTCCTGCATCAGCTGGGCTCTCCGGCAAGTAGCGCTGCTCCAAGCTCATCACCACCGTGTCTTTGCTTAGGGCAGCGTCGGTATATTTATACCTGAAAGGTGCCGAGTTTGACGTAAGGATGGACATAAGACGTCAGTAAGAGTGTCATAAGGATTGGTCGTTCTTACATTCTTTTCAGGAGTTCTCGAGCGAAATCAAAACAATAGCTGCGGGGGATTTCCCAGGCCTACTGGCCCTCACACCCCAGCACAATCTGTGTCAATCCACCCACTCCCTGACCAATGTATCCAGCTCTGTGCTGACAGATCTGCTGTGATTATCGGTGGTCTATGCAGGTTGTTTTCTTCTCTTGTCATGGCAGGTCTGCAGAGATCTGCATTGACAGGGGCAGGGACGGACTGGGAACCGAGAAAAAAAACCAAAACCGGTCCTGGCAAACTGCTCTGCCGTCCCCCCTTGGAGGGAGGGGGGTTGCAGCTGAGCTGTTTGCGAGGGCCGGTTTCAGCCGATTTTGTTACTGGGGGCCGATATTGCAAACCCCGGTAACAAAATCGACCCCCAGTGGGCCAAAACTGGCCCCCACCCTGACGGCCCACCGGGGAAATGCCAGGTGCCCGCTACAGCCAGTCCGGCCCTGGACAAGGGTAAATGTGTTAGGTGAAGGCACAGTGTTATACAAGCTCTCGTGCCTACCTTGGGTCTGTGGAGAGCTGGGAGAGGCAGAACTAGGTGAGGGAGGCAGCCCACTGACTATGCTTGCTTCTCCTGAGACCCAGATGAAACCGCAGGACAAAGGGGAAGCAAGCACTTCTCCTTGTGACCTTTCCACAGTGAGTAACTCACTTTTGTTACCCACTGTTGTGATTTCACAATACTGAAACAGCATTTCGACCTTGTTGTTCATGAAGAATGTAATTTAACATAACATAACAACCTTACATTCAGAAAATCCTTCAAGCTATCAACATACTTATGCCTAGATATTGGCATGTGAAAATTCCAAGAAATAGGTGACTCACAATAATCTTTCTTCATCCAAAAAATCCAAGGAATTTGATTTAGGCTTGAAAATACCTCTAATCTAGAGATCCCCTCACAGGTGTCACTAGTCAGTGGCATAGGAAGTGGGATGCGGTGGGTGCAGGCCGCCCCGTGTGTCATCACTGAAGGGAGTGACAAAATGGCAAAAATTTGCGTTTGAAACACATATTTTTGTCACTCTCCTCAGTGATGACACTTGACAACCCCGGCTTGACAAAATGGCAAAAATATGTGTTTTAAACAAGCCGGGGTGACAAGAAATGTTCCGCACCGGGTACCACTTGACCTTGCTACGCCACTGTCACTAGTATCCATTACACAAACTTCTGTTCCATAGCTTTGAAATCAGAACGAAAATGTAAATACTGCCTTGGTGCCACACATTTTGCTCTGTTATGTTATGTTAATAACATTTATATAGCGTGCAAATACCACTGGTCTCTTGGTGCTTATCTGAAGGTTGCGAAACAAGTTACTGCCACGCTTGTTTACATAAATGAGTTTTCAGTCTAGGGGAGAAGCTTGGTTTCTTTCCTCAGGCTGTCCAGCAGCCCTTTATAGATTTGACGTAGCAGAACTGAAAATGCCCGCTGCCAAAAGTTGCTTTATTAAAGTGTGGACAGGTCAGTAAGGTTGCCTCAGAGAAACATAGGCATTGACCGGGCACATAGTGCCCGAGATGTTCTTTAATGTAAACTGGCACAGTACCATACAATGTCCTGTGCACAATGCACAAACCCTTAAACAAGGCCCTCTGTTGCAGCAGCGGCATGGCATGCGCCCTTCTCGGTTGTTTCAGGAGCAATTTTGCTATCTTGCAATCTTTGCATTGCATCCTTGCCCACCAGCTGCGACTGATGGTTGCACCAATACATGCACTAATTAATATTCCTGGATGTGGCAAACACATAAAAAGGACCACAACTAAGCAAAGGAGGGAAATGTTTTTGACCAACCTTGGAGTAAAGTTTGAAAGACAATCGAATGCAGCTGTGCAAACACTCTAACACTGTAAGGGATCAGTGCATAATTTGCAAAAAAACATAAGTGCCAGTGTTCTCGTAAGGTGGCCACTGTAACTTGCACCACACATTGCCTCGGCCATGCTGCCAATGATAGTAACAGCACAACTAATAACCATCACGCTCCTACAAGTCTGACAATTTCGACTAGTCATGTCCCCCAAAGCTATAAGAATGGATTGGGCTGCAGGCAAGCGCAGCCGGTCCATTTGGGCAGAGGGGCCACGCCCCTTCACCTTTTGCCCCATAGGAACAGTGTCTCTCAGGCTGAACAAAGGTCAGCCTGACAGACACTGTTCACTTTCAGCTCAAGCAGCCAGGAGCCAGACATGCGCATTTAGTGCTGGCTCCTGAACTGAACTTTGCTGGGCTGAGAAAGTCACAGCTCTGGTACGCGTGACATTCTCAGCTCAGCAAAGGTTGCTGATGCCCTCCCCTCAGTGACGAAGGGTAGTGTCACTGATTGCCTCGCACCTGGGTGCTTTAATTTTAAGCCCTGAAGCACCCAGGGTCGAGTGTCAATCAGTGACACTTCATCACAGAGAGGGGTGGGGTCATTAGTCTCACTGACCCCATCCCACTCTGTGATGACGTTAGGACTGCTGCCTTCCCTCTTTGGCTGACCTCAGGTCAGCCAATGAAGGAAGGCAGCAGTCCCAAGGCTTCTAGAACCGCTGAGGCAACGTAGAGCTGGCTGAAGGTAAGTGTGTTTTGTTTTATTTTTAAATTGTTCAGTGCATGCGTGCGTGTGTGCAGGTATGAATGTTTGGGAAAGAGTGTTGTGAATGAATGTGTTTGTGTATGTGTGCACACATGTGTGAATGCATGATTGTGAGTGTTATGTGTATGTGTGCATGTGTGTGTCTCCCGCCTGCCCCCTCCCTTTAAAACTCTATTTGCTCAGATCCAGTGCAAAGTTTTATGGCAGCCAAAATTAATCAGGCAAATTATCTTAAAGTTAAAAAAAAAAATATTAACATTGATTCAGTCCTTGATGACCAGCAATTACCTAAATTTAAAGACTCGGAAATTTTGCAAGAATTCCATATGTTTTACAATTCTCTGTATACACCCGTAATTACTCCTACGGATGAATCCATTATGGGCTACCTTTCTGCTATTGATAAACCTCCTGATATTCATTTAGATTTTGATACATTGGATCTTGATGTTTCAGTTACATAATTATACACTGCTTTACTCACTCTTAGGAAAGATAAGGCTCCAGGTCCAGATGGTTTCACTGTTGAATTTTTTTCAAATTTTTCCCATCTTCTCCTTCCCAAATTACATGAACTTCTGATTTCTTTTTTGCAAACAGGCCCTTCTTCAGGCTCTGTTTTGGAAGCCCTAATTTCCCATATCCCCAAGGAAAATAAAGACCCATGTTTTTGTAAAAACTATAGACTGATTTCATTAGTGAATATAGATTATAACATTTTCTCAAAGTCCATGGCCTTCCTCCCTGATCTTTTAGGTAAAAAACAATCAGGTTATGTGAAAGGTCATTTTCTCACTGATAACACACGCCTATTTTTTTATATATTCTCCAAATCCTCTCATTTTTCGAGTCTCTAACGGCTATAGCTTTAGATGCGGAAAAAGCTTTTCATAGAGTTTATTGGCCTTTTATTTTTTTGACACTCAAGTGGTTTGGTCCCAAAATTATTAATGTAATTCCTCTTTTATATTCGAATCCTAAAGCAGCTATGTTTGCTAATGGCCTTACTTCTTCATATTTCAATTTGGGTAGAGGTGTTAGACAAGTCTGTCCCTTATCCCCTTTTTTGTTTAATCTAGCTTTAGAACCCTTTCTATCTAGACTTCGTCAAAATTCAGAGTTCCAAGGTTTCAATTATGGAAACTCGCATATTAAACTGGCAGCATATACAGATGATATTTTGTTATTCCTTTCCAATCCTCATTCTTCTCTACCCACTTTTCTCTCTGAAATGGAGGCTTTTTCTTCTGTTTCTGGTTATAACCTTAATAATGACAAATGCAAAATGTTACCTTTA
The DNA here is from genome assembly GCF_964261635.1 of Lissotriton helveticus. Classification (NCBI taxonomy): domain Eukaryota; kingdom Metazoa; phylum Chordata; class Amphibia; order Caudata; family Salamandridae; genus Lissotriton; species Lissotriton helveticus. The sequence goes on along the minus strand of NC_136059.1, from coordinate 953,364,808 downwards.
ACTAAATTTACCCTCAAAGATGATTTTAAAATAACTGACTTCAATTTGAATACTAACCATATAAAGTACTTAGGTATATATTTCTCTACTTTAATCAATTCATCAATTTCCATCAATTTAGATAAATGTTGCTCAAAGATTTCCTCCCTCATTGAGAAATGGCATCCTTTAAATGTATCCTGGTGGGGAAGGTTGGACACGGTAAAAATGATGTTATCCCCGATTGTTCTTTTTACTGTGTCTAACATTCCAGTTGCTATACCCCAGAGGTTCTTTAAAAAAATGAATTCCTTATTATCTTCCTTTCTTTGGAATAAGAAAAGAGCAAGTATGTCATTGACAAAACGTATCCATCCTAAATCAGAAGGTGGTGTTAACTTCCTACCTATCATAAAGCTTTTAATTTAAGTCAATCATCTCACTGGCTTACCGATTCTTCATTAGACTCTCCGCTTTGGGTTACCCTTGAACAATCATATCTCACTCCCTTTTCCTTTCAGGAATACCTATTATTCACTCGAACACCTCAGAAATTATCTTCTCCCATTGTTAAATATACACACAAGTTATTAGATACATTTCTATTAGCTAGCTTGACTAATATGAAATCACTTTTACAATCCTCCATCTGGCACTACAATCGGATAATGCTTAAAGGTAAAGTCATTGATTGGAAATCATGGAGGCAAAAGGATCTTCTAAGGTCCATTAGCTTTTTCAAAATTATAAAATTATTTCTTTTCATCTAGCCAGAATTATTTTTAACCTTCCTGTCTCATTCTCCAACAAAGATCAATTGCTGCAACATTATTTAATTCAGCTGTTGATCAGTCTGATCTAATTTTAGATCCGCCTAATATAACTTCTAACATCGCTCATGAGTTTTTGAATTCAGGTCCTAAAGCATCATAAATGTATACATATTTACGTAAATTAACCCCATTTGGAGATAAAACTAACGTGGAATTGGAATGGGAATGGGATTTAGATGTCAAATGGTCCATTCAACTAGAGAACAAAATTTGGCTTAAGATTAGGAAAACATCTAGAGCAGCTAACACTACACAGACACTTTTCTTCATTTACAATAGGTCACTTCTTTCCCCCTTTCTTTCTCCATAAGATAAACATTGAACTACCCAATACTTGCTGGTCATGTTCTTTCGCAAATGCCAATTTAAAATACTTACTTTTAATTTGTTCATTTGTTCATGACTTTTGGAAAAGTGTTAGGAAACAATTCACCCATATTTTTCATTATGTAGTACCCTTCTCTTTTGCTAATGTTTTTTTGGATTCACTTTCTGATGATTGGTCTCAATGTCCTTTAAATATACATGTTTTGGACTTACTTTTGGGTGTAGTATTTCACCAAATTACCAAACATTGGAAAAATCTGTCCGACCTCTCTTTCCAGCCCTGATGGTAAGCTGTATGTCATAACCACAGATTGGATGCTGTTTATGTGTATTCAATGTCCCTGGCTGTAAAACGCTTGAATATATGGTCCCCAGTTACGATGTTTATTTACTGTCATGCTACACTCTCACATACACGCAAGATTTCGGAACAAGAGGTTTCAAAACCTCCTTGGCATTCTGTTTTTTCTTTTATTTTTAACATTTTTTGCATAGTTCTAATAGAATTATGTTGTTACGTTTCGGATAAATGACCAGATCTGTTTTATATTTCCACTTATCTACTCTCTATTGTTAAAACAACCACTCTTTCATGTATTTTTATACTTTTAATAACATAGTATATATGTATCTTTATTGTATTTCCTTTTGATTTACCCCTTTCCTTTTACTTCAATAAACTTACTTTTTAAAACTAAAAAAAAACATAAGGCTTTTAAACCATTTATATAGAGTGTAACATTTCAATTATGCTTTTAGTTAATTTTCTTCCTCCGGTTTCATAAATGTTGTGCACCGCACAGCCAATGTTGTGGGCTTGGGACTCCTAGGGGATGTGTCGAAGTAGCCCACAATGCCGTTTTTTGCCTTAGCACAGCGCCTGCTTTATGGATGCCACACGTTCACTTCTACATCTCCATAGTACACACTTCAGAGGCAGCAAACTTCAAGATAAGTTCTTAAAATGTAATTAACTCTGTCACTGCCTGCAGACTGTCGATCACTCCCTCTTCCCCACAGCAGTCACCTACACTGAGGGCAGCAGCAGACTGTTATTACATACTGCGGGGGGACATTGGAGATTTACCTGCATTGCCACACTTGCCGCGGCGCTCGCTCCTGGGGCCCTGGCGCTGTCTGTTTCCCCCGCCGCCGTTGTTTTCCACACTGCACGGCCGCCGTGGGGGGGAACTACAGCTCCCAGCGAGCCCAGCTCACAGCACCGCCCACTTCCTGTTCTTCCGCGCCCTGAGGCGCTTAAACAGCGAGAGCTCCCTCCGTTTCGCGGACGGGCGCGGGCGGCGCCGGGCGAAGCCCGGGCAAAGGGCGGGCCCTCTTAGGCCCTCAGAGGACATCAGAGGTCGGGCGGGCCACCTCTCTAAGACGTGTCATAAGAGGTGAGCCTGGGAAAAGTTACCATGGGGAAACGTAACACCAATTCTACAATGCTTGCTTCTGTAGACCCTTCTGTCTCGCACCCCTCCTTTGATAGCTTATTGGACCTTAATATGGTCACCAACGAAACTGCTAATACCGAAAGGAGGATGTCAGTGGGCTGTAGTACCAGTCACCTGCAGTCATCACAAGTAAGCCCTATTAACACTCTACCGCTTTCACCAGTAATTACTATCTTGAAGCCCACTACCGAGGCTACCCCGCTGGAAGTGTTGCCTGGGGACAGCAGCCCAGTTATAATCATTGACTCCCAGCCTGACCCCGTTGCACAGACTGTTATCACCTCTCCTTCCCCAAGCAACAAGACTGTCGACGGAAAAAGGAAAAGGGGCCCCTTGAAACTTACAGTAAATAAGAGGAAGCAACCTGTCCGTAGCAAGAATCAACCAACCCCCCAGAGTATGTGGACCAGAGGGAAGCATCAACAATCTGGGGGTGATACAGCTAATATAGAAAGCTTGCAAATTGTAGAGGTGGCCGCCCCCCCAACCACCTCTACTGAAGACCACAACTCAGTGGGTACACAGACTGAGTTTTTAACTGAAAGTATCATTCAATCTAAGCCCAACGGGAACTTTATTGAGACAATTGTTGATACTATTTTTAAACAATTAGAAAGTCAATTGATCAAACAATTTAATACTGTTTTTAAAAGACTTGATAAATTAGAAAATCTTGTAAAAAAGAAAGAAGTAAAAAGGAAAGGGGTGATTAGCCTTGATCAAATGAGGGGTGATCATCTTTTGAAAGATCTAGAGTCTGCTAGTAAGGCTATCTTGTGTGATGGGCCTATTATCAGCCGCAGCTCAACATCTAAGGGTGGGCCTAAAATTACCAGTAGCACACCAACACCCAACATTACATCTAGTTGTGACACCGTAGAGCAAATTCAACCTGCCTCAAAAGCTAAGCCCACTCCTCCTGTAGCAGCTGGCCCTTCTCATACTACTACTATAGTTAGTAATACACGGAAGGAGGGCCCCATCACTACCATTACTACTGTGAAACCGGTGGCCTCTAGTAGCAGCAATGGCGGCAAGGGACAACCGGCTGTTAGCAGACCCATAAAACATCAGGAACCTGCCCTCCATCTACCTCCTGACGCCTGCCCATATGTTTTAGTATTGCCAGGCGCGCCACCACTTAGGGATGGACAAGGCGAGTCCTGGGTTCAGTTGCACAACAAGTGCATTGACTGGCTGACAAAACATAAGGGGGTAGGCCATGACATCTCAAATGAAATTTTGTCTGCCCACCGAGTGAGCTGGGTTGGCCCCCTATGTAAAAATTTCGATGGGGACTGTATTGTTGTCAATTTTAGGCACCCTGACACTGCTAAATTTATACTCAACAATAACAATATTTACCCGGGCCCATCTACTGTTGTTACTCCACTACCGTTGAGCTACTTCTATAGGCCCCCAAGAAGACCATTCCGCCCAGCCCCACCGCCTTTCTTACTTTATAACAGATTTACTGCATTAGCTGAAACAGGTAGCCTGGACTGACCATCAGTTATTTCAACCGACACTGTAGTCAGTGATCACACCAATATGCATGTTACTGCAGGGAATTCGTCAATTTGTTCTATTGTAATATTGCCCAATTCACCCAGTAGGCCCGGGTGACATTTGACTCCTCAATAGGTGCACAGGGTCACATCTCCCCCATATTGTCTGACGAACTTTCTATTTTGAGTTGGAATATTGCAGGTCTCAACGCGAAAATGAAAATTAAGGCCTGGACTGATTGGGTATCCAATTTTGATGTCCTAATGATGCAGGAAACTTGGTGTACGAGTTCTCTGCTTCATGAAGGATACAGTTGCCATAACTTAATTGTACCTTCCCCGCCTATGGGTCGCCCCAGCGGGGGCTTATCTATTTGGGTTAAAATTACTGCTGCAGTCAAAACCGAACTACTGCAGACAAACAACAAAAATGTCATGGCGTTGAGATATACTGTTAGGATAAAGGTATGTTTTATTAAATTCTACAATAACGACTTCACAACTCATCCCAACACCAACTTCTTAAGATTGTTCGAATTCATTGACGAAGTTGTGGATGGACAAAAATATGGTAGGTTCGATGGCATTTGCATAGGTGGTGATTTTAATGCGCATATCCACACCAGAACTCCACCCTGCAAAAGAGGAGATGAATTACTAAAACTGCTAGCTACACGCGATCTAGTTAATGTAATGGAGAACATAGTCACTGGCGCGGATAATGTACCTGTTCCTACCTATATTGGGCGTTGGATTTCAACCACCATTGACTATGTATTCATTTCTCTTATTCTCGGGGATCTTTTATTAAAATCAGAGGTTGTTAAAACTATATATAGTGACCATTACTGTAGTGTAGTTCCTATTATCCAAATAGGCTCTGCGCATTGGAATAATATCTTCAATAGTATAGACATAGGACAGAGGTTAACTAGGTCTTCTACTGTCGATATTAGACTTAAAGTTTTGTGTGTGCCAGCTAGCTCAGAGTTCACTAGAAACTTTCTCGAATAGGCAAGGAGGAGTTTAACCTCCCTGGATAGACAAGAAGGGATTTAGTTTCTGACAACCATAGAACATGACAACTTTGCTCTCCCTAATCAAGAGTATATCTCTAGAGTCGTGTGAAAACAAAAGACAATCATTTTACTCAGTCAGTACTTGCATTCTTAGTTCCACCAGTTTGTAGAGAAAAGAAGAGACGGGCGTGTTCAATAAAAATGTGTTATTTATTGATCAGTCTCTTTTCTCATACAAGAGAAATGAATCACTATTATTGCAATACTTATAGTTAAGTAAAGTGCATACAGTAAAAGCAGGATTATAAAATAATACTGTAAAAGCGTTGATATGGTTTCTTAGCCATATGATACTTAAAATGGATAAAAGTTATACATACATATATACATTGACTAATCGTACTCAACTGGTGCTTCTAACTACGCCTACCCCGGTGTACCTGACCTAAGCCTAATACGTGGGTGGGAGTAAATAAGTAGCAGTTTAAGTTAAGTTTGCTTTGCCAAGAATCTGACTCAAGAATTCTCTGTAAGGGGTTAGTCAGTTCAGTACCTGGGATTTAGAAGGCAGGAGGGCTGGTATCTCTTTCTCAGGACTCGGTATCCCAGTTACCCGCGAGGGCAAGCCGGAAACGCCGGAGGCTGGATTTCTCGGCAGGAGAAAAGACAGCGTCTCTCTCAGCGCGTCAAAAGGGAGGGGCAGCGTCCGTGGGCTTCCTGCATCAGCTGGGCTCTCCGGCAAGTAGCGCTGCTCCAAGCTAATCACCACCGTGTCTTTGCTTAGGGCAGCGTCGGTATATTTATACCTGAAAGGTGCCGAGTTTGACGTAAGGATGGACATAAGACGTCAGTAAGAGTGTCATAAGGACTGGTCGTTCTTACATTCTTTTCAGGAGTTCTCGAGCGAAATCAAAACAATAGCTGCGGGGGATTTCCCAGGTCTGCTGGAGGTTTGGTTTGTTTTGAGAACTCAGTGTGCTTTTTAGGGGGCTGGAGGAATAGTGCTTGCTTAATGTGACAGAATGCGCTATGACTTAATCTGAAAACGGGTTTCTGTGCCGTTGTATGGACACTAGTGAATTAATACCCGGACAAGGGTCAGAAATAAGAGTATCAATATAGGTACCTAGATAAACACACTACACCCACTCCACGATTTTATGTACATATTTACTAACCTAAGCAATAGTAAACATAACTAACAGTGCATGTGTATACCGAACCACCCCAAAATACATTTTTGTATTTTAAAAATGGCGTATGCGAAATACACGAAATGAGTATAGGTACTGTGTGCATTCAAGCAGTGTAATCATTCAAAAAGGAGATGCACATTTTATATCAGCATGAATGATTTGCGAAATTACACATGAAATGGCTCTTAATACAGAAGAAAAAATTGCGAGACCATCTCATCACATATAAATACAATTACTTGCATATAAGATAGAGTTTGAGGTAATCTAATGTCTCTAGAGTTCCTAAGAAAAGAAGTTCTGTTCTCTAGGAATAGTTTTACTTTAAGCAGAAGATAAGTGCCAAAAAGGTAAATATTTTGGATTTGGAAAAGTTTTCGCTTTTCCGGGGAGAAGAGAAAAAATAGTTCACAGTCACTTTGTTTTCAAAAAAGCTGAAGGCCAAATCCAGAGTTCAGGGAACGCTGTGTGCAATTTTGTTTAAAGTTATTCTCTCTGTTCTGGTGAAAACATCATTTCAGACAGACTCTCGAAAAAACAGTCTACAGCTTCTGCTGAAAGTTCGACTAGGTTGGAAAATGTCGCTACCATGCAGTCATGCGCATGTTCGCTTTCAAGGATGGTTTGATCAGATTTGCTTACAGAAGGTCGTACCTGGTCGATGCTGCTCTCATCCTGTACTTCACTACCCTTCAATCGTAGTGGTGAAGTCTCCACGAATGCCGTCATCAGGATAGGTAGCCGCTGGGGACAGCACAATGCATGAGCCTTTACTGGACCCAACAAAGTATCTGCATCCAATGGTACTTCTGATTGTAGTGTAAGACAGGTGTCCAACACGCATTCCTCGCCGCATAGCATGCATCTCAATACAGGCATAACACAATTCTGCCATATGGGTCTGAACGAAAGAAACCAGGTCATATTTAGATCTCTTAGCCGGGCTAATCCAAGGACTTTAGTTATGCGGTCCCGGTAGCGTATAGCTAGGATCGTTTCTTCCATTGTGGCTGGAGTCTTGTCTGTGACACGGCTTGCCATAACGAAGCAAGAGTAGCAAAAAGAAAATGCCTGCTACGAGTCCCAACAGGAGTGGAAGTCCGCCAAAGATGGAATGGGCGAAATTTGGAAAAATACCCAGGACTGCTTTGAATGGGGTTAACAGTCCCGAAAAAACTGTCTTAAATACACTCGCGATACCACTCGTATCAGAAATGTTTAAGATTTCGTTTAGCATTTCTGCGAAGTGTAGGGGGCAATTTGTTGATAACAATGCATGTATCTCTCCCGTTGTCCTTGCAACTTGGAGATCATACGTTTCTTTTGATGACGTCAAATGGGTTGGCGTCTGTAGGAGCACAGTCTTCATTCTGCTTAAAGTATCAATTCGAATAGAAGAGATTTTCAAACTGGGCCATAACCTTCCCTCCCTGTCTGGGGTCTCATTCGGGAACAATACTCGCTCACAGCAAATGACCATGGAAGTCACGCTTACCAGATAAGGTTTTCCTGGCAGCAAGCCACAACATCTGTGATCTACAATTAGAATGTAACTCCCGTTAGAAAGTCTTTTAAAGAATGGTTCTATTTGTGTTGCAGGTGTGCCGAGTTGGTGACATGAAAGGTTATTTGAAGTTCCTTCACAGGCCCCATGCAAACTTATACCTTTACACAGAAGTATACCACTTAGTGATGTCTCACAATTATTACCACTAAGAAATACACTCTGTCCTTTATTACTATAACATGTGTGTATATAAGGTAAGTTCCATGTTGACTTAATGTATCCTTTACCCAACCTTTCATACTGGCCTGCCTGTATATATTTTTGGCAGTACCGAAACTGGAAAGTCGTTATTGGAATAGTTATGATTCCGTGTATTATCCATTCAATGACAGGTCGTTCTGACATTGTCAATGGTAATCTCTCAAGTTTTTCAATGCTCAGAATTGTATAATCAGCACCCTTTTGTGCCAAGCTGATTTGTGTATCAGTAAGGTTAAAGATACTGAATAATGACGTTGTGTTGATTAAACGCCAAGGCACATAGCCTGAACGCAGATTTTGTAACGTCCAGCCAAGCTGTACAATAGAACGTAATTGGGACTGACCGTGTTGCAACATCAGTAAGTCTTGCTCTATTATATCGATTGCAGAAGATACAATACTGTCCAGTGAATATATTCTGGAAGACAGAGTCATTAACCCATTGTCCACAACAGAAAGTGATTGTTCCAAATTAACACGGTCAATTTCCCGTATTTTCTCTGCTGTTTCAATTTGAGTTATTTTCCAAGCTTCGTTGTAAGCTGCATATATAGAGGCCGCTATGAAACGTTTTTGACGCTGTTTGCGTGGTCCCATAATGAAATCACGCAAGTCAGCACCTTCTTTAAGTAAAGTCAAGTGTTGCTTAATTTCTGCCAGTGTGGATGTTTGTAGCCATTCGAGGCAGAGTTTCCCTACACTGTAAGTAGTTACTATCCCTGGATGTTGTCTTTGGGAGTATCTAGGGTCTGGCCTGGTCAATGTGAACCCCTGTATTTTGTTCAGGGATCTATCTTGACAGTTATTTGTGTCTGTGGGCCAGATCAACCATTTTTTCCATTCAGGATGTGTTCTGTTTTGGTTTAAAATATGGGATACGTCTATCTCAACATCTGTAGTGCTATTACTGTCAGGTGTTGGCTTTGGAATAGACGGTTTGTTTAAATCTTTAATTTTGGCTAGGCCAAGACAAGTTGTCTGTTGAATTGTATCATTCAAGAATATAATTTGTTCTGGGATCATGCAGGCTCTAATTAATGATTCTATACCTTGCACCTGCCAATCTCTTGTACCCCAGATTGTCTTTGTTTCAATATTTTTGTTCCAGAAATCAAAACCGAATGTTTTCATATTTTCAAAAAATGTCTCTGAATAGATTAATTTTGTATTTGTAAGCATTGTTTTCATTCCTGTCTTATTTGATAATTTAAAATAAAATGTTTCTGCATTGCTTGTGTTGAACCCTGAAAAGTATGAATATTTGTCATAAAATGTTTTCGAACTGCCTTTTGGTGGAGTTGCACAATGTTCCCATTGATTATAATTTAAAACATTTCTAGGTTGAGCAGATTTATGCAGATAATGGTTACCATAGTGGTTAAAACAATGCATCTGGTCATAATTAGATGAACCCTGTAAATAATCATGTTCTGTAAATTTAGCTGACATCACTAGATCTGACATCATATCATTAATACTTTCAAAGTCCCAATCATCAGCGAATGTGCTTGGTTTTACAAAGTCACTCAATGAAATCTTGAATTGATGAGGATACTTCAGGAGCTCAACCGGACCATAGATTTCGTAATCAGTTTTGTCCCATGCTACCCCACCGGGTATAGGATTGGCTGTGAAGTTCACTGAAGAAAGTTCTCTTTTCTCGATGTGTGAAGATTTGTGTGGTTTCAGGACCAAGTTGATATTCTGACTTGCTGTGTCCATTGTAACATATTTTCCCTCAATGAAATGTCCCAAGCATAGTACCATGATGAGCCAAAGTATGAGGATGAATACTCCTAGTGCCACCCAAAGTTCAATCCATGGAGAAATCAGATAGGTTTCTTTTAGTTGGTGAAAGAGTTCCTGTGCTTTGTCTTTAAAAGTTTTTGGTGTTGGCTGTTCCCCAGGTTCACTTGGATCCTCAGAAAAATCATCGAAGTTGATGAAGTAGCCTGATGCTGTTCTGTCAATTGTTTCAATTGCTTCTGGATTCCTTTTCGCTTTTGGAATTTGCTTTGTTTCATTAGCATAGTCAATGGTTACATCATTGTAGATTGGTGTTTCTTGATGTAAAATTTTGATTTGGGTTTGAAGAGGTTTAAGTTCCATGGCTTTGTTGCATAGTCCTTGTTGATTTACTGTAGGTTTATCAAATGTGATTAGTCTCTCAGTTTGAACCTCTGTATTTGTAGCAAACTTTGGTGTTCTACTACTTCTTGGGAGTCCACTTGGCCTACTACTTGTTATCGGCCAAATGATTCTGGTTTAACCAAGTCGATGGATACAACTCGGTTCTCCTTTTTACCAGCAAGGGGCGGTAATACTACTGATCTTGTCCCGTTGACCGACAAGACAGGTACTGCTTTTCTGTAAGAAGGCCCAAATTGCTTCTTTACCGCGATCTTCTCTCTGACCAGATCCCCGATTTTTGGAATCCAGACAGGCCTTGCTGGGACAGGTGGTTTCTCTTCAGTGGTTGTTGGCTGTTGTTTCAACTTTATGTTGCTCAGGTCTTTTCTTGTTTCATTTAAGTCCTGTAAAATAGACAAACGATCTTTGATTTCAAAGCATTTTTCTTTAACCACTGAAGTCTGACTATCGAGGTCCTGGATTAACATTCTAGTCCCAAACAATAGTTCGTACGGACTGAGACCTCTCAGAGAATTTCTTGGCAGATTATTAAGACTACGTTGGACACTTATTAGATGTTTGACCCACCCAGCTCCCGAACCTAATACCTACGCCATTATAGATTGCTCTATGCCTTGGTTTTTTCTTTACACCATCCCGTTTCCCTCAGGAAGGAAGTGAGAAGAGTCCCGCAATGTAATGCCCATTCCGGCCATGCCCCCCCTCCCAGCTCGAGAGCTAAAGGCAGGACATTGGTCAGAATGTAGCATGCTCCTAGCGTATATGGCATTATAGACTCGCAAATCTTTTTATAACAGTTCAGACGTCAGCCGAGTGCTGGGGTCTACATCTATAAGTGAAAATAGTCTCTATATGTTAATATGACGCATTATTTCACATTGGGTTTTTTCTTTTTATGGTTTAATCCAATCTGGAGCGAAACGCCATGGTAATACACCGTCTCGGTCGCCACTGCGATCTCTGTTGCAGTCTGGGCAGTTTTTTACAAATATGTGATGTTCCAGGCTCATTCCTGGCCACCAGTATGTTGATAAGCTTAAGGTGTCTAAGACTCTCACCCATATGTGCGTCTGCTATTAACAAGACTCTCCTGTTCGTGTTTGGAATCACTCTATCCCCCACTCCAGGGATTTGAGCAAAAGGAACGGAGTTTGCATCGATTATGTATGTATAATTGAGTGGATATGTGATGGGTAGCGCTGAGCAGTCGCCTTTTGATGACGTTTTCACCGCCAGCATTGTTTCCCTATCAATGTATTTTCCCGAACGCTTTTTTGTAGCTACGGAAGCCGATTTAGTTGCTTCCGCTGTGGCTGTCTCAGCCAATGAATTCCCTGCAGCGTGAACGCCATCACGCTGATGACTCAGTGAGTGTATCACGTGAGTCTTTGGTAGTTCTTTCTGTAAAAGAACTACTTGTTCCCAAAGCGATTTTTGCTTTATTGTGGCACCTGTGTCATCTTTGTAATCGTTTTGAATCCATTTCTGTAAATCGTTATTGTATGATTTGATGCAGTAATACGAATCGCACACTATTAGTGTCGGGAATTCGCGATCGGCATTATCTAACGCCATTCTTAACGCTATTATTTCAGTCTGTTGTTCTGAATTATTTTCTACCGAGTGTGATTTTGTTACCAGAGGTCTCAATTTACCTCCGCGCCACACGTTTTTTACAATCTCGCATGTGGCGTTGTATGCTTGCTCTCCCCAAACCGAGGGTTGAGCATGTCCGTCTGTATATATTACACAAGCGTACTGTCGTATGGGCAGAATGTCGATTGGCAGAGGGTATTCTCTTTCATATTCAAGATATTTTAATTTTTTCATGTTCGGTCCAAAGTAGTAATTTACTTTGTCTCTAGCAAGGGAATTTTCCCATTGTAACCATTTTGGATTTAATGCCATATTAGGTAAATTACATGGGCTTGTTAATGCCTCAAAAGCTGATTCTGCTGTTACAACAGTAATCCGTCTGCCGCAGGCTTGGTCTTTTTCTCTTGCTACAGCTGTTTGAACCGCATGAACAATGTTTTCCTTAATGCTGAATGTTTTTTCAGCTTCTGTGTACAAATGAGATTTATATGCTATTGGTACCGTTTCTCCCTCATTAGAGGTTAGGTATGTGAATCCGCATCTTCCTGGGATGACTCGAATCACAAGGTTGCGTGTGTTATCGCGTGTTTGCAATTTTGTTTTAACTAACATGTCTGTTTGTAAAGATCTCAAAATTTCTGTGTGTCTTTGAGTCCAATTGATTCTTTTAAAATCTGGTCTTATTAGGTCATAGAGAGGTTTAACCCACTCCGCGTAATTTATAATGTAAGTTCTTCCGAAATTCAGGAAACCTAGAATTGATTGTAAGTTTTTCCGCGTTCTTGGTGCTTGGATTACAGCACATTTCTCTAGGAAATTGTCAGCCAGGCTTTTGCCTCCACTTGATAATTCATATCCTAAAAACAGGACAGTTAGATGGGCAATTCTTGACTTTTTGAAGTTGAATTTGTAACCCTCTGCTGCGAACCCAAGTATTATGGTGTTCACTCTTTTCAAGTGAGTATCCAAGTCATCATCTGTTAGATAGATGTCGTCGACATAAGATAATGCCTCATCATCATACATTTGTAGTAACTCTGTTACTCTCGCTGAGAATAATCCTGGGCTGTTCTTGAACCCCTGTGGCAAACGACAGAAATTTTTCTGCGAGCCGTTTATTGAGAAAGCGGTCAAATATCTGCTTTTAGGTGCTATATTTTGACAAAAGAATCCATTAGAAATGTCTAATGTTGTTTTGTTTAGTATTTTTTGCGCACTATGCTATTCATTAGTGCTGCACTGTGTGAGTTTTGTACTGCAAAGGTCTTGCAACATGAGTTTAAGTGTCTGTAGTCCAAAACAAGACGATATGCATCATCTGGCTTGGAGACAGGAAACAAAGGATTGTTCATTTGTGAGGTGCAAGTTTCAATCACCCCCTGGTATTCAAGTTGATCTAAGATCTCCCTGACCTGTTTTTTAGCTTCTTGCTTAATTGGGTACTGCCTTTGTGCAGTTGGTTGAGATTTTAACTGGATTTTGTGAGGAGGTGAGTCCTCATCCCATCCTACATGGTTTTTGTATAATGCAGGAGCCTGGGCTACTGCCCACTTTCATGCAAGTGTATATTTTTTATGTATTGGAATGTGATTTGAGAAGGCAGGCATAATCATTTCTTCGCCATGAGGGCACTCACTGACAAACTCCGGTGGCCAGTCTTTTTCAGCTAGAAGGATGTCATAACCCTTGGAGAGATTATCCCAAAATAGACCCCTTATTTTCCTAGTCTTATCTCCCTCTATACGTAATGTTATTTCATATATTTTATGAGGTTTGCTAACTCTGGTATCTGCAGTTTCCACCTGAATGTATTCATTCGTGTCCACTGTCTCCAGATGATTCATCAGGATCTTGCTAGCTATGCTCACTTCTGCTGCGCTGTCTAGCATTGTCTGAGCCCACTCTCCGTTTTTCAGCTGAGTCCTCAGGATCCTCGGCATGTTTGATTACTTTGATGCTGGCTACCTTCTTCTTTGGAAATTGTAACTTTTTATTTTGATGAGCAGGTTCTTTGTCTTTGGACTTGACGTGCTCTTCCCTGTGTTCTGACCGTCCTCTTCTTTCCAATTTCTGCGAGGAAGTCTGAAAAGATCGAGATGGACGTGTATCAATATCTTGATATCTATCAGGTTTCTTCAAATTATCCCTATTTCTAAGCTTGTATTTTTTCTCAGAGGGCTCCCTCTGGGGAGACTTGTGTCCTTGATCCGGAGATTTTTCTCTCCGCCGAGGAGACCTTCCTCTGGTTTGGAATCTTTTTTCTTTGGGAGTGGATTGTTTATTTCCCAGCTCTTTTTTGAAGTGTTTAGATTATTTTTTATAAATACCTTTTCAGGATTTTCAATTAGTTGGGGTTTCACTGGTTTCTCACCCAAACTATCTCTTCCTAGTTCTTCATAGGATTTTTCTATGATTCTGGCAAGTTCAAATGGTTGGTCTGCTATATCTGTCTCTTTCAACCTTTGGCGGATTGCCACATTTGCTGCTTCCCCCTTTATGTTGGCTAGTAATATTGCCGAGACCTGCTTGAAGTCTTTCAGTAATTTCATACCCAGAGTTAAAGCAGGTTCTGGACCGTATTCATTTTGAATTTGTTTTAGCACCTCTGGTATTACCGCCATGGACGGAACACCATGTGTTTTTGTGTAAATGGAAGCAAAGACTGTACCCCAAGTGTCACAGTCCTCTACATGTGGTGCGATCCCCATTGGAAGACAGATAGTCAGAATTCTGTGTTTCTCAATAGGGGTAGTATCCGGAAATACCGCCTCTATTTGAGTGATTTTTTGTGCTAACCAGAATGGAATTTGTTCCCGTTTAATGGGTACCTTACCTAGACAGGACTGTATGTTCTGTGGTGTGATTTTATTTGTGTTCCCCTGATGAGGGGTCAGCTGTGGAATTTTAATAGCTGGTTGGACTGTTGAAGTCCGCATTACATATTGGACTAATTGTCTGTGTATTTTAATCAGTTGTTTTAACTGTGTTAAAAGTTCTGGTTTTGACATTTTTTCAATGTCTGGATGTGGTGTGTAGCTGGCTAGAACCGGCCACGTTGCTCCTGGTCTACCTAGTGGACCGAGCCTGGTGATGTGATCATTATGTTTTAGGGCGCCATTAAACCAGAGCAGGTGCTCTTGGTATTTTAGTGGTATTTCCACCTCCTCGAAAGGGGTGTACTCATCCGGAGGTTCCTCTATCTTGTAATAGTGGCATTCCTTTGTTACAGCGTTTGCTGCTGGAAAGTTTATCCATGAATAGAATACCTCTGTCTGCCGATATTCATGTGCCTCAATTACGAATATGACTGTACCACCTCTTGATGTCAGTCCATTTTCTATAAGTTTTAAAGTTATAGTTTTTCTTATGCTGACCGGGATGATTATTGCACCTGGGTCAGTTTGCAGGAGACTTGTGTCTTCCTTTAGGAGTTGAGCTGCTATTCTAGCCGCCTCCCTTTCTCCTTCGCTGTCTGACATTTTACTGACAGGAAGGTTTTTTGTTGCAGATCAGGTTTCCACGGAAACAAAGATTAGGTGCACAATATTTTGGAACAGTGTATCCTTCAACGTTGAATAAACCAAAAACTATACATAGGAGTCTCCTCCTACTAAGTTTGGCGGATTTAACCTTTTACCCACTCCAGACGTCTTTGGAGTATTTATGGGAGAAAGGGTCTGTGTGGAATAGCACGACTGAGTTACTCTAATGCCTTGCATTAGATTTATCGCCTTACCAAACGTTGGGCGCCATGTAGTGTAGTTCCTATTATCCCAATAGGCTCTGCGCATTGGAATAATATCTTCAATAGTATAGACGTAGGACAGAGGTTAACTAGGTCTTCTACTGTCCATATTAGACTTAAAGTTTTGTGTGTGCCAGCTAGCTCAGAGTTCACTAGAAACTTTCTCGAATAGGCAAGGAGGAGTTTAACCTCCCTGGATAGACAAGAAGGGATTTAGTTTCTGACAACCATAGAACATGACAACTTTGCTCTCCCTAATCAAGAGTATATCTCTAGAGTCGTGTGAAAACAAAAGACAATCATTTTACTCAGTCAGTACGTGCATTCTTAGTTCCACCAGTTTGTAGAGAAAAGAAGAGACGGGCGTGTTCAATAAAAAGGTGTTATTTATTGATCAGTCTCTTTTCTCATACAAGAGAAATGTATCACTATTATTGCAATACTTATAGTTAAGTAAAGTGCATACAGTAAAAGCAGGATTATAAAATAATACTGTAAAAGCATTGATATGGTTTCTTAGCCATATGATACTTAAAATGGATAAAAGGTATACATACATATATACATTGACTAATCGTACTCAACTGGTGCTTCTAACTACGCCTACCCCGGTGTACCTGACCTAAGCCTAATACTTGGGCGGGAGTAAATAAGTAGCAGTTTAAGTTAAGTTTGCTTTGCCAAGAATCTGACTCAAGAATTCTCTGTAAGGGGTTAGTCAGTTCAGTACCTGGGATTTAGAAGGCAGGAGGGCTGGTATCTCTTTCTCAGGACTCGGTATCCCAGTTACCCGCGAGGGCAAGCCGGAAACGCCGGAGGCTGGATTTCTCGGCAGGAGAAAAGACAGCGTCTCTCTCAGCGTGTCAAAAGGGAGGGGCAGCGTCCGTGGGCTTCCTGCATCAGCTGGGCTCTCCGGCAAGTAGCGCTGCTCCAAGCTCATCACCACCGTGTCTTTGCTTAGGGCAGCGTCGGTATATTTATACCTGAAAGGTGCCGAGTTTGACGTAAGGATGGACATAAGACGTCAGTAAGAGTGTCATAAGGACTGGTCGTTCTTACATTCTTTTCAGGAGTTCTCGAGCGAAATCAAAACAATAGCTGCGGGGGATTTCCCAGGTCTGCTGGAGGTTTGGTTTGTTTTGAGAACTCGGTGTGCTTTCTAGGGGGCTGGAGGAATAGTGCTTGCTTAATGTGACAGCATGCGCTATGACTTAATCTGAAAACGGGTTTCTGTGCCGTTGTATGGACACTAGTGAATTAATACCCGGACAAGGGTCAGAAATAAGAGTATCAATATAGGTACCTAGATAAACGCACTACACACTTTAATTTGTCTTAAATCTATCAAAAAACATAGGAAGATAGGGGAAATTGGGGCAAAAAACCTAACGCCATCGACAGACAGGCTAAGGGTGGCTTGGAAGGGGATAGACAACCAGGGCGTTTTAGCTCGAGTCATTAAAAAACACCCTACATTAGCCCCGGTTTGCCTATCAACTGACAGCCCTGGGTCTGATATTGTTAATTCATTTTGTGAACTTTGTAAGGCCATAAAAAAGGAAATTTCCAAACCTGTCCTAGCCCATAATAATAGTAACCCAAGGTGGTTCGACACCACATGCTCCAAAGCCAATCGGGAACTTAGGGCCGCTCTTACAGCTGAACCGTGTGATTTGGCCCTGGTAAGGACTCTGAGATCTAGATGTAAACGCTCCTTAAGAATCAGATCTGAAGAGTTACTAAAAGACCACTGGGACTCCCTTGTTCCCACAGCAGCTTTAAGAGACGTAGCTGAGTTTTGGAGGGCGGTTAAAGACCTGAGATCATTGGGCTCTTATATCACCCCTATAAATTGTAACATAACAGGGGATGTGTGGGTTGAACATTTTTCTAAGATCTATGATGCCTCTGGCTACCCCTCAGAAACAGTTTTTTCAGTTAGGCCCTTGAACATCACGTTGTTGTAGGTGGAGGATGCTGTTACTGAAAGTGCTGGGAACAAAGCCCCGGACCCGATGGCTTATCCATCAACCAAATTAAATCTGAACCTGATTTTTGGGCACCTTTGCTATGCAATGTTTTTAATAATTTATCTCACACCTCTGTCCCGGGTAACATGGTCTAGTAGCACCATCGTGCCAATCTTTAAAAAAGGTGAGAGACTTGACCCTGGGTGCTACCGCCCCATATCTTTAATTGACAATACGCTAAAGGTTCTAGGCAGGGTCCTTTTTAATAGAATTAGAACCTGGGCGGAAGAAAACGCCATTTTACATTCGTGCCAGCTAGGTTTCAGAAGTAAAGTGGGTACGGTGGAGCAATGTCTAAACCTAAACCTGCTTATGGCCAAATATACTATTGCCAAAAAATCCCCTTTATATTTTGGGTTTATGGATTTAAGTTCTGCTTTTGATTTTGTAAATCGTTCCCGTTTATGGTCAGTCCTGTTGAACTATGGTTTATATGAATCTTTAGTTTACTTTTTGGCCCATCTTCATAGCAATTTGAAAGCCCGCGTTCGCATTAACAATGACGGCGAAGTTTCTAATGATATTTTAATTGGCAGGGGGGTCAGACAGGGTTGTGTCCTGGCCCCCCTGCTTTTTATATTGTATATAAATGAATTGAGTAATTATTTGAGCAATCTTACTAATGATGTCCCCCAAGTAAATGGCAAACCCATCCCCTCACTTCTCTACGCGGATGATGCGGTCCTTATGGGCCGCACACCCAATGCATTGCGTATTTTAATTTATGCCTTTGTCACATATATGGCAGATTTGGGCCTATGTACCAATTTTGAGAAATCATTTATAATGACATGCAGCCCAAAAAGTTATAAAATAAATCAGATTCTGTCAGGGGACAATATTTTAAAAAGCACTTGCACTTTTCCCTACCTTGGCTTGTTGTTCTCCAATATCGGATCTTGGCAGCCTCATGTTGCCCAGGGAAGGAACAAATTGAGTAAAGCCATAAACTCTTTAATCTCCCTCCGCCAACCCATCCAGGCAGATGTGATCACATCATTGTTACAAATTTATAGATCACAATGTTTACCCGTAGGAACCTATGGTGCTGAGGTGTGGGGTTATTCGAATTGTACTCAACTACAGATCGAAGAAAATAGATTCTGTCGGAAGGTTCTGGGGGGGGTTATCACAGCCCCAACTTATGTGTGTCACAGGGAATTAAATCTCCATTATATAGAGGACTTCATAAGATCCAGACCTGCCCTTTTCTGGAACAAAATATCTGGAGGAATTCTGCTGCCTCTTTGTCCCGTGACATCATCTTGGACTGCTTAAAATGTGAGAGGGCCAATTTTATACCATGGTTTAAGGCTGTGGAAAAAAGCCTATTAAGTGTGGGGCAGGGACATCTTTTTACCTCCCCCCAACTAATTGATTGCACGCACAAGAATTTAATAAAAAGGGCTTTGTATGATTTTTATTGTAAAGAGAGGGAAAGGTGTGATTTGGCAAAGCCATCTACAATAAGGTATACTTCCCTTATGGAGCCATGTGACAAGCCGCATGCCCTGCCTCAGGGCTATCTCCGCATAAAGTTAGGCAGGTGGAATAGGAGCTTGCTATTTCGGTTCAGGGATGGAAGTATTATAAATCTACTTTGCTTCCCGTTAGGCTTCAATAAACACGTGGAAAATCTAAGCTGTCCCTGTAACCTGGGTGGAAAACAAAGCTTGCTCCACTTTACCTTTTTTATGTGGTTTTTATGGAATGCACACTAAGCACTTTTTAATACCGTACTGTAGAAAAATTGCTCTGATGTATTTTAAATTAGCTTTAAAAGATTTATTGATGTTAAAGACGGAAGAAGCAACTTTTAGAGTGAGTTGCTTTCTCAAAGCTGCTGTCCGGTCCCGTGCTTCTCTGCTCATTGACTGAGAAAATTTGCACTATGAACTTTTTTGCACATTGTACATTTTGCACTAGCGGTTGCCTTTTTGCACATGATAAAGCTATCCATTGCTATGAATTTGTAACTTTGCAGGCTGTTATTTGTTTATATTTCTTTTTTATAATTGTGCTATTAACCTATTGACTGAGTAACTGGCATTATGCTTCTTTGCACATTGTACATTTTGTACTAGCGGTTGCCTTTTTTCACATGATAAAGCTATTTATTGTTATGAATTTATAACTCTGCAGGATGTTAACTGTCTATATTTTATTTTTTATGACTGTGTTATTACCTCTGTTGTGTTTGACATGTACTTTTATGGATGTTCTACAATCCGAATAAAGATCTTTTGACTTTGACTTGACATACTGCGTCACTCCCATCCCCTCAGCTCCATACTTATAGGTGCATCACAAGCAAAATGGGACAGGCAGCAGAGCACCGAGCGGGGGTAGTGCCTTATCGCATTACAATCCAGCCCTTGGGCATTCAGAGCAGATGGCATACAAGGCAAGGGGGCATCGTGCACAGCACTGTTTCCAAGCAGCCAGCCATTCTGACATCTCTGAGGGTCTATTTGTATCCCCCCTTATATGTGTACCCAATCGCAACCCCACACAAAGGCAACAGATATATTAAATTTCCTTCATGCAACAACACAACGAGGCGCCTGTTTTGTATCTGGTAAAATTAAATGCAAGCTTTAAAACTGTTGATGGTCTTAGTTAGTCAAATGTACTATTTTTTCATGCTTGTGGTGTGAAACATGCTTCAGTGACACTTCCAGGGGCCTCCGAGGCTTGCCTAAAAGGAATAACATTGCAATTTACAACACCATTAGCTCTAACTTTCAATAATGTATTGCCTTTACAAGGTATTGCCATTTATTATGTTATGTTATGTTAATTTTTCTTATATAGCGCATGGCTGACCCAACAGCAGGGCGTCCCAGCGCTTGCGGAAAAACCAACCACGGGTGGCAGCGGGAAACAACAGAGGGAGTACTGAGAAGCCGAAGAGCCGGCTGACTAGATGGAAGCGAACAACCAGGTCTTGTTGAATTTACGGAAAAGCCAATGGTCTTGTATGGCACGTGCTTCAATGGGGATGGAATTCCAGAGAGCAGGGGCCAAAGACCTGAAACAGCGGCCACCCGCTCTGCTTCTGCGAACCCTAATAGTGCAGGCTAGATGGCGATCAGCAGAGCGCAAGGCCCGGGTAGGAGTATAGGGGGTGCACAGTCCTTGCAGTATTTGAGGGCCCTGGCCATTGAGAATTTTATGAGTTAAACAGAGGGACTTGAATTCAATTCTCTGTTTCACTGGAAGCCAGTGGAGACGATTAAGGAGATGAGAGGTGTGGCTATGTTTGGGTAGTGCAAAGAGGGTGCGAGCAGCTGCGTTCTGAGCCCTCTGTAGTCTTTTGACGACTGACTTATTAGTACCCAGTAGAGGTCCGTTACAGTAGTCAAGGTGGGATAAGACCAGGGATTGGACTATAACTTGCCGGGTCGGTGGCTCGAAGAAGCCCAGTATAGGTTTGATGCGGCGTAGGCGGCCAAAGCAAGTACCAGCAACCTTCTTTGCGTGCGATTCAAAAGAGAGTGCGCTGTTCATTAGGACACCCAAATTCTTTACAACCTCCTTAGGTTTAGGGGGGGACCCATAACCGGGGGCAACCACTGGTGGTCCCACTTCTGTACGTTGTGTCCCAGCAGGAGCACCTCAGTTTTGGAGGAGTTAAGCTGGAGATAGTTATCAGACATCCAGTTTGAGATGGTCATTACATCTTCCTGAAATTTGGCCTGGTCAGGCGAGGTGTCATTGGAGAACGTGAAGATAAGATGCGTGTCGTCCGCATAAGAGATCATTTTAATTTTACGTTCCCTGGCCAGAAGGGCCAGGGGGCGGACGTACACATTAAACAGCGTGGGGCTGAGGGCAGAGCCCTGCAGGACCCCACAGTTGAGAGGAAGCCTGCTGGATGAGTAGGGAGGGGCGTGAACCTGGAAGGAGCGGTCCGATAGAAATGAAGCAAACCAGGCAAGCGCACCGTCTCTGACTCAGATCTCCCCAAGACGTTTGAGCAAAATCTCGTGGGAGACTGTGTCAAACGCTGCGCTTAAGTCAAGTAATATGAGAGCAGAGGTGTTCCCCAGATCTTGTGAGGCCCTCAGTTGTTCCGTGACTGCCAGTAGGGCCGACTCCGTACTATGATTTGCTCGGAAGCCATTTTGCGACTCATCCAGGATCTAGGTGGCTGGTCAGGATGGTGTTTACATGGGCTTCCATCACCTTGGCCAGGTAGGGCAGAAGGGAGATGGGTCTAAAATTCTCTGGGCGGGAGGGGTCCAGGGTCGATTTTTTAAGCAGGGGGATAACTTTGGCATGTTTCCATGACTTGGGGATGGTGGATGACAGAAGAGATCTATTGATCAGTTCCCGTCCCTCAATTAAGATGGAGTCCCGTAACAGTCGAAAGTTATCAGGTTTGACGGGGTCGTCAGGGGACCCAGACTTCACTTTAGTAGTCAGGAACTCAAGATCTTTATGAGTGATTAGGGGCAGGGTTTGTAAGAGTGGGAGGTAGTCAGGTAAATAGGTCAAATGACCTGATATCGGGGTGGACCTTCTAGCATCCAGTGACGTGTAAATTTCTTCAACTTTGTTGATGAAAAACTGGGCCAGTACTTCGCATTGTGTGTTAGAAGTGATAGTGTTGAGGGTACCCTCAGGGATTTTGGTCATATCTTTTACCAGTGCAAAGATGGTTTTGGAAGGATTGTGACTGGTATTAATCAGGTTAGTGTAGAATGCAGCCTTCGTTTTTTGTATGAGTTTATGATATGCTTTCGTGGCAGCCCTGTAGTTGGTTTTAGCTGAGGGGTCATAAGAAAGTCTCCAGGTGCGTTCAAGGATCTTACAGTTCTTTTTTTAGTTGCTAGGGCTACAGTGTACCAAGGATGAGTTTGTTCTCGTTTGGGCCGAGATTTTTTTTGGGGGGATCTGGAGGTCGAGAGAGTTGTTAATCCATCCCCTAAATGCAGTGTCTGCTTTCTCCAAATTGCTAGGCCAATCGGGACGGGAAGAGATTAGGCTGGACTCGAGGCTGGGCACGTCCAGTTCATGCCATGGGCGCCTCCAGAGGGGGGGAGGGATTCTGGCGATTAATTGCTATCGTATTAATGCATATGTGTATGAGGAAGTGGTCAGACCATGTGAGGGGAAGAGGATCATAGACTCTGATTCCCTCAATATTGGAGAACACAGGGTCAAGTAGGTGGCCCGCCAGGTGCGATGGGCCCCTGACCAGCTGAAATAGCTGACAGGCTTCCAAGTCCCCAAGAAAGCTGGCGATGCCATGTGAATCACGTTGCTCTAAGTGCAGATTTAGGTCACCCAGTATACTGAAATTGGGTGTCTGCAGGGCAAGGGTGGAGACGATCTGGGGCAGGGCTTTCTGAAAGGTCCTTGCCGGCCCAGGGGGGCCGTAGATGAGGAGGCCAGTGAGGGTAAAGTTGTCAGATATCTTGACCTTAAATAGTGTGCTCTCACACTCGGGTAGTGTAACAGGGGAGAGAGTACAGAGAAAAGAGGATTTAGCTATGATGGCAAGCCCACCCCCCTGCCACTAGGTCTATTGTGGGTGCACATAAAGTAGCCCGGTGGGAGAGCCAGGGCTGAAATGGCGGTAGAGTCACTGGTGAGCCACATCTCCGTGAGGAAAAGCAGGTCAGGAGACCTGTCCGTGAGTAGCTCAAGGATATCCTCATGGTGTTTGACTAAGGACCTGCAGTTCAGGCTAAGTATATTTAAGTTCGTACGCTTGTGTGTGTCGGAGGGGGAATGAGCAACTTCAATGATCTGTAACCCACATTTATCGCACCTAGTAAGCGCAGAGTCAAGGCGCCAAAGATGGTCGGCGCAGGAGGTCCGAGTGCGGAGAGCTAGCAGGTACTCGCCGGAGTAATAGAGCATCTGAGCAGTCCGACAGCCAGGGGGTATGGCGTCTGGCGTCGGACAGGCGCGGACGGGTGCAGGCGGGCTTGCCTTGGGCGCGCCCGTGGCGCGCCCGCTGCGCAGGAGTGCAGGCATGGTGGTTATATGGGTGGAGGACCCGCCGCTAGCGGTAGTACGTCACCGTCGGGGGGTTGAGCCTGGTCTTTCAGTGCCCTCCACACAAACGGCACAAGCTGCGGTGGAACGGGGCACAGTAATTTTTATTTTTGTACTATTTCTTGTACCCCTCCCATTCCCCAAATGGTGTTTGCCTAGCCCGTCTCTGTTTTTATAAATTGTTTTCTGCCCGCCGCTGTTTTTCTGCCATTGCCCTATCAGCCCTCTCCCACCCTCTGAGCACCAACGCAGCAGAAACAGTCCTCCATTGGTCAGACCATGTTCCACGCAGGTCTCACCCAGTCCACAGCTAGTCGTGTGAAGTGGACATCCCGGTTTCTCACATTCAGTACAAAGTATTGCCATTTGAAATGTTTATTTTAACAACAAAACACCTGTCAAACGGCAAAGATTTATTGTCTATAGTTTACTTTTGCGTTTATTTTGCCAAGTCTTCTACGCACGTGACAGGCATGTGGGTCCTCTTACTTTGGGCTCAGTTGGGCTTACTGAATGCCTTGCAATATCTTCTTCACATCCATAATTGATATTCTGTATGCTTTGTGGCACACGGGATGACAGCACTTAAACATTTTATATTTTGCCGCCTGCTGTTAAAATGTAAAATCTGATTCTCTCATTTATTGATTAAGCTATGCCTCATCCATTTTTCACCCCTGCCTTTCTTCCAGCCCAGCTCTGTCCTTGACACTGCATCTGTATAAACATAAGTAAAGAATCTAGATTGGGGCATTGTAGGCTGTGTCTATATGTTGAGTCAGCGCAAAAGAACAGCTGGCGTCTGCTCGAGGTTTTTCAGACAATGGTTAATCCTCAAGTAAAGTTTACTCAGATAGCATATCTTGTTGTTCAGCCTTAGGACGTAGCAATTGCACAAGACACCGAGGCTGTCGATTCTTGCTGTTACCTCATTTGTGTGTTTTTGCCAAAGCTCTATTTACCTCTGGGTGTCCCTTGTTTGTGATATTTTGCTATAAAAACTCATGTAACCCATTGTTCAGTGTGCTTCTCCTAGAGTATCTCTATGGTGCTTGTGGGATGGACCCCCATTCATAAATGCTAAATAAATGATCCTCAGTTTGTACTTCACTCTAGTGTTGATTCCTCCTTACTTGTTGAGAACCCGTGTACTAAAGGGTGACACTGCACCAGTGGTTTATTAATAATCTACTTCCACACCGCTTCCCAAACACCATGTCTGATTTGGAATGAAATGCTTGTCTAAATCAGTGGGTCTCTGAAACATAGATAGAGAACCGAGGGCAAAGGTTAATTTTAGTGGAGCCAGGGTATTCTATCGTCATGATAACATAAGAGACAATCTTTTGTTAATTCTTTATTTAGAGAAGCCTTGATCATTGCACCACATCGAGATCCACCATTGCAAAGGGGCTAGTTTTATAAGATTCTCAATGTAATCCAGTCCCAATTCTTGATTAGCCACGAAATGCAAATGACTTCTGAGGCACCTAGGATGCATCAAGACACCCTATTATTTTACGCCTGCTCCATTGGTTAAAAGGGGAGGGATTTTCTCTTCTAGATTTTCAGGAAAGGACTAATGGGATTTTTCCCTGTAGTAGGAATAAGGGACACAATTATACCAGCAGCTTGCAAGAAATGGCTTTTCCTGATCGCAATACAACTGGTCCAAGAGCAGGCATGATGAAACATTCTCAAATAAGAGAACTGATTTACTCTCTCATTTGCTCTGTTCTTCATATTTATACAGAGAGTCTTGTAGTGTGATGCTACCTGTAGGAAATCACTTTCACTTTCTGAATGTGTGATGTGGGTAATGTAGGGTAACACAGCAGTACAGGGGAGATCTGCATGCTCAGCCTTGAAATGCTACCACCAAATAATACTGACCACCAACGGTGCCACTCTGGCCTAACAAATTGATGCCAGCACTAACAGAAATAAAGAAATCTTCATTACTGTGAAGGATTTCACCTCACCGGAGGTCACCTCCAGCTTGATCACCCCCTCGCAGAACCTTTGCAGAAAACTCTACATTTTTCTGCAACAAAATCACCACCATTTACAGCAACTGCAAGCTGCAAACAGACCCGACAGACCTAGCCAAATGCCTCCCGATCTTATCAAAAGAACCAATGCCAATCACATGGCCCGTCATCACGACAGAAGAAATCACCGACACTATGATGTCCAGCCTCTTAGGGATCCCATCAGACCCCTTCCCCAACACGCCTACTCCAGAATGCTGTAACCTATCAGTGCTATGCTCACACCCATTCTATGTACCTCCACCTCTTTTGTGACTTTCCCAGATGCTGGAAACACATAGTTGTCCTCCCATTACTCCATGGACCCTTTAACACTCGCCAACTACAGACCAAACTCCCTGTTACCATTCCATGCCAGGTTCTTAGAGAGAATTAGCAACAGATGTCTCACTGACTACCTCAATGATCACCAAACAGTATGGTTTCAGACCCAACCACTGCACAGAAACTGCCTTCATCACCGTCATGGATAACATCTGTACATTTCTGGATGGAGGAGACACCATAGCCCTCATCCTCCTGACCTCTCTGCAATGTTTGGCAAGGTCTCCCACCCTATCCTCATCCAACCCCTACATGACCTTCAAATTGGAATCCAAGGATATGCACTCCGATGGATCTGTTCCTTTCTGATTTGAAGGGCCAAGTAATTTAGCCTGGCACCATACATCTCAGAAAACTGCTACCTCATCTGCGGAGATTCAGAAGGATCTTCCTTGACCCTGACCCTCTTCAACAATACATGGTCCCTCTAGCCAGCATCATCTGCTGTCACAACATCAATGTCTTCCAATACGGTGATGACACACAGCTCATTCTCTCCCTCGTGGACAAAACACTCAGTACCCGGATCAAGTTTGATGCCTGAATGGTTGAAATCTTCCAGTGGATGAAGACCAGCTTTCTGAAGCGGAACACCAACAAGATCAAAATTGTGATTTTTGGGACAACAATTCACGGTGAAAATACACCTGGTGGCCAACAGAGCTAGGACCAACAATGCCAAGAACCTCAGGATCATCATCAATAGAAAACTCTACATGACCACCTAAGTAATGCAGTCACCTCCTCGTGCTTCCATATTCTCAAGGTGTGGAAGTTTTTTTTATAAATGCCCCCAATCAGCACAGAGTAAGCACAGAGTAAGCAGACACACACCCATGCCGCAAGCAAGCTGGGCCATGAGAACACCCTTTATGCTTGGATCAACAAGAAACTCACATGAAGCCTGCAGACCATTCAGAACGGAGCAGCCAGAATCCCTCTCAACCTCCCACACTGCACTCGCATCACACCACGCCTGTCGGAGCTCCACTGGGGTCACCATACACAAACGTGCACAATTTAGACTCCTCTCCCACATTTTCTAGGCACTACATAACACTGGCCCAGCACACTTCAACAATCATATCTGATGTCACAAACCTTCCAGACACCGCCGCTCATCCAGACTCCTACTTGCACACATCCCAGGCAAACCAGATCAGGCGATCAAGCCTTCTCCTACACCAATCTTCAAGCGTGGAACGACCTACCACAACACTTAAGAACTTCCTCCCCCATTCTAGAATTCTGTGAGAAGCTGAAGACCTGGCTTTCCGAGTAGTCCCACTAGGCCATAGGTTTGGCCAGACTCACTCCTGCTCAGCGCCAAGTTACCTGGTAATAGTGCACTCTACAAATCTGCATAACATAACAATAGGTCTATCATATCATGCCAATTTTTCTTTTACTCAAACTCTTGGGACTCGGACTGCAATTACAACAGGCATTTCACGTTTTGGAATGCAACAATGAAGGTCTGCTTTCCGTCACGGCACTCCATTCATGCATTACTTTCCTTTTCAGTAGGATCTGCAAAGAGAATCCTGCTCATTAATATTAATGGGACAGGATTCAGTAAATCCCACCAAACAGCTATTTTTGGCTGGTACAGATGTGTATAGCCATCACAGAGCAAAACAAATTTGACACCACAAACCATTTACTTTTATTTGTACAGCGATTGCTTTGTAACCTGTACAATTTGAAAACGCTTTTCACACAGGACTTTAGTTAGTAGTTTTAACTTGGCCATCGATAGTTGATGTGTAAATTATGATACTGATAGTTGCTTAACTGGAAGTAACTTTCTCTTAGGTCTTAATAGACCCATTTTATTAAGTGATGATGATAATGAAGCTGTATACTTATGAGATTGCTTTTTAGAAATGATTTATGTATCGCAATTCTTTATTGAGTTTCAAAAACATATATCATGTACTGCGCCATATACACAGGAGAAACAGTATATATTGTCTCAATATATTGCATCAACAGGGAGCCTAAAAAGAAATAATAAGAGAAGGAGAAGAAAGAAAAGAAAGAGATGATGGAAAAGAATTCTGTGCAGAGAGAGATAGTAAGGTGATAATCAAGGTCAGAACTTGTCCTCTAGGACAAAATCGTCCTGGGGAGGGGAGACTCATGGCCCCTTGCCCCTTCAAAATTGCAATAGGCGCTGGGGGACGGGGTCCCCTGGGCCGAAATAATGCCGGGACCAGGCACTTTCTAGAGATCATACTACCTGCACCCTTCATACTGTGGTAAACACCTTACAGATAGCCAATCTTCTGAAGCAAAACAAGCACACCTATATAGGTTAGTACCTGGTGCAAACACTCTTCTATGTTAAGTATAAATTATCATGCGGGAAATATTCTCTCTACTAACTCAAGGCTGCTTACAAAAGTTAGTATCTACTACAGACAATCTTTCTCCTGTTGGAAACTTTTTCTTCGGAACCATACAGTTGTTGAATACAATATAAATATCACATACACACTGAGTTACTCTTGAATGCAAAATTTATAACCTGTTCAATACCTCTATACAGCTATGGTGCATTAGGAGCACATGCATTTTGTGAACACATATTCCCATTAGCTGGACTCAAGCTGTAAAACATTACGTAGAAAAGTAATATATCAGGTACATGCCACTATGTAAACTGCAATAAAAGCTAACAAGCACACTCATTGGTGGATCTGACCAGTGATGTAATCAATGATGTCATTTGAGATGTCATCAGAAATGTCATAGAACATATCATGAGTGATGTCATGTGAGGTCATAAGCAATGCAGGGCTCGGGCGCAAGATATAGTTAGCGCTGCTAACTATAACGGGTTTCTGTGTTTTTTTGTACAAAATGTTAATGTTGGCACTGACAAATTCACCTAACTATGATGTTACTTTAACCTTTGGTTTTGTGAGGGAATATGTATATCTTTTTTCTATTGGAGACAATTTTTTGTTATGCTTTGTCATACTATCTCTAAAATACAATAAAATGTATTTGACCAAAAAAAATGTGAATCATTCTATGATTCATTGGACCCATAGGCACAGAATATCTTCTTACCCTGAGTAAATGACAAAATGCAGCCAGGGCTCGAAGGATTTCACCAGATTCAATTAAATGAGATTTAGTGGTCAAAGAACATCAACAGAGAATGCATATATTTGGACCCACCACTTCGGAATGCCATCTGTAATTCTTAACATAATACATGTATTTGGAGAGTGTACATTTACAATGAGGAGGTATCTTGGGAAATTTGATAAGGCATGTTTTTTGTTACTCGACTCAATGATATTCCTTCTATTGACCTCAGAATGAGGAAAGGTTGAGTGGACCAGACTTGATTCAGATTTGTAATCAGTGGGCCAAATAAAATCATTACAACATTGCTACTTGCATTGCATCGTTATCTTTGGAACAATAATCATTCCTTCTGTACTGGCTCTTTTACCTCCACCCACACCCGTCAGGTTTACCTCATTATAATTTTTCACCCAACCTCCACAAAGCTACTCTTTTGTTGTATTAGCACACTCTGAAATTACCTCCAACCGCATGAGTGTATTATAAATGAAATCATGGAAATATAATAATAATGATTCTAGTATTGCTGTTCATCAGTATCACACAATGCCAAGATGAACAAAAGCCATGTCTTCTCCCCTCACCAGTAGATAGACAAGAGTGTGGATATGAAAAATGTCAGCACTTAAGTCTCAAAGTCACAACAGAGCACTTCTTACTCAGCAGGTCTCATAAACCATCTTCATTAAATGTTAGCAAATTGGATGCCACTGGCACATTGCATTACGTACATAAAAAGTGCCCATCAACAGCTTTCATGAGAGAGTTAGTATTAATTGGTTTCCATTGTGGTAAATCTTCAATAATAGATACAATTCCTACAGTTTTTTTAGTCCACTGAAAAGCCTGTTAATGGTGCCAAAGCAGTAGTCAAAAGAACATTAAAAAACTTGGGGCTTGAAACGTTTTACCAAATATATGAATGTTAAAGGATTCGATATTCTGGGGTGACTTGATGTACAAATTACCAAGACATGATTGTTGCAGCCATCATCAAATGGGTGGAATCACATGCACAACTTGGTTGCGCTAACTCTGAGGAACTAAAAGGTGATTTCTAGTCGGGGTGAAATGTAATGAGGGACTCCTAGGATGGGATTAATGATAATATTTCATGCATCTCTGTGATATATTTTGTCAATTAGGATACAACACTGTCAGGAAATGAAATTAAAAGTCTGTGTAAGGGTGGGAAGCATTGCCTAATCTCTAGTACCTTAGGAAGGGGCCAAAGACAACTCCCTGTCTTCTAAATAAATAAAAAAATAAAAAGAATTCAAACAAAGTTTGTGAGCCCTAGGTGGGTCCTGGAGCTTTTCAACCCATTGCAGAGTTTGGGCGCAGAGACTGGGCTTCAGCTCAAAACAGTTGCAATAGTAGATTTCATAACTTCTACTGTAGGCATAACCCACATACACTGTTTTATGGTTCTCCTTAGGTTGTGTCTAACAAATACATATAGAAGCCAAGCAGGAAATGTATGTATTGACATTTAGTAATTGGTGCAGCGGAAGCTGGGGAAAAATTATTTAGGACTACCTTTATAAACTACCTGACTTCTTTCCCCTCAGAAACCATATTTGGCTCATAATTTTCACAACTATGTCCTCCGATGAATTTTTTAAGTAGAGTAGATAGGGATTGACTATTGTCTAGACGGATAATATCCCCTTTATGAGGACATACGACAAAGGCAATATTCTACAAACAAACCAACACTAACACAATATTCAGATCACAGTATCATCAATAACAACAAACTTTGATTACTTATCAATTTGCCTTTATCTATTTCTTTAGATCATTGGCATATGAATGGTCAAACAAACGACAGAACTTTGAATCACAGATTATTTCACAAGAGAAAGTAGCAATTCACAATTACATCTCCTTGGTGGGCATGAGTGATTGGATAAGAGAAGTGACAAAAGAGCATTGCAATAAGTTTCATGCAATTTCAGAAATCATACAAACCTAAGAAATAACTATTGCACAGCGGGCTAATAGTCAGAAGAGCTAACCCTCTGGCCGGAAGGGAATAGCCGAGGCAACCTCACAGAGCTATGAGGAGCAAAGTTAAGGAGTCAGGATCTCAGATAGCAGCCAGCCAAATAGAGGAGCATGAAGGAAGGAAACAGCTTCACTCTTGCCTCATCTAGCTAGCAACCCCAGAAGATTTCTAACACTAGTAGTTATACCCTAAACGTTAAAGTCCATCCCTAACGTGTATCAGAATCTTGAGCATCCACAGATTTCGTTAGTCGGGGAACATAGGGTGTTCAGTCATGCCACTTCCATCACACCTAATTTCAAAAGTTCTTTTTTAAAGCCAGCCTGTCATCATTGTCCTTCAGAAAGAGGAAATCATGATATTCTCCTTCCGATGCTCCGTTCATTTTCCCCAGGCACTTGCAACATTTACTAGAACCGCTGTCCATGAAACTAAACAATTTCCTCGGACAGCAAGGAAGTTCCACTGATATCTCTTCTGCATAGCCGACAAAAAATAAATTCAACTCAAATGAAGGACAAAATACATTCTTTTGCAGCCTACGTTTTAGAAAGCAAATTCATTCTAACAGTGATTTTAGGCCTTCTCTGTAAACTTTGCTATTTCTCAAGGAAAATAAAACAGATTTCAGTTTGGGGTTCACAAGAAAATGCACTAAAAGTGAATCATTTTAGTCTCCTGTTATTTCTTTTTTTTTTATTATTTGATAAATTTTATTTGTAAAGTTTAAACACATAGCTACACTTCTGCACACTTTCACATTTCCCCATGTAAAATATTACAAAGCATTTTTTTGTTACACAGCTTTTAGGCCAACAACCCAAGTCGGGAAGGCAGCAATTTGCACCATTTCTTATGCATTCCGAACCGTGCATCCATACTTCCACTTTTCCATTTACGATGTTTCCCCTCGGTGAGTGTTTATTGTCCCTGAAAGTAGTGCCCTCCAAGGACCATACTCCACTATACTGCTATGAAAGAGCAATCGGTGTGTCACCCCATGTATCGTCAGCGCTCCCCGCGTCTCACCGCCTTAACTCCTACCCTCATTATTCGTGCATGTTTCCAGGGCCAAGCATCCTTTTTCCCAATGTGTGGTACCACTTCCCGATACATATCTACCTAACAGTTGGCCACCTTATCGTCACTCGCACCTGCCTCTCCAGCGCACGCTCCTCTGTCTTCGTTCGTCTCACCGGTGTCCCTCTGTTTATATGTCCTGTACAATCCCCAAAAATTCTTAGGTCTGCTGCGTGGTGGAAGCAATTCGCTATAATTCTCCGTCTGCGTACAACAGTATAACATGTCATGGGACCACCTTTGAATTGTTGGCACTGGGCCCTTCATCCAGCATAGAGGCACCACCCTTTTTGCCAGTAGCAGTCCCATATCCACAAGTCTACGTATTGCCTTGGGCAATTTCTTGAAATACCCTAGCAAAGCTATCTCAGGGTCCGGGTCCAGTTCCACCTCCACTATCCTCCCGAATTCTTTAAAAACCTCCCCCCAGTATGCAAATATACCCGGGCAGTTCCAAGATAGATGTATGAAGTCCGCGGTCTGTGCTCGGCATTGCTCACAAGTCGCCTCTTCCCTCAGTCCATACCTACATAGCCGTTCTGGCGTGTAGTAAACTCGGTTAAGAAATGTAAAATGTAAAAGCCTGTGCGTCCCATGTAATGAGATACGCTTTGTGTTCGTACAACAATACTGCCACATCTTGTCATCTATTGTTATCTGTAAGTCTCTTTGCCAGGCCAGGCGCGCCGCTGTATACTCATGTGCCCTATGCGTCATCGCTAATCTATAGATGTTAGGGACTATCTTACGAGGGGAATTGGATTTAAGGACATATGCTAATTCGGGGATTTCTAGAGGCTCCTGCATATCCTCTTCGAACTGCTCCAGCATTGCACACCACACCCGATAAAACTGGAATCGCTGCATCTGCGTGACCACCTCAGCCCCCTCCTCTACCTGTTTGCAGGACTTTGCAATCCCATCTTGGAAAAGATCTCCAGCGAACTTAATATTCAGCTCACGCAGAGCTTTAATGACTCCCCTATCCCTGCACGAGGCCAGCCAACGAACCCACTTTATAGGCATTATCGGCGCATACAGCAGCAGCCCAGTCTGCCACCGCAGCAAGCAGTGCCACGCGTGTCTTGTTGCATTGATTGAGTCAAGGAGGCCAGTCCTGCGGTCCGGCTCCTCGAAAATTGTCACCGCTGGTGGTTGTGGAGCAGCAAACAGCGTCTCCAATCTCAAGAATGGTATACCGGCTTCCCCGTGTATCCAGGTGTGTAAATGTGCGCACTACGCCACCCTGTAATAGAGCTCAAAATCCGGTGCTCCTAAGCCTCCCATACTATAGGGCAAAATGAGGACCTGCCATTTCACCCTCGCCTGCTTGCCCGCCCACGCCAGCTTTAGCATTAATTGGGTGAGTCTCTGGAAAAATTCTCGTGATAACACCATTGGTATATTATTATTGAATAGGAACAGCATCCTGGGCAAAACCACCATCTTAATGATGGATATTCTTCCCAGCAGGGACAGGGAAAGCCTGCACCAGGCCTCCACATCGTCCTCCAGTTTGTCCATGGCCATGCCATAGTTTTCTCGTAAGACCGTTTCAGAATCTGTGTGCAATTGGATACCCAAATATCGGACTGAGAGAGTAGTCCACTGTAGTGAGTATTCCATTTCAAATTCTTCCGTGACCGGGGTCAGTGGAAAAACAATGGATTTGGGCCAGTTGACTTTTAGCCCTGATAAAGCACCAAAGTGCACAACTTCCCATAGCACCACCGTCAGATTCTGCTCTGGATTTCGCACATACAGCAGCGTGTCGTCAGCATAGGTGGATATAACTATATTATACGTCGGGAAACCAATACCCTCATGACCGTGATATTCCCTGAGAGCGCACGCCAATGGCTCCGTGACTAGGGCATACAGCAATGGTGAAAGCGGGCAGCCCTGTCTCATGCCTCTAGTGATGGCGAACCGGTCTGTGACTAAGTTACCTATGCGTACTCTAGCGGAGGGTCTGTGATATAGTATGCCAAATAGTTGTAAAAAGACCGGTCCCAGTCACATCCAAGTCAGAACCTTGCACATGAATACTGACTCCACAGAGTCGAATGCCTTTTCCATATCTAGGAACACTGCTACTGCTTTAACGTCCTGCAGCACATGCTGCATAGCGCCGAATACTGTGCGAATATTATACGTGAGGTTCCTGTCTGGCATGAAACCCGCCTGCTCCGGTGCAACCAATATCCCAGCCAGGGGGGCTAGGCGATTGGCCAGAATCTTTGCAAATATTTTCGTGTCGACATTCAAGAGTGATAACGGACGGTACGAACTGCACTCCTCCGGCGATTTTCCCCGGTTTAGGGATCGCTACGAGTATCGCTTCCCTCATGGAACTCGGCATGGTGCCTTCAACACACAAATCATCAAAGAGTGTGGCTAAAGGGGGTAACAATATGTCTATGAAGGTTTTATGAAAGTTGGCCGTGAGACGGATGTATGACGTTACAAAGGATGCTTTTACAACGCATGCCATTACGACGCAGGTTTTACAACGCAAGTCGTTACAACGACTTGCGTTGGGGGGCGCTGGATAGTGAATAGTTTAATTTACTATTCCAACTCCAGTCTCAGTGGATAGTAGGGAAGGTGTTGGATAGTAATTAAACTATTCCCTATCCTAGAGCGCCCTCCAGCACAATTCGTTGTAATGACTTGCGTTGTAAAAGTTGCGTCGTAATGGTAGTGCGTTGTAAAAGTTGTGTTGTAAAGGATGTTTCCCCCGTGAGACCATCTGTCCCCGGAGCACTGCTCGACTTCATGCCCGCCAAGGCTTCCAGTATTTCATCTCTTTCTATCAGGAGCGCTAAGAATTCTCTGTGCACATCAGAAACTCATGTTATTTCTTATATAGAACCAAATATCTCAAACATTTCTATACTCTGTTTTAATACTCTCATGTATTCTATGAAAAAAACATAATTCATGTAAAGGTTTTCTAAACACGTTTCTTTTGCTTTACACTCTTCACCTTTTTGTGCAACTTCTAATGTGCATAAAAGAAAAAAAGTCTCTTCTCATTTACACGTGAAAGCTCAGCTTTAACGTTATTTCTCTGCTACCTTTTGTGCAGAAATTATGTGTGGCTTGCAGAACAACCATGTGTCATTTTCTCTTGCACATTTTCATGATTTGTTTCCCAAATACCCCATGTTAACATAGTTTTCTCGGTTAATTACAAAGCTCTTGTTAATAACTTTCCTAAGAAGGAGACTTGATCCGGCCAGGTTTATTTTGCGAAAATCCTGCTCCATCATTGGAAACAGTTTATTACACTCAACAAAAATCTACATTACCCAACTTTTATATATAAATTCATGCATGCACCAAACATTAATTGAAAAAAACACACACACACTTAACTGCAGCTCTGCCTCGGAGGACCCAGGAGGCTTGGGACTGCTGCCTACCCTAGGAAAGGCAACAGTTCCAACGTCATCACAGAGTGGGATGGGGTCAGTGAGACTGCTGACCCCACCCTACTCTGTGATGAAGTGTCACTGATTGACACTCGACCTTGGGCGATTCAGGGCTTAAAACTGAAGCGCCCAGGTGAGAGGCAATCAGTGTCTCTGCAAGTCATCACTGATGGGAGGGCCTCAGGGACCTTTGCTGAGCTGAGGAGGTCACGCCGACAGGAGCTGTGACTTCCTCAGTCCAGCAAACTTCAGTTCTGGCAGCCACGAGCCTGCACATTTAGCGCATGTCTGGCTCCTGGCTGCCTGACCTGAAAAGGAACAATGTCTGTCAGGCTGACCTTTGTTCAGCCTGACAGACACTGGCCGTGAGGGGCAAAAGGTGGGGGAGGGGGGTGGCCCTTCAGCCCCAATGGACCTGCCACGGCTGGTTATAAATAAAGGTACATAAACATATTCAAAGCATAAGGAGTGAAATATGTTCTTTGATATTGCATCACAGTAGCTAAGGCTTGTGAGAACAGCCCCAGTTGTTTCCTTCTGTCAACTGTTTCTAAAGTGTAATCAAATCTGTGAGACAAGCACTGTTTTCTGAAGTCAGCTAAACCGTATGGTAAGAACACATTTGTACTCTTAAAACAAATATATGAATCTCTGTCCATTAGTACACCTGTTCCATATAACTTTTGTTAGAGACAGGCACTCACTTGGCTGATGTGCACTGCTTTATTGGTGCATCATGTGAAAAGCAGAAAGGCAGCCAAAGAGTTGACGTGTTTCCGTCCTTCCTCTCTGGATCACATCAGTTCATTACCATAGTGATTCCACCATATCAGGGAACACCATTGGTGAACATAGTGAAATGACTTAAAAACATAGATAACATTTTATACTTCGTACCCCAAAAATAAATGAAGGAAATGAATAGAAATACTTTCTTGGATGTCCATAACAATACTATTGCCACTGAAGGTATGGTCAGTATTTATTTGTAAAAGTAGTCAACATCTTCAAAATAAGCGCAGTTCTCCCACATCTCGCTGCTTTAGGTGCTGCTCATTTTTTTGTTTTGAACAGCATAAAAAGTAACATTTTATGTTATTACCTGTGTTCTGTGAACTCTCAGCACAGCAGAATGTCCGGGATGCTTTCTTCAATTCCCCAAAAGAAATAATCATCTGGCATATACTATATTCAAATACATGTAATTAAGTCATGAGTTAAAAAAAAACTCCTCAGGTTAGAGCATTCCCCTCGTTCACAGCTGCTTCAACCCGAGATGTGTTCATGTCCATCAACACATCGCCTTCATTGGGATCAGGTTTGTGTGAAATGAGAACTTCAAGAATGAGCTCATTCAAAATCCCATATTCTCATAAAATTATTCAGAGGTGAGGTATGAACCTTTATAGATCCTTCTGCGACTTCCACTCCGGCAATATCATTTTTAATGAGTATATTGTTGCCAACAGCATCAGTGCCCCTGTCACACTTAATTGGGGACATCAGCTGTCGGAGATCACAAAGGCTTTTATTTGATTATCTCTGGCAGAGTTTGTCTTCGAATCCCAAGGGAGTATAACTCACTTGGTTGTAAATCAGATGCTCAGAGTCCTCTTTCATCAGTGGCATCGGAGACATCAGCCTGCCCCAATGGTTGTTGAATGCTAAAATACCAAGCAGGGCCTTTATAGCAAGGCAGGCTTCTCTTTTTTAGCAGGTGCTGAACTTTAACCGTATTTAAAGAGTTTCTTATTTGTCCACTCTGTGCTCCAAAAACATTTTGAAATGGATGTTTTTATATATGACATAGGCCTTGGGGGAAGAACACCACCTTTTTATAGGTTCATGTTTTAAGTGGACTTTTTTCTTACACTGACTCTTGACACATATTAGCATGATTGCACGTATAGGATAATATTCTCAATTGATTTTGCTTGCATTTATACTTCTTTGTAGGCATATTGTCAGGGCCTTGAACATTTTGTAGCAGGTTAACCCGTTCCACGTGTCGGACACCCCCCTGGGCGTGTGTGGAGGGCAGCCGGGGGCCGTCTGAATCCCGCCCACTCATTATTTTGTCCGTACCGCAGTGGAATTCGCGCCGCGGTCAACGGGTTAAGTTCACTGCGTAAAATGTTGATGTTTGTTGTTGTCCGCTCGGCGGTTTCCCTGCAGGGGTAGAATCAATAACGACGGCCTGACTGGGTCTCCGGTATGGCAACATGGGTGAAGTTTATTATATAAATGACACAAATCCCTTATTTGGATGAAACAGCATTTTGCTGTCACTGTCAAAGGCACTCCATGCTGGAATTCCAGCCCATCTGAATTCTGTTTACCTTCCTGTGAAGAATGATGGCCCGCTCTGCACAAGATCGGGCTGCCAGAAGAAACATACCCACAGGTAACTGGAGAGTTAGATCACCCTAGGGTATTCTGCCAGACTTGTACCCCCAAAGCACACTAGGTTAAGGAAGCGCTAGGTAAGAGTATAGATGTGATATACATGTCTGGTTATAATCAATGTAACAGGACAATGTATTTATTTGTTATTTATTTGAAAAGTTTTATAAATAGTGAACATGACCCGACAATGGTTGAATTGTTTATCTTCTTTAAGATTCTAGTAATGCTGATTTCTCTGTTCTGTTTCCTTCTAATAATCATTGCAGCACACATCATTTACACAAGATTCACAATGCTTCAATAATTGTTTGAAATGCCAATTCGAATAATTCTTGTATTTCCCTTTGTGCATGCAAGAGTTACTGATGGAAGAGACTGATCTGTTTGTATGATTTCCTTGGGGAGACAGAGTTGTCATGTTCTCAGGTTGCACATACCCTCCGGTACCTTGTAAGGTTTAGAGGTCCGGAGGGTGCATTGTGCGCTAGCCAGGACTAAGGCCAACATATTATGATGATGTGCATGGTAAGAGCAGGTCAATCCAGAACGCTGAGAAGCTCCAACTCACTCCTTCTTATCCCTCCGAAACTGAAAAAGAAAACCACCCAATACAGATTGTTTTCTGGCAACGCTCCCAGGATGTGGAACGCTCTCCCTATAGTCCTCAGATGCTACCCCTCCTTCTCCTGTTTCAAAAGGGACCTGAAACTCCATCTCCTTAACAAATACTTTCCTGACCAACGTCAACGAACCTAGACTTCAATATCCGAGTTGACTCCTCTCTCTCTTGACATTCAAGGATAGTTGTTAACCACCTTTGTTTGTTTTCCCTCCCTCCGCTGCACTGTTTACTTATTTTTCATACTGTATTATGTATCTCTGTTTTGCTTCCTTACTGCCTTCCTACTATGTAAAGCAATTTCCTTCTGTTTTTTTACAGTGTGTATGTAAAGCGCTCTGATACCTATGGGTCAAGCTAGGGCTATATAAAACTTTTAAAATAAATAAAAATAAATAAATATGGTCAGTCTTGCACATTTCTGACGTTTATGTTGTTCTGTAGTGTAGCTCCTATTTTCCCAATAGGCTCTGCGCATTGGAATAATACCTACAGCAGTAAAGGCCTAGACCAGACGTTAACTAGGTCTACTACTGTCGATACTAGACTTAATTTTTGGGTTTGCCAGCGTAGCTCAGAGTTCGCTAGAAACTTTCTCGAATGTTCAGGAAAGAATTAACTCTCCTGATTAGACAAGAAGGGATTTAGTTTCTGACAACCATAGAACATGACAACTTTGCTCTCCCCTAATCAAGAGTCAATCTCGAGAGTCGTGTGAGCACAAGGCAATTATTTTACTCAGTCAGTACGTGCATTCTTAGTCTCATCAGATTGTAGAGAAAAGGAAGAGACGGGCGTGTTCAATAAAAAGGGTGTTATTTATTGATCAGTCTCTTTTCTCATACATGAGAAATGGATCGATATTATTGCAATACTTATAGTTAAGTAAAGTGCATACATTAAAAGCAATAGTATAAAATAATACTGTAAAAACATTGATATGGTTTCTGAGCCATATGATGTTTAAAAATGATTAAAATATATTTACATACACATATACATTTGACTAAACGTACTCAACTGGTGTTTCTAAATACGCCTACCCCGTGTACCTGACCTAAGTCTAATGCGTGGGCGGGAATAGAAAGTTACAGTTTAAGTTAAGTTTGTTTTTGCCAAGTGAATAACTAAAGAATTCTCTGTGAGGGGTTATTCAGTTCTGTACCTGGAAGTTAGGATGAATGAGGAATGGTATCTCTTTCTCTGCTCTCGATATTCCAGG
Organism: Lissotriton helveticus; assembly: GCF_964261635.1. NCBI lineage: Eukaryota > Metazoa > Chordata > Amphibia > Caudata > Salamandridae > Lissotriton > Lissotriton helveticus. The sequence goes on along the minus strand of NC_136059.1, from coordinate 953,324,938 downwards.
CTGCCTGCGAGGGCTGCCCAGAAACGCCGGTGCTGGGTCTCTCGGCTTGAGATAGCAGCGCGTCTCTCAGCGCGTCAGGAAGGCGGGGCTGCTGCCAGCGGGGTCTGCTTCTGCTCTCGGCTTCGGCAAGTATGGCTGCTCCGTCTTGTCACCACGCGTGTGTTTGCATAGGGCAAGATCGGCAATATTTATACCTTAAAGGTGCCGAGATTGACGTAAGGATGGACATAGATACGTCAATAAAGATGTCATACGACTTGCTCGTTAGCACATTCTTTACTAAAGTTCTCTGTGAAATCAAAACAATGGCCGCACGGATTTTCCAGGTTGTCATAGGTTTGATTTGTTATGAGAACGTCGTATGCCTTATCAGGGGCTGGAGGAATGTCGCTTGTCTAATTAGATCTCAAGCGTTATGACCTAATCAGATAACACGTTCCTGTGCCGTAGTGTGACTGCGTCAGATAACGGTATCTGCATCATGGGGGCTGTTCTTGCCTCATGGGCTGATTGTTAGTTAACTTGATAGTTAGTCAATTAGATAGGGACGCTCTTTGTTTGCTTGTTGCTCCTGGCCGGTGCTGTTTGTTTGTAAGGGCCGCCTGAGCCTACGACTTGCGGAAGCCGCTCCGCGGGTCCCGCTGCGGAATCATCTCACCTTCACCGTCTGCCCGTGGTCTCCTGCCTGGCTGCTCTGTGGGGGCGTGTGAGGCTTCAGGGCTGCGAGCGCGAACCGGGACTCACCTTCCCAGGAGTCCCGGTCCCGGAGGCTGAGTCACCTGGCCCCGCTCTCCCTGAACGCCCCGCCCCCACCTTTCTACAACCTTAAAGGCACCTGGACCCTTCTCCTCGTGGGACGCTGTTTGTTTGCTTGTTGCTCCTGGCCGGTGCTGTTTGTTTGTAAGGGCCGCCTGAGCCTACGACTTGCGGAACCCGCTCCGCGGGTCCCGCTGCGGAATCATCTCACCTTCACCGTCTGCCCGTGGTCTCCTGCCTGGCTGCTCTGTGGGGGCGTGTGAGGCTTCAGGGCTGCGAGCGCGAACCGGGACTCACCTTCCCAGGAGTCCCGGTCCCGGAGGCTGAGTCACCTGGCCCCGCTCTCCCTGAACGCCCCGCCCCCACCTTTCTACAACACGCCCCATTGGTCTTTGGCCCATAAATATCAGAGAGAGACGCTGCGCGGGAGCGCGCGGGAGCGTCCGGGGCTAAGACCGGGCAAAGAGCGGGCCGTTCTAGGCCGTTAGAGGCCGGAAGAGACCGGACCGGGCCATTCATCTGACTCCTGGCCTCTTGTGATATCTGCCCTTGCTTTCCCAAGGTTGCTCTTCGTGTCGAATCACCTCCATGGCTTCCAGAGGATCCCGGAGTAAGTCTGCCCAACAGCATGCTAACACTCTAGAAAATTTCTTCCCCAAAGCTAGCGCTGCAGCCAGGAAAAATTCCACAGTGACAGAGACACTGCTAGAGGCGAATACTGAAAATTTGTCTCAGGAAATTCTGGTTTCTCCGTCAAAAGATGCCACCACTCCAATAATTCTCCATAATACTCACCTATCACTCCTGGATAGCATTGATGAGACTATCGAGTCAGTGCTCCAACAACTTAGGACCCCGACAACTCAATCAAGGGACAGTCAGCCCTTGTGTCCTTCCGGGGTAGTGGAAACCACTCCGTATGTGAACTGTGTGGAATCAATTGAGTCATTAGAGGAGGGCCCGGCCCTATTGGCAACAGACTCTGTGGGTCGTGCAAGGTCCCATGCACCGAAAAGAAAAAGGTCAAGAGAGATTACAGGATCAAAAAGGGCTAAAGTGGATACGACTACTCTAACACTGGATGCCAGCACGGACATGTCGGCATCTTTTGATAGTACTGGTTTGGGCTTTGAGTCTGACCAATTAGATTCACCTTTTGTCGTAGCTGAACCAGGGTGCTTAGGGCCATTCATATTTGGAGGGCCCCTACCCAACCCTGCAGATGCTCTAATTAGTTCACTTACGGTCATTTTCAAGAACTTGTTGGAACCGCTATCTGTAAAATTAGACTCTATAGTCGCTAGACTCACAGTTATAGAAAGTGCGCATATGCGAAACACTTCTGGTGGGGGGTTGGATGCAAGCGCACAGCTGGTTCCTCGAGAACCCGTGGGGAATGGTCATTCTACTGTTGAAACATCGACACAGGCCCAGACGGGGGTACTAAATAGCACTGTAGTTAATCATGCCCCCCCACTCCCTCCTTCACAAACCCGCAGGCCCCCTATCCCCGCACCAAGAAGATCTAAGCCACCAGTAGTACCTGAACCAAGGAGTGTGAGGTGTGACACTAATGCACCTTCTGGTCACATTACCAGTCCTAATACCAGGCGTAGGGTGGTGAATCTGCCTCCGGAGGCTGTGCCCTACACGGCAATAATGGTGGGAGTTCCTGAGCTCACTGGTGGTACCAGAGAGCCACAGGACTCACTCCGTAATAAGGTAATTAGTTGGCTCAACATTAACAGACCCCTCCCACCCAATATCAAAGGCGATGTCCTAATGGTTAGAAGGATTCCATGGATTGGAGTCACTCCCAAGAATAGGGCTGGGGACTGTGTCATAATTAGCTTTAAAAGCCCACTAGTCGCCCCCTACATCTGCAACTGGCTGGTAAGGCCGGATAAGTCAAATATAGAACTAGTGCCCCTCTCAAATTTTTATCCACATGTGACCAACCTACCCACAGGGAGGGAGCAGGGCTGGACTAGAGTGGGCTTTGCAATTGATGGTTCACGGTACAGACCCAAGCATAACCCAATCCCCGCTCTTGGTAACTTTGTTCACCAGAACAGATTTTCTTGCCTGGACCATGTTGATTGACCACAATGGGGAGTTATACTCAAACACTCTGTAAAATCTCCCAATGTGATCGCAGTTAGAGGGATGGACTTCCTCAACCCTGTAGCTGAGGCAAAGATCCAGGATTTTCCGAATGAGGGGGGGATCTCCGAGGGATGTACCCAAATGCAAGTACAGGAACCACTCTACCCAAGCTCTCTTCCCATATCGCAACAGGAGGAGTGTGTTGTACCATCCATCTTGCAGCCTACCACATCTGGGTTGGGCGCTTCGGCAATGCACATATGCGATACTGTGTCCGCACTAAGCGAAGTCTCCCCACAGCCCCAAGGTTTACCACCAAGTGAAGTTTCCCCGCAACCCAGAGGCTCAGGGCTGGTTATTCAGTCATGGAATGTGGCGGGTATTATGAATAAGGTGGGTACTCCGGAGTGGGAGACCCTGGTTGATGGGAGTGACATTCTTCTCCTACAGGAGACGTGGGCAAGGGAACCGCATTATATGAGGGGGTATGATATTTATGAAATCCCGGCAAAATGGAATGGTAGGGGGAGACCTTCGGGCGGGCTGGCAATTTGGGTGGCGAGTCACATTGGGTGTCAGGTGGAAAGTGTGGATACTCTCTCCCAGGACATCCAGTGTGTTCGCTTCAACTGGCCTGGTAAAGGGTCCTGGGCAATTGTAAATGTCTACTCTCGACCAGTTGCTGTGGGCAGTGAATCTACCACCCTAGTCGAACTCTCATCCTTTCTAGGTCAGTTACCAGCGGACTTGAAATTAGTGATGGGAGGCGACTTCAATTGCCATTTTGAACCTCTCGAGGGTCTAATGGATGGACCATTTACAGCTGAGGATGATTTTTGGGGAGTTCCCCCCTCCTCCTCGCCTCACCCTAAAGCATGGTCTCCGCTGGCAATACAACTCACCTCCCTTACTTTGAACTTTGGACTGAGGGCATGCAATGGGCGCACTCCCTCCGATACTCCATCGGTGTGCACATTTAATAGAAAGGGGCACGAGTCCAGGCTGGATTATATATTTATTGATATATCTTTATGGCCTAAAGTGCAAGATTTTAGAGTGGCATTAAGAACAGATAGCGATCACAATTCTCTCCTCTTGGAAATTCAGCACCCAACCGCCGCTGTAGGGCTGGCAACCACTGGTGCTGGAGGTGACCAGGGGGATATACTCCTCACCACAAGTAGACGACGGGTAAAATGGGGGAAGCTGGTCAATAATGAAAGTGCCATGAGTAAGTTATATGGTATAGCACTCCCCATGCTTCAGGAGGTGGATGCTCTCATTAGTCAACCTAAACTCTCCGACTATAATGAGAGACTTTCCGGCATCCACCAGACTTTGGTCAGGGACCTTGCAGACGTTTTTAATCCGGTGGTGCCCTTAAGAAGGACAGCTACCCGTATTGCAACTTGGTACACTCCTACCTGTAGGAAAATTAAATCCGATCTACTTTCAGCCATCAAAGAAGGTAGTGATAGGGAGAGGGTTGCAACCCTGAGGAGGGAGTACAAGTCAGCACTGGCTAGCGCTAGGGCTGAGTGGGATTGGAACCACTGGCAGGAACTGTTTGAAGCCCTGAAGTGCAGAGACTCTAGGAAGTTCTGGGCTCTGGTTAACAACGGCACTGGGGTGCTCACGCCTGCTGTAGAGCCTAACATTGCCCCCTCTGTTTGGGAGGCCCATTTCGGAGCGTTGTACCATGCAACCACACTATGGCCCGATGGGTTGGCGGCGGATTTCCCTTGTCCCTCAGAAATGTCCCTGGAATTTTCTCTAGGTGAGGTGAAGACAGCACTAGAGTGTCTGGCCCTGGGGAAGGCACCGGGGTTGGACAAGCTACCCGGTGATTTGTTTAGGTACCATCCCGACATCTGGGCCCCGTACTTTCTCATTTTATTTAACGCTATTTTAGGAGGTATGGTGGTTCCTCCCTCTTGGTTAGGGGCCGAAATCGTGCCAATCCATAAGAAAGGCTCCCCTCTGAACCCAACTAACTATAGGCCAATTAGCCTCATAGATGTCCCCCAAAAGCTCTTTGCGCGTCTTATCTTGAACCATCTATTAGACTGGGTAGAGGACAATGACATCTTGAGTCCTCTGCAGGCTGGCTTCAGGAAGAACACGTCGACCATGGACCAGATCTTCCGCCTTGTCCTCCTTTACTGGAAGACTGTGATCATCGAGGGGGGAAGACTGTACATGGTCTTCGTGGACCTGAGGTCAGCCTTTGACCTAGTCCCGCGCAGGAAGCTGTGGGAGGTGCTGGGAAAGCTGGGAGTTCCCCCCCAGCTACTTAACATCTTAGTCAGGCTGCATGAGAACAACTATGCGCAGGTCAGGTGTGGGAAAGATGGCAAATTATCATCTAGGTTCACCGTTTCTCGAGGGGTGAGGCAGGGTTGTGTCTTGGCACCAACCCTGTTTTGTTTGTACATCAACCATGTCATCTCCCACCTGGAAAATGTCAACAACAACGACGCCCCTTGCCTGGCAGGAAGGAGGGTACCGGCAATTATGTTTGCCGACGATACCCTCCTTCTTTCCAAATCCCCCATGGGGATTCAGAGGATCCTGGATGGATTTGATCTTTTCTGTGCTCAGCACGGGTTGGAGATAAACACAGGGAAGACAAAGTACATGATTTTTAATCCACCCACTAAAACAAGACCTAATCCCACCTTGGGGACGGCCAGTCTCGAAAGGGTGTCCACCTTCATATATCTGGGGGTAACATTACAGGAACACTTATCTTGGGACCACCAGATAGCACGCTCAAGGGTAAAACTGTCTCAACTGTCTGGTGCAATTCTGAAGGTGGCCAATTCTTCGTCCTTTAAGCCTGTGAGCCCGGCCCTTGAGACCTACAGGACCAAGGCCAAGGCAGCGGCCACTTATGGCTGTGAACTTTGGGGGCATAAAGCGGTGAAGGTCCTGTCTACAGTTGAAAATAGTTTTTTAAGGCGCTTACTGACTCTTCCGCGTGCAACGCCACTTCTGCCCTTGAGAATGGACCTGGGGCTCCCCCCTATTGCAGAGGAGCTTGTGTCCAAACCAGTGAAGTTTTGGCACAGGCTCTGGTCCACGAATGAGCTGCACCATTATAGGGAGGACCTTACCCACGTCATGAGCCTTAATTGTGGGGGAAAAATTCCTTGGCTTGCCTCTGTGAAAAATGAATTGACTACAATGAATCTTTGTGACCTTTGGGAGGACCCAGCGCGAGGCTGCCAAGCAATCTCGCGCAAAGCCCTGTCAAAAATTTTTAAGGGCAGGTCTCTTGCACTCTTGGTAAATGCGCAACACAGTGGCACCCTTACTTTGCGATTTTTAGAATCCAAAAATTCATATATTTTTGAACCTTTTATGGATTTTATTTTTCCCATCCTGGCGAGAAAACTCTTTGTACAATGGAGGCTTGGCACACTGCCTACTAAAACTTTTACATCCAAGTGGTCTAACACGGCCGATAAATTTTGCCCATGCTGTAAAACCCACTTGGAAGACGACCTTCACATCCTGTTTGTGTGCCTCGCCTACCAAAGGCCCAGGAAATGCTGGATAGCACCACTCTGTAAAAATCTAGGGTTCAGAGAGTACGCACAGGCATATAGGATCCTGAAAACCAGTACCCTGGGTCACATTGTGTTTGCCGTCTCGAAATTTCTTATGGCTATATGGCTGATCAGGAAAAAAAATATATGCTGAACCCTCTTGAACTTTCCAGCTTCCTAATTATTCCTACGCCGGGATGGAGTATTTTATAATATGTAATTTTCTTAATACAATGTGTATTTTACTGTATGTGCTGTTTTTTACTGTCTCTTTTATGGTCTATATGACCGAAATAAAGAATTTTTGGAATTGGAATTGGATAGTTAGTTTAACCAGAATAGGGTCAGGAATAGGGGGATCGATTCAGAACCTATAGGAATACATGACAGTTCGAACACACAGTTTTAATGATATAGCATGAACTGTACAACAATGTAACCCCCTATGTCACATGCTACAACATCACTTGCTCCTCGTTGTAGGGTGGAAAAAGTTGAAAGGAATACTCGGCTGACCTATAGTTGAACGGTGACTGTGATTTCATACATTTATACACAGGATACCCACTTCTTTCTATGTAATTTCCGGCACAAACCCTTAGCAAAGGTCCATGGGTGAGGTCACTTATTGGTCAGGGCATCCGGGTCAGGGTCCATAAGTGACATCACTTCCAGACCTGGGTCTATGTGTGACCTCACATCCAGCTCATCACGCATGCCCCAGGAGACATAGGTGATGAGACTTCTAAAGCAGGACTTTTAGGATGCAACATCATGCAAAAGAGTATTGACACCTGTAAAATCATGCAAATGACGCCACTTTTGAGATGAAGGAAAGTATCACTTTATACTACTTTTCCGGTGTAACTGTATGTGTTGTATAAGTATACCCACTAAAACGCAATGGCTTGGTGCATGGTTCTTTTTTTTTCTCCGACAAAAAACCCACACACTTATTTTGGAGGTGTCTGGACCATTTTCCAATATTGGAAAGAAATGATCTCCTGTAACTAGCAGGAATAAATCTCTAACTATTTCCAGAGTCGAAAGTTGTGCTCAGCATTCTTAAATGGGATAGGAAACTGAAGGCTGGAAACAGTTATATTTAAAAGTCACTTGTGAGCTAAAACAGCACATTTTCGTTCAAGAAGAATATGAGGGTTCATCTAACTCTCTTGAAGCCGAATAACCAGGCCCAAAGTGTGCTAAAGTGTGAAAAGGGCATCCTGGTGGTTCAAACATGTTGGTGCTCTGATAAGGGCACTGCAGTGCGGCTCCTTAATTATCTTGTCCCCTTGCACTCCAACTCAGTGCCTTACTCTATTTTTTTTTATTAATTTGCAGATCGGGGCGACACTAGTTATATGATAAAACTGATATATAAAATAAGTAAATAGTATTTTGGTATCTCTGTGCTTGTTAATAAGTACATACGTTTCCGGGTATACTGAACAAGTCACTCATCTCTAAAGGAGGTTACAAGTTATAAATAAAATGCCGAGCAGAACAAAACTTCGTGAGGTGTAGTGAGCGCTTTATAAATGCAATGTAAAACTTCAGGTAGTCATCCTTTGGATACCGAACCAACACGGGTACACCCTGCTATCAAGAAATAAGCGCCACTGCGTTTGTTCAGAGGCTCATAGCAGAGTGACACTGCCATCTGGCGGTTCCATGGAAGGCAACGTGAATTAAAAAAAATATATATATATATAATGCACTATAAGGAAGGGTGACCAGACGTCCCGGATTTTCGTGGACTGTCCCTCGTCCCGACAGTCTTAATAAAAATTGAAAAATGTCCCGCTTTTGGGCAAAGGTAAGGGTGCACATTACATTTCAAACAGAGTGCAGGCTGGCATTTCCTCAGGCCCTCTCTTGTTAAATCACGGTGCCGACAAAAGGTGTATCGTTTTATATTTTTTAAAGACCCCTGGCTGTGCCGTAGTTTTGTGAACCGGGGTGGCAGAGTGGGCTAAAGAACGGTGATGGATTAAACCCAGATCTTTTGACTGGGTATGAGTGTTTGTTTGGTTCAGATGCTCCGTCCATCACCACCCCCTTTTGTACCGCTTTGGCCGCCATAAGTGTGGCAGGGTATGCTCAGACGTGAGTCCCTTGCTCACTTTGCCACTGGATTCAAGCAAGCCGGGCTGAAATAGGCTGTAATGCCAGAAACCGGTCCTCGGAAGCTTGTTTCCGGTCCAGGAAAGGCATGACTTGGCAGTTCGGGCTGGACTGTTCCCATGAGGCACAGGGTCAGACTGATTTGCATATAGCCATGTCTGAACTGGGGTGGCAGAGTGGGCTAAAGAATGGTGATGGATTAAACCCAGATCTTTTGACTGGGTGTGAGTGTTTGATTGGTTCAGATGCTCCGTCGATCACCACCCCCTTTTGTACCGCTTTGGCCGCCATAAGTGTGGCAGGGTATGCTCAGACGTGAGTCCCTTGCTCACTTTGCCACTGGGTGTGAGTGTTTGATTGGTTCAGATGCTCGCAGCGCAGCAGGGTGTAAAGAGGGCTAAACAGAAACGAGAAGACACTCAGGTGACGCTCAAGCTCGTAAGCTACCACCTTAACTGTATCACAAGTGGGAGAGGAGAGGGGGTATTTAATGAAAACATTGCACTATTTTGGTTTAAATTATGAAATTTTGGCACATATTGAATGCTAAGTCACATTTCAAAAAAAGGTTCTGTACGTTTTATTTTCCGGTCCATAAAAGGGAAATAGAATTTTTATGTATGCAGAACTAAATGTCCCAGAATGCAAACAGCCTGATTGAGCTACTCATGAGACAATTTGATGTCTCTGTAATGTCTTCCCTTGGCTAGGCAAAGCTTAACGACATGGCACAATCTCTAAAACGCTCATTTTGTTTGTGGGATGTGCCAGTGTAATGCACAGAACAAACCTGAACCGACCATGTCATTGTACCCTTTACCATCTCCAGCACCCAGCACATCATCACCAAGCACCACAAACCACCCACCAAGGCTGGGGCACGATAAACAAGACCCAATGGGCACAGTCACTCAGCCCCACACAGCACGAAACTTCACCAGGTCATCCAGAATTTCTCCTCCTTGATCTCAAAATGCACCAACAGGGTTGCCCCACTGAATCCAGCAAGAGCCACCAAAAAAACCCTGAAAACCTGCCCCTGGTACACCCCAGAGCTCACAACCACCAAACTCAGTGACTACCGACTAGAGAAGGAATGGCGCACCACCAAGGACCCCTCCGACAGAGCAGCTCCCAAAGCAGCCCTTGGTAACTACCACCTACGCATCAAGGAGGCCAAGAAATCAACAATCACTGTCCACATCAACTCCGTGGCCAGCCACACGAAGAAACTCTTCAAAATAGTCAAAGAATTCTCTAACCTGACGCCCACAAAGTACATCATCCACCCCGTCCAGGAACTCTGCGACACCCTCTAAGACCACTTCCAAAACAAGATCACCACCATCTACAACAACATCGATACACTCTCAGCCTCGACAACCTCAACCACCATAGCCATCATGTCGTCCATCCACTCTGGGGCACTCGCCGACCCCTGCCCCCACCACCTCTTCAAACTCAGAACCAACCCTATCAGCACAGAACGTACCAGCATCCCCGACACCTCCATCACAACAGCAATTTTTCCAGACAAATGAAAACACGCAGAGGTTAGACCCCTCCTAAAAAAAAAACTCGGCTGGCCCCAGCAACCGCAAAAATTTCTAACCGATCTCCCTGCTCCCCTATGAGCCAAAGTACTTTAGAAAGCCATCCACCAACAACTCACCAAATACCTGGAAGAAAACCACCTACTCAAAGCCTCCCAATTAGGATTCCATTCGAATCACAGCACGGAGACTTCATTGATCCAGGGTCGGCCAGCATGGCTCACGGGTGGGGGGGTGGGTGCAGGTGTCAAGGGGGTGTTGCGTGGGGGGTGTCGTGCAGGTGGAGCGGTGTTTAGACATTTTAAACAACGTACCTCGAGCCGGGTCCCACGTCTTCCAAGCTCCTGCTCTCCTGAGTTCGCTTTCAGTAACAGGAAGCAGGCAGCCAGGCTCTCTCCCCTAAGCCAATCACAATGCTGCAGTGCAGGATTGTGATTGGTCTGACTGCCGTGACATGGCGCTCAGCAAGGGGCTGTAGGGGTGGGCAAGTTCTCCATGCAGCCTGCATGGAGAACAGGGAAGTGTGCATGACTGCTTTGGGCGGCCCAAGCGTGCCGACCAAATATTCATTGTGCACTTGAGTGGACAAATCACTCCGCCCCTACCCTGCTCCAGGAGCAGAGCAACCCCGCCGATCCTCCCACCCGCAAAGAAAACATAACATGATAATACCTGAAAGTTATTATCATGTTATGTTTCCTCTTCCCACACTGCTTGAAAGCAGTGAGGCGACGCTCCTCCTCCATTGCGGAAGAGCCACCACTGCACTGATCAGTGCCGTAGTCGCCATCTGAACTCTACTCGACCATGAAGAAACAATGGCCTTGATCCTTTTCTACCTATCTTCTGCATGCAAAACCATCTCCCACCACACCCTCATCAACAGACTCTCCAACATAGACATACAGCAAAAAGCTCTCAGGTGGATCTCCTCTTACCTGACATGTCCCACACAGGGCACCTGACTGCCTCCTTACAACTCCGCATCCTAAGACATAATCTGCAGCGTACCCCAAGGACCGTCCCTCAGCCCCACCCTGCTTAACTTCTACATGACCCGCCTTGCAGGTGTTGTCAGATCCCATGAACTCAACATGGTCTCCTAAGCTGACGGTAATCAATTCATCTTCTCACTCACTGAGGACCCAGCCAGTGCCAAAACCAACTTCTTAAATGCGATGACTGACATAGCCAAATGGATGAGAGACAACTTCCTCACACTTAACTCCAAAAAAATAGAAGTACTGATCTTCGGGAAGAAGGATTATGCATGGGACCACAGCTGGTGGCCAGCTGAACTCTGACCAATTCCCACTTCAACAGACCATGTATGCAATTTGGTCATCATCCTTGACACACCTGACCATAAAACGACAAGTTAACACTGTTGCTGCCTCCTGCTTCGGCACCCTTTGCATGCTCAGTAGACTCTTCAGATGGCTACCCATCACCACCAGTAAGACCATCACACAAGCCCTCTTTACCAGCCGCCTCGACTACGGAAACGCCCTTTATGCCAGAATCTCCACCCAGTTCCTCAGAAGACTCCAGACCATACAGAACATCGCAGCCAGACTCATCCTGGAACTCCACAAATGCAACCACATCACTTCCACCTCAGGAACCTTCAATGGCTACCAATCCAGAAGGGATGTATGACATTACAACGCATGCTTTTACCACGCATGCCTTTACAGCGCATGCTGTTACAACGCATAGCGCTTAGGGGTGCTGGACAGTGAATAGTTTAATTTACTATTCCAACTCCAGTCCCCGTGGATAGTAGGGAAGGTGTTGGATAGTAAATTAAATCTATTCCCTATCCTAGAGTGCCCCCCAGCGCAATGCGTTGTAATGACATGTGTTGTAATAGTTGCGTCGTAAAGGCACTGCGTGGTAAAAGTTGCGTTGTAAAGGATGTTTCCCATCCAGAAGAGATGCACGTTCAAGCTTCTCACCCAAATTTACAAAGTCCTACAAGACCAAGGACTGTCCTACATCAAATATCGACTGACTTTACATCAGCCTGCAAGACACTTGCGCTCCACATCTCTCACCCTCATATACACCTCTGCATCCATCACAACCGATGGACTTCAGAAAGAAACTCAAAACCTGGCTCTTAGATAGAGACATCGGAACCTCAGCACCCAGATAGTGTGTACTATTGATTGATTACCACACACTTTAACTGCCTCTGTCTAATAAGTTAAATATGGAAAAACTGCTTATTTTTGGGTGATCTACACGGAATGCCATTTCTTTGAGTATATGGTACTACCTCCTGAAGTCTACATAAACTAGGCTATCTCATGCCTACGACAACCACGTGATCCTGGCGATGAAAGATGACTTTGAGTGGTACTCTCATTGCATATTGTCTAACTATGGAGACTAAACCTTGCAGTACTTCCGTAGCTGTCACAAACTCCTTGTGCCAGAATTGAACAGTATTGTTGAGGGAAACCGCAAGGAGACCTTATGGCAAAAGTTCATTTTATAAAGTGGTCTTAAGATTATCTACAGATGGAGAATGACTACTAGATTGAGATTCGTAGACTACTCTCACAATCGGAATCCCAAAGAAGAGATTGATCAAAATATGGGTAACTATTCCCAGAATGGATAGAAACCTTGATTTTAATCTTGCTCCTACGAGTCCGTCATCTCCTTAAACCACTTTTGTGTCATTTTTAACATGGGAAAAGTGACGTATGGGTGGCGCAAGGGGCTTGTAAATCTGCCCCCAAGTACGTACTGAAAAAATACTAAGAAACGTATAAATCTTTAGATGCTAAGACTTCAAATTCCACCCATAACTAACATCGAGTACTTCAAATTTCCTTTAAAGGGCAAATAGCAAAACCAAAGGCCGGAAGTTCGCTGACATACCTGAGGATGAATTGAGACATATTATTTTAAAACTCCCTTAATGGGTCGGCCATCAGTTACTGATGGCACAGAGATTAGAAGGTGGGCATTGCGGACTGGCAAGGCAGGCCCAACAATGGATGGCATTTATGTTTCTTGCCCAACAATGGATGGCATTTATGTTTCTTTCCTTGTCATATGGCTGCATACCCAGCTCCATTCTGCTGCAGGTGTCATAGTCTGTCCTTAAAGATTTCTCTGCTATTGTGACCCATTGATGGTGCAAGATTGCGCTATCACACATCCCCTGCAGCAGTGTCAGGAGCAGACGTGGCCCCTACAAGTAAGGGGGGTAGGGCGGGGTGGGGGGCAGTCGACAGACGAAGACAGGGGAAACTTAAATAAAAAAAAAACACTTATGGACAATTATTAGCACTGATTATGGAGACCAATTTTAATTGAATCTTACGGACAAATCCACTTTGAGCACCTGTTAACTTTTCAGAGAGTTTTCTATTGGAATGAACTGAGCTGCTCAATTACCTAAAGAAAGACTATGCTCTTTGTGAGGGAGAATGAGTAGGCAGTGTTTGCCTCTAATTAGCTGGTGTTTGTTACATTGATATTCTTCTTCCAAGTATCTTAATACAATGGTTAGCAATATTTTTTGGTTTTTCTTGTAATTTAGCTGCTGAATAGGTCACTAACGTGCGTACATGGGTAACTCACGTAATCAACACTCGTCTCTTACTGTTGGTAAACTCTGACTGAGCCAGACGAACACCATGTGTATGTGCACCATGTCACTACAAGAACCAAGGAGTCGTATGCATTTAGATTTAGTGTGTTTTATTAGTAAAAGGAATTACCTCTACGCGTCTCGTCCTTGTTATTTCATTTTAGGTGAACCCACCTCTCAGATACTCAAAAGGTGCACGAGAATTCTGGAATGTAACCCCACCCACCCTCTGGGTGCTATAATTAGGGTAGCATTCCCAGAATCCTCCTGTTCCTTTATCTTGTCTCCAGGGATGAACACTCTGGACGTCTAGAGGAGACTGCCTGAAAGTGTTTCCTCTCTTGCAGGGCTTCCAGGGAACCTTTTCTTCTCATGGAAGTTTCGAACTTACCGCGGGGGTGGGGGGGTCGGGGGGGGGAGTGGTTTCAGTTCAATGTGATAGTTTGATAGGGAGCTGCTTTCTCTTCATCTCTGGATGCCGGGGAAAGATTACCTGAATCAGAGCATGCTCTGTGCTTCAGGAGACCGCACAATCGCGAACTTTCGATTCAGAGGAGTGCTGGAATTGATATTAGGGGAAACATTGTCAGGTAAGAGATGACTTTGACATGTGATAAATTGTATTCGGGAAGATTCTTAGGGTAATTAATTTGCTGGTCTGTGCTAATGTGGTTTTGGAATGGGGACGCAACCTGATAAAAGTAGACCTGTTTCTTCTTCTCCTGCGAGGTCTCATGCATCTCCCTCCTCAAGCTTCTCCTCTCCTTTGCCCAGGAGATCAAAGAGGGGCAGAAGTGAGATCAAGGAAGAAAGTATTAGGAGGATTGTTTTTACACCTTAGAGGAGTTTCATAAGGTGGAATCCAAAACTTCTAATAAGACTCCCTCAGAGTGTTAGTCAGACTCAGATATTTCTTCAGATTCTGAGGACTCTTTTCCCGATTTGAAGGGTAAATATATTTCAAGAGAGACTATGCTGGAACTTTTGGCCCATGTAAGGGAGAATATGGGCTTTGATCTAATGGAGAAACTTTCCACATCAGAGCATTCTGTTCTGCGACAGTTTCAGAAACCTGTTCATTCTGCACTTCTTACTCATCAGTTTGTGCTGGAAGTGATTAAGCAGGAGAGGAAGGTTCTAGAAAAAAATCCCTCTTCCTAGGTTCATGGCCAAATTATATCTCTTGGAGAAGATGGAGGCTCTCTTAGCAGATAATATGCATGTTGACTCAGTGGGAGCCAAGTTGGTGGGCAGATCCTCAATGGTGGAAGAAAACATCTTGAAGGATAATCTGTGGATAAGAAAGTTGATTCCTCACTTAATAAGATGTTTTCTGGTACCTACGTTGCTATGAGAATTGACTGTGTCGACACTTTTTTGAGCCAGCCAGTTCCGCAGGAGCTTACTGTTTTCTGCATATTTGTCTTTTCCTAATATTTACTGTATTGTTTATCTATCAAATGATAAATGATTTGTGTTTATGAAACTTTAGATTTGATGTGTTTAGCGTTATTATTATGCAATAGTTTTGTTTCGCTTTGCTTAGAATTTTAATCATATATTTGTAATAATTGTTTTTATATTGTGGACTGATAAAATTGCATTGTGATTTTGGCTTACAACTTCATGACATGATTTGTTTTACATACTCGTCTTATAAGTAATAAACAATATGAATATACTCTCTTTTTTAAACAAAATGAATGGCATTTTTTGTCTTCTTTGATGATATTTGAAAGGAAAATAGAATTGCCTTATGTTCACCCATTAACGCGTTTATTTGGAGTCTCCAAGGTCTTTATTGCCTCCTGACATAGTTAACCTATTTGTATATCCTCTTTTTGAGGGAACATACATAATAATTAGTTCTACCCCATATTACGGTGGCATAGTTATACACTTTTTGCCTATTTTATAAATATTATTTCATCTTCTAAACAAAATGGAATATCCCCTGTTTTTAGCTTAAATAACCTGTCCCTTTCCTGTACAAAAGGATAACTCTCTCGAGATTGTGTGTTGCGTGGAAACATCCACAGCAACACCAATGGAATGCCCTTCCATGCAAAGTGCTGCGTGTAAAGGTGGCCATATTTGCAAGCACAGGAAAATCCATGCAGGGTGGCTTTTCCTGTGCATGTAATTATGGGGCAGGAAAATGCACAGCCGGTGCCGAAGGTGATGCGGCGAGCACAAGGTAAGTGGTTTTATTCATTTATTGATTTAGGTTTCACTTTTCCGTCATATGTCGAATTCCACTACCCCCTAACTCCGCCCGCCCCGCCTCACCGCCCCACAGCATTTACCTGTGCGAGTCACCACTGTCTCACATTGAAGAACCGGGTTATTTAATACCCAGCGGCGCCAGGGGCACGCCCAAAGTCTTCGGGTATCACCTGTCTTAGAATACAGAGACACGGAAACTTCTTTGTGGCGTCAAAGAACAAATTTATTGGCTGCAGCCAGTAACAGAAGTCCTAGAAATCATCACGGTATGAGTTCTCAGGAGACTGCTCAATTTTACAAAGCAAGGCATCCCTTTTTATGCCAAAAATCACATTCCAGACAAATACCTAACATTTACAAACTGTCCAATCACATGTATCCACACCAGAGGTATCGCATGACAGTAAAACCCACTTTTCAGTTGCCCAGCCCATGATCAATCATCGGTCAAACCCAACATTCTTCTTTAGACAGGTCGAACGAACCCATAATAAAAAAGGGCACAACCCAATCGTAAATAGACCATAAAGAAAGGAGCAGAAACAGGTGAGAGTAGGATAAGGCATATTTGTGTGCAATAAAAGTTTATGATATCCTGTGCTCTGATCCTTAATCTTGATCGGCTAAAGGGCAGGAACTGGTTTAACAAGGTCCGCTTCAGGCAACAGGGTCAGTTCACTCAGGTCAAACAGGAGTCAGCACGAACTGGAGTTAAGGTGTACATGTACTTAAAAGACTTGTTCAGCCACAGTCATCGGCCTATGTGAGGGCAACCACAAAATGGCTGCCATACGCAAAATGGTACCCAAGGGTTCAGAACGAAATCCCTAAATACGTAGTGAATCCATCAGTCTAACATGACGAAAACACTCATACTTGCCGCACTAACTAGTTACGGTTCGCTAATATCAAATTCATAACGAAACCATGACCACGGGTTCAGAATTCACGGAACCTCAGACCCTCCTTTTGCCCTTACATAGGCAATAACCTAAACTCACGTCAACCTGAATCCAGGTCTATATTCATCAGATCATCAAGATGTTGCTGGAGCATAATCCTATTATTTAGTACCTCTCTTGGGACAGGTCTCCTTGCACACATAGTAGCACAGAGGCCACATATAGCAGGAGCACACTGCACACAAAGACAGAACAGGAAAAAAATCGCTAAAGCCATCCCAATGATCATCAGAATCTTCCATCCCCAGGTCGATAACAGTTCCCAAAACCATCCAATCAACGACCAATCTCCTTTATCCACATTTATAGACTCAGAGATCTTATGTAACTTAGAAATGGCCTGGTATACTGTAGGAGCATTGTCTGGTATGAAAACGCAGCAACTCGATTGGATCACTTTACATACCCCACCTCGATCTGCAAGTATGACGTCTAAAACCATTCGATTCTGTAACGTCATAAGGCGATCCGCTTGGAGCTCAGCGGTCAGATTACTAAGGGCTCCGGCAGTTTCATTTATGGTGGATTCAACCACTCTCGTTAATTGCCGTAAGTTTCTACTGTTTGCCATAGGTCCCCAAAACGGTAGGAAACCCTTGAAAAAGTCTCCCACTTCTTGTCCAGTGGTATCTTCCTTACTGAAGACACCCCTAATGACTCTCGTTCTGTGGTAATCTACGGCAGCAGTGTACGTAGGAGGCAACAAATATGCAACATAACATGTTCCCGAAAAATCAGGGGGCAACCATGTATATGCTCTATCATAGCAGACAAAATATGTGCCCTTAGCTGCTAAAACGGTGGGGAAGTTTGGGACGCAAAGACATACGTCTGAGTACAAACACTCTTCCCTAACTGAGCTCTCGGATTCTTGCCTTTCCCCTGCAGACAAAAATGACCACAATGGGGTACAATCCAAATTGGAGGTGACCTTTTTCGTCTCTGCTTCTCACCCAGACTAATACTATATCCGGTTGCATTCCAACCAACATATGCTAGTAACTCATCCTTGGGAACAGTCTCATACGTTTCGATATCTCTACTCATATCTGTAATTCCCTTTACCAAGGCTTTATTACTTGAGTTATCTCTCATGGAACGCAGGGGATAGATTTCGATGGCATAAATAAACATCGTCTGATATGCCCATACGGACCCATTGTAACTGAATGGCAGAACCAGATAAGGAATACCTCTATCCATAGTAGGTGGCATAAGACCACACACCCAACAATTAGTGGTGTTTACTACTAACTGGTGTTGATGGAGAAGTTGCACAAAGGAATTATTCACAAATTCCGACCTTCTAATCTGGGGGTGTTCAGGTAAAGTATGAAAAGAATGCAAAGAAGTAGTAGCAGGTAAAGTCGTAGGTTGGAAAATGGGTGCAGAAATCAGTTGAGGAGAAAATACAAACCAACCCACCAAAGCTAACGTCATGCTAAAAAACATCAAAAGACATGTGATCAGAAAACATTTGCTATGCATAATTTTATACAGTTTCATCTTAAAGTTAATTTTCTCAACGGCTCTCTCAATCTCAAAAAACTCCATCCTCTAACCGATGCCGTTCACGGCGGTTGGTTTTCTTCTGCTAAGGAATGCTTCTGTCAGCCGAGGGAACTCCCTTAGACCAACCAGAACCGTTGACCTTGCATCTTCGGCTTGCACTCTCTAGTCTTTGCAAAGTGACCCTACAGCTGAACCCGGATGGTGGTTCACAAAAATATACCAAAAACGTTTTTTGGCTGAGAGAGTTCAATTCCTGAGAGAGTTCAGTTCCAAAAATCAAAAAGAAAAGGAATTCATTTATTTTATTAGTCCTTTGTTTCTAGGATGTAGATTATAACGCTCTTTTACAGGCCTCGTTTGAGGCTGAAACAACAGTTCAGGTTCAGTAGTGTCTAATCTTTGAGACACAGGCACAGCTTCTTGAAGGACATCGTCATCTTCTTTCTCGGAGCCTCTCCACCCCAACTCAGTGTAGCTAAACGGTACAAACCTCGGCACCCTTTCAGTCTCTGAATCTGCAATACCTTCACGGACCCACTGGTCGTACGGCAGAGGCAACGGCGCCCTCTTACAATGTACGCCGTGGATCCAGTTTTTTTCCTGAAAACTTTCACTGAGGTCCTCGTAGACAACAAGACTTGGTGTGGGCCGGTCCAGCGGGGCTGATCATTCTTGGTTCGCTGAAAGTTCTTCACCAAAATCCAGTCACCAGGATTGAGGCTGTGACCTGGATCCACAGAAGCTGGCGGTAATTTATCATGAACCTGTTGATGCAAGACACGTAATTTAGTCGTTAAGTCATACAAGTAGTCCACTAGCATATGATAATCGATGTCACTGAACTTCGTTGGCCTCGGCACTCCCCACACATTTGCCGGACGGCCAAAAACTATCTCATAGGGACTAAGGCCTATTCGGGAATGTACTGTAGTTCTAGTTGACAAAAGTGCCAACGGTAAAGCATCAGGCCATTGAAGACCAGTGCTCGCTTGAATCTTAGCCAGCTTTAACTTTAACGTGCCATTATAGCACTCAACTAAACCAGCTGATTGGGAATGATTCGCAGCGTGGAATTTCTGACGAATTTCCAACCCTTCACACTCTCTTTTCATCACCTTCCCCACGAATTCACTTCCATTATCACTTCATACCATCCTTGGCAATCCAAACCTAGGGAAATATTCTTTGACCAGGACTTTAGCAGTGGACGAGGCAGTATTATCTTTTAGGGGGTATGCTTCTACCCATCTAGAAAAGGCGCAAACAACTACAAGGACATATTTTAAATTATTGCACCTTTCCATGTGGATGAAATCCAATTGCAAAACCTCGAACGGATACGTCGGAGGAGCAAAGTGACCAGCTGGAGTTCGGGTTCCCTTGCCAGGATTATACATTAAACACACCATGCAATTCTTGACCACATTCTCCGCACATTTGGGAATTCCAGCATTCTGCCATACTGGAGCAAACAACTTACAAATCCCTTTCACACTAATGTGAGACAAACCATGTGCCATCGTAACCACTGCAAGCACATACGCATCTGGCAACATCTATCTTTGGTGTTCTGACAATTCAACCCAACAGCCAGTCAAATCCAATCTACCCGTAGTTTCTCTCCAAACATTCTTCTCACTTTCAGTAGCTTCAGCCTGTATTGATTTCACACTCTCAATCGTATCTTCGCACATTCCAACATCACCAATCCATCTCGCAGGGCCTGCCACATACATTCGACTCACCAGATTTCTTGCTGTGTCTTTCGCAACTTCATCCGCAAACGCATTACCACGGCCAACATCATCCGTAACCTTCCGATGAGCACTACACTTCACAATCGCAACTTGCTTCGGCAAAGTAAGTGACTCGAGAAGCTCATTCACCAACTGTCCATGCTGAATCTTAGTACCATGGGATGTGAGGAATCCCCTTTCTTTCCGCAAACGTCCAAAACTATGGGCAACACCAAACACATACTGACTATCGGTATACACATTCACTCTCTTTCCTTCAGACAAAACACACGCTCTCGTTAATGCAATCAATTCCGCTGCTTGTGCTGAATTATAGCTCACTCGTGCAGTTTCAACAAGTGTACTTAATGTCGTGACGGCATATGCTGCAGTCGTATCACCATTCGGAAGCTTGTAGCATGAACCATCAACCCATAACGTACCATCAGGATCCGGAAGAGGAGAATCTTTTAAATCGATCCTACCCTTCGTCTCCTCTTCTGTCCTCAAAAAACAATCATGCTGTTCCTGACCGTCTGTATCCACAGACGTCGGTAACAATGTTGCTGGATTTAATACATTGCATCGCTTAATATGCACATGACTAGCCAAACGTGTCAACTCATAACCCGACAACCTTGCACTAGTAAGGTGTTGAGTTCACTGCATGTGGAACCATCACAATCAATGTATTATCCATCGCCTGTCCAGCAGACTGTCGGATAGAAACAGCCGCTGCCGCTGTAGCTCTCAAGCAACTCGGCAACGCTCTAGCTACCGGATCTAAAGTTGACGAGAAATACGCACATGGACGCTGCTTATCACCGAATTGTTGAGTCAAAACTGACAATGCACAACCCTCTCTCTCATGGACGTACAGTGTAAAAGGCTTACTGTAGTCGGGAGTACCCAACACAGGAGCAGAACACAATGCATCACGCAACTCAGAAAAACTTTTCTGACAATCGTCAGACCAAGGAATAGGATTCGGTACATCCTTACAAGTCAATGCCAACAAAGGTTTCACCAGTAATGAAAAGTTCGGAATCCACTGTCTACAATATGACGTGATACCCAAGAAAGCACGTACTTTTCTCTGCGTACTAGGCACAGTCATTCGAGCAATCGCTTGAATTCGTTCTGGGGTCAACCTTCTTCCCTCCTTTGACAAGAGGTGACCTAAGTAGGTCACTTCTTGGCAACAATACTGCAACTTAGAAGGTGACACTTTATGATGCAAGTCCGACAGATGTCGCAACAAAGAAAGAGTAGCTTCTTTACAAGTTTTCTGATCATCAGCGGCCACTAACAGATCATCCACATACTGAATAAGAGCAGCACCAGCAGGCAACACAAGAGTATCAAGCTGAGTCTTCAAAGCCTGGCTATAAATAGAAGGACTTTCGCAATAGCCTTGGGGAGCTCTCTTAAACCGGAAGTTTCGGCCTCCTAAAGAGAAGCCAAAAATATCTCTACTTTCCTCGGCAATTGGAATGCTGAAGAAAGCATTCTTCAGATCTATAACCGAAAACCAGGCAGCTGAAGCAGGAATCAAAGTCAACAAAGCAGTAATATCCGGAACAACTGGAAACTGTGGCACGACAATCTTGTTAACCTCTCTAAGATCGATCACAAAACAATAAACAGGTGACTGAGTAGAGTCAGTGCGCTTCAGGACAGGCAAAACGGGACTGTTACACACATTACCTCTCGTTTCTTCAATCACATCTTTCTCAATCAAATCATAGATGATCGCTAAAAGCGCTCTTTCACCATCACTAGAAATCCTATATTGGGGAATACGCGGCAATTTAACATTCGCTTTAAGCGTTACAACATAAGGTGGAATCTCCAAAAGACCCACATCATTAGGACCAGTAGCCCAAAGAGTATCAGGGAGAGAACGCAATTCCGGTGGAAGCCGATCTTTAGACAAATACATCGGAGAGATCACTCTCTTACCCAATGTATGCTGTACTCCCGAAGGAGAACAACGTAATGTTGCATGCAACCTTTTCAACAAATCCAAACCCAACAAATTCTCACCACAACCTGTCGTTAAAATGAGAGGTGCTTCCAACTCACAAGGCCCTATAGAAAGAGACATGGGACTAGAAACTAGAAACTGGGTTACGAACTGGGGCGGCAGAGAATCCTACTGAAACATTAGTTAAGCCAGACAAAGGTGCGCCAGGGAGTTTAGAGTGCATGATAGAACTCTTCGCTGCACCAGTATCTAAAAGAAAAGGCTCTACCACACCCGATGTGGCTACTGCAACAAAAGGCCCACTCTGATCTACTGGAACCGACACTATTCCCTCTTGTTGTCTATGGCTGTCCTAGCAATCATTATAGTCAGCATTCTCACTCTCAACATAATAGTCATCAGCATAGTACTGAGTCGACTGACCAGATGCAATTTTCTGTTGATCAAAACAATTCATAGAATTCTGTGGGGGAAAGGAACGTTCGTTCTGAGGAAACGCACCACGTCCTCAACCCCTAGACACTTGCTGAAAACCACCACGGCCTTTCGGGGCCGTCATACCACTCGCGCGCTGTCGCAACACAGGGCACTTTTATAATGGCCTTCCTCCCTACAATACGCACACTGATTTAAACCCAAGGGTGGTCTTGGAGGAAAATACCCAGCATTCTGTGGCGGTCTCTGAAATGGGGGAGGTTGCTGAAACTGTGGGCGTTGCTGTGACTCTTGCTGATTCAAGCGAGGCGGATACGCCTGCTGCAAAAGAACCTTTGTCTTTAAGTCTTTCTGAGCCGACGAGGAAACAGCCCAAGAACTCTCAGAATCTTTCAACTTATTACACAGTTCAGGAAGTAAGTTAAAAACAAACTTATCTACGAACAATCTTTGCCCACCTTCCGTACTCATATCCTGACCACTATGATCTATAAATGTTTCTTCAAATCTAGTGAAGAAATCAGACACACTTTCGTCCTTCTTCTGCTTACATGCTGCTAACTTGTCCCAATTTACTCGCAACGCTGGCATCATTGTTTTCATTAAATTAATAATTCTACCTGGCAATTCCGTAACCAAAGGTTCAGGTTTAGCACCTCCCTGTTGTCTACCATCTACAGCAATAATATTTGCCCAAGTATCTCCTAATTCTACCGCATGATTCTCATGACGAATGTTTGCCCATAGAGGTTGAGGTACTACATTACCCAACAGCATATCTATGTCTGCCAAATTCATGATGCATGCGTCAACTGTCTGGGACAATTCTTTGTAATAGCCAGCAGGATTCTTACGGGGATCAGGTAAGGTCTGCTTAAGAGGCAAGACCTCTGCTCTCTTCCATGGCACATGTACCCATACTCGCTGAAAATGAGCCGGTGCGGCAACAATACCCTGATTTACATTAGCCTGAAAAGCTTCCTTCCATACAGGAGGAACTTCTCTCATGGGATACTGTCTTGCTTTTCTTCTAACAGAGGAATCAGGTTCAAACAGTCGCTGAGAAGGGAAATCGCTCCTTAACGCAAGTACCATCGCAACTGCATTCTCAATTCCGGGACCCACTATCGTCCCTTTCGCAAACTCAGACTGAACATTTAGCAATTCTACAGGGACTGAACCCAAATCATCATCTTCCCATTCCTCACGAAGGAAAGTACACATAACTTCAAAAACATACCTTTGCTTGGGTGCTTCCCACTGCTGAAAAACATCCATAACTGACTCTAAATTATACTTCGAAACATTCGAAGCCCATCTGCGGGCCAAGAGATCTAACACTGCCCGTTCTTCGGGACCAGGTAGCTGACTACGCATTTGTTTACGTGCAGAAACAGGGGTCATACTCAATGACCCAAAGAAAGGAGACAAAAGACCAGTCCCAGTATCAGTCATTCGTTGTCGGGCAGAAGGAGAACCTGTCATAAGGACAGGAGACAAAGTATTTTGAGGTGATAGAAGCGTAGGGTTAGTAGCAAGAGAAGTTGAAGGTACAGGAGAATAAGGCAAAGTAGTTCCAGACAAAACCGATAGCAAAGTCGGCGGCCCCAGAGGAGGCTGCGCCGTAGGAAGAAGAACCAGCTGCTTGCATTATTGATACATCCTTTTCTCTTTTATCTCTTTTAGCTTGTTTAATTTCTCGTTGTCTGGCTTCTTTACGCCAAAGGCGAAAGGAGTCAAACATTGCCGGCCGGGCTTTCTTCCTAAATAATTTAGTTTCTAAATTGTCTAAAATCTCTGTATTAAAGCTACCATGTTGAGGCCATTGTAAGACACCATCTTTTCTAGTGTAGTGGACCCATACTTCATTGAACGTAATGGGACCCACGCCGTGTTTAGAATAAAGTTCATAAGACGGAGTTCCAACTGGAGGTATCGGACACGAATCCTCCAATCGGGAATCCTTGTTGCAACCACAACCAAACCAAGTACCAAATTTGCTACGATTAGGCATCTTCGCTCACTAATCGAGCTTCAAACTTCAAGGGATTATCTCTACCGATACACTCGTAAATATACAAGACCCTCGGCTTTGGAAATTGCAATTTTCAAATCAAAACTAAGGACCAAACAAACTAAGAACCAAAGGACCAAAAACTAAGGACTGGGAGCGACCCACTTATACTTAACTGAGGTATCAGTCACGCCACCACCAGAAGACCCGTCTATCGTCTCGCCTTACAAAGCATCACAAATGGGTCCAAGACAGGGCGACAGTCAGGGCAGCAGTCCTTCGTAGCCGTCAGGAAAGCGGGAAGCCTCGCAGAAAAGACCTTCAGTCCACATTCGACATTCCGGGGTCGATGAAGTGGTGGCCGTCCTCCAGAATTTCCTCACGAAGCTCCTCACGATCTTCAGGCTTGGACCGGTACCGCTGAAGTCGCCCCACGTTGGGCGCCAACTGAAGAACCGGGTTATTTAATACCCAGCGGCACCAGGGGCACGCCCAAAGTCTTCGGGTATCACCTATCTTAGAATACAGAGACACGGAAACTTTTTGGTGGCGTCAAAGATCAAATTTATTGGCTGCAGCCAGTAACAGAAGTCCTAGAAATCATCACGGTATGAGTTCTCAGGAGACTGCTCAATTTTACAAAGCAAGTCATCCCTTTTTATGCCAAAAATCACATTCCAGACAAATACCTAACATTTACAAACTGTCCAATCACATGTATCCACACCAGAGGTATCGCATGACAGTAAAACCCACTTTTCAGTTGCCCAGCCCATGATCAATCATCGGCCAAACCCAACATTCTTCTTTAGACAGGTTGAACGAACCCATAATAAAAAAGGGCACAACCCAATCGTAAATAGACCATAAAGAAAGGAGCAGAAACAGGTGAGAGTAGGATAAGGCATATTTGTGTGCAATAAAGGTTTATGATGTCCTGTGCTCTGATCCTTAATCTTGATCAGCTAAAGGGCAGGAACTGGTTTAACAAGGTCAGCTTCAGGCAACAGGGTCAGTTCACTCAGGTCAAACAGGAGTCAGCACGAACTGGAGTTACGGTTCGCTAATATCAAATTCATAACGAAACCATGACCTTTATGGAACGGGTTCAGAATTCACGAAACCTCAGAATGAGCTTTTGTTGGGGACATTGTAGGTGGCAGGAGGGAGCTGCCAACTCCATTTTACCCAATAAGGCCTCTACTGCCCCGTCTACCTAGTGAAACGGCGGCCTACATCCCTGGGGCTGGTGCATGTGTTTTATGATCTTACTCGGCGCAGCTGCCCGAGGCGCAGACGAGTCCAGCCGGTGGGCCCAGTTAGAACCTAGGAAGGTGGAACTTGATTTTCTCTGCACTCCTTGCCCACCCACATTATGCATTTAGTTGCCGTGCACACTGGGATTGTGACATGCCCGTTTGGAAGGTGTTATTGTGTCAGAAAGTGCCCCAGGGCTATTAGTGTTATTGTGGGCACTGTAGAACCAGTTCTGCTGCCTGCAGTGGCCTTGCATTCCAGGGGCAGTGCCAGTCCCTAAATTCCTAAAATGGTCTGGTGTGAAGTAACTTCATTACAGAATGAAAACATTTAGCCTAGATAGTCCGAGGCACCAGTGAAAACGGGGTAATGCCTCTCTTTCACCAGAGCACAAGATGCAAAGAACTGGTGAAAACGCTCAACTGTTCTGGTCTCTGGGAATGTATTAATGGTGGTAGAAGGCTATCCAGTCTTTTTCACTTCCCTACTCGTTCACCTACTCACTCGCCCAATGACTCACTTGCTCACTCACCCCAGCACCGACAAGTGATCATACTCGGACTCTCTCACCTACCCATTCACAACACTCGCTTACTAACTCACAAACAGTAATTCCATGGACTCATTCTCATCCACTTAAACACTCACTTAATCACTAGCACATTTACATATTCTGAAATGCACTCACCATCTCATCCACTCCCTATCTCGACCATACACTCAGGCACTCACTCAATACCCACTCAGTTCCTCACTCATCAGTGAATTAACTCACTCCTCTGTTAAATCACACTCATTCCCTCGCGGCGCTTGTGCACACGGGTAATTCCCAGGAGGCCACTATTTTACCTGACTAAGAGTTTCTCTGCAAGCAGACGAGGTGCTGTTGTGTGCTGCTAGCCATTAGGCAGATTACAATAGCGGGCTGGTAATCCAAGGGCGGCTCTCAGATATGTTTATAGGGTTGAATGCCGCCCTTCAACCAATATTCAGAATCTCCCCAACAATGAATCGCCGTCCCTTATGAACGAAATCACAAGCTTGCCTTCTGTGTTAAAATAAACAATCACAACACTGCAAGGGGCTGAGATATAATTCATAGCGCCGGAATTGAATTTCTGCAAATAAAACAATTGCCCTCTTCCAAGTGAAAATAGGCCCAAGGAAGCTTGAGATGTGTCTTCACCTGCGCGGCCACTGTAGGATCTTTTACAAAATAAATTGTGTTTAAACTTCGGATAAGTGGCCAAGTTTAGCCACCTACTGAGCAAAGATGTTCAGGCAAGTCTAACATCAAATAAACAAGTTCAACTCTGACATTTATAGAAAACGTAAGTTTAGTGTCCAGTGGTTCACAGAGGACACAGACTCGGTAAGTGGGTTCACCGTTATTTATTGTACGTCCTTTCTCCTCTATCTCTTTATTGCAACTGCCCCTTTCCTGGTGTAACTCCTCCTCTTCCCTTATCCCGCCCACGTCCCCTTCCTTTTCCGAGCTGGTCCTACTGCCCAGCAGTTCGTGCTATATTACACCTCCCCCTTTCTTAACAAAATGAGTTAGTTCAGTTATCCTTCAACATATAACCACAAAAGAAAATTGGCACATAGTTGCAGTTCTTCAATTAGACAACTCGGTCTTTTGATGTTTCGCCGGGGACGCAGATGAACATCTTGACAGTCAGGTTCTCTTCTATTGGGGATCACCTCTGACAGCTAATCACTGGCTTCGATCACACCAGGTCCTGTTTCTCCATCGACAGGACCGGTTAACAGTTCTTTGACTTTTGGGCTGCACTTTTGAAAGTGCGCTACATTCCTGGTGATTCTCTTATCATCCGAATTAGCAGTGATCATAGTTCACTTTTGTCTGGTGACAACCAGCGAAGTTTCATGATACCGACAGTCTGTTTTCTTGTGCTGTTCTTGTTTCCCTAGCACCCAATCGCCTACCTGAATCAGAGAGGGTTCAGATCTCCGACGATGATCCGCGTACGTTTTAATTTTTTCCTTCTTGAGTCAATCAGTGGCAGCTATGTCATTATGTTCAGACTCGTGAGACAATGTTCCATCGTTCCACTCAATCATGGGTATTCTGGTACACCGGCCGGCCCAACATTAGGGTCGCGGGGCACTTGCCAGTGGTAGAATGAGGCATGTTTCTATACGCTCGCAAGACTTCATTTAGAGCCATTTGAGTGTCCTTCTGAGATAGCTCAGCTTGTTGAATGGCCTTCTTTAACATAGACATAAATCTTTGAACCATTCCGTTGCCCTGTGGCCAAAGTGGTGTGATTTTGCGATGCTTGAAGGTGAGATGCTTGGCGAACTCTGTGATGTCTTGACTGTTGAACAGAGGTCCGTTATCAGTTTTCACTATTTTAGGAATACACCAGGCAGAAAACACTTCATCCAACACAGGTATTGTGCTGGACGCTTTTGTTGATGTAACAAGTTGTGCGATAGGAAAACGTGAGTACTCATCCATGATAACTGGGATATATTGTCCAGATTTGAATGGCTCAAAGAAGTCTACAGCAACATGCTGCCAAACACCCTCCGGCAGCTGGGACATTTGCAGTGGTGCAGGAGGATCAGGTCGACTGACCAGTTGGCATTGGGGACAGTCTTTCAGCATGAGCTCTACCATTTGGTCCAACAACGGAAACCAGACTCGTTCCCTCAGTGCTCGTTTGGTGGCCACAATGCCTCGATGACCTTCATGTGCCAGATTGATGACTCCTTGCCGGAGGAGTTTCGGGATGATTATTCTATTGCCTCGTAAGAGCAGGCTGTTGGTAGCTACTGACAGTTCATCCTTCACGTGTTTGAAAGCTGCAAGTTCATGGATGTCGGTTGGTCTGTCTGACGTGCTGTCATCAAGGTGTCTCCAGTCATTGTTTTGTATACGACGCTTTACATCTTGCAGAGTGACATCTGCATGCGTGGCATCCTGGATGGCTTCTAGTGGGACGGCCGGTGGTCTGGCCTGATCTATCACAAAGCATACATATTCCTCAGCCACTGATGGTTTGCACTTGGTTGTCTCTTTGGTGTGCCTTGACATATAGTCAGCAGGGTTTTCTGCTTTTCCTGGCTTGTGCACAATTGTATACGTGTACTCTTGGAGGCGAAGACCCCAGCATTCTATTCTCGATGGCATCTTAGCTCGAGGATTGCCAAAAATGGTGACGAGGGCCTGATGATCGGTGATGAGTGTGAAGTGTTTTCCGTATATGAAGATGTGGAAAAGTACACAGGCCCAAATGGCAGCCAAGCTTTCTTTCTCCGGCTGGGAGTATGCTTTCTCCGTATCAGTCAGGCTCCGGCTGGCATATGCGATTATATAACGTTGGTCACCCTCCATGTCATATTGCGCAAGGATGGCTCCCAGCCCCACGGGACTGGCATCGACAGTGATTTCCGTCTTTTTCTTCGGATCAAAATACGCCATGTTGTCTGCTGGTTCCACAGCTGCTTTAATTTCCATAAATGCTTGTTCACATCCCACAGACCACTGGAAAGGGTGCCCTTGCTTTGTGAGTTGTCTCAGGGGATAGCTGCATAGTCCTGGATATACCGGGCGCAGTAACTGGCTATCCCTAAAAAAGAGCGAACATCTCCTGCGTCACGAGGGCTGGGAGTGTTATTCAGAGCATTCACTTTGTCTGGATCTACTCTCATTCCCGCATGGGAGAAGATATGACCAAAGAACTTTAGTGTGGACTTATGGAATTCACACTTTGCTTTGTTTAGCGTCAGGTTAGCTTCCATTAGTGCATTGCAGACTCGTTCTAAGGCAGTGTCATGTTCTTGTGTTGTAGACCCATAAACCAGGATGTCATCACTGTAGTTCAGGGCATTTGGGATGTGATGAATAGTTTTCCTAATGGCTTCTTGAAAGATTTCAGCAATAGAAGATACTCTGAAACCGAGTCTCTTGTACCTGAAAAGACCGATGTGGGTTGAGAACATTGTAATGTAACGTGACTGTTCATGTAGTTCTGGCTGGTGGTATCCTTTGTTAAGATCCAGTTTGGAGAATATCTTTGCTCCGTTGAGTGATGCAATCATATCACTGATATGTGGTCCAGTGTGTCTTTCTCTTTCAATGGCAGTGTTAGGTGCCCTCATATCAACACACAGACAGACCTTGTCAGGTTACCTTTCTTCGGTACGACTACTACTGGAGAAACCCAGGGTGTAGGTCCATCCGTCCTTTCTATGATGTCGGCTTTTAGTAGATCCTGCAGTTCCTGTTCTACTGCTTGCTGGAAATGAAAAGGGATTAGTCTGTGGTGTTGCGCTACTGGAGCTATTTGTTCATTGATGTGTAGCCGAATCTGACAATGCGCCATCTTTCCCAGACCAGCGAACAGCTTCAGAAATATCTGCACTACATCAAGTTCGGCATCAACTTTATATAAAATCTCCACTAGTCTTAGCCGCTCAGCAGTTGGAAGACTTAAAAGACAGTCAGCCTCTGGTCCTTCAATGACATGACTGTACGCAGGTATCGTGCAATCTTGATACGTGAGATGAGTTGAGAATCTTCCCAGACACAGGAGTGGCTTTTTGGACATCCATGTGTAGACCCTCACATGGGCAGGGCTTAGTTGAGGTGGTGGCTTCATCCTCTGATACTCTGCCACTGATATATAGTTGAGAGAGGCTCCACTGTCCATCACAAATTGAGTCCAGTGCGTGCCAATTTGGATGTTGAGCCGAGTGTATTTCTTCAGTCTGTCGGGGTCAGCGACCATACATACATATTCATCTCTGTCCTGCGACATAGGTGACAGTGACCTTGATTCTCGGGAGGACGAGCGTCGTGAGCGGTAGCTTCGGCGAGACTGGCAGCTAGAGAGGGATGATCCCCTCAATGAGTCTCTGTGATCCCGCACCACCGTGGCATAATGACGCGTGCTCGAAGGTCGTGATTGCCTTTCCTGATTTCGCTGTTAACTTTCCTGAGGGTTCCACAGACGTTCTCGAAGTGGTTCTCCCCCCCACACTTCCTGCACTTCTGACCTTGAGCGGGGCACCCATCCATGTGGGGAAAGTCATAGCCACAACGATAGCATTTGAGATGACGTTCACGCCGTCTGTTGTTTCGACTGGAGCTGCGACGTCGCCGGCTCACAGGTTGCTGTTGCATTTTGGACCGGGATGACCTCTGCTTCACCGGAGAATATCTGCGCGTGTTACGAGACTGAAGCCTGAAGGCTTGTTCACGCTTTTCACTTCTCCCTGCTTCCATCTTTTTGGCGTGTTCTTCAGCCTGATCATGCACCCGTGTCATCTCCTCAATTTCATATAGCGAGTAACTTTTCTTTAACAGTTTCCATCGCAGTGATTCGGACTGACAGCCTTCGATAACTCTCAGACGAAGGGCATCTTCAGTCGAGAAAGAGTAAAATTCGCAATAACGTGCCAATCGTCTGAGGCGTGTGATGAAAACGCACATGGGCTCTTCTTTTTCTTGGCCCGCCAGGTTAAACGTGTATCTCTCATTGTCGATATTCCTTTTATGTAGAAATTTCCAGTTCAATGCTTCACACACATCAGCGTAAGATGCTACATTGGCTGAAGGTAATTCCTTTATGATTTGGCCGACATCTTTTCCTATTAGATTCCGTAGTGCCATCAGCTGTTGACCAGCTTCCGCCACGTGTGAACCCTTCATGAAGTCTTCAAAATCTTCAAGCCACTCCTTCCAACGAAGACCCATACCTTCTACTGTTTCAAGGACCAAAGGTTCAGGTGGACGCAGAAACGACACTCCGTGCACCCCCATATGTCCAGCATTGGCTTGCGCCGGACCCACTTTAGGAGGTGATGTAGTGGACATGGTGATGAGGTGGCCTTCTATCAAGTCTGTTCACAGACTGAGACGACAGCTCTCTTTATTGCACCGGATGACGCACACTCACACCTGTATTTGGAGACTGTTCCGTTGACTTTACCAGTGCTTGATGGATTTCAGGTTGTATCAATTGAATTGACCAGTGCTTGATACGTTACAGGTTTTCCAGTTGCCTTAACCAATGCTTGATGCTTTTTGAGCTTTTGCATTTAAATTTGCCAATGCTTGATGATTTCAAAGTTCTTAATTGAATTTGCCAGTGCTTGATGATTTTCAAAGCTTTCAATTGAATTTGCCAATGCTTGATGATTTTTCGATTTTCCAGTTGACTTTGCCAATGCTTGATGTAATACCAACTTTCAGTTACATATACCAATGCTTTATTTTCTTTGTTGGGCACTCCGCCTGACTTCAAAATGGCCGCCGGGACTTCCTTGCAGGGGATTGGTGCAGCCGCCTGACTTAAAGATGGCCGCCACGAACTCTCGCACCCCACGAGATTTGGTCTCACACACACCGGCAGCAGCTCTTCATTCCACCGGACCTCCACAGCAGCCAGGAAATGAAAGAAGACACTCACCACAGGTACTGGGGGCTCATTACGACGCGACTGGGGTGGGCACCAGATCGCCAGTATGCACGGCCAACGCGGGACCTCCACGCTGCTCCAACATCGTGGGGGAGGGCTCTCAGATACTCCTCACTCTTTCCACAAGGCAGACGGGGGGCGCGGCTGGGGTAGGGGCCCGGACCGCAAGGCGCTACAGTAAACGCGGTCGGGGTAGGCTCCCGAACCGCGAGGTGCAAGATGAACGCGGTCGGGGTAAGCTCCCGAACCGCGCCAGACAACTCCTTTTCCAGGCGCTCCACACGCTCACGCAGCACCTCCTGGCAGCAGGACAAACAGGACGCACACACACACCGCATAGGTCGTCCCCACCACTCGTCGCCAATTGTAGTGTCCTGTGGATCACAGAGGACACAGACTCGGTAAGTGGGTTCACCGTTATTTATTGTACGTCCTTTCTCTTCTATCTCTTTATTGCAACTGCCCCTTTCCTGGTGTAACTCCTCCTCTTCCCTTATCCCGCCCACGTCCCCTTCCTTTTCCGAGCTGGTCCTACTGCCCAGCAGTTCGTGCTATATTACAGTAAGTAGGCAATTTCAGAATTACTCACACATATTGGAAGCACAACACCATAGTTCTTAAGCCGTTTATTATTATTGCATTACAGGAGCTCTTCAGGCTCCAACCTTTCCCGCTCCCTCGCTAACTCTATCCAACACCTCCCTTTCCCCTTTTCTTAACTACTTCCATTATCCTGCTGTCACTCCATGCACACCACCAGGATCCTAGTGCCCTGTGGTCCCTTATTGGACAACATTACATCTCCCCACAACTTAAACAAATAGAGAAAAAAGAATAGAGTGCTGTGTAGGTGTACATCTTTAGATGTCTTCAAAGAGACGTTCAGATACACAGTGATCGACAGACATGACTTCGTTCTGCTGTTTCCCTCTCAGGAAGGGAGGAGTAATGGTCATAACGGCTGGTGGACCTGTGAATGGTCTCAACAGCATCATCATCATCTTCCGAACCAGTCACTGACTCCTTTGCGGATGGAATGCACTTTCTGAAGTGACAGATGTTTCGGGTTATACTTTTTCCATCAGCGCCAGCTGTGACCATGGTACCTTTTAGACTGGTCTTCTGTGAGTCAGAAAGGGCCTCACTTATGGGCTGTTCCCCCAGTGTCCTGGGAGAGTCCTGAACTCCCGGAAAGGTGGCATGGACACCTTTTGGAATTGGTCCTAACCATTTCTTTAGCAGATTAATGTGATATCTCTGGGGCATATTAGAAAGAACCTCTTTAAAATTATCACTGTTTTAGTGGCAGGAAACTGCAGCTAAAATGGCGATAATGGGCTTGCTAATATGAGTTATAGAATTCCAATAGAAGCCCAGTTTAGATGTCCTGCTCATCTAACTTGGGCTTCTATTGGAATTCTATAACGCATATTAGCAAGCCAATTATTGCCGTTTTAGTGGCAGTTTCCTGCAGCTAAAACGGCGATAATTTTAACGAGGTTCTTGCTTATATGCCCCTCTGTTCTTTGTTTGGAGACATCTTTAGTTTATATGGGACTTTTCCAATTCTCTGGACAATTTTAAAAGGTCCTTGCCACTCGGCTATCATTTTCTTCTCTGACCGGGGAAGAAGAACTAATACCCAATCATTAACTTGGTACACTCTCCATTTCGTTCCCTTATCATAGGTGTACTTCTAACGTCTCTGGATTTTTCTAGATCGGCCTGGGCAAGTTCCTTTAATTTTCCTTTTCTTGAGTTTAGTTGATTTTTGTAGTCCAATTGACTCTTTGCCTCCTCTTCATCTGTTTCTCAAACTTCCTTTGTTATTTCTAACAAGGCACGCAGCTTGCATCCAAAAAGCAATTCAAAGGATGAGTATCCTAGACTGCTTTGTCCTTGACCTCTCAAGACAAACAGGGCTACAGGTAATAACTGACCCACTGTCTTCCATCCCACGTTAACATCTTCTAAAGTGTTTGTTTAAGGGAGCCATCATACCTCTCGGCCAACCTATCAGTATAGGGGTGGTAACCTGAAGTCTTAATGTGTTTAATGTTTAACTGTTTGCAGATTTGCTCCATTAATTAAGATACAAAAGGAGTCTCCTGATCTGTTAAGATTTCAATACGGAATCCCATTCAAGAAAAAGTCTCAATCAAACGATGAATCATAGTTTTTAGCAGTAGTGAACCTTATGGGGACAGGTTCAGGGTACCTAGTGGTGTATTCATCCATTAGCCGAATATATTGGTATCCTTTTGAGGAGTTAGGGATAATGTCCATTCCCCCCTCGTTCAAAGGGGTGTCCCTATAATGGGCATAGGCTGTAATTGAACCAACAAGAACGATAAGGGTTTTGTTACTGGCATATTTCACACTCTTGGCAGTATTTCTAAATTTGTGCAATTAGTCTAGGCCAATAGAAATGCTGTCACATAGCCTGGGTTGCCTTCTTACAGCCAGTGTGCATGGGCATAGAACAATATGTGATCTATTAACTCTTAGGGAACCAACAACTGGGAAGCCTTGTTTATTTCAGCTATCATATATAAAGGGCCCTTTTTGATTTGAAAGTGAGGGTAGTAGAGTTGGGGTTTCCCATTACTTTGCTTGACACTCTTCCAGGCAGGTTGTAATGCAGTGTAATTTATTGATGCTGCATTGCAGCATTGTAATTGGTCAAGGAAGGCTGGGTGCTTACCAATCACAATGCTGCATTGCAGAGTTGTGATTAGTTAGGGGAGCCTGGGTGTGCTTCCTGGTTCTAGTTCCAGTTCCAGTTCCGACGTGGAGGAGAGACGGAGCGGAGAAGTGGGACACGGCGATAAAGTGAGTGTTTTTTATTTTTTTATGTTCCCTTCCTCATCCACCCTGATCCGTGCTGGCTGCCACTGAAAACCAGCTCCAGTAAATGGGGACTATCAGTTCCTAAGATACTAGCATCAAGGAGATCCCTAAGAACTCCTACTTCAATAACTTTATCTTGGCCCACAGTAATAGTCACCTCAATCTGGGCTAAAAGACAGGTTGCATCATCCCACTGGACACATCTAATAACCTCAAACGTCTCCGGGATTATTTGACAAGGGAGTACGAGTTTCCCTTTTACTACAGATTACCTGCAACCTGACTATAACCGGGTGGTTGCCCATTTCTGATTTATCCTGAGACTCACATAATATCAGGGTCCCATCTCCTGGGTCTTGAAAAATGGACCGGGGAACATAATTCACTTCCATCGTTTTTTTTCCTGTTTCTTGTTTTTTGCAAAATCTAGCAATGTGGCCCCACTCTCCACATTCAAAACATTGGGGACCATTATTGGTTGGCCACTCTATTCTTATGGGGCCAATTATTGTTACTTCCGCTCCATTCCTTTGAGTCTTTTTATCATTTCTATTAGGAAACCCAGTGGAAGAGAATTTGGGCCCTTTTTCACTCTCCAGCTGATAAAACCGTGGCTGCGCTCTTGAGAATGTCATGGTCATTTCTACCGCCTACTCTACAGTTAGTCCCAGATGTTGGTGGAGCCATTTCTGGGTCTGGATGGGCAACTGCTCCAGATACACTTTGTTCATGTTCTCTTCTTTACTTGTTTCTTGTGGTTTAAGCCATTTGTCAGCCTCACTTTTGAATTTGAAGAACCGATTCTTGGGGGGGGTCGCCTTTCTTTCCTAAAGCTGATTCTGTAGGTTTCTTTGTCGACTCCTAATATGTCAAGGATGAGTTTATTAATGTTCTCATATTGGTTATCTCCCCTAGCATTTGCAGTCTGATACGTGACTTGGGATTCGCTGGTTAATAAAGGGGCTAAATAGAAGGGCCATCACTCAATGTGGCAGGCACTGGCACAGTCTGCTCTCTCAAAATTCAATTAGAGGGAGTCCAGGTCTTCCCCAGGATGGAGCTTCTGTAGAGATATGGTAGGTCCCAATGGAGTGGATCCTCTACCATGTGTTATTCCAGATGTTAACTGTAATTGATCTTCAGACACTTCACTCAAATGTTCAGCTTGGGGTTTTATATTATCCCGAAAAACCTCGCTGCTTGCTTTAGCAGAGGACATGTGAAGTTCCAACACCCACTCGAGTTTTTGCTGTCCCTGGACGAGTTGTTGAATTAGATTGGCCATCTTGTATCAGAGGATTAATGTGCCTGCATTCTCCACCAACGTGTCGTTTGGCATAAAAACACTTCGTATGAATTAGTTTAAAAAAAATATAAATATAGGTATCAACAGTTTTCTTGATAAGATTTCCGGTTTTGTAATTCGTTCAATCTTCTAAAGGTCTCTTACTTTTAATCATCTCACAGGACTCCAAAATAAACCTTCCTTGGTTCCTTTTGGTCAAAAAGTCCTTCAAAATGAAAGCTTTCGATGATATCCCCAGCTTCCGTTCAAGTCAAGCTTCTCCACATGAGTAATGAGTATTAGAGGTAACACCTCCCAAACCACCCTGCTGTCTGCCCTGCCACGACTGTAATCGGTCATGCACCTGCAATAGCCACGCTCCTCCGGGAAGCATGGCTGGTTGTAGCATCCTGCTAGAGGTTTCTCCAGTCGGGGGCACTGGTCTCCTTCTCACTCCATACTCCTGCAACCTAGGAGGTGTCACATGTTCTCCTTTGCTCCCGTGTGGAACACGTATTTTCGCTCTGCTGCCCACTTCCGCGCTCTTTCTTTCGGTGTTCTTTCTCTTCTCGAGAAAGTCTCCCCCTCCTCATTTCTCCGCCCTGTCTGTAGTCCTTTCTTACATTTTATCCTGTCCTCCTGGTTTGCCTGGCCTTGTCTTTTCTCTACCGTTACATCTGGTGGGCCTACTTCCTGAAAGAGTAAAATGTCTTCTCTTCTTTCTGTTTCAGGTATGCGTTGTGTCGTGGACCTGCAGCGCTGGAATCCCGGTAAGTCGCCACTCTGCTCCTCCTCGTTTACCTAGAGGGCTATGTGGGGTTACATTCCAGAATTCTCGTTCACCTTTTTCCTGTCTGGAACGTGGGATCACCTCAAATGTATTGACTGTGACAAGGACGAGAAGTACTGAGCACCAACACCCACCGACCATGCACGCAATCTAGGATTCATCCTCGACTCCTCCCTCTCCATGTCTAAGCAGGTCAACGCCATCTCCTCCTCCTGCTACAATACCCTCCGCATGCTCCGCAGGATCTACAAGTGG
Source organism: Lissotriton helveticus (assembly GCF_964261635.1). Lineage (NCBI taxonomy): Eukaryota > Metazoa > Chordata > Amphibia > Caudata > Salamandridae > Lissotriton > Lissotriton helveticus. Next base: position 953,287,474 of record NC_136059.1, on the reverse strand, counting down.
ATCCCGACCGAAACAAGAAGAACGGTAACACAGGCCCTCGTCAGCAGCAGACTGGACTATGGCAACGCACTCTATGCAGGAATCCCAGCCAAACACCTACAACGACTACAACACATCCAAAACGCCTCGATCCGACTGATCATCAACATCCCCTGCCGCAGCCACCTCACCCCCCACCTGAGAGACCAACACTGGCTCCCCGTCGACAAGGGGATCACCTTCAAGCTCCTCACCCACGCACACAAAGCACTCCACAACGCCGGACCAGCCTACCTGAACAGCAGACTCAGCTTCCACACCCCCACCTGCCAGCTCTGCCAGCCTCGCCCTCGCCGCTGTCCCCCGTATCCAACGAACAACCTCCGGTGGAAGATCCTTCTCCTACCTCGCCGCCAAGACCTGGAACACCCTCCCTACCCACATACGGCAGACCCAAGACCTACTCACCTTCAGAAGACTCCTCAATACCTGGCTCTTCAAGCAGTAGCACCACCCCCTCTCCCCTCAGCGCCTTGGGACCCTTACGGGTAAGTAGTGCGCTTTACAAGTACTCTGATAGATTGATTGAGAGTAATGAAGATTACCAGTAAGAAATTAGGGCATTTAAAAGTTCATGCAGAAACTTAAATCTCCACCTGAACATTCTTGTACATGTGCTTCAATTCACAAACATTGCCAGTGTTACACCTGGAAAGTAGCACAAGGCACAGGCTTCTAGGTGTATTGGGAGTATCATATAAGATCTCAGACTGCTCCTAGTTCCCCTGTGCAGTATTCAACATAGCATAGATTTAAGCAGGGGCGACTCCTCCATTAGGGCGGAGGAGCGTCGCCCCACTGCTTTCTAGCAGTGCCAGAAGCAGAAACATAAAATGGTATTTTAAATATCATTTTATGTTTCTGCTTCTTGGCTGTGTGAAAGCAGAACAGTATACCTGGTTGGGGTGGGTGGGCGGGCCAGGGAGGAGTGGCTTGCCCAATGCTTTGGACCCTGACTGTTTGGTCGGCCCTCTGGAGCCGACCAAACCAGTCATGCACACTCTGCATTTTCTCTATGTAGGCTGCAAGCAGCCTACATAGAGAAAATGGCCTCCCTACAGGTGCCTGGCTGAGCGCCTTCCACACCAATCACAATGCTGCCATTGCAGCATTATGATTAGCTTAGGGAAGGGGAGGGAGGATGCCCGCTTCCTGTTCCTGAAAAGCAGCAGGAAAACGCGGGACCTGCGGCCAGGAGCAGAGGCGGTGCTGGACCTGGTAATGTACATTTTTGTATTATTAAAGCCCCCTGCAAACACCCGCACAAACAACCGCACGAACACCCGCGTAATCCCAACCACCGGCAAGCCATGCTGGCTGTGACTGGTTCTAAGTAAAGGGTGACAGGCACCTGCATGGTTGCACGCTTGGACCCGTGCAGTAGAGTAAACAGTCTTTGCACCCATTCGGACAACAGTGTCCAGATTGTGCCCACTCATGTTGTGTTCCGTACCCCCTCCCCCATCATCTAGTGGTAACGGCGCAGGTAAAATGCACTAAAAGAGATATTTATTTGGGAAAATGCACAAGGTGTGTTTACATTTTTACCAGCTAGTGCATAAAACTCGAGACCAGCGCAAATGTTATTGTTGTAGTTAAAGGGTGTCTTTGCGCCTGCTGTAAACAGAAGGGGAAGTAACCCAACAAAAGCAAGGCCTGGCTGCTCCGTAGCAGGAGCCGTACCATTGCCCCCCGTGTTGAACTGTATTTTAAAATGACCCACATGACTCCATTTTGTGTTGCCATGCTCTCTTCAACCTGGTGAAGAATTGCTTTCCATGTCCCTGTTGAAACTTGCACAACCCTCCCCTCTCCTTGTGGTCGAGCCGATTGCGAGAAGCTGCCTGTGTGCCTCACCCCCGCCCAGTTGTGCCAGAGAGTCAGCCACATCCTGTCCATTGTTGGTAACTCAGCCTGTCACGACCAACTGTCCTGTGACCACATCATGTGGACAAGGAAGCACGAACTCACGACCAACTGCCCCGTGACCACACCATGTAGATAAGGAAGCACGAGGCTATGTACATTGTGCAATCAGAGACAGATGTCCCCTGGCCACAATTGCACCACACAAGACTGACGAAGAACTTGCCAGATGAGGAACTTATCGAAATAAGGAACTTGTATTGTGCAAATGGGTGTGGCTAGCGCTATAAATATGTGCGCGCTGCGGAGTAAAGCAGCAGTCTCCATAGAATTGTCTTTGTACCATTCTGGGACCCTGTCCTTAGCTCGAGCTAATAAATAACTTACTTCCCTCCATGGCTGGTTGTCCTGGTCTCTTTAGTAATGTATGATTTATGCAAGAAGAACCCGTAGATTCTAGGTGTCCCATGCACTGCTGGCTTTGACTCCTAGTGGGGAGGGGTCTCCAACAAGCCGGTTCTACACCCCGATCCATTACTGACAGTGCTCACTAGTGCACCAGACTTGATCACTTCTTCCCCAAGTCTTAGGTGTGACATGCTCATGAACCAGCAGGAGTTAGACGGGATTACTCTAAGGCCGGATTCAGCGGCTGTGATTCACTTGAAAGATGTCCTGGAAATTCAGAAGCAGCTCACTGGCTGCCCTCCTTGCTGCTAGTGACATATCAGTCCTGTTCAACAATGAATAGTGAGTCTGTGTGAGCGTAGAGTGAGTTGTGTGGCTGTTTGAGTACACTGCATGAGCTGTATGCTTTCTTGAGTGAGGGTTGAGTGGTGTGAACACACTGGATGAGTGGTGTGCCCTTCTAAGGGCAGGGTGAGCAGTCTACTTTTGTGAGTGTAGGGAGAGCGAAAGAGTGTGCATCTTTGAGTTCCGGGCAGCGAAGGGTGAGTGATGTCTGTGTGAGTGCAGGTTGAGTAGTGTGCCTGTGTGAGTCCAGGGTGAGTGATGTGGATGGGTGAATGCAGTCTTAGTGATGTCTCGGGTAAGGGTGAGTAATGGGTCTAGGAGTGCAGGGTGAATAGTGTGCCTATGTGAATGGAGGGAGAGTGATGTGTCTGTGCAAGTGCAAAGAGAGTGGTGATTTAAATTGAGCTCGCTTGCGCTTTATATTCAACTCAAATTTTTCTGGCTCACCACTTTTAAAAGAAACCAACCACCACTGGATTTAAGGACAATTAGAACAAAATCAGCTGTGAAAATACATTTTTTGCTGGGTTTTTTTTGTCTAAAAAACATTTTTCTCTGTGGAGAAGGTCTGTTCTCTACACCCACACCCCAATCTGAGTGTGAACCGTTTCCCCATTCTGGAGGAGAGTTAACCAAACCCTTGGTTTGAATAAATCAATGACCATTCACAGGGCATGGCGAGATTGGATCTGAGTTTTTGAATGCCTACAAACTTATGCTTCAGGGCATTCACACACTTATATGACAATCCACATCTTATAATGCCAACATCTCGCTTCGCTAGGATTTGTTGCTGCATATTTCTCCATGTCATGGCAGAGAAATTCATACTAGTACCTGCATTTGCGCTAATCAGAATTTTTTTTTCTGATTCCTAGCAGGTGTAAATTGAGGAATTTGCAACTGTAAACGTGGCTGAAAATACCCTTGTGAATTATACCCAGTGTTTCTAAAATGTATGGGGCATATTATCAAGAACGGCGTTAAAAATTATCGCCGGTTTAACGGCAGAACATTGGCGCTAAAGCGGCCATAATGGGCTTGATAATATGCCCTTGAGAATTCCAATAGAAGTCCATGTTCTGGTGTGAACATGGGGTTCTATTGGAATTCTCCAGGGCATATTATCAAGCCCATTATCGCCGCTTTAGCGGAAGTTTTCTGCCGCTAAACCGACAATAATTTTAACGTCGTTCTTGATAATATGCCCCTATAATTTTTGTACACTGGATAACTTTACTCCAGAATGAAAGTTCGCCTGGAGTTAATAGTAGTAAATACACAATTTTTGTCATTTGCCAGCCTCATAACTGATCTGTCGCATCATCAATTTAAACAAATTCCCAAAGCTGAAAAGCAGTGTCACATCTAGGAAGAATGCATGTTAAATACTGTTCTCTAAATCCCATTTCTTCAAGTGGAATCACGGCATATGGAAAATTGGTGAATATTGCCATCTGCTGGGTGACTAAGTGATAACAAGGTTTTCGACAGTTCTTAATTTTTCTGTGTTCAGGGTAAAAATGAGCAGGAACTCAGTGACTGCTAATTTTTTCACAGCACCAAATTTCCCTCACCACGGGTAACTGTCCTCAATTAAAGGGGAGGCTGCGCAGAGAATGGCAGGCTGGTAGCAGACGTCAATACAGCAGTACAAGCACCCCCATTGTGATCTTCCTGTTCTACATAGCTACCCTGCAAGGTCGACTGGCTTAAAGAGTATTTGCCAGAAGGCCTACTACGGCTGTGGGGTGACTGGAAACCTTTCAAGTGAGAAGGAAGTCATTGTTGCCAAGGTTTCAGATTGCTCTGTGTGACATTTTCAAAATTTCAGTGTAATTTTGAGTGACATTTCAACGACTATGATACTTTGGGGCAGATTTACAAGCCCCTAGCGCCACTTTTGCGTCACTTTTTGCATGGGAAAAGTGACGCAAATGTGGTGCAAGGGGCTTGTAAATCTGCCCCTTACTTGAGAGCGAAATCAGTATGGCTCTACTCAGTACTTTAGAACCCCATTCCCAATATGAACCAACCTGCTCCACCCAGTGCATTCAAACACCACACAGCCATTAGAACTAACTCCATTCATATCCACCGTAGCCAACCTGCCCCTTCCCAGTCCATCTTAACCCTATTCACATCCACAGTGTTCAGCTCACCTGTGCTAAGCAAGACTCAGCGGGTTGAGATGGGGCTAGGGGCCATCGGCATTGCTTTGCTGATTATTGAAGGAGAGAGTACGGACCCGACCTTTTAGGACTGGCCTCGGATTGCACCATGCTCCATTATTGCTATTGTATGCAGTCTTTGGTCTGTGTCAGCAGAGAGGGGCTGCTGCCTGTGTGACCTAGGGGCTGCACTGGGTCCGAGTCCTATTGTAAGCTAATGTAAGTCACAGCTGACTGTCCCCTGGGCCGTGATGGTGACCCTGGTGCCTGTGCATTGTAACTGTGTCATCTGATTGAAAAAGGGCATGTTGTGAGCGGTTGTTCAGTCAACAAGTGAACAAAATTCAGCAAAATTAATCTGCCTGGGAGGCTGCAGTGGACTGAGGAAATGAGCAGGTAAGATTTTAATTAAATTATTTCATATTGCCATCCTGGGCTGCGCCTCACTTTCTCAGTTTCCAGCACAGTCTATCAAGCGCCTGCAAGTGACAGGCATGGCTGCATTGGAAATAGCATTGTTATGTTATGTTATGTTATAATTGTTTATATAGCGCATGGCTACCCCAACAACAGGGCGTCCCAGCGCTTACGGACATGCCAAATTACAGAACGGGCAGAATGGAGGCGACAGAGTGTCAATCACAGGGGAACCCTAGACAGAAGAAAACAGCCAGGTTTTAATGTGTTTTCGAAAAAGTAGATGGTTAGTAGTGGTACGCACACTTAAAGGGATAGAGTTCCAGAGTTTTGGGGCCAAGTACCTGAATGACCGGCCCCCGGCTCTGCACCTCCGGATCTTAATGGTACGGGCAAGAGAAAGGTCCGCAGAGCGGAGAGCACGCAACGGGACATAGAAGGAGCAAAGTCCCTGCAAAATTTGAGGGCCAAGGCAGTAGAGCATGTTATGAATGAGACAGAGGGTTTTAAATTGAATACGTTGTTTGACAGGCAGCCAGTGCAGCTTACGCAGAACCTGGGAGGTATGGCAGCGTTTCGGCAGTCCGAACAGAATATGGGCAGCAGCGTTCTGATCCTTTTGCAGTCTGTTAGTGACTGTCAAGTTGGAACCAAGCATAAGGGCATTACAATAGTCTAGATGGGATAAGACCATAGCCTGAACGATTGTCTGATGGATGGAGGGTTCAAAGAAGCCAAGAATGGGTTTAATAGAGCGTAGGCGGCCGTAGCAAGTGCCAGCCACTCTTTTGGCATGCGATTCAAGGGTGAGAGAGTTGTCTATAATCACACCCAAATTTTTAACTTCCTTCTTGGGAGTAGGAGGCGGGCCCAGTGTAGGGGGCCACCACTGCTCATCCCACTTCTGTGTGTCACTGCCAATAAGGAGAACCTCAGTTTTAGATGAATTCAACTGGAGGCAGTTCTCTGTTAGCCAGCTGGAAATGGCCAAGATGTCTTCTTGAAATTTGGCTTGGTCCCCCACGGTGTCATTGGATAAGGTAAAAATCAATTGCGTGTCGTCCGCGTAAGAAATTAATTTGATGTTACGTTCCCTGGCCAGCATGGCCAAGGGGCGGACATACACGTTAAACAACGTGGGGCTGAGAGCAGAACCCTGTGGGACACCGCAGCCTAAGGGGAATCTGCTGGATGAGTACGACGGAGCGTGGACCTGGAAGGAACGGTCGGATAGAAATGACACGAACCAATCCAGAGCTCCGTCTCCGACACCAATCTCCCATAGTCTCCCAAGGAGGATCCCATGGGAGACCGTGTAGAACGCCGCACTCAAATCCAGCAGGACCACAGCTGAGGCGCTACCCATGTCCTGTACCGCCCTTAGATGTTCCATAACGGCCAGTAGGGCCAATTCCGTGCTATGTTTGGCGCGGAATCCATTCTGAGATTCTTCCAAAATCCCATTCATCTCCAAAAAACCTGTCAAGATGGTATTCACATGTGCTTCCGCCACTTTAGCCAAGTACGGAAGTAAGGAGATAGGTCGAAAACTTTCATGCTTGGAAGGGTCCAGGGTAGATTTTTTTAACAGGGGGACAACCTTGGCATGTTTCCAAGATTTAGGAATAGTGGCTGACTGAAGAGATCTATTAATCAACTTCCGCCCTTCAGTTATGATGGAGTCCTGGAAAAGTCTGAACATCTCTGGTTTAACAGGATCTTCCGGAGACCCAGACTTGATTTTTAAGGCCAGGAGCTCCATGTCTGTCTGTGAGATGAGTGGAAGGGTTAGGAGTGAATAGGGGAGGTCCGGTGGGTCTATGATAGGTCTAGAAATCATAGAAGAACCCCCGGAGTTGAATGAGTTGTAGATCCCTTGGACTTTGTTGGCAAAAAAGCAGGCGAGCTCATCGCACTGTGAGTCTGACACTATTGTATTATTAGTCCCCTCAGGTGACTTAGTCATCTCCTTTACCAGCGCGAAGATAGTTTTAGCGCGATTAGTGCTGGAGTTGATTAGATCCGTGTAATAGCTGGCATTGGTCTTTTTTATGAGCCTATGATAGGCTTTTGTGGCGGTTCTAAAGTTGGTTTTAGCCAAAGGGTCATAAGATCGCCTCCAAATACGCTCAAGTACCTTACATTGCTTTTTTTTAATTGTAAGTGCCTCGCAGTACCATGGATGGGACTGTTCGCGTTTGGGCCTCGACATTTTCTTGGGGATAAAGTGATCCAAGGACTTATTGATCCATTCTCTATAGGCTAAATCAGCCTTCTCCAGATTGCCAGACCAGTCTGGACGGGAATTTATTAGTCTGGCCTCACACGGGGCACCCTCAAGTTTATGCCATGGGCGCCTCCAGAGAGGGGGAGGAAGCTTTTCTCTAGAGCTGGCTGGGGTTTTAATGGAAATCTGCACCAGGAAATGATCCGTCCAGCTAAGAGGGCTGGGGGTAGAGGCTGGAATTCCCTGGATGTTCGAGAACACCGGGTGTAACAGGTGTCCTGCCAGATGAGAGGGCCCTTCAACCAGCTGACATAGTTGGCAGGCTTCTAGGTCTCCCAAGAACTTCAGTATGGCCGGGGACTCACGGGACTCAAGGTGGAGGTTGAAGTCCCCCAGTATGCTGAAGTTAGCTGACTGCAAAGTAAGTGCTGAAACAGTTGAAACTAATGACTCCTGGAAGGGGCGCTCGCTGGCCCGGGGGGGGGGGGGCGGTATATCAAAAGCCCAGTGAGGATGAAGATGTCAGAGAACCTCAGCTTAAATAGAGCGCTTTCACAGTTGGCTATATTTGTGGGGGAGAGAGTACAGGAATAGATGGTTTTAAAGATCACGGCCAGTCCCCCACCCCTTCCTTTGGGTCTATTTTGGGTTTGAATAAGATAGCCAGGGGGAGGGCTAAAGCTGAGATAGCTAGTGAATACTTAGTTAACCACGTTTCCGTTAAAAATAGCAGATCAGGAGAACAATCCGTAAGGAGCTCATAGACATCCTCATGGTGTTTAGCTAGGGACCTGCAGTTGAGGCTCAGTATCTGTAGGCTCGCAGTAGTTTTTTCCACTGCGGTTGTAGCCGGTGGAGTGAGGACAACCTCCGTGGCCTCAAAGCCGCAGTGGTCACATCGCAAATATTGTGAGCCTGGGTGCCACAAATGAGCCGCACAGGCCGACTGACATTGAAGAGCGAGCAACTCCTCCCGAGCAAACGGGGCCATTCAGAATGACTGTCGGACCAGGGGTCCTGGCGACGGACCAGCACGGAGGGGCGCAGACGGGCTCGCCTTTGGCGAGCCTTCGGCAAACCGCCGGCGGTCCGCAGCGCTCGTCCGCTCCGCGGGGGGGAGATGGTGTGGCCTAAGAAGGCACCGGTCCCGCCTCTAACGAGAATGCTACGCCCACAGGGGTCAGGCAAAGGTCAAAAACGCCCTCCACACAACCGGCACCAGCCGTGATGGACCAAGGCGGCAACGGAATTAAAGGTACAGTGAGCTCCAATAGTACACAGTTAAAAACAAGCAGTTTTATCAGGCTAGAATCAGGGTTGTTTAAAAATAATAGTTAGCATACACACACTCGTCGCTGCGGCGCCTATTAACTCAGGCGCGTCCGCTGCGCGGGGGAGATGGTGTGGCCTAAGAAGGCACCGGTCCCGCCTCTAACGAGAATGCTACGCCCACAGGGGTCGGGCAAAGGTCGAAAACGCCCTCCACACAACCGGCACCAGCCGTGATGGACCAAGGCGGCGACCGGATTAAAGGTACAGTGAGCTCCAATAGTACACAGTTAAAAACAAGCAGTTTTATCAGGCTAGAATCAGGGTTGTTTAAAAATAACAGTTAGCATACGTGTGCTTTGTTTATTTAAATCTTACAGTGCTGGGATAGTTTTAGCAAGGACCTTGGTGTGCACAACCTGCGTTACGACCACCGTCCTTAGGTCGCTTCATCACCATGTCTGGTATGCGTATGGGTGGACAGGGTTTACCATCAACATACCCGTGTTCTCACCTGTGAATTTTAAAGATGCCAGCAGCCCGCTGCAACGACTCTCCTGCCCGGGCCAGGCTGTGGGCAGTGGCTACGGTCCAGGATGCGATGACTCGTGCAGGCCATCTGCTAAACTTGAAGTAGCACCACCCCTGCGGCGGCCGCATTCTGGGTCGGGTCGCAGGCGGTCATAGTCATATTAAGGCCAGCGGGCCGACACAACAATTATGCCTGGTGCCACTGCCAAATGTAAACTGACTGTCGTGCTGCACGCTCGCACCGTGGGTGGCACGGCGCCTATAGCTAGCTGCATAGTCAGTCTCAGTTTATTGGACATTGGGCACAGGGAAAGTCACGCAGACACTGACTCACTCATGTTGTCATGTGAGGTCAGTGAAGATGAATGCGGTGCCAGCCCACTACGGGTGAAGATGTTACATTGTAACCCTAAAACCAGCCCAAAGCACAAGCAGTGCTGACCAGGCTCTGCTAGCTTTTTATAAGTAGCGTAATTACCAGCTGGCACTGAGCTTGACATCGGAAGAGGCTTTATAAATGCGTGTCTACGGATTTCAGTGCGGTGATGTGGACCAACACAGTGAAATGCGTTAGTCTAACACCTTATATGTGGTACTTGGCGGGGCTGGGAAATCGCCTGGAATTCTTGTTTAACATGCATTCACAGCGGATTTATGGGGTGGGTGAAGAGATAACAATCCTGGGGATTCTCTAGGGAGCAGAGGGCTAAAGGCTACCACCATCTCTGAGCTGTCCCTCACCACCTTCCTCCTCCTATGCCAGGCCATAAGAATCGAGTGAGTACTTACACGAGGACAGTTTGGTGGGCTGCTTTCTTTAGCTCATCTGATTGATGCTATCATGAGGTCCGCTAGCACCTGGTAATTGGTGGTTAGGTGGAGGCGATGGTACCTTGGCCATGAATGTGTACTTCAGAGGTGGCTGAGCGATGCCCCACTGCTCGTAGAGGAAAAGGAAAAATAAAATGGTAGTAATACAATGTTATCTTCATTTTAGTTTTCTGTACTGAGGCAGTTTTGTTTACCATACGGGGCGGGGTGGGATGGGGCTGGCTGTCATCACAACCAGCAGGGGGAAGTGTGGTTGGTGTACTTAAGTGAGCATGATGGTTTGGCCGGCCCTCTTGCGCCGGCCAAACAGTTGTGTGCACTTAGCATGAAGAGGTGTGGCGCCGCGGCTAGGGCGACTGACTCCGGAATCTGGGGATCACGGTTTGATCCCCGGCACCGGCGGCAGATTAGCCCAGCACCTTGTGACTCTGGGAAATAGCTTGCTTAATCTTCCCGACAGCCTCCAGCGCCTAGAGACCCTTACGGGTGATTGTGCGCTTTACAAATGTGGATTATTATTATTATTATGTTCTCCACCGGGCTGTATTGCACAGCTGGGTGGAGAACATGCACAGGCTCCCACTCCCTGTCTGAGCACAGAACCAGGCCGCCCAGACCAATCACAATGTTGCTGTCCTGCTGGTGACAGCAGCGTTGTGATTGGCTTAGGGGAGTCTGGGAGGTGTTCAAGACTTTCTTGACCTCATCGACTATTGTCTTGTTCCTGAGGTTGAAGATGTGAGAGTTCATGATGGAAATTGTGACTTGAGTTGTGAGAGGGTCCCAGTGCGTGAACAGCTGTTTGGGGTTTGTGGTCGTGTTCGTGAGCAGGCGGATTTGGTTGGGGTTTGAAGTTTTCGTAGATGACTTAGGTCTTGTTGTGGAATAAGTCCTCTAGTGTGTCACACAGTTCTTGGGAGGGAGTTATACTGTGCTTGGCAGCTGTAGGGGTTGGTGAACTCTTTCAAAATGGCAAAGAGCTCTTTGCTGAGGTTTGTGCTGGCTGTGGTCTACTAAGTTGTTCTTCTGTGTTTATTTCAGGAGGCACTGGTACTGGTTGAGCACTGTTTTGAAGGTATTATGGATTCCTGTGACTTTGCTGGTCCGCCATTTCCTTTCCAGTTGCCGACAGTTGAATTTGTTGGCTTTCAGCTCCATGGTGAACTAGCTACCTGAGCTGTTCATAGCCCAGTGTTGGGTTGGCTCTCTGGGTGCAGTCTGATACCCTCCATCAATGGCGCACTTCATCTGTCGATACTGACTTCCAGCCCAGCTGTCAAGTCATATCCTCAAACATGCTGATTGCTCACACATCCATGCAACAGACTTCTACATTACACTGCCCATTTGTGCCTTCCCCCCTTTGTGGTGTGCTGGGAGCTACCAAACAATAGATGAGACCCCGCTTAAGAGGTCTGCACCGAGTCTTGTAACTCCACAATCTGTTACCACGATTCACTACTTCCTCTGCATTGTGAAAATTCCCAGGAAGACTTACCCTGCACTTGCTGGCTGAAAACTTGATTTTGCACATGGCACATCTGGTGATTCATCCTAACTGTGAGTCAGTGTGACTATATTGCAATGCACACTGGCACTCCCGTGACATTCTTTTGTATTTGTCTTAATCATCTAATGTTTGGGCGAAGCAAAAACACTGAAGACACCTTGCTGCTATGATCCTCTTGGACAACTAACCACTAAAAAACAAACCACTTCACTGCCTGTGCGAAAAGGGGGTACCCTGTTTACTTCAGCTACTAACAGGATACTACAAAATTGGACAGTTCAAAGGGAAGTTCAAGCTCTCTAAAAGGGGCAGGTTCTTTCAGCTCGTAAGCAGATCATGAGATTTCTCTCAAACAGGTATTAATAAGCTAGGCCCTGTGATTTTCTTCAGGTTAGGATCAATTCCCAGCCATTTGGAAGACCCTTATTAGTACACTTGAGGAGTAGAAGTTACTGCTGGTCTGAGGATGACTTGGGAATGCATTATGATATCTTACCTTTGTTACTTGTCTCCTGTTGTGGGTTTCTGAACTGAGAGGGATGCTCCTCAAATCAGAGTCTTTCAGGTATGAAGCTGACATCACAACACCATGGCCAGTGGCCTGTCAGCCACTGTGAACTCCTGCACATCAAGCATGATGATCACCAGCATTCAACGTCACTTTGCAAGACAGGTATGTGTGACCCCCATTGAAGCGCCCAAGCTCATTGGCCCATCCCCAAAAGTGAGTCCCTCCACCTATCAAAAGCTGCGGACCAGGATTTTGCGATCCTCCTCGATGATTGTGGGAGGCCAAGAGAGAACTCTCACTATCTGGAGAACCAGTGATCAAGTTTGTTGCTGTATAACAATATCTCAAAATGTAACACTAGGGGAGTCAGATATACTGGTATGTAGAATAGATTACGAGGAAGGAAAAAATGGGAGAGTCACTTAAAGTTTTTCAAAAGTGCACATGGGATCATATATTTAGAAAAAGGTTGGTACAGTTGTAACAGCACTCTAAGCATGAAATGCGTAGGCAGCCCAACTTGGACTTGGTGCACAATTGTGCTAGTGACACGAATATGTGGCGACGCAAGTGACAAGGTGAGAACATCGGAATGGCGCATAGTGACAACAAGTGAGATAATATATACAAGTGACTGTGTGGTTCAGCACGGTTTGATTCACAAAGGTTGCATAGTAATGGATGGGAGCGATTTAGGTGGAACCACACGAAGTAGAGGTGCCGTCAATTGCGCTGTGGGGTCGAGGACCTTTTGATCCTATGAATTCAGGATCATCTTCAGAACAGGGCTGCTGTTTGTGGAAGTGCTGTCAGTGGGGGTACAAAGGACACAACCGTGGCGGTTAATGGCCGACAGACGCGCCGCTCCCCACCGCGTGGATTCATTCTTCGCTTGCGGCCAGCAGGATCCGATACGCTCGCCACCGATGGACGAGGACTCTGACCCACCGGCCGCCGGCCGCCGGGATAGCCTGCCTCACTCCCATGGCGCCCAACCCGCACTCCTCTCTGCCCCTCCAGGGCCCCCACTCATAGGCTCATGCCCATATCCACTGACGTAGGATCCACCACTCCACGCGGAACAGTACGTCACCTACATCATGAGCACAATTGTGCACCTTTACGTGAGTCTCCCATTTTTTCCTTCCTCGTAATGTATTCTACATACCAGTATATCTGACTCCCCCCTAGTGTTACCTTTTGAGATATTGTTGTCTTTTATCGTATAATCACCCAGATCTCAATTGGTTTATGGGTTATACTCCTGTGGTTTTTTCAAGTTTGTTGCTGAGCACTGCAGCTACAAGCCATTTTCTGCAACCACACAGCATTGGCAAATCTTTCCCAGGGCAATGTTCATAAGAAGAACTTGTGCCACCTGCAAAGGCTGCACCACACCACGAGGCCTCAAGCATCCACTCCAAGAACTGTGCAATGATCATCAGCCCTTCTAGGTCATAGTTATTTTCATTAAAGAACATAACTTTAACTTCCCTGTATTTCCTACTTGTGCCAATGACATGCAACTCATACTCCCCATCTCGGATAAGACCAGCCTCCCAAGAAACAAGTTGACCGCCTGCATGACCAAAGTCGCTAACTGGATGAAAGCCAACTGTCTCAAGCTCAACACCAACAATACAAAAGTAGTGATCTTCGGCAAACACAACTCACCATGGAACTCCAACTGGTGGCCAGCTGAGTTCATACTCACACCCACACCCAGCACCCATGCCGGGAACTACAGAATAATCATCAACAGCAAACTGGACATGACCGCACAAGTCATCTATGTCACTACATCCTGCTTCTGCACCCTGAGGATGCTGAGAAAGATCTTCAAATGCTCCCAAGCAACGCTAGAAAAAACATCTCTCATGCCCTCTTCACCAGCAAGTTGGGCTCCAGGAACACCCTTTATGCTGGGATTACCAAGCAACTCACTAGAAGACATACTCAAGGCACTACACAACTTGGGTCCCACCTACCTGAACAGTCACATCTCCTTCTACCAACCACCCTGACCTGCCACTCCACAGGGCTTCTACTTACACATCTCATGCATACACAAAACCAGATCAGGAGGACAGGTGTTCTATTACATCACTCCTAGAGTGTGGAATGGCCTCCCACTCCACACCAGAGTCTCATTTCTCTTCTTGAATTCAACAAAAAACTGAAGACCTGACTTTTCAATTAAGACCTGCCTCTTCAATTAATAAATCACCATAGGCAGGGCTAGGCACACACTCCTGCTCAGCGCCAGGATACCCTCGTAAGTGGTAGTGTACTTTAAAAATGCACATAAATAAAGAAATACATATTTTAAAATCTCTGACTCAGTATTTATTTTATTATGTAAGATCATTATGTCGAACAATATAGGAGTTCAAAACTTCATGTGGGAAGTTTTTAACACTATCTTTTTACAGTCAGAAATATCTGTTATCCACTTGGAATTAAATAGTTCCTGAGGCACACTAGGAATTAAAGATACAATTCAGTAACCACAGAATTATTTCTAAGATCGCTTTTAGTTTGACATTTTGAGGAATTGATCTAGCATGGAGCATCCGTAGCAATTAGTAAGCCATTTTAATGTGTTTCTTAGTAGCGTTTAGAGTAATATTTATTATAGACTGTTACTAATTCCACATTCAATAAAATTACATTATAGACCAAGGGTCTTCAAGAAAAAACATTTCTTAATTTTTGGTTTGAGTGTTCTCTCCCCATCTGGCAAGTACATGTGTTGTTTCATGATCTCTCCTAGACAGCTGCGTCATGGGCAAATATAACTTCTCCATCAGTACCAGAGGGACCCACCTATTAACATCTCTCAATTTGTATGCTTTGGTGAGTTTCACCAGCCAGGACCTCAGATCTAAATTAGAAACAGTGGCTTCTTCTCTGTCCAATCCACAAATATAAACTGGAAATTAACTACTGATATACACTGAGGCACTTATCACAGATTTGTATGGGTCACAAACTCAGACTGAATATGTTGTTTCACATTATTTTGCTCAAGATACCATTAGCTCCACGACAGCACCACCCCTAACATCACCTTCCTAACCAAGAGCTGGACGAATGCCGCCTCGCGACCTGACAACGCGATCTCCATCCCTAAAGGCTACAAGATTACCTGGAAGGACTGCCTATATCGCTCTGGGGGAGGCATCACCATAGCTCACAAAGCCAACCTTCGTCTGAGCACCTATATTGACGGGCCCACAGACCTGATGGAACACCTCCAAACCAGATACAGACCAACCCGTCCACCACCCTCCAAGGAACCCTCATCTACAGACCTCCCAGACCCTGCACACCTTTCTCCAACTCATCACAGACATCATCTCCCCACCAGCCATCACCTCCACCAACTACACTGTGCTGGGAGACCTCAACTTCCACCTCGACAACTGCCAAGACCCCAACTCCACCTTCCTCATGGACATTTCCAAAGCATCTGAGTCAAACAAATCGTATCAGAACCAATGCACTGAGCAGGACACACCCTCGATCCCATCTTCACAGCAGGAAACTCCATCATCTTCAGCCACACGTCCGAACTCCCATGGATGGACCACTGCTGCGTCCACTTCACATTCAGAACAAACATCTCCGGCAGACTCGCACACCAGATTCAGTGCAGGAATTGGAACAAGATCTCCAATGACCATCTCGACGCCTCTATCAGCAGCTCCGCTATCACAACCACAGACGACGACCCTACCACCGCTCTTACCCTACACAACTGGATCACCAGCTTCACCAACAGCATTGCCCCCTCAAGAACACGTCCAACCCACACATCAAGAAAGCCAGCTGGCTCTCCACCGATGTCCAAGAGTCCAGACGAATCGGCAGACACCTCGAAAAGCTGTGGAGGAACTCCAAAACCCCTGCTGACCTTGAAAACTTCAGAGCAGCCACTCATCAGACACTCGAGGAAAAAAAGCTCTGCAGAACAGAATCTCCACCGATGCACACAAAAACAAGGAACTCTGCATCATCAAAGATTTTACCCAACGCAACAGTGAGACTACTGTCATCCCACCCTCCCAGGACCTCTGCGACAGGCTCAGCGCCTTCTTCCATCACAAAATTAAGACCATTTCTGACGACTTCGATGACAACAACCCACCACTCCCCACACCACGCAGCCAACACTGGACAACTGGCCCCCCCTCAACATCGAAGACACCCTAAAGAATATGAAGACAACCCACTCCGGGGCCCCCACAGACTCCTGCCCCCACACATCTACCACAGAACTGCAGGCATCATTTCCCCCGGGCTTCAACAAATCATCAACCATTCCATCAAGACCTCCTCCTTCCCTGACGGCTGGAAACACGCCTTGATCAACCCTCTCCTGAAAAAAAACTTAGTGGACCACAGACCGATATCCGTCCTCCCATATCCAGGTAAAGTCATGGAAAAAGCAGTCAACAGTCAACTCGCCTCCTTCATAATAGAAAACATCCTCGACCCCTCCCAATAAGGCTTTAGGAAAAATCACAGCACCAAGATCGCCCATCTTGCCACGACAGACGACATCCACTCCCTCCTCAACAGAGGAGAGACTGTGGTCCTCATCCTCCTGGACCTGTCTGCCACCTTCGACACAGTCTCACACCGCATCCTGGCCAGCAGACTCCACGACGCAAGAATCCGGAACAAGGCCCTTGATGGGATCCGCTCATTCCTCTTCGGCAGTACGCAGAGGGTCAGACACCCTCCTTTCCTCTCAGACCCCACAAAGACCACCTGCAGAGTGCCCCAAGGATCCTCCATCAGCCCCACCCTGTTCAACAGCTACATGGCCCACTCGCATCCATTGTCAAATCACATGGACTCAACATAGTACCTTGCACAGACAACACCTAACTCATCCTCTCCCTATCCAACGAACCCAGCATCTCCAAAGACAACTTCCAAGAAGGAATGGAAGCAGTCACCAGGTGGATGAAGAACAGCTGCCTAAAACTCAACACGGACAAAACAGAAGTGCTCATCATGGGCCCACACCCTGATGCCTAGACCGACATCTGGTGGTCCCCTGCCCTCTGGAACCCTCCCTCCCCCACCGACCATGCGCGCAACCTCAGAATCAACCTGGACTCCGAACTCAAAATGGACCGCTAGATCAACTTTGCCACCTTCTCCTGCTACCACACCCTCTACCTACTCCGGAAGACCTTCAACTGGATTCCCCTTGAACACAGGAAAACCCTCACCCACGCCCTTGTCAGCAGCACATTGGACTAAAGCAATGCACTCTACGCTGGGATCAACAAGAACCTCACCCGGGAACTCCAATACATCCAGAATTCTGCCGCCAGACTAGTCCCCAACCTACAGCCCCACTGCCACATCAGCCACCACCTATGGTCACTAAACTGGCTGCCCATCGAGAAGAGAATCACCTTCAAGCTTCTTGCCCACAAGTCCCTCCATAACACCAGACCCGCCTACATAAACTACCACCCCATGTTCCACGCACCCCAAAGATCCCTCCGCTCAGCCCAGCTCTCTCTTGCGACAGTACACGCATCAATAAATCCAGAACAGGAGGAAGCTCTGTCTCCCTCCTCGTGGCCAAGTCATGGTAAACCCTCCCTCTCCACCTCAAACAGACACCTACACTCTCCAAGTTCTTGAATGACCTCAAGACCTGGCTCTTCGGAGAATCACTGTGATCACCCAGATGCTGCGCGCCCTCATCAGTGGCTTGAGACCCTTCGGGTGAGTAGCTGCGCTTCACCAACCCATGATTGATTAGTTCTAATCACATATGTTGTGTCCATAGCTATTTTCAAAAACCACAATTTGGGTAGCAAAAGAATGAAACTTTTTCCTTATCTCCTTTCATAGTGCTTGGATGTATTAGCAGCATGATAAAGTATGGATCATCTTCCTGGACCCATGGAGATAGGTGGAACTCAAGGAGGAAAAAGAGGAGTGGGGAAGTATCTACAGAGACTGCTGTGAAAAATGTTTTTGAAAAAGCACCGGGTCAATAGTTAGAGAATGAAGATGTTGGGTGATGGCATGCCTTGGACTACACTTAGGGGTCGATTCCGATTCAGGAAAAAAAACGTCCATACACTTTGTATCCGGAGCCCTCTCCGTACGAATCGTACCCGTCCGGCCGAGTCGCGAAGTACGATCCGTATTCCGTGAATCCATCCGAATCGTCAGGATCCGTACGTATTGCAAGGCTGAAACCGTGAACCGTACGACTCATACACATACCATACGACTCGTACACATGCCGTACGACCCGACGAGTACGATCCGGACTGGGGTATGAGGACGCGATTCGTACGTCCACGTCAGGTAAGGGCGAGTCGTACGGAAAGCACACAAACACATGCACACCGTATGGTCCGTACCCCCCATAATCACAGGGGTACGCATTGTACCCCTGTGATCATGGGGTGTACGAGCCGTACCCCCATTGTACGATCGGTGTATGAGCCGTACCCCCATTGTACGACCAGTGTATGAGCCGTAACCCCATTGTACGATCGGTGTACGAGCCGTAGCCGTACCCCCATAATACGATCAGTGTACGAGCCGTACCCCCATTGTACGATGGGTGTACAGCTCGTACACCGATCGTACAATGGGGGTACGGCTCGTACACCGATCGTACATGGGGTACGGCTCGTACACCGATCGTACAATGTAGAATGGGGATACGACTCGTACACCGATCGTACAATGGGGGTACGGCTCGTACACCGATCGTACATGGGGTACAGCTCATACACACATCATACAATGGGGTTACAGCTCGTACACTGATCGTACAATGGAGGTACGGCTCGTACACCGATCGTACAATGGGGGTACAGCTCATACTCCGATCGTACAATGGGGGTAGGGCTCGTACACCGATCGTATAATGGGGGTACGGCTCACACACCGATCGCACATGGGGTACGGCTCGTACACTGATCGTGCAATGGGGGTACGGCTCAAACACCCCATGATCGCAGGGGTATGGTGCGTACCCCTGCGATCATGGGGGGTACGCACCATACCCGGGGGGGCCGTCCTGTACCTATTTCGGCGCGAACTCTGCTTTTACGGCTGTTTTCAGCTCCCGTAGAAAAAGGGTCGTACGGTGTGTACCCGACACGTATCGTACTTGCTGGGTCATAAAAACCAGCCGCGAACCGTACAGATGTCGCGTACAGCAGGTTCAGAGGGAGAATCGTACGGAGATTAGAGTCGTACGGTGTCTTGTACGACTCGTACGGAGTACGGCTCCTGGAACGAATCGTACTTCGTGGTACGTACGGGACGTTTACAGGTACGATTCGTACGGGGAAAAAACGCTCCATACGACGATTCGGAGCGCTTTTTACCGGATCGGAATCGACCCCATAGTGTGACCGAATCTATGACAAAATATCGAATACAAAAATATCTACATACATAAATATCGCAACATAAATATCGATTACAACAATATCGACATCCTATCTCTAACAAGGTAAGTACAAAAATATCGAAAAAAATATATAGATGTCAAAAATATCGTTTTAAAAAAATATTGTTTTTTAAATAAAAAAATGGAATATTAATCAAATAATACTTATAAATGTAATGAACATAGTTAAAAATATATTATAATATTTAAAATTAATAAATTATGTAATAAAAACAACTAATAATAAAGATATAATACATAATATATTCTTCATTAATTATAATTTTAATAACTTATAAATAAATGAAAATATAATAAATTACAAATAAATTTATATACATAAAATAATAACATAAATAACAATTAATTAAAATGTAAAACAAATTTAAAAAAGTAAGTAAATGTTGGATAGCGTAGGGGTAAAAATTACTATTCCCACTCCAGAGGGTGCAACAGTAGGGAAAGAGTTGGATAGCATAGGGGTAACAATTACTATTCCCACTCCAGAGAGTACAACAGTAGGGAAAGTGTTGGATAGCGTAGGGGTAAAAATTACTATTCCCACTCCAGAGAGCGCAACAGTAGGGAAAGAGTTGGATAGCGTAGGGGTAACAATTACTATTCCACCTCCAGAGAATGCAACAGTAGAGAAAGTGTTGGATAGCGTGGGGGTAAAAATTACTATTCCCACTCCAGAGAGTGCAACAGTAGGGAAAGTGTTGGATAGCGTAGGGGTAAAAATAACTATTCCAACTCCAGAGAGTGCAACAGTAGAGAAAGAGTTGGATAGCGTAGAGGTAACAATTACTATTCCCACTCCAGAGAGTGCAACAGTAGGGAAAGTGTTGGATAGCGTAGGGGTTACAATTACTATTCCCACTCCAGAGAGTGCAACAGTAGGGAAAGTGTTGGATAGCGTAGGGGTAACAATTACTATTCCAACTCCAGAGAGTGCAACAGTAGGGAAAGTGTAGGATAGCGTAGGGGTAACAATTACTATTCCAACTCCAGAGAGTGCAACAGTAGGTAAAGTGTTGGATAGCGTAGGGGTAACAATTACTATTCCAACTCCAGAGAATGCAACAGTAGGGAAAGTGTTGGATAGCGTAGGGGTAACAATTACTATTCCAACTCCAGAGAATGCAACAGTAGGGAAAGTGTTGGACAGCGTAGGGGTAACAATTACTATTCCAACTCCAGAGAATGCAACAGTAGGGAAAGTGTTGGATAGCGTAGGGGTAACAATTACTATTCCCATTCCAGAGAGTGCAACAGTAGGGAAAGTGTTGGATAGCTTAGGGTTAACAATTACTATTCCCACTCCAGAGAGTGCAACAGTAGGAAAAGTGTTGGATAGCGTAGGGGTAAAAATGACTATTCCCACTCCAGAGAGTGCAACAGTAGGGAAGGAGTTGGATAGCGTAGGGGTAACAATTACTATTCTCACTCCAGAGAGTGTAACAGTAGGGAAAGTGTTGGATAGCGTAGGGGTAAAAATTACTATTCCCACTCCAGAGAGTGCAACAGTAGGGAAAGAGTTGGATAGCGTAGGGGTAACAATTACCATTCCACCTCCAGAGAATGCAACAGTAGAGAAAGTGTTGGATAGCGTAGGGGTAAAAATTACTATTCCCACTCCAGAGAGTGCAACAGTAGGGAAAGTGTTGGATAGCGTAGGGGTAAAAATAACTATTCCAACTCCAGAGAGTGCAACAGTAGAGAAAGAGTTACATAGCGTTGGGGTAACAAATATTATTCCCACTCCAGAGAGTGCAACAGTAGGGAAAGTGTTGGATAGCGTAGGGGTAAAAATTACTATTCCCACTCCAGAGAGTGAAACAGTAGGGAAAGAGTTGGATAGCGTAGGGTTAACTATTTCTATTCCCACTCCAGAGAGTGCAACAGTAGGGAAAGTGTTGATAGCATTGGGGTAACAATTACTATTCCAACTCCACAGAGTGCAACAGTAGGGAAAGTGTTGGATAGCGTAGGGGTAACAATTACTATTCCAACTCCAGAGAGTGCAACAGTAGGGAAAGTGTTGGATAGCGTAGGGGTAACAATTACTATTCCAACTCCAGAGAATGCAACAGTAGGGAAAATGTTGGATAGCGTAGGGGTAACAATTACTATTCCCACTCCACAGAGTGCAACAGTAGGGAAAGTGTTGGATAGCGTAGGGATCAAAATTACTATTCCCACTCCAGGGAGTGCAACAGTAGGGAAAGTGTTGGATAGCGTAGGGGTAAAAATTACTATTGCCACTCCAGAGAATGCAACAGTAGGGAAAGTGTTGGATAGCGTAGGGGTAAAAATTACTATTCCCACTCCAAAGAGTGCAACAGTAGGGAGAGTGTTGGACAGCGTTGGGGTAACAATTACTATTCCAACTCCAGAGAGTGCAACAGTAGGGAAAGTGTTGGATAACGTAGGGGTAACAATTATTATTCCCACTCCAGAGAGTGCAACAGTAGGGAAAGTGTTGGATAGCGTAGGGGTAAAAATTACTATTCCCACTCCAGAGAATGCAACAGCAGGGAAAGTGTTGGATAGCGTAGAGGTAAAAATAACTATTGCAACTCCAGAGAGTGCAACAGTAGAGAAAGAGTTGGATACCGTAGGGGTAACAATTACTATTCCCACTTCAGAGAGTGCAACAGTAGGGTAAGTGTTGGATAGCGTAGGGGTAAAAATTACTATTCCCACTCCAGAGAGTGCAACAGTAGGGAAAGTGATGGATAGCGTAGGGGTAACAATTACTATTCCAACTGCAGAGAGTGCAACAGTAGGGAAAGTGTTGGATAGCCTAGGGGTAACAATTACTATTCCAACTCCAGAGAGTGCAATAGTAGGGAAAGTGTTGGATAGCGTAGGGGTAACAATTACTATTCCAACTCCAGAGAATGCAACAGTAGGGAAAGTGTTGGATAGCGTAGCGGTAGCAATTACTATTCCTACTCCAGAGAGTGCAATAGTAGGGAAAGTGTTGGATAGCGTAGGGGTAAAAATTACTATTCCCACTCCAGAGAGTGCAACAGTAGGGAAAGTGTTGGATAGCGTAGGGGTAAAAATTACTATTCCCACTCCAGAGAATGCAACAGTGGGGAAAGTGTTGGATAGCGTAGGGGTAAAAATTACTATTCCCACTCCAAAGAGTGCAACAGTAGGGAAAGTGTTGGATAGCGTAGGGATAACAATTACTATTCCAACTCCAGAGAATGCAACAGTAGGGAAAGTGTTGGATAGCGTAGGGGTAACAATTACTATTCCCACTCCAGAGAGTGCAACCGTAGGGAAAGTGTTGGATAGCGTAGGGGTAAAAATAACTATTCCAACTCCAGAGAGTGCAACAGTAGAGAAAGAGTTGGATAGCGTAGGGGTAACAATTACTATTCCCACTCCAGAGAGTGCAACAGTAGGGAAAGTGTTGGATAGCGTAGGGGTAAAAATTACTCTTCCGACTCCAGAGAGTGCAACAGTAGGAAGAGTGTTGGATAGCGTAGGGGTAACAATTACTATTCCAACTGCAGAGAGTGCAACAGTAGGGAAAGTGTTGGATAACCTAGGGGTAACAATTACTATTCCAACTCCAGAGATTGCAACAGTAGGGAAAGTGTTGGATAGCCTAGGGGTAACAATTACTATTCCAACTCCAGAGAGTGCAACAGTAGAGAAAGAGTTGGATAGCGTAGGGGTAACAATTACTATTCCCACTCAAGAGAGTGCAACAGTAGGGAAAGTGTTGGATAGCGTAGGGGTAAAAATTACTATTCCCACTCCAGAGGGTGCAACAGTAGGAAGAGTGTTGGATAGCGTAGGGGTAACAATTACTATTCCAACTCCAGAGATTGCAACAGTAGGGAAAGTGTTGGATAGCCTAGGGGTAACAATTACTATTCCAACTCCAGAAAATGCAACAGTAGGGAAAGTGTTGGATAGCGTAGCGTATCTCGCACGATATCTCGCCGGTTTGCTCTCTGATTAACACGTCATTTATTTCTGGCGTAGTTCCACTGAAGTGGAAACAGGCAGTAGTTATGCCTATCCTTAAGAAGCCATCTTTGGATGGCAGCAAGCCCGAGAACTATCGTCCAATATCACTTCTTCCGTGGCCTGCTAAAATAGCTGAGGCGCATGTCAACTCTGTCCTCTCGGAACATCTACTTCAGGCCGACATCCTAGACATGACGCAGAATGGTTTCCGTGCTGGGCATAGCACGGAGACGGCTCTACTGTACATGGTGGAGCACCTACGCTCCGTGCTAGACGCGGGTCAAACGGCGGCGCTGGTGCTATTAGATCTGAGCGCCGCCTTTGACACCGTGTCCCACCCCATCCTCCTGCGTCATCTAGAGGAAGTTGGTGTTGCTGGCCTTGCTCTCCAGTGGTTCCGGTCCTTTCTTGCCAATCGTTCCTTTAGTGTGGCCGTCCCGCCTTACCAGTCCAAACTCCATCCTTTGGATCTGGGGGTTCCACAAGGCTCCTCGCTGAGCCCCACGTTATTCAATCTATACGTGAGACCGCTGGCTGAGGTAGTCAGGCAGTGGGGTATGACCATGGTGTGTTACGCTGATGACACCCAGCTAGCGGTCACGATCAGCGGGGATGCGGACGTGGATGCCCCCAGATTCCAACAAGGACTTCGGGCCGTGGCCTGCTGGATGACGTCCAACTGTCTCCAGCTGAACGCTAGTAAGACCGAGGTGATGATTTTTGGCAAACAAACGGAACTCTGGGGAGACAGGTGGTGGCCAACGGATCTAGGCCTTACACCAACCCCGGTCTTTGAGCTCAAAAACCTTGGGGTTTGGCTGGATCCTACCCTTACCTTTGTCTGCCACACCAAACGCACGGCGGCCTGTTGTTTTGGCATCTTGCGTGGACTTCGTCCCGTGCTCAAGTTCTTTGATGCCACTACTAGGCAACTCGTGATCCAAGCTACAGTGATCTCTAGGCTGGATTACGCCAGCTCCCTCTTAGTGGGTCTGAATCACGTGGAAATTAGACGCCTCCAGCGTATTCAGAATGCTGCAGCGAGAGCGGTGGTGGGATTGCCTAGATTCTGCTCCACCACTAACACCCTGCGTGTGCTGCATTGGCTCCCGATGGCACAAAGGATTCAGTTTAAAGTCCTCTGTGTTGCCTACAAAATCCTTAAGGGATCCCCTGCCGCGATCTTGTCTAAACTCATGTCTCGCTATGTTCCCGTTCGGTCTTTAAGATCTTCCGACCTTGAACTGGCGGTTGTTCCTCGTTTTAAGCTTTGCAGGGCTGGTGGACGCTCTTTTCAAGTCCGCGCTGCACTGCTCTGGAATACCCTTCCCCCGGCGATTCGCGCCCTTGGGGACTTGTTCTCCTTCCGCCGTGCGGTTAAAACTTTTCTGTTCCCTTAGTGCTCTCTTTTTATCCTGTGCTGTTTAGTTGTGTTATGCTGCTACCTTGTCGGGCACCAGGACGCTCCTTCGCTGGAGCATCTGTGCGCTTAATAAATTCGAATAACATAACATAACATAACAATTACTATTTCCACTCCAGAGAGTGCAACAGTAGGGAAAGTGTTGGATAGCGTAGGGGTAAAAATTACTATTCCCACTCTAGAGAGTGCAACAGTAGGGAAAGTGTTGGATAGCGTAGGGGTAAAAATTACTATTCCCACTCCAGAGAATGCAACAGTAGGGAAAGTGTTGGAGAGCGTAGGGGTAAAAATTACTATTCCCACTCCAAAGAGTGCAACAGTAGGGAAAGTGTTGGATAGCGTAGGGGTAACAATTACTATTCCAACTCCAGAAAATGCAACAGTAGGGAAAGTGTTGGATAGCGTAGGGGTAACAATTACTATTCCCACTCCAGAGAGTGCAACCGTAGGGAAAGTGTTGGATAGCGTAGGGGTAAAAATTACTATTCCCACTCCAGAGAGTGCAACAGTAGGGAAAGTGTTGGATAGCGTAGAGGTAAAAATAACATACTTATAAATAAATAAAAAATGTTTAAATAATAAAAAACGTAACAATTAAATAAATATAAACCATTTACAAATACCAATACATAATTATTAAAACATGATTACCAATAAATAATTACCTAAAAATAGTAATACAAATTACCATTTAATAATATTTAATTACAAATTAATAATTAATTAACAATTATATAATTAACAAAATAATTAATTAAAAAACATTATTACTTAATTACATTTAAATTACTTCCCGCTACAGAACATATTTATCAATTAATCATTTAATAAAATGAATTACCAATTACTTAAAATTAATTACCAATTAATTAAGATTAATTTATATTTCCTAATAATTAATAATTAATTGAGTATAATTAAATTACTTCCCACCCTATTCCCCTATAAACCCACAACCCGCTACAAAACATAATCATCAATTAATCAATTAATATAATTTAATTACCAATTAATTAAAATTAATTACCAATTACTTAAAATCAATTTATAATTCCTACTAATTAATAAATAATTTAGTATCATTAAATTACTTCCCACCCTATTCCCCTATAAACCCACAACCCGCTACAAAACATAATTATCAATTAATCAATTAATATAATTTAATTACCAATTAATTAAAATTAATTACCCATAATTAAAATCAATTTATAATTCCTACTAATTAATAATTAATTTAGTATAATTAAATTACTTCCCACCCTATTCCCCTATTAACCCACAACCCGCTACAGTACTAAAATACAAAAATTAATTACATTACATAAAAATAAATTTAAAACATAATAAACACATAATAATATACAAAAAAATAATATAAAAATCGATATTTGTAAGATCGAAATTATTAACATCGATATTACTAACATTGATATTTAAAAAACATCGATATTACTAATATCGGTATTAAAATCTATCGATATTATGTACCTTCTATATTAAGTCCCTTCGATATTTAAACATCGATATTAGTGTATATCGATATTTAAATTTCGATATTTTGTCTGCATACCAGTGTGACCATTGCCTGCAAACTGTGGTATCCACAATTACACTAATAGACTCTGCTACCCTCATCTGTCAGTTTAATGTTGACATTTCTGAGGAGAAAAATTCAGGTGAAATTGTTAATAATTTTTGATACTCAAGTATGGATATAAAATAGGCATTAAACTATTCTAGAAGAAAAATGGTGAGATTTTAGAAACTGCGAATGGTTTGGCCACAATTCATTTCCCATTGCATACATTACACCTGTTGCAACCATTTTCTGGAAAAGCTATTGAACTAAGGAGTAATCCTATGTAGAAGATGTTGCGTTTCCACTTGTTCCAGCAATTTAATCATAAATTTCTTGGCAATCTTGTTAGAAGAAGAGCTGTGAGAAGGAGAGCAAGTAAGTAATAACTTTATTCGGTTACACAGATATAACCATAAAAGTACTAGGAAACAGAATCACAATAAAACCTAATAAAAGCGCAACACTATAAATATTATTATATAAACAACATACAGCTCTCAGTGGGGGGTAATATGCTGGGCTTTGCCTGGTTAAAGCAACAAGGGATTTTAATAAATAAGTTAAGCATTTAGAAAATCATATGCCACTAAGATGAACCCACGTTACATAACAGCGATCAGGGAATCATATTAAAGTGACTTGTGCTTTATCCTGGAATGAAAAATACATCAAAGCATGTACCTAAGGAAACCCTCTGGTTTAAGAACTTACTGTGGGAAAATGCCCGAAGAATTTCCATAGGCTTTAGAGGTTGTGGTGTAAAATACATATAGTTTCCATAGCAGTTAGAAACCCTGGGCTCATCCTGGGTTACTCAACAAGAAATTTCCATAAATACACAGAACTTTTTAGAAGATTGGGTAACACTATAATGAACCAACAATGGACTGAATGATATTAAAGTGACTTGTATTTCAACGTTAGTTACATTGTGTATCAGGTCATGTGTCAGAAAGACCTTCTTGTTTTAGAGCTAACGTTAGTAGTACATAACTAAGGAAGGCATTTTGGAGGTTCAATAACCATGGTGTAGTCTAGTAATGAAACAAAGGTAACTCATTCACAACAATAATCATATAATAAAGTGGCACGTTCTTTGTTCTAAAGGGGATAATTCATCCGGAAGTCATATGCGAGAAGCCCTCTTAATTAAGACAGCCAATAGGATTGAACGATATCAGACTATACGCCTCTAAACAGTAGAAAATCAATTTCAACTGATACTAAAACATCACATATATATCACCATCGACCACAGGGGTGAGTTTGGGGAGATAGCAGACAACGACTTAGACTTCTAGCCCTAATATGCCATGGCCAATTTAAACATCTCAACTCCCAGGTGGCGACAGATTGGAATAATCCACTTGATATGTGGTATGATGAACATTGGACAGAAAAGCATTAAATGAGTCACAGTTTCCCTGGCGGCTGGCCAAAGGACACTCCCATACGTCACATTCTCTCCTCTTCCATTTGACAGTCATCATGTTTAGGGGAAGGGAGCCAATTTTACAACGAAAATACAAAGTTTTAGCAGTAAGGGCAATAATCCTATCCATGAATATTTCATATTTTGGTAAACTACTAAGTCCCCCAATCTTAACCCCATCAATCTTCATTTTATTTTTAAAAGAATGATGAGTGTTTATGGCCATGAACTTTGTTTTCCCAGCATTTATTTCAAGGCCTCTATTTGCGCAAAACTGCTAGAATTCACCTAGGAAAATGTTAAGGTCCATGGGGATATGTGACATGACAGTATGTCATCAGCAAAAATCAGCACAGGAGTGTTGATGTTTGCTAATTTAGGGGCCTCGTGTTGATAGCCACTCATCCACCTTACCGGTCCATCAATAAGTAGACAAAAAAGGGTGGAAGCAAGAACATGGCCCTGTCTAACCACACAGATCATGGGAATCTTATCAGTGAGGTCCCTATAACTATTCCACCTGACTTGAGCATAAATATTGGTATGTAATTTAATTAGAATGTATAAAAGATCTTCGGGGATAGCATATTGTCTGAGAACTTCCCACAGGCTTTTTCCGGGGACCCAATCAAATGTGGCCTTCAAATCCCTGAAGGCCACATAGAGATAGTCTTTTGTGTAGTGGAATATATTTCCAGCAAATAGCTGGAAACCGAAACCGCTGGTCCATTGTACTTATTTTCTCACAAAATTCTGCCTGGAAATCAGACAAAATCTAAAGATCTTTCATCAAAGTCTGGAGCCGGTAAAGAACATGCCTAGCAAAGATCTTTTGCATTACATCCACAAGGCTGATAGGCATATAATTTCCTGGGTTATCTCTTGCTCCCTTCCTATGTATGGGGATAATAATAGCCCCTCGCACCCAGGGAGAAATGTACTCCCAGCAACTGAGTTAGTGAGGGTATTCAGGTAAGGTCACCTGGGATGCTATCGGAGCCAGTAGCTTTTCCCTGCTTCATTAAGTAAAGCTACCTCAGTTTCTCTCAGTTAAATGAAGCACATATATTGTGAGCTGAAGAACAGATTTAGTGCTCAATATGAGCAGGAAAAGCTGAAACACAACTATATCAATATTTAAAAAGGGAAGTAAAAGGAGCAGAGCACTGATCAGCTGAGCTGAATGAGTCGAGCTGAGATACACTCAATCGACTGCCAAGTACAATAATTTTCCAGAAAGCTTGGGTTTCCTTCCTCACCAAGGTTTAACCCACTTAGCCACTTCCCAGTCTCTCTGATTAGCCCTTAGTGTTGGCTTGTCCATCTTTCTCGCAGTAGTTAATTCAATTTTGTCGTCTTTCTAGCGGCATCAATCAACCCCTTCTTTGCCACTCTGCACTCCCTTGAAAACCAAGGGTGAGACATATTTGAGCTAGTTTTATGTTTGGCACAAGAAATGAAAAATCATCTTAGAATAATAAAAAAGTCAGAGTGATACAAGACAACATGATTCCAGTCAAAATCAGCAGTCTCATGAGACTTAAAATAATCAACACAAGCCAGATAAACTCTGCTCAATAAAAGATCATTGTTGATTATATTGCTCCATTTTATATTTCTACAGATGTTGGCATGTAATCATGGCGCTGAGTAAGACTCGATTTCACAATCCTGGGGAGCAGGGAGAGTGTCGACAAGAAAATCAGCAAGTAAGGTATTATGATCGCTATCAGAGCAAAATATAACCTTCATTGCGCTAAACTAGGACCACAGCCTAAGATCCAACAGTATATAGTGAATATGACTAAAAGATCTCCTAGAAGTGTAGGCAGCTGAGAACTCCCACACATGTAAAGAACTTTAAGAAACACAGGTTTTTATTAAAAAAAAAAGACTGCATACAAATACTTACCAGGTTATTCTCCAGTGGCGGCTGCCATCTACGGGGCGCAGGTGCACATGCTTAAATTAATATATAATAAAAATAAAACGTATCTGAACTCGGTGACGTCTTCACTCCGGACCCCTTCTTTCGAGACAGGAACTGCATGCAGCAACTCCCTTAGCCAGTCCTATGGCTTTTCTCACCAGCATGAGAGCAGCCCTAGGATTGGTGAGAGCGGCCTCACTCGGCACTCCAATCAACGTGCTGGAGGCTTTGGCTTACTCTAACCTAGCTTTCTTAAGGCAGCCGGGTTAGAGCAGGTCCATGTGTGGCTGACCGTTACGAGATAGCTGGCCAAAAAGACATGCACACTTTAAACAGTGCCATACCAGCCCACCCACCTGCCTGCTGCTGTCACTTAGCATCTGCTTGGGGCGGTGATGAAAAATAAAATGGTAATTAATTACCCTTTAATTTTTAATCTCTGGGGATTTTTAAGTGGGGTTACGCTCCTCTGCTCAAACGAAGCAGCCGCCCCTGTTATTCTCCTTGGTGGTGACTGGACTACACTGGCAGAAATAAAACGATCTATAAACCCTCCTTTTGTATCTTGGAAGGAAGTTGCTGGACTCCTCCTCAGACTCCAGCCGACCTATTAGGAAGATGACCAACATGAGGTATTTGGTAGTAGTGATGGAGGAAGAGGTCAGAGACACACCTACTACTACATTGCCCCAAACAGCCTACCCCACTCCTGGCAATTAACATTAATGGAGGTGGAGATGGGATTAGAAAGAGGGGCAGGCGAGTCGCGCGAGCGCGTCGACAAGATGGCCGCCGCCACCGGAGCTCCGTATTTTCGTCAGCCTAATGAGCTGAATTACGACAATTTTTGCCACAAGGTTAGCTCGTTTTTGCTAGCGCTTGCCTCCTCTGCCGGCCCCCTACCTTTCCTGTGAATTTTAGGCGTTTTCATCGTGTGGGGCTCCCTCTGTCTGCTTCCTGGCTCCTCTCCCCAGCCTCTGCTCCGGTTCTGCCGACTGACTCAGCTCAGGGGGCGGTGCATTTCTGAAGAAAGGGCCTGGCTTGGGCCTAGCCACTCCCACTGCTCACATTAACTCTTGCACTGCCTTTTCCTCAAATGCTTTGGGAGCTTTTAATACTCTTTTCCCTCATATTTATTACATTTTGAGGTGGAATTGGTATTTATACATTTTTCTGACGCAAGAAGTTGTTTTTTCTCCTCAAGATGGATAACAAAAATCTTACTACTAACAAAAGGAAGCAGCAGGTGTCTCCTCCCCCAAATAAATCGAAAGTTGTTGAATCCTCAGAACCATCACTTACTCTGATACTGGAAGAAATAAAAGCGCTGCGCATGAATACTGATACTATTGCAAATGAAGTGAAAAATGTTCGCAAAGATATGGCGTCAATGTCCATGAAAGTTTCTGACAATTCTATTAAAATTCAGGACAATAAAACCAAGCTCGATGCATTTACACCTTTGATGGCTCAGATAGTACCAATGCATACCCAATTATTGGAATTGGAGAACCGTAATAAACAATATAATCTCCGCATTTTCAATTTGCCTGCAGAAGTTGAAGGCTCCGACTGTCGCTTGTACCTGGAATCTTTGCCGCCTGGTCTTCTAAATATCAAATTTCCAGAAAAATTTGAGGTGGACAAAGCGCATAGAATTCCCTCACACAGGAATCCACGCCATACAAAACCCAGACAGGTGATTTTTAAGGTCTTGCGTCATCATCACTTGGTTCTCATAAGGAAAGCTGCCAGAGACATTCCTTCACTTCTGGTAAATGGCTCCAAAATATTTATCCATCAAGACTTTGCTAAGGAAACGGTTGCTATTCGCAAGGAATTTTCTTCTATGCGTCCACATCTGAAAAGCCTTGGTTTTAAGTATGGTCTATTTGATCCGTCTACAATGCGAGTTTGGAAAGACACCTTCTCAAAATCTTTTCATCGTCCTGCAGACTTAAGAATCTTTCTGGACCAACAAGCTTCGTCATCAATGGAGACTCAAGCTCCTATTACTTGATTGCATTTAATTTGAGCATTCCTGGCGATTCTTCTTTCTTCATGGGCTCCAACGGTTTCTGGCCATGCTTGTGGAACGGGTGTGCGACTCTGTGTCCTTATTTATGTGCCTTGTTTGTACCTTTTTCTTCCTTTTCTGTTTCTTCCTTTTGTGTCTTACCCTGCCTTTTCTAGCTTTCTACGTAGAGTTACTTTTCTTCCATGGCTGTTCTCCCTCTTCTCTTTCTTTAACTCTTCTCTTAATTCTCATTTTACTTCTTCATGGCTACTACACATGATGTTAAAATTGTTTCTCTTAATGTTAAAGGTTTGCGACATCCAGTTAAACGAACGAAAATTCTAGACTACTTGGGGGCTTCTAAAGCTGATATATGTTTTCTTCAAGAAACACATGTTGATGACACCATTTTGCAATATATGAACAAAAAGTGGGTGGACACTATTGTTTCGTCACCTGCCCTTGGTAAGAAAAATGGGGTTGCGATTTTCTTTGCAAAGAGATTAGACTGTCAGATTATTAATAAATTCACAGATACAGAAGGTAGATTTATTGTTGTTAAAGTTAAAATTCATGACTCCACCTTCTTTTTGCTTAATATTTATGGCCCTACAGCCGATGATCCTTCGTTTTGGTCTAACTTATCTACAGAAGTTCTAAAGTTGGGACAAGTTCCTTTGATTGTTGGAGGGGATTTTAATGTGATCATTGATCCATTACTTGATAGACTTTCTACTGCCAAGTTTAGACCCCCTAAAGTTTTTCATGCTTTTAAATCTTTCCTTAGTACTACTAAACTGGCTGATGTATGGAGACTACACTATCCCACTGAAAAATGGTTTTCTTTTTTCTCTAATCCCCATACTTCTCATTCAAGGATTGATTCTTTTTTGATTTCACCTTCCCTACTTCAGTCTGCTACTAATCCTGTTATAGGCACTATAGACATTTCAGACCATGCTTTAATTTCATTTGTCTTAAATATCTCTTCTACTTTTACTAAACAAACTAGGTGGCGTATGAACTCCAACATTGTCCTTACTGATAAGCATAAACCTAAACTATTGCAGGCTATAAAAGATTATTTTCTATTCAACCCGGAAGATTCCACATCAATTGTCACCAGATGGGATGCATTTATGGCCTACATTAGAGGTACCACTATTTCTATTATGGCTCATGAGAACAAACAATTTAACGCTACCATTACACATTTGGAAAAGCAAATTGCTAAATTTGAGCGTTTGTTTATTTCTTCTAATGACCCCCAGTACAAACTTACACTTCAAAAACTCCGCTATGAATTTAATACCATTCTTAGTCACAGAGCAGGAGTCCAACTTTCAAAGTCCCATGCTAAATTTCGTTTTAATTCCAACAGATCAGGTAAACTCCTTGCTAATTACTTACGAATTAAAAGAGATAAGACCCAGATTACCTCTATACGAGGATCTCAAGGCAAAGTGGCTATTTCTCATAATGATATTGTGCAAGAATTTTTACGTTTTTATTCTACCCTTTATAGTAAACCTGACACCTGCCTTGAATCTTTAATCGATTCCTTTTAAAATAAGTGCAATTTACCCCATATTTCCTTATCAGATAGAACAAGTCTAGATTCATCAATCACCTCTGAAGAAATTTTGCTTGCTATTAATTCACTTCCCAAGAATAAATCCCCAGGTCCGGATGGTATCCCAGCAGAATTTTACAAAGAATTTCAATCCCATCTCCTCCCTTATTTGAATACCCTTTTCACTCATTTTGGCTCCTCTGGTACTATCTCAGGCTCTTTTACGGATGCCTTAATTATTGTACTACCTAAGCCTGATAAAGATCCTACCTTGGTCTCTAATTATCGCCCCATTTCCTTAATAAACCAGGATTGTAAACTCTATGCGAAAATCCTAGCTACTAGACTAGCTCCTGTACTCCATTCCATTATTCACCCAGATCAATCTGGTTTCATGAAAAATAGATATTCTGCTAATAATACTAGAACTCTATTACATATTATTGAACAAAGTTCTCAACTTACTTCTCCTGCGGGAGTGATGGCATTAGATGCTGAAAAAGCGTTTGATAAGATTCACTGGCAATTTTTATTTAAAACTTTATTGTCCTTTGATTTCGGTGCCCCTTTTATTCGTATGATTTCTGCTTTATATTTTGCCCCTACTGCTCGTTTGTTCATTAATGGTCACATTTCTAGTCAATTTCCGCTCTTTAGAGGCACTAGGCAAGGTTGTCCCCTTTCTCCACTATTATTTCTCTTAGGTATTGAACCTTTTCTTAATTATATTCGTCTTTGTGATGACATTCAGGGTATTATGATCAATGATGTAACTGTTAAAACTTTAGCTTATGCAGATGATGTTTTATTATTTATTAATAACCCTCTTTCTTCTGTTCCTTCCCTATTAGACATTATTGCTCAATACTCTATGGTTTCAGGTTACAAATTGAAGTAAGCAAAACTGAATTTTTTCCTTTGAATGTGTTTTGTACCTCAGAGATGCTCCCAAACAAAGATATTCTTTGGCAAACAACCAAACTTAAGTATTTGGGTATTCTATTTGCTTCATCGCTACCAGCTACATTAAAACTTAACTCTGATTTCATAATTGACTACATTAAAAACAAAACGTCCAAGTGGTCTGCCCTTCATCTCACTTGGTGGGGAAGAATGGAATCTATAAAAATGAATATAGCGCCTAAAGTTTTTTACTCTTTAGCTATGATTCCCACCCAATTTCCTCTCAGTTTTTATAAAACGATTGACACACTCTTATCTAAATTCCTTTGGTCTAACAAAGCCCCTCGTATTGCTTACAAAAAGTTACAAATTCCTAAGGCCCAGGCTGGTTTTTCCCTGCCAGACTTTCACCTTTACCATAAAGCTTTTATCTTAAAGCAGAGTACCCTTTGGTTTAATACTTCACATATGGTAAAACCTCCAATTTGGTTGGATATTGAAGCGTCCATTATACAGCCCTTTTCTTTACCTTCATTGTTGTCAATGTCATCCACAGCGAAGATTGTTCATCTTTCTTCTATCATTAAATCCTCCAGATTGATAATTAATGATTTAGATTCTAATTTTGAATTGCCCCTACTCTCCACAGTCCACTTGTCTTTATGGCACAGGGCACTACTTAAATTGAACAGAAACATTAACTTCTGGTCCTCTTGGATTTCAAAAGGAATTTTATATCTTAAAGATGTCTTTACTGGTAATGCTTTTATTCCTTTTGAACAGCTACAGTTAAAATTTAGTCTCCCAGCTACTGACCTTTTAAAATATCAATTCTTGTGTAACTCTATTTTGGATTCCTTTCCCAGTGGTATTCCCTCTTCCACCACAAATGACCTATTAATTTACCTCACAGCTGCAACATCGTCCACTAAAGCTGTCTCTGTTTTTTATAAAAAAAAATCCTCCTCAATGGGCTCCAATGTTCAGATTATTTCGTCGTTCTGGAATACTGAACTTTCCATCTCCCTGTCTGATGACTCATGGTCCTCTATATGGCTTGACAGTATCTCAGGCTGGCTCCCAGTGTCCCTTTATCAAACCAATGCCTATATTTTATTTAACACTTTGTGGACTCCATCACGTCTATTTCGTGCAAAACTGTTACTTTCTGATGTTTGTTGGCACTGCAATGCTAGCTCTGGTTCACTTCGCCATATGTTGTTTGACTGTCCAGTTATTATGAAATTTTGGTTAGAAGTATGGAGTGTAATTTTGAAAAATTTACCTTTACAGGATGATATTTCCTTTAATTTATTAATTTGCAAATCGATTGCCCTAACTTATCCCCTTTCTGAGTCAGAGGCAAAATTGTTTAATTTTCTAATCACAGCTGCCTTAAAATCCATTACTTTCTGTTGGAAAGATGCTTCTTCTCTTTCAGTCCATGCTTGGTGGTCATGGATTACCTTTACGAGAAGAGGTGCGCAGCTATCTCTTAAAGGCGTTACTCATAATTCACAATCATTTCAGTCGTTTTGGTCTCCTATTGATTCATATGTTTTGCAATGATATTGTTATACATTTTCTTATGTTCTAATTTTACATTACAATTTAACAGTAACTCTGTAGTTTATGAATTTATGATCCTATGAAATGTTCTTTCCTTCCCCTCTCCCTCCCTTTCCTCCTTTCCCTTCCTCTTTAATTGCGATTTTCTTTTATTATTATATGTTACTATTGCGTATTTTGGTTTAATGCATTTCATATTGCTTATTTGATCGCTTATGCTTGTAACTTCCTTCCTCTTTTTTGTATTGTATTTATTCTTTTTCATTTTGTCTTAAAACTTAATAAAATCTTTCTGAACACAGAAAGAGGGGCAGGCTGTGGTTGGTCAATGGTGCAATTCTTGTAGGTGTAAGTGAGTAGTAATGGAATTGAACACAGGTGAGCAGAAAGAGTAGTACAGTGGAAAGGTCCAGGAAGAGAAAAGGACTGGAATTGCAATCCTCCTGGAGATGCTGGTGTGCCTAGCTAGTTCCGAGCTGCGAGTGAAGGCTTTGAGTAGGAATTATTGATTGAGGGCTCTAGAGGAGTAGTTTGGGGTGTAACCATTGGATTTTTTCAACACCATGAGCCAGATTTACGACCTTTTACTTTAAGGAGTCGCAAATTGAGCCAAATATCGTCTCGCAATTTGCACCTCACTAAAGTGAATGTACAACAGTGTCTCAGACACTGTTTATAATTCCCAATGGGGTCGCAATTTGCATGCCTCATCAATATTCATGAGGCAAGTGCAATTTGCGACCCCGTTTGGAATGGCTAGCACTCACAGGGATGGTGGCCTGCTGGGGTCAGCAGACCACCATGTCTGTGACTTCTTTTTAATACAGCAGTTTTTTTTCTTTAAATGCAGCCTGTTTTCCTTAAACGAAAACGGGCTGCATTTATAATAGAAAAATGAAACTTTTCAGTTTAATTTTTTAAGGACAGGCAGTGGTCCCTGTGACCACTGCCTTCTCTTGAAAAATATTTTCGCACCCGTACACAAGGGGAAGGGGTCCCCTAGGGACCCCTTCTCGTTTATGTGTGGTTTACCACCTACTTGAGGTACGTGGCAAACTGCGAGTGTTTTGCGGCCGCAAATGTGGTCACAAAACAATCATACATTAAATTGAGACTCGCTATTAGGAAGGGATGCCCTTGGCACGCCCCTTCCTCAATAGCGAGTCGCAAACCATATTTTGCAAGTGGGTAATAGGTTACCGACTCGCAAAATATGGTTTGTGCATAGGGCAGACACAATTTTGCAGTCACAAACAGGTAGGCCTGGGTGGAAAATTCCGTTCCGCTTGTGGAATTTGGGTAATTTTGCGTTCCGCTGAGAATGTGGAATTGCCCAAAATTCCGCGATCCACAGCTTCGCGGAATTTTTTGCTTGTTCGTGCTTTCAAAATGCGTGTTCGCAAGATATTTCCCCCGAGCACTCAAACAGCATTCGCGAACAGGAAAAAAGCATCGCAAACGGGCGGAACAAGCAATCCCATGTGTTCCCGGAACTCTGCGTGCTCGCAGAGATTCTTTACCGTTTTGCG
Source organism: Lissotriton helveticus (assembly GCF_964261635.1). Classification (NCBI taxonomy): domain Eukaryota; kingdom Metazoa; phylum Chordata; class Amphibia; order Caudata; family Salamandridae; genus Lissotriton; species Lissotriton helveticus. Next base: position 953,249,948 of record NC_136059.1, on the reverse strand, counting down.
GGGCTATGCGTAGCACGACAACGCTAATTCCGCCCACCCCTACAAACGGCTCGAATTCCCATTTGCGACAGCAAAAACTGGTTTTACATCTGCCCCAATATACAATAAATTGTAGCACACTCTGTTTTTGTCTGACAGTCAGCCAACAATATTCTGACAATATGAGATAAGGGTGCTCTTGAGATAAGAGCACCCGTTAGAGTTTGTGTGAAGTCTTTTTGGTGAATCGTAGTTCCATGTCTATTGGAAGAGTCTCACTACAGAGGGTTTGCACTAAAAATGTCTCCTGAGATCATCATGCTGGTTGTGTGAAGGGGAATGTTGAGGTGTCTTTTATGTATATAAAGTAATTGGTATCACCACTGTAGCAATAGAAGTTATGTAGGGTTAAGTAAGATTAAAGTATAGATTAAAAAAATGGATTGTGGCTGTTTGTAACTATATGGGTGTGAGACATTATTGGGAAGGGGACAGACCCAATAAAAGTGACACCAGCGAACACTTAGCTTTCGCAGTCTCTAAGTATTTGTATATCGTTTGGGCTTTGAGAAAGAAGTCCATTCACAAATCCGAACCCCGATAGAGAACTGTTATATTCTCATTCTCTTCTATCAAGTGTTAATGATTTGTTGCACATACTTACACAGCTAATTTCTCTACACTACATTGCCCCCATGTCTGCTATTTTGCACAACATCCCTGCTGGACTCTCTGACTATCTTATGATTGACTGGGACACTCCCCTCCTAGATGTATAATTTGTTACTATGCCAGGTCCACAATTTGTTTCTGGATGAAGTCCCATCTTTTAACTCTTTTATCTTAATCCAATGTTTTTATTGTTTTAATAGCAATGCAACTGCACTTTGATGCCACTCGTTTTTTATTGTATAACTTTTAAAGCACTTAAAATGTGTATTTATTGTATTGTCTTGATGTGTTTTATGGGCTGTGCCCGAAATAAACTATTATATATATTTATAAGTATACATCAAAGTTCCAGACCAATGGTTCGCGGGGCAAGGTGTCAGGGACATACAAATGCAGTTGTAATTTTGTGAGTAGACTCAGGTTCAGAGATGGATAGGGAAGTAAACTATTTGTGTTTCAAATAAGATGTGTTAGGCATCAGTGAGCAGAGAGCCATCTAATGGCTGTGGATCAGTCTTAAATCTGAAATCGAGGGAGGGGGTGGATGTACAAAGAGAGAAGATTTAAGTGTTGTCTCATTAAAGATAAAAGGGGACACCAAACTAGAAGATGACTAGATGACTGCACCATATAATGTGATGTACAAAGAAAGGTCTTGTGAGACACCAACTAGTCAAGCGGTTGGTGTAGAGAGTGAGGGGCTCCAAGATACTGAAAATGAGCAGTAAGAGATTCAAGATTAATGGAGTTCATCTAATTCCCAAGGTAGTAGGGGTAGATAATGTGGTGAACAGTAGCTAATGGAGTGTTGTGATTAACGTGTGAAGATGGCTGAGATGTTGGTATGGTGGGGAGAGGAAATGAAATTGACCCTGTTAAAGGGGAGCATTTCAACAGAGAGGCGAGCTTGGAATACTGATTAATGGGGATAATGCAGTTTGAAGAAGGTGGGTAATTATTTATTTATTATGTATTTATTTCACTTATAGAGCGCGCTATCTCCTCGAGAGGCATCCTGGCGCTGGCAGACTCGACAGAAAAAGAGGGAGCAACACATCACAGGCTAAGCATTGGGCAAAGATGGGAAAAAGCCAAGTTTTTAACTGCCTTCTAAAAGCAAGAAGGCCGGTGACCTGCCTGAGTTCAGCGGGAAGAGAATTCCAGAGCTTGGCCGCAGCCACACTGAACGATCTACCTCCTGCTCTGGATCGCCTAAACCTTGGTACTGTCGCCAACCTGGCCGAGGAGGATCATAGATTATGGGCTGGCACATGCCATGAGAACTTCCTTTGAAGACAGGCAGGGCCTAACCCATGAAGGGCTTTAAAAATCAGGCAGAGGGACTTAAATGTCACCCTCTGCCTCACTGGGAGCCAATGCAACTGAGCTAGAGCCCCTGAGGAGGAAGATCTAGTTGGCCACCCTAGGGCTAATTTTACAGCTGCAGACTGGAGTCTCTGAAGTCTATCCATGAGGTAGCTAGGGGACTCCAGCAGCAAGGCATTACAGTAGTCTAACCTACTGAGCACCGTGCAACGCACCACCTCAATCCGAGCAGGGGGCGATAACAAGGGCAGGATTTTTCTTAGGAGGCGAATGATGGTCAAGCAGCCAGCTGCCACCTTTGAGACCTGCGCATCCAGGGTGAGGTCGCTGTTGAACATTACACCCAGATTCCGTACTACCTTCACAGGCTGGACCGGTGGCGAGAAGTCCTTTGGCCAGAAGTTACTGGGTAGAAGAGATTGTATCCTAGGCATTGGGCTGTATAACACCTCGGTCTTCCCTGTGTTAAATTGCAAAGAGTTGGCTTTCAACCACTCCGCTGTGGCTCGCATGCAGTTGTGAAATTCCTCTGAGGAGGTGGATTCATTTCCCTCCAAGGACAGAATCAACTGCGTGTCATCAGCATAGTTAACAATTTCGATCTTAAATTGTTTGATGACCGCTATCAGGGGCTTCATATAGATGCTGAAAAGTATTGGGCTAACTGCCGAGCCTTGTGGGACGCCATGCCAGATGTTAGAGTAGGAGGATTGAAAGGGAGGAAGGGACACAGCTTGTTTCCTGCCCTGGAGGAAGGACTCAAACCACCCGAGGGCACTCCCTGCAACTCCTACCTCTCTCAACCTATCCAGCAAAATGTCATGAGTAAGAGGGGGCAGCAGTTGTAGATCAGATATTTTAGATTTCGGCAGGAGTTAGGAGAATTGGAAAGCAGCCATCACATTGCATGCGGTATAACGCATGCGATTACGACCGCATTGTTACATCGCAATACCATTACAACACAAGTCGTTACAACGACTTGCTCTAGGGAGCGCTGTAAACTAAAGAATAGTATAATTTACTATTCCAACACCTTCCCTACTGTTGAACACACTGGAGTTGGAATAGTAAATTATACTATTCCTAAGTCCAGCACGCCCCCTAGAACAAGTCGTTGTAAAGACTTACATTGTAATGGTACTGCGATGTAACAAGGCGGACGTTGTAACAACCATGTTGTAATCGCATGCTTTGTAAACACATGAGATGTAAAGGGCTATATTCTGGACAGTGGGTTATAGTTAACAAGAGAGTGTAAGTATTACCAGCGTTATTTTTGTAGACGCAAGACTATGACACATTCAAAGCACTTTGGATTTGTTAGATTTTAGTGGACTGAAAGCTGAATGGGTTAGACAGAGCACAGGAAGGGTTTGCAGTACTTAATATAGATTTAATTCAGTCGGACCAGTAAGAAAGGAGGCATAACGTTTGTCTTGGAAGGTAAGAGGAGTGGGTAGTGTGAAGGAGTGAGGAGCTACAGACATGAGAGTAGCAAGGATAATTCTGATGTGTGAGATCATTGATGAAAAGTAGGAGGCAAGGTCTGATGTGCTCAAGGGATTAAAGTATTGTGGGAGGCTAATTGCAGGTGTGAGCATAATGAGGAGCTAAGCACTGAAAGTAAGTAGATTTAAGGCAATTGAGAATAGCAAGAGGGGGTAATTAAGGCATTTTTAAGGTGCAGCTACTTAGCTGTCTGGGTTTTGTGCTATTTTTATAGGATTGAAAGCAATTTGTTTTTCAATTATCGTAGAAGAGTTAATGGGGTGTAGTTGTGAGTGGGAAGTGTGAGTGTGAATACAATCATCAAAAGAATTGAAGTGTGAAATGTAGCATACGTGGCAAGTCATTGAAGAATGCTGGAATAGGTGTCGGGGAGTGTTTTCATTTTCTGTTTGGGGTCTTTGTCCGGAGGGGGTTGATGAGGGAAGGAGAGGGAAGTATTCTGACTATGGCTAACATTATTTCATTGGATGGTTAAACCTAAAGTAGGTGTTTTTGTTGGTTGAGCCCACGTACATTTTCCTTCATGAACAGTAAACACGGCATCATATTACTAAAGTGTGAAACTTTGACACTTATCCTTGGGGAATTAAAGCAGTCATAGGAACCGCATTTGTAAAAAACATAATCCAGTTAATGTAGCTATCCACTTTTATTCTCTTCTAAATGCCCGGACGTCTTGTTGGTACTGAGAATTTGATGTAATAAATCAGCTTAATGCAAAGTCATAAGAGTTTAAGATTTTAAAATCTGATTAAGAAAAGGTTTCAAAATGTGCCAGTGTTATTTAAAAAAAGACAATCACTAACGTTAATTCCTGTTTTTGTAATAAAACGTACTGTTCAATAAATGTTCTTTATAATCATATGCTTCAAGAGAGCTGGGCACTTGACCTTATCAGCCCTCATTTTGGTATTCTGCAAACGTATTTCTGACCTCCCTCTTTTCTTAAAATCTTGAGACGGTTTTGTCTACTTCTGATCCCTATATTACGTCTAAACTCCATTGTCTTTTCGTCCTAATGTATTCTTGATTTGCTGGTACGGCTAAGCAGACTGAGGATGCAGTATACTATTGACAAAATGTATTTCCTATATATATTGCATTCCAGTTTATTGTTTGCTCTAAACCATTCACTGTCTAAAAAAACAATCTAACTCTGTGGTATTCTAAAGAGACTTTTCTATATAATTGTTGGTGGATAGCAAAGTATGACATCGCCGTTCCAGATCATAAATCATCTATCTGTCTATCCCCAACTCACGATATGGTCTTCCCTATTGTAAGGCATTCAACCCAGGCATCCCTCTCTCAAACTAATGCAAAAAACAGAAATACTGAAAAAGACGTTGCTGTTCTGAATATTTTCGTCCTGGTCAGACTGTGCCTTTCCCATACGACTAAGCCTCGTATGAGAATGTATAAAAAAGGAGAGGGCCTTGAAAGGCTGCAGTAGTCTGATGAAAAAGGATTACAACTGAGATACACCGACTCTTACCATATATAATAGCAATATTACAAGTCACCGGGGAGTTCCTTTATATTTATAACATCATCATGCAACTCCAAGGAGACTTGCAAAATCATTGTAATGTGTGGCAGAGTGTATTTTATTCCTTATAATTTTTTGTGGGTAACAAGGACCCCCTGATTTGGATCGTACTCCTGGGTCAGGGAAAACAGTTTTTTGTGCAAAGGTAACAACCCAGGCAGACAAAATAGGAACAAATACTGGCTATTGAAAGAAGCACATATTTATGGACAACTCATTAAAAACGCAATGGACTGTAATGATATCAAAAGGGTTGATTTTTAATATAAAAAGATATGTGGATAAATCTGATTCAATAAAAAGATAATTACATGATATGAATAAATATGAATTATTTGAACAATATATGGCAAACAAACATATCAGTATACATAAAAAGTGAAATAGAAGATTTTTTCCTTTAAAAATAATTTCTCCAATACAGGAAGTTTCTAAGGCTGTAAGTCTACGCGTTTCGACAAAAACATTTGTCTTCCTCAGGACAGTTCGATATCAGCCATTATTTCTAAAAAAGATAAAACAAAATCACAAAAATATAACAGTACATTGCAGGTGCTACTATTTACATATATAAGAATGAGAAAGCTCATTTCTTTTTCTATTTTCTTTTTCTTTACAAAGCCAGAATTTATATCAGAGAACAACATAGATATAGGAGCAAAAAGATTGGGAAACATTAACATATTTGATAAATGTCATATTAACTAAAACACAAGGTGAACCACGAGGGAGGTCATATACTAGAATAGAAAGAGGCGCAACATTTTCGGTAGACCAATATTTCTGGGAGTTCCTATGGTTACAAGATTTTATACCTAATTAATTATCAAAAAGTTTTTTTCCTATTTACCATGACTGCATATATCACATCTATATGTAGTATTACATGGGAAAAGAAATTAGTTATACCTAGGCTGGAGTAGTAAATTGTAGTATCTACTCTAGAAACTACTATTTCAATTCTATTAGTAGCAATTCATAATGAGGTGAGGAAATTACAACCATTTATTAACATTCTGGGTTTGGTTGCTGAAAAACCTTACCTAAAATAGAGAAGTTATACAATGTTGGGTACGTGGTAGATGGGGCGGGTAAGGCACCTCTCCTTTTTATAGCTGGAGACGGTATGTGATGGCTATTCAAATAAAAGAAATATGTTCATTGGAATATAATAAAATAAAATATCACTCTAGTCTAATGCGTTAATTACAAAAGATGATCTACCACGTACCCAACATTGTATATTTAGTTAATATGACATTTATCAAATATGTTAATGTTTCCCAATCTTTTTGCTCCTATATCTATGTTGTTCTCTGATATAAATTCTGGCTTTGTAAAGAAAAAGAAAATAGAAAAAGAAATGAGCTTTCTCATTCTTATATATGTAAATAGTAGCACCTGCAATGTACTGTTATATTTTTGTGATTTTGTTTTATCTTTTTTAGAAATAATGGCTGATATCGAACTGTCCTGAGGAAGACAAATGTTTTTGTCGAAACGCGTAGACTTACAGCCTTAGAAACTTCCTGTATTGGAGAAATTATTTTTAAAGGAAAAAATCTTCTATTTCACTTTTTATGTATACTGATATGTTTGTTTGCCATATATTGTTCAAATAATTCATATTTATTCATATCATGTAATTATCTTTTTATTGAATCAGATTTATCCACATATCTTTTTATATTAAAAATCAACCCTTTTGATATCATTACAGTCCATTGCGTTTTTAATGAGTTGTCCATAAATATGTGTTTCTTTCAATAGCCAGTATTTGTTCCTATTTTGTCTGCCTGGGTTGTTACCTTTGCACAAAAAAAAAAAAAAAAAAAAAAAAAAATGTTTTTATTCCTTATAATACATGGTCACACCATCACCGATCCGCAAAAACTGCTTATAATCTTTGCATCTTGCTCCTTCATACGTAAAAGGTAGTATTGTTGCAGACATGAAGAATAAAATTGGAATCTGTTGTACGAAATTAAGCATACCAACAAGCAGATAGTAATGTGTTGCAAACACATATTGGGAATGGTTAAATGTAAACAAATGCAATATATCTGTAGCTCAGAATGAGTTATAACATTTAGAGAGAGTCTTTCTTTCCTGTAATCAACAATAAAGTGCAATAAATAAACATATTGCCATAAGTATCTCTTTTCTACTGATCACTGCTTTTTTTAATTTTAATTTTTTTAGAAAACCAGATCATAAGAACAAAAGTGTTTAAACTGCATGCATCAGAAACAATGCTTTGTGACTATCATTTCACCTTGGCTGCTGTCTCTAGCATGAGGCATTATGGACATTGCAACCAAACTGTGAAAAGTTTTTACTATTGAGCAGCCAAATTATTTTCATATTGAAGATGGCGAGAAATGTCACAGCTAAGGAAATTAGAGACAGTTTTTTTAAACTAGGATTGCAGCTTTCTGAGCAATATAATTACATTAGATCATTCCACACTTTGAAGGTAGAATGTTCTAATTTAAACAGGGAGAGATAGAAAGAGAAGTATTGGAATGTCCAAGTGGACGCTCCACACCATGTTGGGCCTCATCTGCTCTTCTGTCTTCAACGCAACTCCCAACTTTCCAATATTCCAATTCTTAAATCCAATGTTGTGTCTGCTGTCATTGTGTCCTTTAGGGGTTTGCAGCAGATTACACATAGCGAAGATAATGAAAAATGCCTTTTCTGGAATCTTCTCTATAGAGAAGTACAAACTGAAACTGATGACAGTGTTTAGGGCACTTGAGTTTGGTATATCAAACACTCGGGATGGTCAGCACTAAAAGAAATTTGCATAGTCCATATGGGCATTACATCTTACTCAATTCTAAAGTTCATGTTACCAAGGAAAGAATGGTCAAAAGAGATTTTAAATTTTCAGCTGACAGAAACAGTTTATCAGAACTGCACAGAGGGAAAGTTCAGTGCTGCAATAAACCAAGATTGTTTACTTTTGCTTGATGACAAGCTTTTGTCAAAAGGTCAATGAATGATGGCGCCAGGACAATGAGCTCCATTTTGAATTTTTGAAGCTTCAGCCATTTTGCTTGCACTCATCTCTCCATATTTTGAAGTCAGCAAACGAGGAAGCGCATCAATGCTCCACAAACCAGCTACCTCTCCTGGCACTCTCTGGTTTTATGCTTGTACTTGGCCATGTATAGCACTCCGCCTCCTTTTGGTTAGGTTTGTACTATGCAAATATTGCATACACACATACAAACACTAGCCTCTGATTACACTTTAAAGTGCAATTGAGTATCATACCCATGACATTGGTAAGCCATCAGATAATCCACTAAGATAGCCAGAAGGGAACAGATGTACAAACAATAGAAATGCAATAAAACAGTGGTGTTCGTGCTGTGGAGCGTGGCCCCTATGGGTCCATGGCTGTATTCACAGAGGCCACAAATCGCTCCATCAGTACTTGTAAATAAAGATTGTCTGGAAACACAACCCTGTTTACACTTTTCCAGGCTGCCTTAATTTACATGCAGAAAAAAGTATGGGAGCTCCGGTCCTGAGTGCCATAAGTTTAAAGACAAAGACGTTGCTTAAAAGAACAAAATATTCTCAAGCTATTTTGTTGTTTTTTACCTTTGGGTAACGGCATATAAAAAAACCTCCCTTAAATGAAAAATAAATGCAAGTTAAAGGAATCAGTAGGAAAATCACTCTGTTGCACAATGAAACTTCATTTGGTAACTGGCTCACTGCAGACATCTCCATGTATGACCAGAGTGACAAACCTGAACCCTGGTCTTACAGATCGCAGGCATCTTGGTGGCGTGTTTCTTCCTTAGCTTTCTGTCCCTCCCTCAGCTTTACAGCACAGTTGCCCCTCCTTGGAAACTCCATGCGCTTTGCGTTAAGCCCGAGGCATCTTCCGATTAGCATTAACCATTCAGGGATGTTTTTTTATTAACACAAATCATGGGCAGTGCTTAATTTGAGACGATGGTTTCCAGTGCTCTGCACCGGCACTTAATTGTCAAATCTGGCACTTATGACAGTGCCATAAGCTGGCATTGTTTGTCTAATTTAACGATGAGCAGAACAAGAGTTGTATATTAATTTAATATACATTAAAGAGACTAATTTGGGAGGCTTGAATAGTCTGAATTGTTACACTTCTAGGAGTGTGATGGTCAGTAGTTGGGTAGGTACTGTCCTTGACAGCGCAGGCAGGGTCAGTGTGCGGTGCAAGATGCAGTGGCCTCCTGATGAGGGCCCTCGCACTTATTTACAAATTAAGCACTGATGTGGGAACTGTATATGTAAAATGAAAATAACATCTGCACTTCATTCTCTGTAGATTCTGCCCTTTTCTGATGCACAGGTGAGTCACAGGGCTGGCAGGGAGGAAACCAGCAGAGTAGCATTCAGATGCAGAGCCCTGCTCGTCAGAACCTTGGGGCCTCAGAGAAATAGACAGAGAGAAATATGAAGGAGTAAGATCCATGAATAGCGTCCAAGGTTTAGCCAGCCAAGATGAGGGGTGAGGGGATGCTATATTGAGAGCTATTTTTTGGTTTTCAAATGGAAGGGACAACTTTCTTGAAGAAATGCCCCAGGGAGACGGTGTAAGATATGATGGCTTTTTAAAAACAAAATAAAAGGGCAATAACTACCATTAATGCAGCAGGTGCAGTGGCACTGGGGCCAAAGGTATGAGGGGCCACTGCACTCCAATTATGCTTGTTTAACTTCCAAAAAGAGAGGTTGGGGCCCATTTCTCTAGCTAGCATTAGGTCATAGGTAACCTTGCTGTGCAAGAGTCAGGGGAAGCGAGGCAAGATGACGGGCAACTAGTGCAGTTTTGCTATCCTTATTAGTACCCAGTGCACCCCTGTGGTGCCAGTGTTCCTTTGGGCCTTGGAGGATTGTCACAAAGGAGGGGATAATTGCTGCAGGCAAAATGCCTTACTTTGGACCTCAGAGAGATGACAGCAAAGGGGATGAGTCAAGATAGGGGCCATGTTTTTAACATAGGGCAGGTTAGACAGCCACTTTGCAAGGCTGTAGCTATACTTAAGGAAGCAGGAAGCATGTGCAGGTGCACTGGGGCCATGGGGTGAAGTGAGGAGCCCCCTGCATCACAATTATGACTGTCAAAAGTGGCATGGAAGCTCATTTTCCTTGCTAGCATTAGGACTGAGGGCTTTCTTGGTGCAAAGAAGGAGGCAACAGGTGGGAGTTCATAATTTTCTGAAAGGGACAGAGAGCATGTTACAAGATTGGAGGGATGACTAGTCAGTGGGGAAAGGGGAAAGAGGCAGAGGAGACGGTCTGCAATTTGGCAGCATCTATCATTAATGCTGAAGGTGTAGGTATAGTGGGACACAGGAGAGTGTGGGGCTCACAATACCCCGATTCGTGGGAGCAGTGTTTTTGGTCAATTTCAGTTTTGATGCCTTTTCTCTTCTATGTCTCACATTTCATATGGTTTATGAGCTACAGAAAAAGAATCCCTTGTACTTGTAGTAGTACTTGTATAGCGCACGAATCACCCATGAGGCATTCCTGCGCTTGTACGCATACCGCTGTGGAACCCTTCCTGGCTTATTTCCTGTGAAGTGCCCACTCCTGGGCACCCCCAAGGTGAAGCCAGGCATCCCAGCGCTGTTGGGGCCGTTGTGGAGATTAAGCAAGCTATTGCCCAGAGTTGCAGAGTGGGACTCATGAATTAGAATAGGCACCGAGGCGAGAATTATCAGGTCCGAGGAAATTGAGCCCAAGACCCGCCGACACGGGAATTGAACCCTGGTCCCGGGCTAGACCTCTGCATCGGGGTCTGCCGCTCTAACCATTGAGCCACACTTCTCCACTGAAATGATATCATTAGCCCCGCACTCTGCACTCAACCCTGACCCACTAGGTCCAGAAATCCTTGCCATAAAGTTTTAGAGGGGCCTAACTTCATAACATTTTGCCTAAAGGGCTCAGACCTCTGCAATAAAGGGATATGATGTGGAACTTGAAAGTGAGATATGCCTCATGAGAAAGAATCACCCCAAAACTTTAACTTTTTGGAATGGACTTCAAAGATAGAGAAGAACCAGACTATCCAGTAGTAGTGAAAATCGAATTGTGTTAATCTGTCTGGGAGTCAAGGCTGGTCCACAGTCTCAAGCAGAAAGGAGGAGGATCTCATGGTGAAGGTGATTATTAGACAGAAACTTGTCAAGGTTTGTTCAACAATGTACTTTTTTAACACTGAGATCACTTTCTCATATTTAAGGCAGAGCCAGGGAACAAAACTACAGTGAATTCTTGATGAGATACTGTTTATGTATGCAAATACTGTGGTATAGCTCTTGAAGCAACCACGCTCGATATACTATAGCAACATTTGCAGGATTAATAGACAACTACAACAGTATAGTACCTATTGCGGCTAAGGAAAGAAAAAAGTTAAACTTTCAAGAATGGGGATTAGGAAGATAAAAAACTGAATGATGGTTATCACCTATGTGGCCACAAAACATGCAATTGCCTACTTTTATGTCTCATCTGCACATCACATGAGCTGTGCTGCGAGGTGTATTGTGTACAATTAAGTGGCCTACAGCATACCCTTAGTTGTTTTGGTGTCACTCTCATTTGAAATCTTTCAATTGCTTAGCTCCCGTAGGCTTCTCTTCCTTTCTTGTGCTAGCTCCTCCCAGGAGCATGGAGCAAGTACATGCAATCTTCCTTGTCTTTTTTTGCAACACTATATTTTTTTAGTTGCGTTTCGATATTAAACCTGTATGTGCAATGTGCTTGCCTACTTTTAACATAGGCATGCAGCTTCTTATTTGTCTTGCTTTCACCCTATCTGACATTTCTATTGATGCTTTAGTTACTTACACTCACAACTGTACTACTGTCTGCCACTATATGCTTATTCCATGCCACTCTACTCCACTCTTTTCTTTGCCATTCTATGTGCCTGTACTTTATGCCACTCCATTGTATGCCACTTCACTCTATACCAATCTACGCTATTCCACTCTATATCACTCTACACCTCGTCTCTGCAGTCTATGGCACTCTACCTCAGTCCACTCTCCATTACTTCACTCTCGGCCACTCCATTCCACTCTCCGCTGCTCCATTCTACATCTGTCTATGCCACTCTACTCTACGTTGTGAAAGAGGAACCTCATACTACAATATTTAGGACTGTACCCCACTACACTCTATGCTACTCTTCCCTATGCCAATTTACTACACTCCACGCCACTCCACTCCACTCAGCTCCATGCCACGCAACTCCACACCAGTCTACTCCACCTTGCTCTGTGCCACTCAATGTGACTCCACTCCACCCTACGCCACTCTATACCAATCTACTCTATGCCACTCTACTCTATACCACTCTACATCACTCCACTGCAGATCATGCCACTCTACGCCACTCCACTATATGCCACACCACTCTTTGCTATTCTATGGCACTCTAAACCACTCCATTCCACTCTACACCACTCTAATCTATGTGACTAAACTACATTGTGGGAGCAGAACCCAATAAGGTAATGTTTTGTATAGTACCCCAATAATCATGGCACACCGAAAATTTCAAAATCTTATGAAATGGTGTTTGAACTTTAGGATGTCATGGTAAGCAGGCATTTGTTTAAAGAAGTTTCTGTGTTAACTAAAAGGTGATATCTAGTGTTTGGTTAAAAGAGGCGAGAGGGTCTTTAATGTTAATGAGTTTCATTTAACATTTGAGATTAATACGAGGGACAGGAGGTATTCTGTTTGCACTGAAAAAGGGAGAGATAGCAATATGCCAGTGGAATAATTACTTTGGGAATATGCCAGATAGAGTACTAATGTTTTATTCACAGGTCATGGTTTAGCTCCTTGGGATTTTTTATTTATTTATTTGTTCGTATAACATATGAAATTAATTCTTTGAATGTTATACATTATCCATGTCGACATAAATATGGTAAAATACATGTACTTGTATTCTTTTAGATGCCCCTGACGAGGGGAATTATTTTCCCAAAATGACATTTGGAACCTACTTCTGCGCTTGAGTTTTTAAGAACATCTACGTTATTTGGAGATATGAATAAAATGAATTGTACATACAGTTAAGCAAGAAGGATACAATATATATGGTGAAAAATGAGGATAATAGTAGATGAAAAATGATTGGAATTTTATTAATTGGATTCATTGAAAATGGCTGTGCTGCTTGGTGGAACCTACGGTGGCTCCCCCTGTGATTCGAGACATTTGCAGCGCAAAGGGACGAAGCGCGGAACAAGTTTGCACGCCAATTAAGTTTTGGATGGATGAAACATGGAGGAAACTTGATAAATTTGGTGTGTATCTCTCACCTTAATTTTTTCATTGTGTAGAGAAAAGAAGCACATGGCCTGCTGGAAGGGGTAGATGTAGGAGCACAGACACAGGGACAGAAAGAGCATGCATTTTGACCAATATGGCAGCTTCACTAAAATGTGGGATAACCAAAGCATGCTAATGAACACACTTCTAAAAATTTTATCAAACTCATTTAAACTGAAAACATACTATTTCACTGTATTTGCATAGAATTAATCACAAAACTCAGTACTTAATGTCATTTGTAACATGAAAAATCTAAATCTAAATAGAATCTCACAATGCCACACAGCTCTCCTCTGCACCACTCCACTATGCCACTCCACTCTAGGCCACTCCACTCTACTTTACTCTACCCCACTCTATTCTACTCCCACAATACTCTACATCACTCCCCTCCATGCCACGGCACTAAATTTCAGCCATGCCTAACAGACATTGACAGCGCCATTAGCTCTCACATAGGCAACACCTATTGGCTTTGCCAATGTTTGTTTTTAACAACAACCAGCTGCCATCCCTCATCTCTAAGCTGTTGGATCCCCTGGGAGTCTCTGGCATTGTCTGTGTCCTTACACAGGGGGCGGGCTACAAAAACTGCCACAAAAGACGTGATAGACTTGGGTTTGGTTCAATTAAATTTTGTGAAAAAAGAAAGTGTCTGTAAACCTCAGATCTAACTGAGTCACGAGAGTTCGTACCCGGAGGTAGAGTTATTTGTCAAGGAGACACGGGCTGGGATAATGAAAGGTCAGGTGTGGGCTGCATGGAAACTCAAGCACAGGCTTCACATTGTTACTGAGCTGCTTGGGACCAATGCTACAATGGATGGCGAGTTTCAATCTCGTACAATTGGAGAACGGATATTGAACCACAATGCAATTACGATGGGTCACTGGAGCGCACATGTTGAACCCTGTCTCACCTGCTTCAGCATCCATGCCAACAGCCTCACCTGAGCAACTTTGAAAAGTGCATCATGTGAAAAAGATATAGTAGGGCTCTGATACAAATACCTGGCACAGCAGCTTCAGAACCACAACTTGGAGCAGGGAGAAACAAGGGGTCTCATTTATGAGGCCGTGCATCACTTTTACACCGCTGGTGCGTCACTTTTTGTGACGCACCAGTGGCGTAAAAAATGCGCCTTGTTGCGCCACATTTACAAAGTGACACATCTAGGTAGATGCGTCACTTTGTAAACCCCTGCGCCACATTATACCTGCGCCAGGTATAATGCATGCAAGGGGGGCGTATTGATGTAAGAAAGGGTCGTAGAAGTGACGCAGTGAAATCTATGAGATTTCACTGCGCCACTTCTAGGACACAAATGCGTTAATTTCTTACGCCTGCCTCACAGCAGGCGTAAGACTGACGCAGGCCCTTCCACATGGACCTTGCCCCATGTGAAAGGATACATTGCTGTAGTTGCGTCACTTTTGTGACACACTCCAGCAATGCGTCACTTTTGCACCATACAGATACGTTATAAATACTGACGTATCTGTAACTCTTTGCGCAATGATGCGTCATACTGTAAATATGATGCATCATTGGTGTAGCAAGGAGGGCGCAGTGAAAAATGATGCATCGCTGTTTTCACGCAGCGATGTGTCACTTTTCATAAATGAGGCCCAAGGTGTTTTGTCAGTTAGGTCTGAGATGCTGTCCCCATAGTTTTGCTATCACAGGAGGAATGTATTGTTTATATTCCTCTTTATTTACTATTCCTGAAAGTAGTATAAATGTAGTCTAACAGTAGTATAACGTTTGAATAACCTCTCCCTAAAAAGGGGAGTTAGAAACATTCTGAGTGTTTGTTGCTCATTGAGCGGCTAAACCTGTCTTTTTTGTTTTCTTCAAAAATGTATTAGTGTTATAAAGTGTTGAGTACTGTTGTAAAGATTTTAAATGATAAGCAGAAAAGTTTTATTTTAAAGGTTTTGATGACAAATGCTGTTTATGGTTTTTTTGACGATGTGACAGTTTGAAATTGAGTATTACTTTATTGCATTTTAGAGGGTTCATTGTCGACATTTCCTTATGTTCACTAGGGCACAAATTGAGATTCTTCTGCCGTAGGGAGTTGATACTGTCCTCAGGGGTCCTCTTTTCGGTGAACTTCTACTAGAGGTCATGCAAATGTGTGCTCAGCAATTGAAGAACAGTCGAATCTTACAGGTTTCCAGTCACCACTGTGCTGATAATTTTTCTCTGAGCTCTCGCAAGGCAATAGCGCATGCGCATTGAGTGATGAAGAAAGCGTATGTCTTTGAATGAAAAACAATATTATTTTCCGCTTATTGAAGTGAAGTGGCTATTGTAAATCCATAAGTGCCATCTTTCAGGTATCTGAAACCATCCCCATGCACATAGCTAATAGTGTGCCCACAACTCCCAATATGAGGGCAATGGTACAAAAACAGGCAAGTAATCCCCAACGAATAAAACCATAGACTTATTCTGACATTAACATCCCCCCTTATTTAACAATCACTTTGTTTGAGGAATCCTCCTTTCTACAGCTGCCAACAAAAACCCTCAAAAAAGAATACTGATATTTAGCACAATCCATAAACTTTTAACACTTGAAAACAGTGAAATTTGGATGATGGATGGTACTTTTAATTGCTCCAACCACCCTTGTTCCGAACATCGACCTGTTTGCTACCCCTCTCGTTTGATAACCCAGCACATCTTTTGATCTCCTCGATGGTAACCTGGTGCCTCTATCCGTCGTGGGCAGAGTGCCTCTGCTCAAGATGGTCGTACTCTCCGACTCCTGTACTATTTTGTCAACTTGCCCTTGAACATACGTACCTTCTTCTTCTCCTCCTTCAAGGGAGAGGTCAGAACCTTCATTTGGAATACTTCCAGGTGCCGCGTAGCACTCCATAAGCTTTACCAACCTACAGTCTGTGAGGGTTTAGTGGTCCCAAATTCAATAGGTGTCGAGATGGCTCGCCGCTTTGCAGTTAACGGATACTGCCAAGCTATTGATGGCCTGGACCTTGGCCAGAGTCTCTCAGCTGTTCCACCACTGTGCCTGACTTCTATCGCCCAGTCTGGTGCTTTTATTGATGGCACATTGCTGCTTCAGACAAAACCTCTACCTTACGATGCAGACTACACCATACACACTAACTTTGGTACTCTTGCAAACACTGCACAGGCAATACTACAACACTGCGCCAGAGCTTGAACGCTTGGATTGCGGCAGGGGTCCTGACGCTGGGGGATCTCTATAGAGATGGTGAGTGTCTTTCTTACGAGCTGCTGGTGGAGCAGGACAGTCTCCTCCTGGTCAGCTCTTTCTACACACATTGCTAATAGAGTAATTGGGGCAGAGATGGGGAGACATGAGCCCCCTATGCATCTAACCATACCATTTTTACTTGTCAGGGGCCAGTGTAGACACTTTGTGCGCGGCTGGTAACCTCTCTGCACTCACACATGGCTCCACTGCTTACATCCCTTCGTGCATGATGGGAAGCTGACCTTCGCTGTCCTTGAACGGACAGGGAGTGGTCCACCCTACTGTAAAAAATCTTGTTTTTCTGGTTTTGGATTGTCTGACCAGTGAAACCGGCTCCCACCTGAACAGAGCCTTTCACTGAGCCCTAGGTTAGCTGATGTGCAGCCTAATCTTTCAACACATGTTAATGTGTGCTTTTCTTTCACTGTATCCACCTGGGTACATAAACACACCAGATCACAAGGAGCAAATATTTATTTAAAGTAAATATTAGTTTGCTAAGGATTCTCGTACTTCGTTTGCGTTTCCACCACTGTTATTGCTATGTGTGAAAGACATCCGATTCAACGTGGAGTAACCCTGACACACAGATATGGCAGGACCTCTGTTTTCTACTTCTAAGACACAGCTTGAGTGCCTATTTTTTCTCACGTGTGAGCAAACTGCAGGGTGTAAGTTGGTGTGTTCTTTTTAACAGCCAAGGTAAAGTACTAATGAAACAACCCACATGCATGATTTCTTTGACCAAAGTTAAAAATGTTGTGTTCAACTTCTTTTATTCATATGTTACGGTCCTCACAAAGTGATGCTTTTTTAAAAACGTATAGTGACCTTTACATTCCACGGTGTTATCTCCTTTCACACTACCTAAATTCCTTTTTGTATTTGTGTTTCAGGTGTGCCTGGTTTACATTCACAGGTTGTGGCTTTTCTTTGCACTTCCGGTGGCTTCTCTGCACTTTTTCTGAGGTGACATGGAAGCCTCCAGTCCTCTTAGCCAAGGCAGTAATTTCCTCCTTGGATACTATGGCCCAGATTCATCAAGCAAAAAACAGGTCGCAAAAGGGCAGATTCTCAGAATCTGCCTCTTTGCGACCGGTATTTTTGCATTTGGGATGCATCATCCCAAATGCAAAAATCGCAATTAAGGAATCTCTGAATTGAGATTCCTTAAATTGCGATTGCATTTAAGGAATCCCAAATTGAGATTCCTTAATTGCAATGCATCAAACTAAAAAAAATAGCGATTTCGCAAATAGGAGTAGCAAATTACCATGAAGTTGAACTTCATGGTAATTTGCAAAACATTGAAAAATGCACTAAAGAGCATTTTTCAAAGTTCCATTTTACACACACACATGGGGCATGTGTGTGTGCAAGATGTACCCATATGCAGATTTCAGGGGTGCACCCTTCAAATTGCATTCTCAATTTGCGATATGCTATTTGCTAATCGCAAATTGAGAATGTCTTCCCATTCATTCCTATGGGCCTCTAATGCCCATAGGAAAGAATGGGGAGGTATTCCTTAAATGCGATTCGCAATTTGCGAATCGCAATTAATCAATTTTAAGAAATCGCTATTTTTAAAGCGAGTTCTTGGTGCATGGCATTTTGCAATTCCTTATTAGCAAATCCTTATTTTTCGCTAATAAGGAATCGCAAAATGGATGCTTGATGCATCTGGGGGCATGTGTTCTCTTGCTCTGAGGGGTTGAGTTGCAGAAGGTTTGTAGATCCTGTCTGTACAGTTGCTGGAAGTGTGAAGCTTGTTCTTGTGATCTGCGGTGTTCACACCACCGTGAATCTTTGCATCAAGAGGTATTAAAGTGCGCAGTGAGTCCATTGCTAAGGTGATGAAGGTTATACTGCCAATCTTTATCTTATGACCTTTGGAGGCTGATCTCAACAACATGGCGGTGGGGCCAGTAAGAAAAAATACTACCCCAGTCTATCCAGGCTCTTTTACATACTGCTCTCCCAGTTAATTGCTTCCTTTTTCAGTGCTGTGTAGGTTTGTGTGGTTCTCTAGAACTTGCTATAAAGCTTGTCCTTTTGTGAGCTGTCAAAAACCATAAATTGCACACCTCGCTCTCACACTTCTTCCTCCTCCCTCATATTGCTAAGCGCTGCATTCCATAACACGATAACCACACCTGGGTTGTCACCACGTACAACATGGAAACATTTCCCACATAGGATGAAAGCAAATACAACACACTTCCAGCCACACGCCCTACAGGTGTAGCATGCTGCCCATGTAGGCAAGTGCATCAGCATCGAACATCAGAGTTGTAAATGCTATGCAACTGTTACAGTACAGTACAATACATCAAACAGCAGACCATCTGCAGAGCACTCTAGAGACAGCAACCCGCCATGCTTCCATATGTAAGAAATGAGACAATGTACACAAGGTCAATAGAAAGTCACAAAACAAATAATTGTCTTTAGCAATCCACCATCTCAAACTCAATTTTTGAGATTTGTTGTTATGCTTAGCACAAATAAAGGAATGAAATGACGTTTAGATTAATTTGTTTATTTCTGAAGTGACAAAGAGCACCAGCATTTCACCACCAGCCTCTTTAGACAACAGGGATACCGATGGCTTTGATCCACAGTGGGCCAGGTGTTAGGAGAGTTATAAGTGAGCAAATGTTAACAATTCTAGACCTAGGGACAAATGTACTATTGTTTCCCCAGCACAGCAACCAAAGGTGCTGCTCTGCGTTGCCTAAATGGGAAAGAGCAGGACAGCTCTGTATCTACTAAGATATGGGTGTGCTGCTCATTTCCCAAATGCTGGTGTATCATCTGGCTATCTAGGGCAAGACAAACACCTTTACACTACGGAGCACATGTCTGTGAATAGGTCTAGCGTAGGTTTTGTACTGAAAGAGTATTCTTTCAGAGTAAAACACTATGCTCAGACATAATTCTAAACGTCTCCTGCTGTAATTGTGCTGTACAGTGCAGCACACATGCAAAGTTTGAAAACTTTGGAGAATGTTGCGCCTATTTCAAGGAGGCATGCTTTTTTCCCACAAAGTCCAACCTACCAGTGTTAGTAGATAGGGCTTTTCAACAAAACCGATAGTTGATAGTGTGGGAGAGCCCATGCACCACCCTTGGGATGCCGCTTTGGTGCCAACTAATGTAGAACAGCAAAAAGTGGTTTTTCGTGTTACTTTTAGGCAACTACCCAGCACTGAAAAATAAATAAAAAATCAACACTTTTACTGTTTTGTGTCACATTTGGTTGGCTTTGCACAGGTTCAAAGTATTGAAAAATCTGGCCCCTGGTATCGGACTGTACCATAGTGGTTTTAGGAACCAAGATTCTCCACAACAATTACTAAAGCATCAATAGATTGCTCTGCCTGTGTCCAGTCACCGTGGTTTGGCGGTTTCAATCTTGCTGAAATACTTTCAACCACTTTGCATATTTAAAATGTGCCCTTGCTGCTAAAATGTTACAAAAAAAGGTTTAGATTGCTCATTGAATTTTACACTTTTCTCTAACATCTGTACGGCTTAGAGACCGGTTGTGAGCAGTTGACCTGGTATATGCTGTCCATTAGTTAAAGTGGGCACCTTGCACCAGTCCAAATAACCCTTATGGTGATTTAAGAGGTCAAAGATAACCTTGGAAAGCTATCCAAGTGGTAGCTGTGGAGAGCAGCCTTCAGGTTTAGTCCTGAAGGAATGTTAGGCAGCTTGTTTTACCAGAATGCAACCTTATAGTATTAATTAAAAGAAAAAAGAACCACACAGTAGTTATAAAAATATGTATTTATTAATATAACACTATCTAGTATGACAGAGTATCTCCTACATGGAGATAATCACAAAGCACACCAACTTAAGCACATGAATGACAGTAAATAGCACTAATACACAGTGGGCCCCTGGGGGGACCAAACCATATACTAAGAAAGTGGTATAAGAACCACGACTCCAATCAAGACAGTGTTGAGAGGACGTAGAATTGCTGGGACCCCAAGGGATCACCCAAGGTGAGTAAGTAGGGTCCCCACGGAGGACGGGTGCAGTGTGGGAACACAACAGCAAACCCATACAATTCTATGGGAAAGTCGCAGTTGAAGTGTTAAAGTTTAAGGACATTCCCCAGTGGACTTCGAAGAAACCCTGTGGAAGACAGAAAGTTTGAGAGCCACCCCACTCATGGATATCAAGGTACCCAAGTTACCTATCCCAGGGAAACTGGGTGCATAGGTCTGAAGTGGCATCGGAAACCGCAGTCGAACCCAACGGAGGACTTTAAAGAAGAACCGCTGCTGGAAGGAAGAAAACTGTCAATTGGAGTACCTGAAAGCAGAGGGGACAGAATCTGGATCACTTAGAAGTGACCAGGGGCTCTGTAGAAAAATGTCCACCGATGTCGTGTGCTTCAGGTGCGTTGATGGAGTCCTTGTCTCTGCACCTACGGGGACCAGGAGATGTTGAGGAGAACTAGGAGCTGGGTACAAGCTGTCCCACAAAGGATGTCAAGTGTTGAGGGGACGGTATCTGGCAGGAGCACCAACAAGCCTTGGCAACGGCAACCCATGTAGAAGGTCAAAGATGTGTATAGTTCAGAACAGCAAGGTCCAGGGGACTCACTAAACACAGGGGAGTCAGAGCAACCAGTTGAAATCAAGAAAAGCAAAGTTGACCCTCAAATGGACCCACAGGCTGGAGGCACAGGAGTTTTAAGAGGACCTCAAGTGATTTCACTAAACAACAGTCCATGGAGTACTCGGTGTGAGGAGGCTGTAGTTCTTCATAGAAAACAGTGCCAGAGGTTGGGGCTACTCGAAGCTCAATGCACTTGTTCTGGAAATGCCAACAAGCATATGCACTTGCAAATGTATGCGGTGCACAGGGGTTCAAGTATTGCAGCCCCAACAAGAGATTCTGACCTCAAACTTGGTGAGAGGACAGGTCAGATCTCAAGGGACAGAGAAACTCTCCTCCTGTGTTGCTGGAGCCTTCAGAGTCCATAGGAGCACATGATCAGCATACCAGGCAGCAGTGTTGAGGTGCCTGCGAATGCAGGGGAGTGACTCCTTCCCTCCAAGTCAGATATATTTGGTTGTCCTTGATGCTCCACAGGTCCTGCACAGATCCTGTATGGTACACAGGCACATACAATTTTGTATAAAATTAAACATTTTCACCTCCTTTCAGGGGCTCCTTTTATATCGTCCTCCTGGGGCTAGGTTGGCCTTTTCCCAAGCTTTAGAGACGCTTTTGGAGTCTTTTACTGACTCCCTCCCCCTTACTATACTGGGCGATTTTAACTATCATCTAGAACTGTTAAACAACTCAGACTCTGTTAAATTGTTGGATACTATGGCGGCTTTCGGTTTCGGACAATTAGTAACGGAATCGACTCACAGGGCAGGCCATACTTTGGATGGCATTTTCACAAATAACCCGGACATTAAGCTGATGGATATATCTACTTTAGCATGGACAGATCATAAGGCTATTCATTTTACTATTAGAACCATACAGCCCATTCAATGTCCTGGTACCAAACCTTGTAGAGTAACGGTCCGTGGATAGAACAAGGTTCAGGACAGTGATTTTGAGCTGGCATTGGATCTTGGTCCTGCTCCGCTAACATCTGACAACAATGAAGCAGCCTTCCAGTTTAATGAATGGCTTGTGGCAGCTGCTAATCAGGTAGCCCCTGAGAAACTGTTAACAGTAAAGAGGTCAAGGATATCTTCACCTTGGTATAGCCCTCAGCTTAAAGGTTTAAAAGTAGAATGTAGGAGAGCAGAAAATTCATGGAGACAAGATTATAGTGATAGTAGGAAAGTAATCTATAATCACGCACTCCAGCAATATAAAAATGCGATAATTGCGGCTAAAAAACATTATTTTACAACTAAAATTAAAGATGCGGGAAATTCCACTAAGGAACTATTTAAATCTGTCAATTCTTTGGCAAAGCCACAGCAAAATAATGTTTTTAAGGCAGATCAGAAAATGTGTAACAACTTGGCCCTCTTCTTTCAAAATAAGGTGCAAGTAATACATGACGACTTTCTAAATATGCAGGGGACCTGTGATGCGAATTGGCATCCAAAGGAGGACGTTCCTCTAACGCATTGCAGATTGTCCTGCTTCCCGAAGATTTCAAATGAGGAGGTGCAAAAGCTGCTCCTATCCATAAAATCAGGTTCTCCTAGGGACCCATGTCCTCCTGCCATTATGCATCTGGCCTCCAAGAAGATTTCTGAGAGGCTGACTCCCCTTATTAATCAAGTCCTCGAGACAGGTTCATACCCTACAATGTGGAAAAAAGTGGCCATTAGACCATTGCTTAAGAAGCCTAATTTGGATCCATACTTGTCGAAGAATTACCGCCCGATTGCTGGATTATCAATGGTGGCAAAGGTCATAGAGAAATCATTCCACCGAATCTGCCTTGATCATTGCAACTGAGGAGATACGGAAGGTTGTGGATGGTGGAGGCAGGGCAGTCCTTATACTCCTAGACCTATTGGCAGCATTTGACACCATGAATTACACGGTGTTAGTGCAGCGGCTGAAGGATCTGGGGGTTGAGGGTACTGCCCTGGCCTTACTCTCCTCCTTTCTGGAGGACAGGGAACAAAATCTGGTGTGGGACGGATTGAAGTCTGAGAGTTTCCATCATCCATGTGGGGTTCCACAGGGATCAGCTTTATCCCCTACATTGTTCAATATTGATGTCACCCCGCTGGCTAGGCTCATCAGAAGGTATGGTTGCGCATTGGTCTCTTATGCTGATGACTCGTAAATTGTTATTTCCATCTGCAAGCAACCGGAAGTCACAGCTGCTAAGTTTCATGCTTGCCTTTCCGAGATCATTACCTGGATGAATCATACCTACTTCAAGATTAATACAGATAAAACGGAGGTGATAGAATTTGGAGGTGGACACTCTGGTGTCGATTCCGATCCGGTAAAATGCGCTCCGAATGGTCGTACGGAGAGTTTTTCCCCGTACGAATCGTATCCGTAGACGTCCCGTACGTACGATGAAGTACGATCCGTACTAGGTGCCGAACTCCGTACGAGTCGTACAGGACTCCGTACGACTCAAATCTCTATACGAATCTCACTCGGAACCCGCTGTACGCGACATCGCGGCACGTTTTTACGACCCAGCAAGTACGATTCGTGTCGGGTACGCGTCGTACGACCCTTTTCCTACGGGAGCCGAAAACAGTCGTAAACGCAGAGTTCGCGCCGAAACAGGTACGGAACGCCCCCCCCCGGGTACGGCACGTACCCCCCATGATCGCAGGGGTACGCGGCGTACCCCTGTGGTCATGCGGGGTACGTGCCTTACACCCAGCGTACATGGGGTACGCACCGTACCCCATGTACAGTGGGTGTACGGCACGTACCCCATGTATGCTGGGTGTACGGCACGTACCCCGCATGACCACAGGGGTACGCCGCGTACCCCTGCGATCATGGGGGGTACGCGCCATACGGTGTGTAGGTGATCGCGCGCTTTTCCGTACGAATCGACGTGTACCGTACGAATCGCGTACGGGTCGGCCGATCGGGATCGGAATCGTCCGGTCGTACGGCGTCTGTACGAGTCGTACGGAAACGGCCCCGGATACGATTCGTACGCCGGATTATTTTACCGGATCGGAATCGACCCCTCTGTGTGGAATGATTCTTGGTGGCCACCTGAAGCTGGGAATTGTCCTTCTCCCGTTTCTAAGGCCAGGAACCTCGGGGTCATCTTTGATGACCCGCTGAATTTCTCTGCCCAAGTTAACAGTCTGACTTCATCCTGTTTCTTTCTCTTAAAAACTTTGAGAAAGATGTTTCCATTTATTTCATATGAGTTGCAAAAGACAGTAATGGTGAGTCTTTTCCTGTCTAAATTAGATTATTGCAATGCCCTTTTTATGGGCATAGACAAAACACAGATGGGAAAGCTCCAGTCTCTTTAGAATGCAGCAGCAAGGCTACTTCTGAATATCCCCAGGGGCTGTTCAACTTCAGCTGGTATTAAATCGCTGCATTGGCTTCCGGTTCAGCAGCGTGTGGATTTTAAGGCATTATGCCTGGTTCACAAAGCGTTTTATGGAGGCGGTGCTGATGAGGTTTCCAAATTATTTACGCCTTATACCCCCAACTTGGGTCTACTTAAGACTGCCAAGATTAGGCGGGCAAGGTGGGGAGGTAGGACTTTATCAAATGGGGCAGCGCACTTATGGAACAGACTGCCTACGGCTATGAGATTTCAAGTTAATAGAAAGCTGTTTAGGAAAGACTTGAAAACTTTTCTGTTTTCCGCCACCTAGTCTGTTTTGAAGATGTAGCTGCAGGATCATTTACATATATCAGCGCCAAGACGCCATGGCAATCGAGCGCTTTATAAACCTGTATCCTATCCTATCCTATCCTAATGCAGCAGACTGGGTGGGAGATGAAGTTGGGCCCAAACGAAGTCCAGCAAAGTCCAGAGTGTCCAGACGATCGAAGTTCAGTGGTTTCTTTTCAGAATCTTGCCCACGTCTAATCTAAGGTCCTACAGCCAGGTAAGCCCTTATGTACCCATAGAAGAGGGTTGGCAAGGTTCAGGGGAACCTCCCAGGGGAGGGTCTGGACAGTGGGGAGATTACTCCAGTTTTGCACCAGAGCGAGAGCCAATGGCTCCCAGGACTGGTTTGAACTGGACTATACACTGGGAAACCAAATTTGCCTCTCATGCAGACTTTCAGTCACTGGCAAGCGCACCCATCCAGCCCTAATACATTAAATCCTGTCTGGGAGGTGGTCACATCTCTCTGTGGCAGGATGCCTATTGTACTGCCTTCCCCTGCTCAAGCTTGGCTCAGCAGCAGTAGGGCAGAAATGTGTCTCTGGTCGGCAACAACCATTTTGAGCTGTCCGGGACTAGAAGGCTGATACCTGGGACACCAGGGATCCCATGAAGCTTGCTTCTGAGGGGTGGAATGATACCTCCCACACCGATTACCGGTGTGGGGGTATGATTCCAACATGTTTGACATCAAACACGATAGTGTTTGTTTCACGCGTTTTAGAGTTGGTCATGATGCGGTCGCATAATGCCACTCTATATGTCGTAAATGGCTGCTTCACTGACAACCTGAGAGAATGGACTCTGTAGGCTGCAGGGGTGTTCTGCTCATGCAGTGGCACCCTCTTACTTAAAACCAAGTACCCTGCTCTCAGGATTGTAAAGGGGTGACTTAAAGGTTTTAAGTACAGTGACCATTAGTTATGATAAACCTAAATTCTTATGAAAGTGGTGCATACAATGGCAGGCCTGTAGGTTCCATTTTGCATGGTCACTCATGGGTGGCATAATACACACTTCATCCCAAGGGAGACCTCTGGGGTACCTATTCCCTGGGTACATGGGTACCATATACGAGGGACTGACAAGGGTACCCCAGTATCCAATCTGGAGTTTACCTAAGTACATAACATTACAGTTTGAGGAGAAAGCAGATAGACTCGGGTCCAGATTAGCACGATCCCAGTCAGACTTGTCAAAAGCAGTATCACATTTAGCAAAAAGTGGGGGTAACCATAAGAAGCTGATCCTACTTTCCCACACCGGTAATGATACCTATGTGACATGCAGATCCCATGTTTCAATCCCAAATGGGAAATCGCACCCCTTCATCTTTCTGAGGTCAATAACTTGAATATCATTATATTTGGTGTCATTTACATCACAATCAAATGGTGAAAGTGCGTAGCCAGTGTTATTAAAATCATGTTGGTAATGGATCAATTTCCAGATCTGGTCATACATTCTTTTTGCACTTTGGGAGCATTTTGTATTGTCACGTTGATACGAATGTCTTCATAGGTGTAAATTTTCTGTGGTATTCCATTTTATCTCTTGTGTTTAATCATTGTGTTCAGGTCCTCGATATAAGTTCAGGACTGAATTCCATGCAAACAAGAGTTAGCACAGGCATTGTAATTATGAACATTGTGATAATTTAATTATCACACCCTCACAGGTTTCTCCTGATAAATTCCAGAGATCAAATAAAGAAATGTTTTGGGGTTGGAAAAAGCAAAACATCCAGAATTCGGTGTGTTTACAACAGATTCTGCATATTATCCTCATGTTCATGCTAAAAACACAAGATATTATGTATTCACTGCACATGGTAAATACCTCTCCCAGGGGTAATGTATTTGCCTTGTGTGGTACCCCACCCAATTACAAACCAACATATTAGGAGGGCCTTTGTGAGCTAACACTTCATAAACTTACAAATCTTGATGTGAAATCAGCCTTTCGCCTTTCTAGGGCCAAGGAATTAGTAGCACAATCAATTGGTTAAGAATAATTGCATGCAAAGTGTTCCTGGTAAAGAACTTCAGAGTAAAGCAATGAACAGAATGTTATTATGATAAAAGAATGAGTCACTTATTCCACTTTCAAAACATAGGGCCCGATTCACAGAACTAACTTAAGACAAAATCCTAAACTTACTACCATTTTGGTATTCACAGAAGGCACTTACTGATTTTGGTATTCACAGAAGGCACTTACTCATTTTGGTATTCACAGAAGTTAGGAGTCCTAACTTTAGAACTCCTAAATGCCTTCTGTGAATACCAAAAGTCCTAAAATTAGGATTTTTCTTAATTTAGTAGTAGTAAAGTTAGGACTCCTAACTTTAGGACTCCTAAATACCTTCTGTGAATACCAAAAGTCTTAAAATTAGGATTTTTCTCTATTTAGTAATACTAAAGTTAGTACTCCTAACTTTAGGACTCCTAAGTGCCTTCTGTGAATACCAAAAGTCTTAAAATTAGGATTTTTCTCAACTTTACTACTACTAAACTGAGAAAATCCTAATTTTAAGACTTTCGATATTCATAGAAGGCATTTAGGAGTCCTAAAGTTAGGAGTCCTAACTTTACTACTACTAAATTGAGGAAAATTCTAATTTTAAGACTTTCGGTATTCACAGAAGGCATTTAGGAGTCCTAAAGTTAGTAGTCCTAACTTTACTACTACTAAATTGAGACAAATCCTAATTTTAAGACTTTCGTTATTCACAGAAGGCATTTAGGAGTCCTAAAGTTAGGAGTCCTAACTTTACTACTACTAAATTGAGAAAAATCCTAATTTTAAGACTTTCGGTATTTACAAAAAGATGTTAGAATCAGATTAATAACATATGTTTTTATATAAATCCTGCTCTAGTTCAGAATCTGTAGTAACATTTAAACTTTTCTATAATTACCCAATGACTGGAAAAAAGAAACATAATTAGCAATATATATACGGTAGTAGTGGTAACTGATACCCAGAAATGGATTATACAGATAAACATCATTTTACCTCATGCGTTGAATACATCTTGTTTCCACTACAATTACCTTTGTGTTCGAATTTCTAAATTGTTTTAATACAGCTTGAGTGCTCGGGTTGACCAGTTTTGCAAAAAAAATTTAATGTTGCCATACATATCTCACTTCTGCTTGTAACCGTAAGCTAGAGAGGCATAGTTATTTTTTTCTATAAATAGCTACTTTAATTATTCTCTGTCACCTGACCTACCTATTTCATCAGCTGCTGTCTCTGACAACGTCAGAACTCAACTAAAATAAGTTACTACATTCGAGTTTTGACACAATTTCTTTATAACAGGAGACTGGGTGCTTTACAAGTTACCTATTATAAAGAAATGACAGAGTGTTTTTTATAGCGGGCTTGCAGAATCCCATGTATTATAAGTATAAATCAATAAGTTCAGGTTTCCGGTACTTAACTCTACATACATTTACCTTGACGATATGTGTATCTTCAAGGTATGTAGATCTGGAGATGACAATTGTAATTAAATCTATACTTTCCTATAAGCACCTGCCTCCTTGATATTTTGATCTTCAATATTTTGCCTACAATATTATGTTAGGATGATATTTTCTACTCGATATTTTAGACCTCATTCAACGTGTACCTTGTGGATATTTATATCGATTTGTTTATGGGCCACAGAAAGCTAATGCTCCAGCTGCATAATACGGGGGTGGGGGTAACCTGCATAATTCCGTGAAGTGCAATCACGCAAAATTGCCTAAACTTTCTGCGAGTTTAAGTGGAATTGCGCAAAAATTTAATTCTGCATATGGAGCTATTTTCTTAGTGCAAAAGTGCCCCCTTGTGTCCAAAATGGACAAGAGGATACCTTTTGAGCTAAGGAATAGTAGTAAATGCTTCATAACACCACTAGCAGCATGAGCAGCCACTCGTGCACGCTAAAGGAACTCTTGGGATATTTCCCCCAACCCCAAATTACTCCTCGAACTTACCACTAATTTCTTAGCTCAAAATACACTCTTGCATTCAAAATGGACGCTAGGATGCATTTTGAGTTAAGAAAATAGCACTAAATGCAAAACAACATGAACAGCAGTGTTTCCGTGGTAATTTCCACCCTCACCCCCAAATTACTCCTAATTACAATAGTGGGTATAATCACATAATTAAATATGATTCCGCATTAAAGAGTAACACAAAAATCCCCAAATTACTCTGAATACTCCCAGGCCTACACAATACCAAAATATATTGATGCGAGCATAGTCTTAATGAGGCATCTATGGGAACTG
The DNA here is from genome assembly GCF_964261635.1 of Lissotriton helveticus. Lineage (NCBI taxonomy): Eukaryota > Metazoa > Chordata > Amphibia > Caudata > Salamandridae > Lissotriton > Lissotriton helveticus. The sequence goes on along the minus strand of NC_136059.1, from coordinate 953,220,645 downwards.
AGCTCCTGCAAAAGCACTTAGGGTCACATTGACAAGTAGAAGAGAATATCCATCAAGTGCCCCAGCGGTCACCTCAAGTAGAATCCTACAAGACAGATACAAGTGGTACAAGTCTACAAGTGGCATATCTTGCACCCGTGAGCAATGCATACCTCACAATACCTTAATGAGGGATATATTAGTACCTTAACCAGGGCATTTCTACTTTGATACACATTAAAATATGTTTTTGGATGAGCTGTACATTAGCAAATCTCACCACCACCCAACAATTCAAGTTTTTAAGTAAGGATGACCCTCTTAAAGATGTCCCAAAATCATGTTTGGTCCTGGTGGTATCGGTGATGTCACAGTGACTGCAGGTACGTATATCACACTCCTCTAGCTTTTTTTAAGTCGATATGTGTGTTTCCACCAGTGACAATATTAGAAATCTTTTACACGTACAACCAAGGACTTTGATTTTGGCATCTTAAATGATAAACTCATTACCGTATTATGCTGAGGCTTTTACAGGAAATAACCCTGCAACAAAACTTTCTTTACATTAGTGTTAAAACGCCGTGTAAGTCTTGTCACATACTGAGTTTAATAAAAAAAGTAGTACAACAGTCATCTGATAGAGCCTTAAAGCCCGCAGTAGCAGGCTTTACTGGCCATTAAAGGCCTGCTCCATAATTAACAAGCATATAACAAGGGAGCAGGCCTTTAATGGCCGGTAGAGCCCACTGTGGAGGGCTCTAAGGCCATTAGAACATTCCGCTCCTAGAGGGCAGAATGTTCTACTGGAATGTTGATGCTCCGGGCTTCTACGGGCTCCATCAGCATTGGTTCACAGCTGTTGCTGAGAACAAACATTGTAATGTTGGTGCTCTGGGCTTCTACCAGCCATTAGAATCCTGGAGCACTCCATTGTTTTCAAAGGAGCGCTCAACATACCAATGTTCTAAAATTGATTAATTAAGCCCCAGAATACATTCCTTTATCCTGTAGTAAACATGACACTTGCATTTGGTGTCGTATTTCTCCCTCCATTTTCTTTTGCAGTTTAAAGTGGGTTCTGGTGCCATCTACAGTTCTGTGGTGAACAGTGGGATGAGAAGGCAGAGTTTTGGATTATCGCATGTTACCAGGCATTGAGAAGATTCATCTGATCCAATTCTCATTTGCTTGATTCAATTGTTAAAGAATCATTTAATCAATTCAAAGGACATTTAGGGCATCCCCCTGCATTTTCATTGAGCTATTGTGGTCAGCTGTGCAATAAGGCCCTGATAGGACTTAGTGTACAAGCACAGGCCAGCGGCTTGGCCTAAGGCTGTACAGGAGGTCTAAAACAGCTCATATTTGTAATCACTATTCACTCATTGTGGAGTTTAATCCCACCGCATCGGGGCCCACCTCCCCACTGCTCTTACCTGCATGGGCCGCAGCTGGCTGTGTCTGCCACAGGGAAGGAACACGTGGAACTTTGAGGGTGAGCTGCCCTCACACTGTATTGTTGACATTAATATAGAGTTACACACATGCTTTTTAAAGAAAGGCTCAGCACTTCTGCAATAGCTTGATTATAATTGTTTCTACAGGATCCTATGTATGTTTTTGGCATCAGCCTAGCACAAACCTAGCTAAAAGGCAGCAACTGCTGGCCACATTACAATATGATGGGGTGTAATGCCCAAAACACTCACCATATATGCCGGCTGCAGGGTCTGAATGCAGTCTCCATCCTGGTGTCCTGGCGCTCTCATCCTCAGCGCTGCCTCGGGCAGAAAGGGAGGGACTTCCTGCCTTGTACAACCCAAAACCAAATTGGTCGGAGCAGGCTCACCCTGGGCTCATTTTGAGGCCGGGGGCCTCCGGCTGCAATCCCTCGGCTGTTTCTCAGCCTTGGAATTGCAGGCTCTGAAGTGCACAGGTCATATTGGTCGGCTGTAGGCAGCCGGCAAATCTGACATGGACAACAGCAGGGGGCTGCATCAATAGTGCAAATGCACTAATCAGCCCACCCCTGCCCTCGCTCTCTACCTTGAGCTTGGGACACATTAATAAAATGGTGTTTTTTACCATTTTATTAATGTGTGTTCCTACTGCAGCAGGCGGGATGCGCTCCTCCACCATAACGTTGCCGAAAGGTAGAGGAGCGTTTTACAGGATCAAAGCTAGAGATACAGTCAAAGAGTTGTAGGGGTAGCAGGGTTCTAAGCAGGAGAGCGGGCTGTTACTACGTCACAATGTAGCGTTCCTTAAAGAGGTGTGTCTTCAGCTCTTTTCTAAATTGTAGTATGGTTGGTGCAGTCCTGATTGATGTAGTGATATTCCTCCAGACTCAGGGTAAATGTTAGGCACCATCTGATGCACAGTGAATTTTACATACTAAACACAATCATGGACTAGACAAATGTGTGTGCAGGAAGTGTGAAAAACAATTAGCGGCACACATTTGCCATTACTGTATATATCGTCTGTCACAGAGTGAGAGCAATTCCTATAGTAACCTTATTGGGAAGGTTCATTAAAAAAGGAAATGTGATGCTGCACGCAGGGTGAGTGAGGGTGGGATCAAAGGCGTGGCTAAAAAACCAAAATATTCTGTAACTTTTTTCGCTCTTTCACCTTCAGGTAACTACATGTAAAATAACGCACACCTTAAATGAAATAAAATGCAAGTGAAGTTAATCAGTGGAAAATACACTATCCTAGATTCTAAAACCTCTGTTAGTTTTATTGTACTGCAAAGGTCTGTGTCTGTAACCATAGAGCCACAGAATTGAATCCTGGTTGGTGCAGTGAAGAATATGGACTTGTTTATGTTTAGTACTACGAGGTCCCAGTCTGTGACAGAAAGCACTGTGAATACATAAGTCATTATTTTAAACTTGCATTACACACAGTACATGATAGGCTGCTATATAATGCGCAAAAAGGTTTAAGAGAAAAAAGTGATTCCAAAATGCAGATTTTTTAATACCCAGACTAAATAAATAGTAAGTAAGTAATTTATTGTATAAGTTAATAAAAACCTTTACAAAAGGAATTTGTTCAAGATGAAAATTCATAAAAGAAATATACTAGAATGTCATCATTTATGCAAACAATAAAAGAGGGGGCTATGGGACAGGTTTGTCTAGACTAAATAAATAGTGCAATTCTTTTAATAATTTGTTCTTTAAAAATACGCACTTCATAGCTCCCTTGCAATACAACTCAAAAAGAATAAATCTTTGACTTCAGGAAGCTTCAAGTGGTTCCATCAATTAAAGCCAATACCAGCTTCCAACACCCTTTACATTTCCAGATTGACCAGAAGCGCACATTTACATTTCTTTCAGTCAAGCAGGCACCCAAGCAAAAAGGCTTGTTTAGCTCCCTGCCCATACTTGGGGTCACAGCACTGGGGACACCCTGCCTTACACTACAGTTGAAGCATTTCAACTGTCGGAATTAACCATACCGGCCGGAACTATTGTCTGTTCACAAAAAGTAGGGGAACCGTTTTTCTTAAATTATGGTCACGTCATGGCCCTCTGATCCCTCCCACTTCGGTAACTGCAATCAGCCCAACACAGAGGCACAGACCATGTCTGGGAGCAGCACCTCCCATCTCCCTTAATGTGCTCCCGCTCATGTCTTCAGGTGCTAGCGTTCAATTATAGGCTCCCTCGGCGCTTCCAACAGACCATTTTACATCGCCACAGGTGCGGGCTCTCAGCCCTCGTGCACGTCACCTAATTGAAGTTTCGAGCCTTAGATGCCTTTCAATCAACTCAAATGGAACTTTTAAATAATCTCAAAAACAATGAGACAGTGCCTGCAATTGCCTAACTTTTCCTTATAATCTATGCATAGCAAGTTGCGGTAATGCTTTTTCTAACTTAATTTATCAGTCATGCGTTCTCACAAAGAGCATAACTTTAGTATAAATATTCAAATAGTAAGTAAGGATTGTAATAATGTCCTATTGTCTCACAGCAGAAGAACCACTTGCCAATTTATTGAATTACATAGCAGTTCCCTTCACGACCAACAGAGGTCAGTCTATTCACGTTGATCTAACGACAATTATTGTTCATTATAGCTGTAAAATTAAAGTTCACTTCAAAATGCACATATGCGGAACTGTGACAGCACAGTTCGACGGCCCATCGAAGTCCTGATCAAGTAGCTGCTTTACTTTTTTGTATGTAACTATGTATGAATGTGTAAATGTGGTATTCCTATAGCGTGACGCAGCCAAAGAGAGTGGAGCGCTGCACGAGATCTAAGACAAAGATAGTGACAACGAACAATTGAAAAGGTATTTGGGTTGTCGGAGCCGAAAAAGGACTGTAGCTACAAGATGAAGTACAGTGTCTTCATCAGTGTCTTACCTAAATTGGAGAAGAGTTGGGGAGGCCATGAGAAGCACAGGGGTGCTGTTTCAGATCATGGGTGCATGGATGAAGAACGACTATTGTCTTGTGCTTTATAGGGCTGGTGTTACCCCAAACCTTTCGATTTTAATACACAAAATGGCGCCGGGAAACCCTTTTTGGGTAGCTGAGCGCATTACAAAAAAAAAAAATATATATATATATATATATATATATATATATATATATATATATATATATATATATATATATATATATATATATATATATATATATATATTACCTACTGGCGATAGCCAGTAGGTATATATAGTTAGGATTTTTTTCCTATGGGATTTTTGAAAATTCTATGTCGAATAACTTTGGCGTTTGAGGACAGAATTGGCTGAAATTTTCAGGAAAATGGAACATTTTGCTTCTGAGCAGCCCCTGAAAATTTGGGGGGGTTTCGTCAAGGGGGGGCCGAGAAAAAAGGGGGGTCCCAAAACGTGTTTTTCCCATGCAATTTTCCATAGGGCGGTTGGCCTCACTTTTAGCCTGAACGGCTGAATGGATTTACACCAAACTTGGCAAAATTGTAGGGACTGGTAGCCCGATGTGCCTTTGCTATGTCTCAAGATATAGGCTCCAGTGGTTTTTACGAAAATTAACTTTGAAAAATATATATTGGGCTACATTGGGCTATATATATGTTGGAGCCCAAATGTAGCCCAATGTAGCCCAATGTAGCCCAATGTAGCCCAAAGATGGCCACCAGAGACAAAAAAAACAAATGTAGCCCAAATATCAGCCAGATGTAGCCCAACTATAGCCCAATGACAGAATGTCCCAGAGTGTTCTAAAGAACAACTAGAGTGCTAACAGTCCTACTTATTACAAAGGTATGGCACACCTGAAGCCATCTTGATTGGAATAAAGTGGTAACTCTTAAAACATTTAATTTAAAAAGGAACAAAATGAGGGGGTTCATTTTGCCATAGAAAGTATGATTAGCGAATATATGATGAAATCCCGCATACCATCAGTCCGCAAAAAAAATCCTGCATGTACTATTAGGCCGCAAATTAAAATAACGAAAACTTTTAGAACGAATATGCCTTTAGCATACACTAAACAACTAAACTACCCTAAACCCTAAAACACTACCCCTAGCATGACCCTACACTACACAAACACTACAGCACTACCCTAAACCCTAAAACACTACCCCCAGCATGACCCTACACTACGCAAACACTACAACACTACCCAAAACCCTAAAACACTACCCCCAGCATGACCCTACACTACGCAAACACTACAACACTACCCAAAACCCTAAAACACTACCCCCCAGCATGACCCTACACTACGCAAACACTACAACACTACCCAAAACCCTAAAACACTACCCCCAGCATGACCCTACACTACGCAAACACTACAACACTACCCAAAACCCTAAAACACTACCCCCAGCATGACCCTACACTACGCAAACACTACAACACTACCCAAAACCCTAAAACACTACACCCCAGCATGACCCTACACTACGCAAACACTACAACACTACCCAAAACCCTAAAACACTACACCCCAGCATGACCCTACACTACGCAAACACTACAACACTACCCAAAACCCTAAAACACTACCCCCAGCATGACCCTACACTACGCAAACACTACAACACTATCCTAAACCCTAAAACACTACGCCCAGCATGACCCTACACTACGCAAACACTACAACACTACCCTAAACCCTAAAACACTAGCCCCAGCATGACCCTACACTACGCAAACACTACAACACAACCCTAAACCCTAAAACACTACCCCCAGCATGACCCTACACTACGCAAACACTACAACACTACCCTAAACCCTAAAACACTACCCCCAGCATGACCCTACACTATGCAAACACTACAACACAACCCTAAACCCTAAAACACTACCCCCAGCATGACCCTACACTAAACAACCACCACAACTCTACACTACACTAACACAACACTACACTACACAACACTACACTACACTACACAATCACTAACCCACGAAAAAATTACCACAAACCCACTTACCTCTCTCGTCATCGTGGTTTTCACAACGCAAATGCATTTACCATACATGCCTTTAAAACGTAATTCTTTGTAAAGGCATGCGCGATAAATGCACATGCGTTTTGAAAAAATGCGGGATAATGGTATGCGAGGTCAATGACCTTGCGGGATAATGGTATGCGGACTGAAAGTCTGCGGGATAAAAAATGCGGGAAAATGGCTGCAAACCATGATTAGCAGCAGACTTCCCTGGTGAGCACTAGCTTTACTACAGTGATCTAATGAGCAACTAGAGTGCTAACATTCAGAATTTATGGCAAATGTGTGACACATCTGAATGCCTTCTTGATAGAACCAAAGTAAACAAGCATTGAAAATGCAATAGATCTCGCCCTCGTTTAAGTTAAAGCCATTCTGTTTGTAATGAGGTGGCTTTTTAGCTTTGCTTTTATTAGTGTTTTTAAAACTTTCATGTAAATAACATGCATATGTATGCATATATGTATATGTATGCATGCATTTATATTTATATAGATATGCAGATTATATATGTTTATATATGTATATTACCTACTGGCGATAGCCAGTGGGTATATATAGTTAGGATTTTTTCTCTATGGGATTTCTGAAAATTTTATGTCTAATAACTTTGGCGTTTGTGGACGGAATTGGCTGAAATTTTCAGGAAAATGGCACATTGTGTTTCTGAGCAGCCCCTGAAACTTTGGCGGGGTTTCGTCAGGGGGGGCCGAGAAAAAAGGGGGTCCCAAAACGCGTTTTTCCATTCATTTTTCCATAGGGCGGTTGGACTCACTTTTAGCTCGAACGGCTGAATAGATTTACATGAAACTTGGCAAAATTGTAGATATGGTTTGCCCGACGTGCCTTTGCTATGTCTCAATATATGTGCTCCAGTGGATTTTGAGAAATTAACGTTTAAAAAAATATATATATCTGTGACAGCGCTCCGGTTAGCGCCCCGGTTCGCGTACCTGACGCGTAACGGAACTTCGCGAAGCGAAGCTGATTGGCTCTCCGGTGTCTGTCAACATTCTAAACAGTCCGGAGCGGCCGCCATCTTGTCTCTCGATCGAGAGACAAGATGTGGTGAAAAACGAAGGGGGACATGAAGGAAAGGGGGCAAGGTAGGCCACTCCTGACCCCCTAGGATTGATGAGGGGGATATTAAAGTGCCCCGCGGGGCAAAAAATAAATTATTTTTTTTTGTTGCGATTTTACGCTGTAGAGGGGCGTCCCGGTACGCGAACCGGGCAGCTCACCGGGCAGCTAACCGGGCAGCTAACCGGCAGCGTAGCTGTCAACATTGTAAACAGTCCGGAGCGGCCGCCATCTTGTCTCTCGGTAGGTTCGAGAGACAAGATGTGGTGAAAAAAGAAGGGGGAAATGAAGGAAAGGGGGCAAGGTAAACCCCTCCTGACCCCCTAGGATTGATGAGGGGGATATTCAAGTCCCCCGTGATTTTTCGCGGTAGAGGCGCTTCCCGGTACGCGAACCGGGCATCTAACCGGCAGCGTAACGGGAGTCCGCCATCTTGTGTTTTTGGAGCGTCCGGTTCGCGTACCGGGTAGCGTCCTGGTAAGCGTAACAAGGGGAAAACCAAGAGAAACAGTAAAAAAAAAATTAAGGGAATAGATTTCCAGCAAACTTGGCAAAATTGTAGGGACTGTTTGTTTGATGTGCCTTTGCAAGGCCTCAAGATATGTGCACGTGTGGATTTTGTCTAATTAAGGTTAAAAAAAATATATATATCTGTAAGCGTGCTCCGGCACGCTTACGTTACGGGTTTTGTTTGCGCTGCAGAGCCGATACGTCACGGTTATGCGACGCGTCATGAGGCGTCTCACGTGGCTACGTGATACGTCACGTAATAAAGAATATATTTTACAGCTATAGATATTAGCTTTTAAAAAACCAATGAAATTCACCGTAAAAACCATAGGTTATAGACCATATATAGTTAGGAATTTGCATTTACAAAACCTTGAAAATTCACTGAAAAAACCATAGGTTAGAGACCATATATAGTTAACTGGACATTTTATTGACATAAAACCAATGAAATTCCATATATAGTTAGTTGCACTAACTATATATCGCGCACCCGCAATCCACTGCTGATGATGTCACATATTACATCATTCATGACATGGTCAGTGACATCACTGATGACATCACTGATGACATCTCAAATGACATCACTGATGACATCACTGATGACATCTCAAATGACATCACTGATGACATCATGACACACCAATACCAGTTACTACATACGCACTCACTAATTCCTACGTCTACACACACATTCACTCATTCACCCATACAATCACTCATACATACAGTCACTCATTATTACAACACTATCATATGCACTCATACACCTATGCAGACACTCACACACTGCCACTCATCCATGGAGTTACTCACACACCTAGTCAGTCCTGTAAAGAATCAATCACACTTCCATTTCCTCATCTATACAGTTAAACACAGAACACCATACTTCAGTGACATCACTGATGACATCACTGATGACATCTCAAATGACATCACTGATGACATCTCAAATGACATCACTGATGACATCATGACACACCAATACCAGTTACTACATACGCACTCACTGATTCCTACGTCTACACACACATTCACTCATTCACCCATACAATCACTCATACATACAGTTACTCATTATTAAAACACTATCATATGCACTCATACACCTAGTCAGTCCTGTGAAGAATCAATCACACTTCGATTTCCTCATCTATACAGTTAAACACAGAACACCATACTTTTCACACATATACTAACACATACTTACTCTCTTATACAATCACTGATACAAGTACACATTGATATGCACAGAGTCACACACCTCCCAGCCAGCCACACACACACTCAGTCTTCCATACATCCACTCATTCTTCAATATGTAAAACATATTTAAACTTTACAAAAACACACAGACACTAGATGATGTCATCAGTGATGTCATTTGAGGTGTCATCAGTGATGTCATCAGTGATGTCATTTGAGATGTCATCAGTGATGTCATCAGTGATGTCACTGACCATGTCATGAATGATGTAATTTGTGACATCATCAGCAGTGGATTGCGGGTGCGCGATATATAGTTAGTGCAACTAACTATATATGGAATTTCATTGGTTTTATGTCAATAAAATGTCCAGTTAACTATATATGGTCTCTAACCTATGTTTTTTTCAGTGAATATATATATATATATATGTATATATATATATATATATCTTTATTCTTTGGTCTGTTGTGTCATTCAGATATTTGTTCCACCCACTACAGCATACAGAACAGGATAGTGGATCGGTCCACCTCAGCCATTGGCTAACTTCACTCTGAGTAACGGCATTCAAGGAGCTGATCTACACAGGAGGTAGTTCCTTTCAGCGACAGAAACTACTATGAAAATGCATATTTTTGAGACTAATACATGTTTACTTTTAGCCAATATTTATTTTTCGTGCAGACTCGCCCGCAATAAAGTTTTACAAAAAAAAGCAAAAACAGACATTGGCAAAGGCAACAGGCTGGAAGCCGATGCCAGAACTATTGTGTTTGCCAGAGATTGTTATTTTTGCAACCGTGGTGCTGTAAGCCACCCTTGATGATGAGGGTTCCAGTCTGATACGTGTGGGTGTTGGTCGCGATGGCTTTTTGCATGATGCCGCTGGTTTTGAAGCTGGTGCAAGTCAGCACGGGGAGCCAGTGGAGTTCATTCTCAGTGGGGGGTGGTGTGGTCATATTTCGGCAGGTCCTTCATGAGACGGTCAGTGGCATGTAGGATATCCTACGTCAGAGCAGGGCATTGGCCCCACCTCCCTCTCCTCTAGGTTAGGAAGGCTTGAGCAGCATTTCTGAATCACTTACTGGAAGGAACAGTTTCACTTTCTTCAACAGAGAGGACAGATAACAAGCAGTCTGTTTTCTATGCTGTGTGTTCCATGAGGGTGAATCCAAGTGGATTAGCAGTGGGTGAAATGTGCTGTTTGAGTCTGACCAGGTGTTTGTCATTAAGACAGACTTGGGATACTTGTTGTTTGTTGTTCTTGACAAATACCAGCAATTCTATAGTGGTGGGGATGAGCTTCAGGTAGGTGCTGAACAGCGAGGTCTGGGAATGGTGCTGGCCCTCTAACTTAATAACAGATGTCTTACAACAGAGACAAGCACTAATCAATTTGAAATAAAAATACTTTTTGTATAAACCAATTCATTGACATTTTTAGCATACATAACATCCCGCCAAAACCAAATAGTAACTGGATAGTGAAATATTGTGAAGTATAAATAATCGCATTAAGTTGGTACAACAAGCTTGCGTGGCAGAGTTGTACTGACTAACATGTCATCTGTACTATGATTGTCTAGGCATGTATGAGGCATTCCAGTCAAATATGCCATAGTATTCCACCCATAGTGATCAAATCTTACCATGCTTTTGTGGCACCCATGCCTTTGTACATCACTATTTCTAGTATTTTGATTCCGCTTAACCCTGCTTTCTAGTTATGAATGCTTGATGCTTCTGTCCCCCTCAATTCTGGGCAATGTGTCTTAGGTATAACTACCCAAAGACCCACAAGTACCCCTTTAAACCCATTTAGGTCCAAACGACTCAAGGTGTTGCGAAAAGACTGCTGAAGGTTAATGACAATTGCGCAACCCACGACCACAGCCATAACTCTCGCCAGTGCCTCAAAGAAGCCTTTAGGAGCCCTACAGCCGCACACTGTATGTGTGACGTCCCTCGTGTGTTTTTGGCTTCTCACACTGGCTGGGGAGAGTCTCTTCCCATTTACCAAAGTTTTTTCTGGTGTGCTAGAGACTGAAGGTATTTCTGTATCGAGGACAGATGGCAATCCCACTTGGGGCCATTCACGCAGTCTGTCGGTCCCCATCCTCCAAAGGCCTCAATTCTGATTCTCAAGCTGCTCTGAGGGCTGGAAAAGTATCAGATGTGTGTATTGCAAGGGTCTGATAGATTTGGGAATTTTTTTTGTGTGATAATTCAAACATCGTTATCTTCGACTTCAGTGTGCTAAAGTCTGAAAAGTCTGAAGTTGGCCAAGTAGGGTATTATTGCGAGACAGAGTTGTAAATAGCAAAAACACTGGTGGTATGTTTTCATTTACACGTTCCTTTGTAAATACAGCCAAAAAACTTTAACAGCCCTTTGTTAAGCATAGATATAAACCAACTTACCAACACATACAGGAAAGACAAATAAGTTCTGAGCTACCTGCCTCCCACAACTTAATGGGAGAAAACGTGTATCAGGTGATAATCATTCCTGTCATAGACTGCCAAATTATAACTATTATTGAGTTCTGGGGTCCCTTTCCCTGAAAGAAGGACACACACAAGAAATTCACATCTACTTTTAAAAGGCTTTATTAAATATTATAGCCTGGTTTAATGCAGATTAAATGAATGAGAAATATTGCAGAAATAAAAATTGTGGTGAAAGGCAAAAATATGATGCATGTAAATACAAGGAAGAAATGGCAACATATTAGAGGCTAATCATTAAAAGAAATTATTACTGGAATCAACGTGTATCGGAATCCCTCCATTTCTAACCTCTAGCTAATGTCTTTATTAGCACAAACGATGCCATACATAAGTTTCCTAGAGGGTCTTTTTAAACACACAAATCTTTCACTCACACCCTTTCAATGTTTATTAGTCTGTGGTAGGCGCGGGCAGTTCCTGTCTCTGTTCTGTCATGCTCAGCTTGAGAAGGTGACAGATATCGGTAGTATGACGCTATCATGCATTCGTCTAGCATGAATGCCTTCACAACGCCGGCATTATAACAAATGCTTTGTTACAACGCGTTCCTGTAGCACGTAAGTCCAGACTGCGCAACCGTAGGAAGGTGTTGGACTTAAAATCAAACTCCACTCCACCAGGGCCGGACTGGGAACCAAAACCGGCCCTGGCAAAGTGCTCTGCCGGCCCCCCACCCCTCCCCAGGGAAGAGGGGGGGGGAATGGGGTGGAGGTGCGACGGAGCTCTTTGTCAGGGCCTGTTTTCGGCCGATTTTGTTACAGGGCCGATTTTGCAGCTATGCTGCAAAAACGGCTCTGTAACAAAAACGGCCCCCAGTGGCCCAAAACCGGCCCCCACCCTTGCGGCCGATTGCCCGGTGCCCGCAACGGCCACCTATGGGCCCCCTTAAAGGAAGTCGTTGTAACAACTTGCATGCTAAACGATTGCGTGCTACCTACGTATTCGTTCTATTGCCGGCCTTGTGAAGGCACAGCATGATTCCAGCTTCATTCTAAAGGATGTTTCCCGCTGATATCAACAGCCCACACGAGTGTATGACCTTCAAAAAGATTGCTTGCAGCTTTGATGCTCCCTTTATAATCTGAAGATTCCCTCTCTGCTAAAATGCCAGTGCAAGCAACCTGTATACTATTTCTCAGCACTGTTATGGGAAGAACAGGGTTTATGACACATCTGTCCAATAAATGGTACTTTATAGATCATTCTATTGAATACATAGCATCACCTACTGGGGCTCCTTCATTGGTTTTGTCACACATCTCATTATGCAGATGGAGTCCCTCCAAGTCTCAACTACTCTCTTAGTAGCAGATAGTGTACCTGTCAGCAGCCCCCCATATATGTCTACTCATTGTTCACAATTCACTACTTTAGCTGAAGTTTGTTTCAGCCCCAACTTCTGGTCACTAATGACTGCCAGGTGTGATGCACAGTAGAAGCTGTAAAATCTTGCCATGCCCAGAACCTCCATGTATCTTGATTCACAGCATTTAACCATACTTACTTTAGGGTTTCCATTATTCCATAAGAAGGATCTAACCATTTAAACTATACAAATAAAGAACTGGGCTGGTAGATTATGTGAAATATCTTTAATTATGTACAACACCTTTGGGAGCACAGCCATTTTACCAGTTGCGGCTACTGCCATTATGGAGTGGCGGGCGGCAGGGCAGGAACAGTGTCGGACAGAGAGCGGGAAGGGTGGAGGGTTGAATTAAAACATTTTTTTTAACTTACCTGTTCCTGCGGCTGCATCGCACTTCGGTGCTCTACCGTTCTGCTGCTCCCAGCAGTCCCTGGGGCAACAGACTCCCCATCCAATCCAGACGCTGCTCTCATACTATGAGAGAAGCTTGGGGATTGGCCTGAATTGGCTGGTTTTACGCTCTGCTCAGGCACATGGAGTCTGTGCCTTTCTCTAAACCCTGCTGTAGAATAAGGCCGGGTTAGAGAAACATAAGTGTGCATGTCTGTTTGGCCGGCCTAGGACGGCCAGCCAAACAGACATACGCACTTAGAAGTTCACAACATTCCACCTCCCCCTCTCATGGCGCAGCCCTACCCCTCCATACATGCACTTGCTCAGAGACAGCAGCTGAAAACTAAAACAATAGTAAAACATTGTTTTATTTTTCAGCTGTTGGCTTTGAGCCAGGGGGGGCGACACTCCTCCGCCATTGCCGAGGAGCAGCCCCTGCATTTTACTCAAAGCCCCCTAGCCCGTCAGAGATAGTAGCAGTGGTTGTCAGTGTAAGGGGTCCCTTTAAGCAATATTATTAGGGGGTTTAGATTGCCTGTCCACATCTGGGCTTTGTTATTTGTCAAAAACATTCCCAGATAAGGAATCCCAACTGACTCTATTTTTAAGTTTTATCTGGGAGCCCAGTCCAAGAATCTATCTATTCAATAGGGTAAAGAATGGATTTAGCCCGGTTCACCCACAGTCCTGTGCATTCCAACTGTTCTGGACAGCTAAGCTACAGTAGGAGGTCATTCTTCTATAGCAAGACTATCTCCACCCCTGAGGCCCATTTAAACTTTGGGATACTCTGGTTAGTCCAGAACTTTTTTGGCTAAGGGTTCAACTAAAATTGCAAATAAAATGGTGACTAGGGTATCCCTGCCTCATTCCCGATACTATAGGGAAGGACCATGATAACGCATTGTTCATATGCGCTCTTGCCTGGGGTTGCATAAATAAATATCTCCAGTTCAGGTTATTGAACCCTGATGAAGGACACCACATATACAGCTTCAAAGCAACCCCTCATGCTTTCATGCACACTAACACAAACATGTTTTGGTAACTCTACTCATATGCATGATTGGGACAAAGAGGTAATCAATACAGGAGAACCAATGTGTCTGAGAGAAAAAGGTGTGCTGTCAGTCATTTGAGTAGCCTTAACGCCTGCGTCATATACACCATTTGCCATTGCAAAGGCCATCAGAGTTGTTCACCCCGTCCATGTTCACATCCGTTGAGCTGTGACTTTCTGTTGTCATGTCCATCAGCCTGTTAAAGTCTCCTCCCACTATAGTGAATCATTTTTTGGCCGTTACCAGCAACATAGCTTGTGTTTGTAGGAAAGTGTTAGAGGGGTGAATACACTCAAGCATGTTGACGTTCTACCCTCTACTGATCGCAACAACATTATGTAGCTAACAAGTCTGTCCTGCCACTCCTAAATTATGTCGAATGGAAACTGTGTTCTGGGGAGGATTGCCGCCCATCTTGAGTCACTAGTGAACCCAGCGTGTATCACCTGCCCAAACCAATACCTCCCAACAAAAACATCACAATTCATTCTCATCAAATGTTTTCTTGGAGCATGAGACTATCTGGACCATATTGTTTCGCTGTTCACAATACCAGTCTCCTTTTAAGTTTTGCTCAGGAGTTCATTATCAATCCAAGTTCTCTCTTTCTCACCCAGCTGTGTGTACCTCAGCCATATTTCCTCCTCTGACTGTAGCTTGTTTCCCTATTTAAGCAGCCCCTGTTCCTGTATTTAGGCAATACGAAACTGAACCATTGACAGCCACAGCCAACCAACAACCCCTTTCTTCACACCGCACTTCAGACTGTGAAGCATCTGCTGCAGGAATCAGGGTGAACAAAGTATCCAACCAAAAGGTTTGAGATCCTTTCCCACTACCCTTGATAAATGAAACTCAAGTAAGCCCTGCCCCTGATAACTGTATCAGCACCCTGTAGATTATCCAACCTTCCTCCTGCACCAAGGCCACCTCACTTGGCTAATATGAGATGTCTGCGAGATAGGACATGATCCTTCCTAGGACTCCCCCTTACTTAGTTTGTCTTCTTCCATAACAGTGTCTTGCCTTGAGGATATGGTACAACCTAACCACATTCTTTTATCTAGGCATTATCACAACCTCAGCATAGTGTCCTGAGCACATTTGTTTCACTGTTAACAGTGTCAATCAGTGGATGTACTGCTCCAATGCCTGCTCGAACAACCCTAGGGTTTCATGCAACTGAAGCAGTGGTGTCACTCTTCATCTCAGTGGCGACTCAGTATCACTTTCCGTTAATCTGGCTTGTGAGTTTCCACAGGGTTGATTATTTCAAACAAATATCTTCTTTTATTGTCTGTCTCGGTTTTTGCCACTGTTCCCTGGGTCATGACCTTAGGGAATTCTTCTGCTTTTCGCTTTCATGGCCTTCTTTAGGTTGGTCTTAATGGTTGTTACTTTCTTACACCCAGGCACACACCAGTTCAGTTTCCAAAAAGAGTGTTGTCACCTGGAAGATATCTTTTAGTTTTGCTGGGTAGGAAAATATGAATTTGAGTCCCATTGCTCGCAGTTTCTGTTTGACATGCTCGAAGGACGTGTGCTGTTGCTGAACCAGTCTGGAGTAATCCAGAAGGATCATTATTTTTCTTGACTTGAAGAGTATTGTCTCAATATCTTTTACATCTGTTAGATTTCCTCCTGGTCTTTGTAATTCAGGATGCCTGTTATAATCAGCACACCCAGATGGGGTTTTGGATAGTGCCCAGTGAATCTTTTCAATTCCAGAGCCATCTGATAACCTTTCTCCTAGTATAATCTGTCACAAACTCTAGGATCCCATCAGTATTAGATTATTGAAGTGGTCTCTGCCTTCAGTATCTTCAGTACAGTCTCCCTGGTTTCACTGCCAGCCGCAACACTGCAGACTACAGCTCTTTGTGTCTTCTAGTTTGCATATGGATCACTGACATAATATCGACGGACATAATATCGACTACCAAAAATATCGGCGGCAAAATATCGACAGACAAAATATCGAGTTTCTATCTACAAACAGGTAAGTACTAAAATATCGAGTCAAAATATTGTTAAAAAAATATAGTTTGTAAAAATATCGAATTTCTTAAAAACAATGTTAAATTAAACAAATATTAAAAATTAATAACTAAAATACACTTAAAAATACTTAAATTACATTAAACTTATTAAATAAATAATTGAAGTTATAAAAAAATACAATCAAAACATTTATACATATAGTAACATAATATAAATAAAAAATATGCAATATTATTACCGTAGGATAGCGGAAGTGTAAAAATTACTATTTCCACTCCAGAGAGTGCAACAGTAGGGAAAGCGTTGGATAGCGTAGGGGTAAAAATTACTATTCCCACTCCAAAGAGTGCAACAGTAGGGAAAGCGTTGGATAGCGTAGGGGTAAAAATTACTATTCCCACTCCAAAGAGTGCAACAGTAGGGAAAACGTTGGATAGCGTAGGGGTGAAAATTACTATTCCCACTCCAGAGAGTGCAACAGTAGGGAAAGCGTTGGATAGCGTAGGGGTAAAAATTACTATTCCCACTCCAGAGAGTGCAACAGTAGGGAAAGCATTGGATAGCGTAGGGGTAAAAATTACTATTCCCACTCCAAAGAGTGCAACAGTAGGGAAAGCGTTGGATAGCGTAGGGGTCAAAATTACTATTCCCACTCCAGAGAGTGCAACAGTAGGGAAAGCGTTGGATAGCATAGGGGTAAAAATTACTATTCCCACTCCAGAGAGTGCAACAGTAGGGAAAACGTTGGATAGCGTAGCGGTAAAAATTACTATTCCCACTCCAGAGAGTGCAACAGTAGGGAAAGCGTTGGATAGCATAGGGGTAAAAATTACTATTCCCACTCCAGAGAGTGCAACAGTAGGGAAAACGTTGGATAGCGTAGCGGTAAAAATGACTTTTTACACTCCAGAGAGTGCAACAGTAGGGAAAGCGTTGGATAGCGTAGGGGTAAAAATTACTATTCCCACTCCAGAGGGTGCAACAGTAGGGAAAGCGTTGGATAGCGTAGGGGTAAAAATTACTATTCCCACTCCAGAGAGTGCAACAGTAGGGAACGCGTTGGATAGCGTCGGGGTAAAAATTACTATTTCCACTCCAGTGAGTGCAACAGTAGGGAAAGTAAATACTTCATATATTATTTTTAAAAAATAGATATATTCATATCTATAAAAAATTCATTAAAAGTAATTACCAATTTAATATAATATAATAATTAATCAATTAAAAATACAAATTAAAATAAATTATTACAATTAGTTACCTATTAATACAAATGAATTATAAATTAACAATTAATTAATTAGCAATTACAAATTAATTAACAATTAATTCAAAATAAATACCAATAAATAAATGTACATATTTAATTAATTATAATTAAATTACTTCCCACCCTATTCCCCTATAAACCCACAACCAGCTACAGAAAATAAATTAGTAAAATTAACATAATTATCAATTAATCAATTAAATAGAATTAATTGGCAATTAAAATGTAATTAATTACCAAATAAAAATTAATTAACAATTAATTCAAAATAAATACCAATAAATAAATTTATATATTTAATTTAATTATAATAAAATTTTCCCACCCTATTCCCCTATAAACCCACAACCCGCTACAGAATTAAATTACGCAAAAATTAAATAATATAAAATTCATTAATTAAAATAAATTATAACATTAATACACACTTTTCACACATATAGTAACATAAAAAACACTATAAAAAATCGATATTATTAAAAATTCGATCATTTTAATAACCTATATTATATACTTCGATATTTGACTTTCTATATTTTTAAAATTCGATATTACATTACTTACCTTATAACGATATTTTTGATGACTATATTCTGTCCATTCGGTATTTTGTCCTTTCTATATTTTGAAGTCGATATTTTGTCCATTCGATATTTTGAAATCGATATTTTGTCTGTTTACCTTGCATATACAGCCATCTGCCTCTATTACTAGTCTACTGCATTTCTTAGATCTTGCTGTAGCAGGATCACTTACATGGCGGCCTCGCCAATTCTACGTGTCCAGGGCCAAACAAGATCGCCAATCTACGTTTCCAGGGCCAAACAAGATGGTTGGACTGTTTTAGATGTCTGCTCAGTACAAGAGGTGGGTTCTATTTGGTCGGGATCTGTGATTTAATGGGCTTGTGTCACCCCTCCTCCTACCCTGACTTGGGATACGCCGAAGTTTGCCCTTGGTCTTGCTTCTCAGGTGGGGGGAAGTGGTCCAACCCACTTTCCTTTCAATTATTCTTTTGCTCAGGGGGCCAGGTGCCTGGATCGGTCTAAGTCTCTCTCTGCGGCCTTCCTGTTCATTGCTCTGGGATATCATTGTGGTCTATCTTCATTCAGCTCTGCTTATCGTTGGTGCCCTCTTGGTCCACCAATTTAACCCCATCCCTGGATATAACTACATTTCATTCCTTCACTGTGTTTCAGTAGCTCTGTAGCCCCCTCTACGGTGAATCATAGTGGTTATTTCGAATTTGTGGTGTTATCTAGGTTACCTACTTTCCTTTAACCCCCTGCGTGCTGATGACGGCCCCCGTCCGTCCTGCATCACAGTGTTCATGTGCTGATGACGGCTGGGGGCCGTCATGAACCCGCCCACTCTTCAAAACGGCCGCACAGGCGCAGAATCGCGGCCGCCCCCAAGGGGTTAAAGGTCTAGGTTTGGATCAGCGGTCGAGTGTAGTACCCTCTGAAATATCAATCAATGGCCTGCCACATCCGGGCTCCAAGCATGGGGCCAATTGGACAACCTTCAGTCTCCGGTGAGTAGAGCCAATCTACAGTATCAACTCTGTATGACTGATATGTCACCTGAGAGGATGCACGTCAATGAAGGGACATCTGAATATTCTATTTCTTCGTTTTCAGCTCAAACTTGCATCCAGCCCTCCTCCTCTGTGTTCACCTAGTATTTCACCAGGTAATGCCTCTAGCATCTGGTGTGCACCTTGTCAGGACACATCTGGCTCATAGTTGTCATTGCTCAAAGCAGTCAATGAATATAATGTTTGTTATGCTATCTTTTAGTTTGCTTTAACCTTCCCCTAACTTCTAGCATGCTATGCAAGCTGTATTCAGAGTTTGCTGTAGTATTCATAGTTTTGTTCCCTGTCTTGATGAGGCAAGTTTAATACTCTTTATTTCTGCATCGTGCCATAAAAGAGGCTCGCAAATAAGTACATTAAAAAGTACAGATCATTGTGGACATATAAAAATTCCAAAGAAAATGGGAATAGGCATACAAGTCATCAAATAAATACATAAAAAAATAATTAACAAGATCAATAAAAGCAATCCATCTTCTCATGCATACAATAAAAATACATCTACGGTATGAAGAAAAAAAGCATTGGCTCTCAGAAGCCGGCTCATAAGGCAATCTGCTTTAAATAAAAGGAATTCCAGTGGTCTCCACGCGCTAATACATTTTGGGATATTATCCCAGTTACCATTCACAGATTGTTGGATTAACGTAAGGGACACTCAGCAACATTACCCAATGGTAGTAAAACACTTTTCCTCCTTATTCACCAGATGGCAAATACGTACCTTGAGACTGCAAAGACGATATATTTGCTGGAGTTCGATTGGAAAATTCTGCAAGCCACCGCATGCTGTAAGGTACCAAGATTCCTGCAGATATGAATTAGCCATTGAGCCCTTACCCTTCTGTACTCTGTACAAAGCACAGCGTGAGAGCCACGTTCTCTTTCACGTGGCTGCAGGATGGATAGGCCACCTCTGTCGAATTGGCAAAACCCGCCCATTTCGAGATGTTAGTGCAGAGTGGTAGGGACTCATGCCTAAACTGGATATATAGTTTTCTGGCCTGGCTTAGTTTGACTACATCTAAAAATTGTTCAGATTTGTAAGAATCCGGTACTCTAAGAAAGGAACTGGTCAGAGTGCCCAAGGCCCAGGTTGACAAGAGCAAACCTAACTTTAATTTCTTATCCCGCATTTTGATCTCCAGTTTACTGGTAAGCAAGCTAGTCCCCCAGGGCCTTCCCATACTCAACAGTGTCTCTCTTACATATATGAACCAAGGAAGGTTGCCAGACCCTGGATAACTAAGTATCTCCTCTAGCCCATGGCAGTAGTGTAACAATTTGAGAGTGGCCCTGAGTTTTCTCCAGTGAATTAATGGCCTGGCTGCAATTCTTTCTGAGATTGGCTGAACCCCAGATCTAACCTTAGCGGAATCAGAGGGGTGCTAACCGGGAGGGATGGCACTTACCTCAGAAACTGATTCTCAACTATTTCTAAGGGTTTTGTAATCTTTGTGCGCATAGCTCAGCACCGTAAAGGGCCACAAAGGGTGCTTAATAAGTGTAAAAGTGCATAACCGGGGAAGCTGGTTAAGAGACGGGCCCACCATCATGTTGCTCCAATTTCAGCCTTCGTTTAGAGACATGTTGGGCCCAGTCCAGTTTCTCAATAAGAGTAATACTGAGATATTCAAATAAATGGACCTGTTCTAACGGGGATCCATTCAGGGTAGGTTTGGCGCATGTTGTGTGACATGCGTTGAAAAACATGTATTTTGTTTTGTTGATATTTATTTCCAACCCTTTCTGAGCACAGAAGCTACTGAATTTATCTAAAATTTTCTGGACCCCATAGGTGACTTAGATAAAAGGAGTGTGTCATCGGTGAACATTAGTGCCAGGATCCTCATGTTAGCTAGCGTGGGTGCATCATTATCACAAGAATTTAGACGGCAACCAAATCATTACTATACAGGGTGAAGAGTGTTGGGGCAAGGCCACAGCCCTGCCTAACTCCCTTGTTAAGTGGGAAGGCTTCTCTCACTTCTATTAACCATCCACAGTGGACCTAGGAAAAGTTCTGTTCACACAGTTTCTCAATAATTCAACATACGAACGCTGGGACACCCTTCTCTGCCAGCACATGCCACAACATATTTCTGCGGACCAGATCAAATGCAGATCTTAGATCTACAAACACCACTTAGAGTCTGCAACTTTCAAGCACAATATATTTCCAATATATTAGTTGGAGCCTAAATACTTCATCGGTCATAGATGTACAATTACGAAAGCCTGTTTGCATGGGACAAAAGACAGAATTATCGTCTAGCCAATCTTGTAGTCTTGATAAGATGACTCTTTAGTTTCTGCATGGTATATAAGGCTAATGGGCCAATAATTAGCTGGCACCAGTGAGGAATCTTTTTTATACATGGGAAACATTTCCTCCCCTGCCCAGGGTGGATGCATTAGTAGCCTTCTCATAATGGTATTAAACACTGTCGTAAAGTTGGGGCCCCAGATAACAATCTCAGCCAGGAACAGGTAACCTGTAATTTTATCTATGCCAGGGGCTTTGTGTGGGATGATCTTTCTAATGGCCTGCACAACCTCCTTACAAGTGATACTGGGGTACACACTATTGTCAAAAGGCTCCTCTATGGTTGGCAGTGAGGGACTTATTGCCGGTAAAGTAAGAGCACTTTCTCTCAGAGATGATGAACAAAATTTAGAGAAATGTGCTTTCGATGCATCACAGAAATGTTACTTTCAATGGTAACAATCCCCTCAGTGTTCCCCGTGGATACTAAGGGCCAGATGTAGGTAGCCAAATACCGGTCGGTAACGGCCGATTTCGGCCGTTACCGACCGGTATTTGGCTTTTGAGATGTAGGTGAGTCGGAATTTACAGAATCGGTATATTTACCGATTCGGTAAATTTACCACTTCGGTATTTTACCGAATCGGTAAACATACCGATTCTGTAAATCCATATGTAGATGACACTCCTGAGAGTGCCACAGGCCCTTAAGAGTCGGTATTTTACCACCCAATCCTATTGGGTGGTAAAATACCGAATTCAGGTGTGCATGCACATCTGTGCATGCACACCTGTGCAATGTGACACACAGACATGCCCTTAGGGCATGTATGTGTGCCACATGGCACACAAGCCTGTAGTTGGGGTGCTAGAGGGTGTCAAAGTGACACCCCCTGCACCCTTGCAGGATTCGGTATTTACCGATTCTGTAAATACCGAATCTGTATTTCCCATTGATTCCTATGGGCTTCAAGGCCCATAGGAATCAATGTGAAATACAGATTCGGTATTTACAGAATCGGTAAATACCGACTCTTACAGAATCGGTAATTTTTTACCTACATCTGCCTCCTTCAAATTTACCGACTCTTAAATACCGATTCGGTATGGGTCGGTTTTTAAGAGTCGGTAAATCGAAATTACCTACATCTGGCCCCACATTCCAAAAGGAGGTTTGATCTTTGTCTCTTGTGGTGACAAGAAGTGCCTCCCACGTCCCTTGGTCCCATTCCCTTTTGGATTTGTTGACAGCATTTATTAAAGCTTGCTCTCATGGCTTGGACCGCACATCTATCCTGTGTCTTGATTGAGTTAATCAATGCAAGTTTGACAGTTCTACAGTGACTGTTTAACCACAAGGGCGGTCCTCCTCGTTCCCAGGTGCCTAGCTTCAACAAAAGAAATATTTTTTTTAATATTCAGATAGTTTATTATGGACCTCTCCAATGCTTGCAGGAGAGGATTCCTGGCCTACGTTAAGGTCTAGGTTACACAGTTCTCCAAGACTCTTTGCTACAAGCTTATAAATAGACTTCGCTGAGTCCTAGGAGCGTGCCAGTGTATCCTGCCCCTTTTGGTAGCTAGTTGGTGTCTGCCATCCAGAGTTTGCACTCGTATGGTTGTGGGCCGAGTAAGAGCAAGATCCAGCTCAAGTGCTAGTGCATTGTGGTCACTATCAAGTCTAATAATAACTGTCATGTCCGTGACAAAGGGCCATAGTCTAATGTCAACTAATATATAGTCTATTAAACTTGTACTTGGCAATCTATTAAATGAGTGCCTCCCATCTCTTTGAGTGAGATCTCCCATTACAGCCACACACTCTCTGATTCTGTGTCAGGGCATTAAGTTGAAGAACCAGCGGAGACCATTTCTTTATGGGACATTTGGTTAAGTTCGAATGGACCAGACTCTATCCTCCTCCTACACAAACTCGCTAAAAGAGATGACCAGGGCCTCAAAGTGGCAGGTAAGATCATAATCACCACCGTTTTGAAAGTTCCCTCTGGGAGGCCTGCCATATGGGATACAGTATGATTAACTGTTGGGGATTCCCATCTGTTAAGCATGGGTCTGGAATAAATATTGTAAATGTAGACTGAGTGACCTGCTGGAAATTAAATAGTGACACACAAAATATCATCTGATACTACCCCAATCCCCTCCACAATACAACCCAGGTGTGTTTCCACCCAAGTCAAAAGCCCCCAGAGGGTCTGACCCTACCACTTGCTACTGCCTCTGTGTTATAAGTGGCAAAACCTGCTCACTACACTTTTTATCAGGTTTCTTGGAACAGGCAGGTATCGAACTGGTCAATAAAGTGGCCTCAGTCTGTATTATCAAACTTAGAATGCGTACCTGCAACATACCATGACAAAACCCTCAACGTGGTATTGGTTTCTGCAGGGCTTGCCACAATTGTAAAGCCCACTTGGCTATTGGTTGCCTTGGGGTCCATACTTACAGGGCTGGGCTAGTGGTCATAGTGCTATATTCTCCAGTTCTGCTAAATTTGCTGTAATTGTCGTTTCCCAGGAGGTTCAGAGGGGCTGTAGACCCCGCAACTGCTACACCATCCTCAGTATCTAGGTCATTACAGATAGTACACACCCAGTGGTTAAGACTCACTTGGTCCCCCTCCCCCCCCGGTCCCCAAGGTCAAAACCCTGGGCATCTTTATCAATTCCCAGCTTTCACTCCACACGCAGGTCCACTCGGTGGTGTCCTCCTGCTTCTTTTCCCTCCGCACTATCCGCAAGGTTTCCCGTTTTTTTCCGTCCCTGCCCTTAAGCTCATCCTCATGGCCATGGTGCTATCGCGCCTTGACTATGGGAATGTGGTCTATAATGGCGCCCCAGACTACCTGATTCACCGACTCCAGCAGATACAAAATCAGGCTGCCCGCCTGATTTATGGACTCCCCAAATTTCACCATACCACCCCTTTGTTGCAATCTTTGCATTGGCTACCGGTGAAGGAGAGGGCTCTCTTCAAGCTGGGTTGTATGACATACCAGGCTAGGTCTGGGACTGCCCCTGCCTTTCTTTGTGAGATCATATCTCCTTACCTCCCGGCTAGAGAGCTTCGCTCCTCTCACCAGGCTCTCTTGACAGTTCCCCGCTTCAGGAAGAAGAGGTCTGGGGGGACGAGATTCGCGGTCCTAGCTCCTTCCTTTTGGAACTCCCTCCCTCTTGCCCTCAGAGCTTCCACTTCCTATGTGGAATTTCGTAAACATCTCAAAACCTTCCTGTTTCCTAGATCTCTAGCAGTTTAGCCTCTGATCCCCGACCCCACTGGCTCACCGCTGCCCAGCGCCAGGAAACCGTCTCGGTAACAGTGCGCTCTAGAAATTCATTAAAATTCAATTCAAATTCAAGTGGGCAATCAGATTGGGGAACTACTAGGTGCCCAACAGGGAGGCTACTGTGGGGTGTGCAATACTTAGTTCTAGCAATTTGGATAGGGGGGGTTACCAGGCTCTCATCATCTCTTGTTGGGGGCCCGCTCTTTCAACATCCATCTATGGCCCTACTAAAATAGCTAAGACACTGTGGCCTTTCGTATTGGTTGGTCAATCTACTTGATCTAGGATCTCATACCGATTAAGCATGAGAACACTGTATGATCCAATAGACTGATGCGACCCATTATGCAGCAATATGAATTGCCTGCGCTCAGCTCCCATCGTTCCTGTCCTGAATATGGCCGGTGAATGATTGAAGGGTCAAAACGCCATCAACTATTTCAGGCTGAGAGAGATTGTCATTCACTGACCACTTTGGGGATTGGACTTTCCTAAAACAATTAAGAGTAAGCATTCTTTTTATTTGAACCCCTATTCTGTTTTCTCTCTGCCATTTTATGGTTTTTATTGTGATTACCCTTTATCCCACTGTGCTGTTTAGCATGAAATCCTTGCAGCACTGACTGTTCACATTTGCACTGAGCACCTAGAACATTCATGTAATGGAATTGAACGTTGCATCCAACAGCAAATCATTTTCTTTTATGGCAGTAACATGCTTATGATTTTGGTCATATCCAGCATTATTCTTTATGAGCTTTGGGGAATTGAACAATACATTGATAAGGTATTGCATTAATACTTAATATATATTTTAATGATACCTAGGCTAGCTGGTTTTAGGTTTAAACCTATAATAACTGATAAAACCCCACCAAAAGGAAAATAGCCATCACCAGTGTAAACATATAAACATTGAAAAACACCTTCACAACCTAAGTGCCACTCAAACACTGAAAAGACTGAGTGAAAGAGTCACATTTATTTCTTCCTGAAGGGGCCAATGCAATGTAATTTTGTTATACAAGGCAGCAGCAAGAAAGACTGGACTAACATTCTTCTTGAGTTTAGGGATGTCACTAAAGTATTGTTTATTCTTCCTTCTCCTTTTATCAGTTTGTGTTATTTGGTCTAAAGATGCAGTGTTTAGAAACATGTTTTAGATCTTATTTAGTTATTTTATAAACTGTAAGGAATCAGGAAATATCAAAATCATATTTGATATTTTGGCTACATTTGATTTCACTGATCGGTATAATGGTTGGTGTCATAAGGATCTTTCCCAATATGTACCATCATATTTACCACAGACAGAGAATTGGTGAAATCCTTGGATACATCCGCCCCCTTTTCTAGCGAATCAGTATTGATTGTTGGTGAATCGCCAAAGATCCCAGGCTTTAAACATTCAATGCAAGGTGTAGCGACAGGTATATTTGAAAAGAGTGTAGTCATCAAGCATCTGAGATAGTGTTGAAAACATGACACCAGATGTTTGGGGAACATAGAACGCAGTGTCACTTGGAATGCTGCCATGCTGGTTCCTACCAAGTTCAATAAAGATTGAAGTGATATTGTTTGTATTTGCAGTAATTCATCTACTTATATGAAAAAGTTGTATGATGACCTGTCCAAATCGATACCTGAGCTGAAGTGTTTTCCTGCAAAAAAATTCTTGTCACTTGCTAGATGGTCATCTTTACAATCTTCAGCGTTAATGAAGAATGCTATTGACTTTGTAGTCCATTCTGGTGCACTGTTTCTTAATGCCCAGGAACTCAAATGCAAATATTTCTCATTTTGTGCTTTGTGTTGCATCAAAGAGAGAGTCATCATAACTGTTTCATTTAGCAGGTGGTTCTCAGTCCTAGAGGCTGTGAATGCTATATTATCTTTGAGGCGACCATTTACAGAATGTTTGCTTAGTGATGATGCCAAAGGCAAGAAATGTGATGATCTTTGGTCACATATTGATAGTGATATGAAACGGTACAGTCTACAGCATGCTAAGTTTTTTACAGGAAAACATGACTGCTGTAGTGGACATAATCAAAATACTAGAGTCTGAAAACGCCCTTGTCTACCAAGTGTTCAGCTTAATTGGTATTGATGTGAAACATCTCCTTGAGAGTAGGCTGGGCAACACTTTTAGTGACTTTGGCACTACAACATTCTAGAATTCTTGCCACTTGGGAAACAAAGAAAGGTTGAGGAGCAATTCAGGAAATTATATTTTACAGTCTATAGGAAATGGCTTGCAATGATGTATAGAAATTTCCCTCAACCACCCATGGACTTTGAAGTTAATAAAGCCTCACTGAGGTACACTGTACAAGTTCTAGATCGCTTCTGAATTTTCTCCAGGCTTTGAAAAGTTCTGCTTCTTTTTTAAATTCTTCAATAACTGAGGGCATATGCACCCAATTCAATACATATGTTGCAGAACATGTCCTAGAGATGCACAATCTTCAGGTGCACCAGTATTGGCATGGAAAGCTATGTCATTGTGTACTGGCTGTTTTGACTTTGCCCGTTTCAAGTGCCAATGTTGAGAGGGCCTTTTCACAGATAAACGTTCCCATAGGAAGGACAGAGCAAGCGTGCATGACCAAAGACTCACTAAAGAAGTATTGTATGGTGTACTACAAGAAGTTTGATTTGTAAAAATGTATTTGGACCTCATATACCCTGTACATACGCTGTCTATACAAATGCACTATCAGTGCAGAAAGCAAGCAATAATTTAAAGCAAAACATTCTATAAACAACGGAAGAACACTGTTTCTGTTGTTTTTAGTTGCTCAAACATGTGTAACCACTGATAACCACTGTTTTTTAAGGTCATGAAAACACACAAAAAAAACACCAGAATTGACCAAAAATAGAGCCTCAAAACAGGGAAGCCTAATGATACCTAACTGAACAGTGTTGTATCTTTACATTTTGAACCGAGGTCCTTATAGGTTTTCAGGTTTCTCCTGTTGTTTAATTTGATATTTTTATTGGGTTGTTTTGTTTAAATTTCTTTATTTGCATTTTTTATTTTTACAAGTTCAACATCCACAGTTATATCATTACAGGTCTTGCAATGAATTTCAAGTTTCTGTCAAATGTGCATAAGAAAAGAAATAAAGCTAAAGCTTAGCAGTTAGGGTGTCCCAACTACACTAGATGGGATCCACCGTTCCCACTACAATTACAGCTTATGCAATTCACTTTTACATACAACGGGGATTTCAAATAATTGCACATTTTCTTAATCATATAAAAATATTTTTAAAAAAGGCAAACACTTGTGGGATGACAGATCACTTGTGACTTACACTAGGCTGAAGATTACTAGATTCAAGCAATGCCTTGTTAACATAACAGAGAACTTATTATAACAAACTTACACACTCTAGTCCCTCCACATTGTTCCACTAGTTATATCATATGATTGTCCGGCCCGCCCCCTTTGCTCCCTCTCCGTGGAGTATCCTATATTTAGGTTAATATTCCTCCTGTTGTTTGATGTGATAATTAGCAGTAAAGCCATCATAAATCAACTTTAAATGCATATGTTACAATTCTAACACTGGCACAATTAGTGCCTAGAACTGATTCTTTAATAAAACAGAAATGTCCCTCAAAAACTGCATAACTTGCCTAAATGTTTGACATCAAACTTGGAATACTGCTGGTATAGCATGTTAGAAATTAAGCGGCGTTTGGGGCAAACTGAAAGACTGCAGTGCAAAAATGATATTTGTCTGCCTTGAGTAATGACTATTTGGCGATTCTACACTCTCTTTTATACCATCCCATGGAAGGTTGGTTCTGTGGATTAAGATCAAGCCTTGCAAGTAAACTTCAGGATGTTGCGGGCATTGCTGATTTTTCCTGCATGGCACCACAGTGCTTCACATGGCAGACGCAAACAGGTAAAATCAAGCTTACATAAAATTGGCTGTGCTTTTCAAAGTACTTAAGCCAGAAGAACTGTGGCAGGTGTCATAAGAGCCTTGCATAAGGGTTGTCTTCTGAGGCTCCACCACGCGAAACATAGCAGTTCTCTCATCTCCAAAAGAGGCAGGGGACCCATAAATGGCTGAGAAAAGGAGATGTCCATCTGTTCACAATGGATGTCCCACAATCGCTGAACTGTTGTCCACCATTACTTTCATTCTTGAATGTAGGTATCATTGAGCAGGAGGAATGTGTTGAAGAGAGAAGACATCTGTAGTATGATAGGGTCAGGAGCACTCTTGATCCTTACACATTCTCGCATTTTAGAATGCATCAACCTCCTTGTTGACTCCATAGAACATAATCTGTTCTGCTTGGTGCTACTCCCAGTTTAAAGATACATTTTGATGGCAGATCAGAGGGCATCATTCCATTAAATAGCATGGACGCAATGTAGCTTAACTAAATCCCACTTTAATCTTTGGGATGTGTTTTCTAGAACTGGTGTTATAATCTCCATTAATACAACCCTATTTAAAATGTGTTATGGGAGAGTATATGCATCCTCAATGAAGGCATTGCAATTGCCACCAGAAACTCTATATACGTATTTGTATCTGTACTCTCAGTTACTTCATTCTGGAGCAAGGCATCTAGTTCCATAAGGGCGTATAACACCCTAAGAGTGCTCATGTGGTCTCCTGTAGTTGCTATATAGTACATACATATTCAGCAACGCAGCCTTCAGTTTTGAGACTTTAATGTTTTTACTGTTATTGTATGATAACTTTGATGAAACTAAACTTTTATAATTTTACCCATGTCAGTACAGACATCCTTGTTGAGTTCCCCGTTTTATTTTTTAAAGCTGGAACAACACATATATTATATCCTTGTATTTGAAGTTTGCCCATCAGCCAAGTTTTCTTCAGCAAATTATGTCAAATATCGTCAGGAATTCATGCCAACTAAGATTGTCCATTTGTGTTTTCAACTGGAAAATACTCCAGCTCCATTGCTCATGGAGCACCCTCTTTCCAAATGGAAACCAATGAGTGTCATGGAATCTCCATGTTACTGACTCGGCCTTCCAAATTACATGACCAGGGGGACAAGTTACCAATGCTCTGACTGCCAGCCCTGCTCATCATGACCTAGTTATTCTCTGTCTGAGGGGCACCATCACTGGTTCTCTTTCATTTTTCTTTTAGGGTAACCCCCTTGCATTTAGTCACAGCATGGGGTATCACTGTAAATCATAATCCGATTAAATGCATTGTGAGATCATCTTATCAGTATGCTAGATGGCGAGAACAGTGCAAAACCAGTGGCCTACTTTTAGTCTGGGAGTCATAAGATTCTCTTTAACCAGCTTTGAATGATAGGACACCTGCGAGTTAAATTGTGAGTATCTAATTGTTTGCAGGATGGTTCTCTAGTGCCTTGTTTGACCTCTTCTGTGGGTGGAGGATAGTCAGTGCTAATCTTTCATGATGTGCTGGTTATTTGCCATTACCTTCAGCTGGATCTGCTCATTTTGAGGTAGCTGGCAGCTATATTGAGGTTAGACAAAAGTGGCTACTCTAATATTGGATGGTTTAGCCTGACATATTTATGGGTACCAGTTTCTATGTTGAGTCTCTCCTTGGGCAATATTTAAGAGTGTGACTGTTATTTCCACTCTCTTTTTTTCCACTAATGCCCTCCAGGTCATGGATTTCTCTGTTGTTAATCCCAAATTAGGCCCGGGTAAAATTTCCATTATGCTGGTCTAATTTCAAAGAAATTAGCAAATTTCACTTTAAGGCTGTTCGCAAAATTCCTGAAATTGGGTAATTATGCCTCACGGCAAAAGTTTAGTGTGGGGGCATGCGAACAACACAAAGAACTAGAACATGAGCCGCTGTTCTTTTTGGGACGTGTGTTTTTTGCACTATATTTTTGAATATATGACTTTACCACGAATACAAATACCCCGCATGGCATTACCACGCGAATTTTACTTCGCAAGTGGCTTTACCACGCAGCTTTTTAGAACGCAAGTTCTAACATCGCATTTAAAAAACGTTACGATCAGCAGCTCTTACTTCCATCCACCTTGGAAATATGCGTCAAAACACGTCTACCAAAACTAAAAAAGGACTACAATTATGACGTACACGCCACGTCTTTGGTGCGGCTCTTTTCTTTTACTTTTAAATGACACTGTAGTGCGTTTTTTTAATGTATGTAGCCTGCTCGTTTTATTTTTTATTTTTTTATGGGGGGGAGACCCCCCCAAACCCCCAAGGCCACGCAGAACTTACAAGCAGGACGACCAAAAGGAATACCACTTGCGTGGTAAAGACGGTCGTGGAAGGTACCCGCGTTGAAGAGACGTTTGCGGGGTAAGTGGATCGTTGATAACGTCATGCGTGGAAAAGACTTCGTTGTAAATGATGTTTCCCTATATTTTTAACACAACCCGTTGCATCCAGAATAAAAGGGAGGACTCATTTCCTACTAAAATATAGTGCTAAATTGCGGTTTTGCATTTCGCTCAATTTTAAGACATTTTGGTAGAGTATTAATTACATTAAAACAAATCAGTTTCGCACACTCCTACCCTAAATGTCTATTCAGATCCTTAACTGCAGTTTGGATACTATTAAATCTTGTGTTTATTTGCAAAATGTTGTTTAACATACAGCAGGATCTGCACATGATTCACACTCTCCCACCCAGATGCCTTTTTTCTTTCTGTCTCTATATGGGCGAGTTATTGAAACACACTGATTCATTTAATGCATGCAGGAACTCCATCAGCGTGTCCCAACTGACTCAGAATCACAAATCTATTACAGAAATTAATGGTCGTCTTTATTAACTTCTTTGCTAATGAGTTGAGGCACCTCGTGGGACTCGACAGCATTTCTTTTACCATATGTTCTAGGACACTATACGTGCTTTCGTACGGAAACATTTATTTATGGTTAACCACGAAAATAAACAAAAATGAGACAACACAGTCCTCCCCATGAGAATAGATAGTTGAGCAATTATCAACTTTTGTAAATAAAAAATCAATCATGGCTTTAAAGCCCTGCAAATTAGGATTATTTCCCACTATGGGGCAGATGGAGTAATTTTGGTCTAAGAGGTAACAAAGGTTGCAAAAACATTCTTGACCATATTGCAATTTAGGACAGGAACATGGTATGTTTTTTGCACATGTTTATGGCCTTGGCGGTAGGTAAGTAATATAGAGCAATGTGAGCAAGTGACGTGCACATATTTTCCCTGTGCTGGTAGCCTTTAAATAAGGTTTTGCAGAGGTAATGACTAGCAGCTACAAACTGGTAGTGCCTTCCTTCTCAAAACCTGGAGCAAGTGCAATTTGCACTGACATCCTAATATTGCTACAATTGTGTAATTACTGTGTTTACAAAAGACGAGAGGTCTAATCTTTGCTCTTTAAGGAAGGAAAGTGTTCCCCCAAAGGTAGGTGCAGATTTGAACGTTGAACACAATGCCCAACTTCGCCAAAGCAAAGTTTCCTTTTAAATGGGGACTGTAATGTCGTGACTGATGACGGTGTTCATCACGTCGCAACGTAGGGTCATGTGACCCTCAGTTAATAAAAGTCATGGGACGTGCTCACGTCGGCCAGTTGGCAACGGAGGCATGAGCCCGACAGTTAACCAGCAAACCGGCTCCTGTAGTTATTAAGAACACGTGCGTGGCCCACCCCTCATGAACAAAGTATATCACCAGTGTCGGGACTGACCATCTGCCCGACACAACAATTGGGGACGAGGGTGGGCATGCCCTCACACCTTAGAGTCGTGGCCACTAGCCTGTTACGTCACTCACGGCGCTCATGCCGCGAGGACCCGGGTCGACCGGCCCCTGACGTCCGGAGCCTGGTGGCTGCTCCCATTGAATGTAGCGCTGACTGTCAGGAGGCCCGGCGTGCCCTGTCCAGGTGAGGCTGTCTGCCGTGGAGGCATCGACCGTTGCTGGTGTGGGGCCCACTAAAGACTACCCGAGCTGCTTGCGGTGCCCCACCTGCCCGCTAGTGTGCGTCGCGGAGCAGAGTAGTTGGTGTGCTCAGTGCCGTGCTCCGGCCTGGGGAAGTGCGCAGGGTGCGTTCCCGTCTGTTACAGGCGCTGCCGCCAGGGTGCGGCGCGGAGCACCCGACGCGAGGACAGCCGCTCTGACTCCCCGCCCGCCTGTGGTGCTGTGGCCTCGCGGGAGGTTTTGGCCCTGGATACGGCTGGAGGCAGGAAAATACGTCCGTCTGGCAGGGTGAGAAGCTGCAGGTGCGGCCCACGGCCTTGTCCACTCACCCCACTTTGATACTGCCCAGACTGGAGGGACAATTTCCCCACATAGCGCTGCTGAGCCCACGCTTTCCCCAACGCACAAGAAGTCGCCCAACACGAAGCAACACCCCAAGTTGACCACAGGACCGGGGTGGACTAGACTCAGGTCTCCCCGAAACACTTCAAAGCCCAAGGTGAACACATCAAGGGGGAAACTAGCCCATAAGCTGCAAGGGGCTCAGGAGAAAAGGGTTTCGAACAGCCCCGACAAGGGGGGAAAACCCATCATTACCATCCTGGCACGCAGTCACTGGGAGGAACGTCCCTTAACACAGCTGCAGCGGTCCACAGGAGTGCAAGACACGAAGCGAGACGGCGTCTGGGAGCCCTGCACATACAGCATGGCGCAGATACCACCCATTGAACCATTCATAGTAGAGAGCTCGCCATCCTCTCTCGTGCCCTAATGGAAAGACTGGGTAGATCGAGTACAAATATTCTTCGAAGCCACCAAAGTGCACAAAGATCAGAAAAGAGCAATGATATTGCACCTACGGGGTAAAGACATACACAACATCATGAAGACACTCATGGAAGCCACTCCCAAGAACCACCACACATTAATCAATCCACTCAACGGGCATTTTGAGCCCATGGCTAACCAGGACTTTGAGAGATTCATCTTCAGGCAGGCCCGGCAACTTCCTGATGAATCATTGGACACGTATCATGCCCGGCTGAATAACCTAGCCTCAACGTGCGGCTTCCAAGACGTGACGGAAGAAATACGAGGTCAGATAATCCAGGGGTGTGCATCAGCAAAACTTAGAGAACGCATGCTAGAGGAGTCTGGGAAACCTCTCGCCAAGATCCTAACGCTGGGACATACCAAAGAGCTGTCCAAAGCCCACGCAGCTCACATGGAGAGGGCCCTCCAAGTCCCTGTGAAGATGGAACCGGTCAACGTCGTAACCACCAAACCCGCAACGCGGTGGAACAAGAAAGAGGCCAGTCCTGCCATGACGGCCATGGCCAAAACGTGCGGATACTGTGGCGGACCGCCACACCAGCCAGCAGAATGTCCAGCCAAGGGGAAAAGATGCTTGGGTGTGGACGATATAATCATTTTGAGAAGGTGTGCAGAGCCAAGAAATACCGAAAGCCACGGCAAGTGGTCAACGGAGTACCAGAGTGAGATAAGTCACTGAGCGACATGGACGACGATGAGGAGGAAGAGCAGGTAGTGCACAATGTGCACATGATTGGCACCGCATCCCGCAAAGTGTGACGCCTGCCCCAGTGTAACATCCGGGTAGGGGCTCAAGAAGTCATGGCGGTAGTCGACACCGGGGCCACCATCAATATCATGGCCGCCGCCCTGCACCGGACAATGCATCCCACACCTCTGCTACAACCGTCAGCCATCACGGTGTTCGCGTACGGCCAGGATACCCCTCTGAAAATTCTGGGACGTTTCAAAACATCAGTAAGTCACGGAGATTGGACTGTCAATACCAATATATACGTCACGGAAGATGGCCAAGGCATGCTCTTGGGATGTCGTGCTGCAGAAGACCTGGGGGTAGTGACATTCGCCTTAAGCGTACATCATGAATCAATACAGCACCTACTCGAGGAGTTCTCTGAAGTATTTGAAGGCATAGGAAAGTTCAAAGGGAAAGAGGTCCATCTGCACATCGATCCCACGGTTCAACCCGTTGCCCTACAACATCAACGAATAGGCTTCCACCTAAGGCCCCAGGTTGAGCAGGAACTGGAGAAACTGGAGGCCGCTGGGATTATAGAAAGAATCACCGGTCCCACGCCGTGGGTATCCCCCATCGTAGTCACGCGGAAACCAAAGCAGCCTGGTGCCGTAAGAATATGCGTTGACATGCGCCTACCAAATGCCACAATCAAGCTTGAGCGCCATATCACTCCTACAATCGACGATCTGATCGGAGAGATGGCTGGAGCCTGCTGGTTCTCCAAACTCGACCTACGGTCAGGATATCACCAGCTGGTCCTCGATGAGGCATCACGAAACATAACCACATTCTCAACTCATGTGGGATTGCGGCGCTACACGTGCCTGAGTTTCGGAGTTTCCAGCACGCAGAAGTATTCCAGAACGTCATATAAGAACTGATCACAGACATCCTAGGGTGATTAATGTAAGTGACGACATCATGGTTCATGCCAAATCATTGCCGGAACACAATGCTCGGTCTCACACAGGTACTGCGACGGCTGCAAGATGCTGGGCTCACGTTGCATAGGGAGAAATGCAAATTCCTGAAGAAGAAGCTCCAGTTTTTCAGCTTAACTTTCTCCACTGAGGAGGTCACTCCGGATCTCAAAAAAGTGCGGGACATAAAAAATGCTATCGCCCCTACCAGCGTGACAGAAGTGCGCAGCTTCCTGGGTATGATTAACTATTGCAGAAGATTTATCAAAGATCTGACCACCCTCACCTTGCCGCTACGTGAGCTAACCAAGTATTCCATTCCATGGATGTGGGATCCACTTCAAGTCAAAGCCTTCAATGACATCAATGACGCCCTCTCAGAGGCAACCACGCTAGCTTTCTTTGACCCTGAGCGAATGACCCAAATTGCCGTTGATGCCGGCCCACTAGGCCTCGCAGCGGTGCTATTACAGAAACAGCGTCAGGAGGAAGATTGGGCTCCGGTGGCGTTTGCAAGAATCGAAAAATGGATGCTCCAACTCCAAGTCTATAATTGCCGAGTGGAATATCAACTGGGATTACGCAATCCGGTGGACTACCTGTCCCGACATCCCAGAGCAGCCACGGATAAAGAAATGGAGGACGCTACTGACACCGAAGAATATGTGAGATGCATCACTGCCCGATCCTGTCCGATTCCCCTGTCCATGCGGGATCTGTCCGAAGCTACTGCCAAGAATGAATGCCTCCAGAGGGCCAAGCTGATCTTGCAAAACAGGAACTGGCACAAATCCAAAGAAGGATGGAAAATTCTGACAGCTCCAGCTCAGCAGATCATGGGAAGCTTGCACCATGTGAAGGATGAACTCATTGAAGACCTAACAGGTTGTTTGTTAAGAGGGCATTGTTTAGTCATTCCCACGTCATTAACGGACCGATGTGTGCAATTGGCCTATGTGGGGCATCAAGGCATGGTAAAAACAAAGGCGTGACTCAGCGCCAAGATGTGGTTCCTCCTCATGGACAAATTGGTGGAGAATGCTGTTCGATCCTGTTCGGCATGTCAAGTTACAGGCGATCTGCCTCGTCCCGCTCCAGTTGTTACTGAACCTAGGCCACTGTCCCCGTGGTCATGTGCCAGCATGGATTTTGGTAGCCTGCCTGATGGCCGACACACACTGGTAGTAATTGATGACTATTCCAAATATCCGGAGGTGCAAATCGTGACATCTCCCAATGCTGCCGAGGTAATACCCAAGACAGAGAAGATTATAGCCACCCATGGATTGATGCATGAGTTGCACACTGATAGTGTGCCCCCATTCCAGGGACAAGAGCTGGCCGCTTACCTCACAGCCCTAGGTATACAACATCGCCGAATCACGCCTCGTTGGCCTCAAGCCAATAGTGAAGCGGAACGTTTCATGAGGACTCTCAACAAGGTCATCCGAATTGCACATGACAAGAAACAATCAATAGAGTTGGCCATCTTTACATTCCTTCGCAGTTACCGGCAGACACCCCACACCACCACGGGGGTAGCCCCTGCACACTTACTGATGGGCCGAGTGGTCACTGACTCGATACCTCATCACCCCACATGGCAGCCAAAAGGCCCTGGTAACCCTCTCATTGACGCTCACCGGAAGAAGGCCCATGCTCAAGTAAGCCATCGACGGAGAGCGCAGGAAAGCCGGATCAAGGAAGGGGACTTAGTGTTGTTAAAAAATAGCTATTATACTGGCAAATTCCAACTGCCGTATGAAAAGATGCCTTGGACTGTGGTGAACATTAAAGGAACCAGAGTCATTGTCACCAGAGGACGGGAGACCGTGACCTGCAACGTGTCCCATTTCAAGAAGTTTCACCCGGAACTGTCAGCATCAGCCTCCATCGCATCAAGCACTGTGGACAGTAACCGTGGAGTCATGGATCACCTTCCCGCCGAGGATGAGCTTGCCTCTGAGGACATAGATGACTCCTGGGTTGGAGACCCTTGCGGCGCGGAGAGCACAAGCTCTTCGGCTCTGTTGGAAAATAGCCGCTGTGAGATGGTTCCGGAAGATGATCCCATTCTGTCCTCTGGGCGAGGTCAGTCTCAGTACCAGCTGCGTAGAAATCCTGAACCGTCGTCCAGACTGAGGGACTATATAACATAAGACTGTTCTATGTATGTTTCAGTATTGCGCTGAATGTGGTACCATGGTGGGTCAGAGGTGCACTATGAAGAAGTTTAAGATGTTATGATTGCAATTTCTATTGCTATGTTGTTTTGATCCTTGTTGGGGAGGAATGTAATGTCATGACTGATGACGGTGTTCGTCACATCGCAACGTAAGGGTCATGTGACCCTCAGTTAATAAAAGTCATGGCACGTGCTGACGTCGGCCAGTTGGCGACAGAGGCATGAGCCCGACAGCTAACCAGCAAACTGGATCCTGTAGTTACTAAGAACACGTGCGTGGCCCACCCCTCATGAACAAAGTATATCACCAGTGTCGGGACCATCTGCCCGACACAACAGGGACCATGTCCTGTCCAAGGAAGGAAAAACTGTGAGACTTCTTGTCAGACCTATCTAGTTTGTCAAAATGGCATTT
Source organism: Lissotriton helveticus (assembly GCF_964261635.1). Taxonomy (NCBI): domain Eukaryota; kingdom Metazoa; phylum Chordata; class Amphibia; order Caudata; family Salamandridae; genus Lissotriton; species Lissotriton helveticus. Next base: position 953,182,563 of record NC_136059.1, on the reverse strand, counting down.
ACTCAATTAGCAATTTGCAAATATAGGTACAAAATTTCACATGCAAATTGAAATCTTATTAGTTTCTATTTTATTGTTCAAAGTGCATATTTTTTCTTTCTATTTTCTTCTGTCTTACTTATTTTTCGTTTTTATTTTTTTGGTATAAGGACAATTTGGAAAAGTTTTCTTACCACAATTATAAACAAAGAAGTCAAAGACATCAAACAAATATTTCTCACAATATTATAAGTTTTTCTTTCAGAAAACCCCACAAAAAACTCAATTGAAAACCGACTCATACCGTCATTCTTTTTTCTCACCATTCATTCTTCACAGACATACTACCTCACATACTCTACAAATAAAAAGCAACAACATCTGAGACAAAGACCTATTACAATAGCACTCCTAATTCTATATCTGTGTTTCCAGAGGCATTAGTCCATCTTCCTAGTGTGTCATCTATCTTAACATAATTCTTAGATGAGTTCTCAGATGTGTGCGCAAAACAGTGATGTGTGGGTAAAACAGAGGCCGCTAGAGACCCGTTTTGAGCTACTCTTTAAAAAACTGCAGGTGCAAATCACCGGTGAGACCAGGCCATTTAAAGCCCTGCAGGGTGCTTGGCAGAGCTGGCCTCTGTCCCCTTTGCTGATTGTCTTTCATTTGAAACCTCGCCTAAAAGTTCACGTCCATCTCTAATGTTCCTATGATTGGTTCGGAGAGGAAGTTCGTGGCCTACCCCAACATCACCATTTTACCACTTAAGTGAGAGGCGAAATTCAAGTGATTGAAGCGAGAGGATTTGGAGCACTTTCTGCTAATCTTTTTAATACACATAAGACGCACATTCCCACTATTAATGATTTACGGCAATGCAGATCCTATAATAGCCAGTTTGACTGGGTATCATTGTAGATGTAACTACGAAAAATAAATCTACTGATCAAATACATAAATAGTGTAAGCTTATTAAGGACTGGGGGGCATATTACCAACAAGTAGCGATATTTATCACTAAATAGGCTTAGCGACGATTTTTTTATCGCTGAGCATCGCCGGAATTTATCACGGAGAAAACTTGCTATTAGCAACGTTTATCTCCAAAGCGATACATTTTCCGGCGATAGCGGAGAAATGCGTGAATATCGCTGAGAATACAGCTATATTCACGCATTAGCGACGAAATGCTCTTAGCCATGTTATCCACCTCCCATTGGATAACATGGCTAAGAACTGGTCTGAGCAGGCGTTGGTTTTTGGCGATAACGGGAATATTTCCATCGCTACGCCTGCCTTGCTAATAGGCGATAGCGACGTTAGCGACTGCTTTCAGTCGCTAACAGGTTGGGTACGCCCACTTTGCATGTCAATAGCGATAAATATCGCTGACATGCAAAGCAGGCCCAAAACCGCTCGCTATCGCCTAAAAGCTGTCGCTAACATCAGTTAGCGACAGCTTGCTAATAGAGCGATAGAATTATCGCCGCTTAGCGGCCAAAAACGGCCGCTAAACCGGCGATAATTGCCTATCGCCACCCTTGGTAATATGACCCTGGGTGCTTTACACCCTCTATTGTAAAATATAAAAAGATCCCTACTGCATTGCAAATTTAAAATATCCAAAAACGTGAAAAACAACGAAGTAGCCACCAACATTAAAGTTAGATTATGTTAATTTATTTTTGGTATCCAAGTGAGCTTCATGCACTCTGACACGTGACTCATCCCTCTGTTTTTGGTTAGAAATTTGATGCGATGTGATTTTCTCACCCACATTTTGACATCTCAGTGGGTAGACAAGGGAAAAGGAAGCAGGAGCACATTCTAGTAAAAAAAGAAAAGCTATGTATTCTCTTTGAAACTTTCGGATTAATTCCCTGGGCCCTCTCTGTCATTGCAAATGATGTCACACTGACAGAATCAGGGCCCAATGCTGCTTTTCACATCCAGAGAACACACAATGACAACAGACATTTAAGCAGTGGAAACAAGCACGCGCTGAATGTTGTGCAAGCAGGATGAGAACCTTAAATGAACCCTCCATACACCTTTGCCAACCGCATGGCATTATTTTATAGTGGCACTCTATAGCGAGTTTCAGTGTCTTGAGAAAGAGACATGAGATCAATTATATATGATAGTAAATCAGTTCCACCGCTGCGGCAAAGCAAAGGCATTTTAAAAATTCATTAATGCCTTAGGTACATTTTGTAGAATACCCTTCCTTCTTGGTTAAAATCTCATATCCACTGAATATAAACAAAACACTGCATTTAAATACGGTGCAAGTTAATACTTATCATCACACTTACCATTGACTTACCAAGCAACTTTTGTGTCATTACTGTGTTCGGTTACTACTTGTTTAGGCTCACAGGTGAGATTTTACACAGTTCTAAATCTGTAATAAATACGTGTTCGCATATCATGTAATTCTGAGGTGGGTTAGTTCAACACAGATGTTTCTAGGCGATCAGCAAGAGGAATCAATATGATGGTTCTTCCCAAATATTTGTTCTTTTATTAAGAAGGGATGAAGAAGAAACATTGCTGTGGCGGGGGGGGGGGGGGGGGGGGGGGGTGATGTTCCTCATGTGTCCAGGTCTGCCTATAGTTCATATGCTGTACCCAAATTATGCACCAGTACCCAGTGCTTTAGACTCTGTCCTGAGTCATGCTCAAATATTAACGTCACATGCATATCCTCAGAGTTTCCACAGCTGCTCTAAGAGGCATCCGGCAGTTGGCAATGATGCCTTGTCTCCCACCCCATTCACACCTCTGCATGTACTCAAGATGACTTCTGGTGTTGGACCTCCGTGTGCCTTGCAGTCCAGTTCATGATGGATTCAAAGGGGGCTGCCACACAGATGGCCTGCTGTCCTGTTCTTGCTTGAAGGCAATCATGCTCTATCTATTTCCTATCAATCTCAGTTTTGCTATTAACCGCTGATCACCGATACCACCCGAGCACTCATTCCTAAAGCATCTTAGCTCCTGAGTGCCAATCTGCTGCCTGTTTTACCCAGTATCATGCATGCAGATACTCTTTCCAATCACTTGGATTCCGAGCTCCCCAACCTTTTATTCCGTAGCCATTGGATTTGTGGCTTTTAACCCCTAATGCTTTCGAAAGAGAGGTCCAAACTCATGTTATAAGCTGTGTGCCACTAACCCTCACAAGAATATGTGGCCATGAAGATGGTTGATGACTTTCAGAAACACTGTAGCCTGATCTCCAGCTGATGGCAAAACTGGAAGTGGAATTGATGGGCTATCTTTGTTAAGTGATCCACTACAACTAAAAGTACAGTATAAGAAGTGGATGCCTTAATTCCACCTTGAAGTCTAACTAGACGAAGTTGTCGCAAGAGGCAACAACAAACCAATTGGTTTCGTATGAGTTGCTTTACCTTGGGTACAAGTGACACAGGACAGCACATATTGTGTTGCATTTTGTCACAATTTAAGTCACTTGACTTGTTGCATGATTAAATCCAGAGTATGCTGAGTTCCAGGATGCCCGGCCATAGATGCATTACAACACTACTGGAATATATATTTAATAACATATTAGGACGTCCTTCACGCTTATGTTTTTGTGGCGACCATGCTTCCTTGTTGATTGTATGTTGTGCTTGTTTTTTCTCTTCATAGAAAGATGTCTTTATTATGCAATGCAAAAATATATGGTGGATTATGTGCCTCTTTAACACTATCTCCGAACCATGATAAAACATCAACCTTGGACCTTGGACACCAACTCACAGTAGAATGGAACCTGGAAACAAAAGCATCCATCTGGCATGACAATGATTGGCACAGCCAATGGATTATAAGAAGCTATGGTTTTTGTGGTTAGTCCTCACAGTAATATAATGAGTGCCTTCTTTAAAGTAATGTCTCCAGTCAAAAAGGCATAGTTGATTGCTAATAGTTCTCTGTCATAGATTGAGTAATATTGCGCTGCTTCTTATAATTGTCGGCAATAGAAGGCTGCTGGATGAAAGGCTTCTTCGGTGGGTGCTGATGCATTCATCTCTACTATATAAAGCAAGTCAGGGTGAGGAAGTCCTCGGTTCTCTACCCAACACCCTAGAAATAAAACTCAATATCACAAATCCTTCTTTGTTCATTTTCTCATCCAATCAGACTACAATGCCACAAATCTCTACATCCCGCACCTACATCCCTGAACATCCACCTGCCAGTACCCCACAGGAAGGGCAGCAGAAAAAGGAAAATGTTACCTTCTGTCTCTTAGAGGACATCCGTCTAGAAGAACTCTAGGAAGAATTAATCGACCTACCCAGACACTTCCTGACATCAACAAATGTGAAAACCTTTCTCGACATCTACAGCACCGCTCTGAAGAATCGTGTCAAATGCTATTCTCATCTGAAAACTTGCACCTCCGGGTTTAAACCATAAGTACACCCTAGATCTTACTGGAAACATGCACACTGTATAAACACAGGAGAAGCAATGGAGTGGATCACAATGTCCGGAGAAACTTACCCTTCTGAAAGTACTGCACTTCAACCATTGTTCCATCATCACCAGAGCTAAATCCTCCTACTAAAAGACCACCATCAACAGAGCAATCAACAAAAGCACAGCCCTCTTTTTTAATAGTTTTTTTATTGAACAGATATGAAGGATAAAAACGTATACACGACATATCAAAATCTTAACCAAAAGCAAAGAAATATAAACCATTATAAATGAGTTTAAACATTATTATTTGAAGAATTTAGCCCATCCAATAGAATCACAAGTAGTCACTAAGATTAAATAGTGTGGCTAATGTTCCATAACCCAGTATAGTCTTCAAATGGGCCCCACATTTTACGTCATCATTTATCACCCCTTATGCCCTTTAGCTTGTACAATGGCAGCATCTGGTTCATCACAGCATCATAAATATATATACCATATATTTTCATCAGGACCCATCATAATTCCCTTTGTTGTTCATTTTAAATTGAGTTTAAGAAGGTGAAATAATCATCTTGAAATACTCTCCCAAAATTCTTTCAATTGTTGACAATTAACAAACATGTGCAGGCCTTAAGCACTTTCGCATCCACACCTAAGACATTTCCAGTCTGTCTTAATATTCCATTTGTGCGGTTAAGGGGTTGTATAATACAGCATATTGATTATTGTAAACTACTGGAGTTTTAAAGCTGCTGATTTTAAGTTATTATCCGCAATTCACAAGCATTCATGACTGCTCAAAGACATTTTATAAACAACTTTAATGTCAATTTCATCCATTCGCCTACTGGCCATTATGTCAATATGGTTGAAGCCCAAATTCTTAGTGTTCTTTTTCAAATACATCTTGTGTCTCTCTCTGCTTACAGGAGTTATGCTGGGAAAGATTGTATTCAGTTTGAAGATCAGTGAATGCAGTGGTGCTGGAACAATTTGGAGAGTGGGGATGCTGGCACAGATTCATACTCTTTCATCCTGATACCCAGGTGCTACCCCAACCTTCATCCTCAGCTGGTTTGACTCCTGTTTGATGCCCTCTGATTGGGTGTTGGTGCGCCTCATTATAAAAACATCCAATCAGCTTAGAGCATCCAAAAAATAGTGTATCAGGAGTGGCTCTGGATTATTAGTGATAGTAGAGGAATCTCTCTTTTTCAGATAAAGCAATCTATTCCTCAGTGTGTACGAAGCAACAAAGGGATGGCAAAGAGATGTGAGGTCACTCGTTATTACCACTGCAATTGTGGTATGAAAATTTGCATATTTCTGTTCTCAGGAGCGTGACAGTGCTCCGTATCACTGTGCGGTTCTAGAATTTGCTTTATTTTAATTTATTTGCAACTCCTTGTTGTGTGTAGTGTTTGGGAAGCAACCTACTTCTGACGCCATATTTAGATATAACCACAGGGTGAGACAGCCAGGAGCAGACTCTCGAATAGCCAGCAGTTGAGCGCAAATTAATGGTACCTTAATTTAGTTAACAGGAGGGAAAAGACAAATATCATAGTCCACAATTTAAGATAACATACATTATTGAAGGCTTCCTCCCTTTAGCAGAAAGCTGCCAGATGCAACTCATAACACCGGGAGGTGAAGTGAGATATGTTTGATATTACCATTTCATCTCCCTGTAATAGACAGTGATGGTATTAAGGACATTTCTGCTGGACCTTAAACCTTCATTCCATATTTTTGTTTTAGGTAAAAACGAGGTGTGACAGATAGCTTTCCAGGTTTTTAGTTGTGCACTTACCTACCCGAAGTGTTTTGATGGTGGTAATGGAGCACGGGTTTGTGTGTTACTCAGGTGGTACCAGGTCTAGATATCCTTTACTTGAAATTTGAAAATGCCACCTTACAGGAATTTCGCATTAGTTTGGCAGATTTCACACCCTTGATATTTTGTGAAATGTTAGTCGATGGGAGACTGGTTCAAGCAGAAAATTCAAGGTGACTGTTCCCAAGAGATATTTCTCCACCAACTAGTGTTCTACCGGAATCTCACATGACATTCGAACACAAGGTATGGGCTCCCGTTCAGACTTGAGGCAAGAGAGTGACTGGTACATTTCACAAAAATATATGGAATTCCGCATACTTTTTCAAGAAATGTCATGACATATTGCAAAAAAAACCCACACATTTCACCCCCCTATGCACTTGTATGGATGGAAATCATTTTGCCTTTCTATTTACTGTTATACGTCCCTCTAAATAAGTACCAAAATGAAACAAGCATTGGCATAGCCAATAGGTCTCACCTATGGGGCCTTATAAGTGTTTAGCCGGAGCTATTGACTTTGCCAATGTCTTCAAGATGTGCTGTAGAGAAGTGTGGCTGCTGTGCAGCATGCTGAAAAGTTATAATAAAAAAGTGTCAGAAGCATTTTTGTTACCTTATATATGACCAAGAAGGCATTATGTACAACTGAACGACCATATTTAAAAAGTATTTATAATAAAATATTTCCTCAGTTTTCTTTTCTTGCAATGCTGGCAACTTGTTTCTGCCTATTCCAATGGTTGTTTGTTAAAGCTTTTTTTTGAGGGGGCATAAACAATCGGAGGGTGAAGGTTGGGAACTAGTACCTGTATTATAACACTAGCAGCGGCCATGCGCTAGGGGAGATTCAACAGATGCCAGATTCCAAGAGCAGGCTGAGGTGCTGCTGAGTGATGCTGAGGTGGTAGTCGTGGTGGTGACTGGTGCGGAAATGATGCTGAGGTGATGCTGAATGATACTCAGGTCTTGCTGAGTGATGATGATGTGGTGGTGTACTAGTGCAAAGGCGATGCTGAGTGATACTGATGTGGTGCTGAGTGATGCTGTGGTGGTGCTGAGTGATGCTGTGGTGGCGCTGAGTGATGCTGTAGTGGCGCTGTGTGATGCTGTGGTGGCGTTGAGTGATGCTTTGGTGGCGCTGAGTGATGCTGTTGTGGTGCTGAGTGATGCTGTGGTGGTGCTGAGTGATGCTATGGTGGCCCTGAGTGATGGTGTGGTGGTACTGAGTGATGCAGTGGTGATGCTGAGAGATGCTGTGGTGATGCTGAGTGATGCTGTAGTGACGCTGAATGATGCAGTAGTGACGTTGAGTGATGCAGTGGTGATGCTGAGTTATGCTGTGATGGTGCTGAGTGATGCTGTGATGATGCTGTAGTTCTGCTGAGTGATGCTGTGGTGGTGCTGAGTGATACTGTGGTGGCACTGAGTGATGCTGTGGTGGCGCTGAGAGATGCTGTGGTGGTGCTGAGTGATGCCGGGGTGGCCCGAGTGATGCTGTAGTGGCACTGAGTGATGCTGCGGTGGCGCTGCATGATGCTGTGGTGGCACTGCGTGATGCTGTGGTGGCGTTGAGTGATGCTGTGGTGGAGCTGAGTGGTGCTGTGGTGGCGCTGAGTGATGCTGTTGTGGTGCTGAGTGATGCAGTGGTGATGCTAAGTGATGCTGTGGTGGTGCTGAGTGATGCTGTGGTGGTGCTGAGTAATGCTGTGGTGATGCTGTGGTGGCACTGAGTGATGCTTTGGTGACGCTGAGTGTTGCTGTGGTGGCACTGAGTGATTCTGTGGTGGCCTGAGTGATGCTGTGGTGACGCCAAGTGATGCTGTGGCGACGCTGCATGATGCCTTAGTAGTGTTGCGTGATGCTGTGGTGGTGTTGAGTGATGCTGTGGTGGCGCCACGTGATGCTGTGGTGGAACTGAGTGATGCTGAGGTGGTGCATGATTGATGCTGTGGTGGTGCTGATGTCTGATAGAACTCAATCTGCTTAGCTGGGCAACTTCAAATCAGCATCATTTACACTGCCTTGTGGGGTCCCGCAGGGCTCTTCGTTGAGCCCCAAGCTCTTTAATATTTATGTAGCGGAACTGGCCCCGCTAATCATACGTTTTGATCTGATTTCTACCTCCTATGCTGATGATACCCAATTGGTTATTTCGACAGTGGACAAGGATATCAACGATTCTACTATGCTCCATGACTGTATGACTAAACTTAGTTCATGGATGAGTGATCATTGCCTGAAATTAAACTCTACCAAGACGGAAGTGATCATGTTCGGGAATCTCTTTCCTCCCTGGTCCCCAGACTGGTGGCCAGATAACCTCGGCCCCCCCTCCTACACCTGTGACCAAAGCCAAAAATCTGGGATCTAAAGTGGTGTCCTCAGCTTATTTCATGCAAAAAAATTTAAAGAAAATATGTTCTTTTATTCCTCTTAAATCAAGAAAGACGGTGGTGACTTCGCTGGTCCTACCCAAAATAGACTATTGTAATGGCCTATATATCAATATTCAAGCTATTCTACTTAAAAAACTACAAACAGTACAAAATGCCGCTGCAAGACTTGTACTGGACATGCATAAATATCAGTCGGTCAGAATAGGGATTCAGGACCTTCATTGGCTGCCAGTTGTTCAAAGGGTAAAATTTAAAGCCTTGTGCATAGCTCACAAAGCTCTCCACAAAGAAGGTCCCACATTTTTATGGGATCTCTTTAAATGGTATACCCCAAACAGATCCTTCAGATCTTCCAACACACATTTGATGCCTATGGCCAGAATAAGAAAGGTGAACTGGGGAGGTAGAAGTTTCAGCTATAACACCTCAAAGGAATGGAATTCTCTCCCACGATACTTGAGGGAAATTCCTACACTCCTGGAGTTTATAAAGCAACTGAAGACATGGCTCTTCTAGCACTATTGGTCTGAAACATAGTAAGGAGTATCGGAAGCACAAGACACCTACGGGTATTCGCGTGCTATATAAATTGATTATAACATAACATAACATGCTATGGTGGCCCTGAGTGATGCCGTGGTGGCACGGAGGGATGCTGTGGTGGTGCTGAGTGATGCTGTTGTGACGCTGAGTGATGCTGTAGTGATGCTTAGTGATGCAGTGGTGACGCTGAGTGATGCAGTGGTGATGCTGAGTGATGCTGTGGTGGTGCTGAGTGATGCGGTGGTGGTGCTGAGTGATGCTGAGTGATGCTGTGGTGGTGCTGAGTGATATTGTTGTGGCACTGAGTGATGCTGTGGTGGCCCTGAATGATGCTGTGGTGGCCCTGAGTGATGCTGTGGTGGCCCTGAGTGATGCTGTGATGGTGCTGAGTGATGCTGTGGTGGTGCTGAGTGATGCTGTGGTGGCGCCGAGTGATGCTGTTGTGGCATTAAGTGATGCAGTGGTGGCGCTGAGTGATGCTGTTGTGGCCATGAGTGATGCTGTGGTGACACTGCGTGAAGCTGTGGTGGCGCTGCGTGGTGCTGTGGCGGCATTGAGTGATGCTTTGGTGGTGGTGAGTGATGCTGTGGTGGTGCTGAATGATGCTGTGGTGGCCCTGAGTGATGCTGTCCTGTTAAGTCTTTTGTTTCAGAGGTCTGTTTACCAGAGAAAGGCTAAAGCATGCAGGCATAGAACGGGAGATCCGATATCAGCATGTTTAACAGCCCACATCCCTAGATGCGGTCACAAAATGGAGCACACCTCTAAATTTGGAGAGACCTGCCCCTTCTGTCATATCCCAACTGTAATCAGAAGGAAGAAGCAAGGTCGACAAAGCTCAATGCAGACGCCTGCCTACACTAACCACCCCGGGAGGAGTGGAGCAGGCAGACAATGGAAGATGTACCCGAGAGATACAGAGAAAAAGAACCCAGGAGCTTATCCAGGTTCAGACTGCATGCAAAGGTCAAAGTCGATGAAAGACTTTAAAATAAACAAGCCCGGGAGTTGTATGACACTTAAGGCATAGAAATGCTGCACACATACACTCTAAAGATTGAACATTTCACACATGAGAGCATTACAATCTTGGCACCTGTGTACGTTTCAACAAATTGAAAATAGCAGTAACAGCGATGAACAATAAAGCATACAGAAGCACTGTTGGGGCCCACCAGGAGGGCGGGGCAGGGGGGGAAGCACCGACCACAGACACAGAATTATGGTGTGACAAAGGCCGCTTTATTGGAAGCAGGTGCACCTTACAAAACCCCAAAACCTTGGCCTGTGCCGAACAAAACTAAGCCTCACTAAATACAAACTACCTAACAACCCCCCACCCCCACCCCTAAATGGTTCCCCACAAATAGCAACATAACCACAACATCCCAACTGCAACATGCCTCACTACGTAACTGACCATAACTTGACATCTGTATTCCCCAACCCCTGCCAAACAACCCAGACTTCCTACAATTACCTCCCTTTTAACTGGGAGAAACGCCAACCTCCTGTATTGCACACCAGCACCTGTTCCAGCGACACGAAAACCCCACAATCATCCGTCACATGATGCACCAGCTCCCAAGAAAACCCCTCTGAACAAAAAACCCCTCACACCGAGAACAACCCCCCTACATACAACCCCAAACATTTGCCATCCTAGCCCGGCCTTCCCCGAACCAAAAAACCCAAAAGGGGGCCCTCAAACTCAGGGAGGGAGGGCGGGAAAAAACTTGAGCCCAAACCCTTCGCCGGCTGCTGTGTCACTGCCACCGAAATGGTGGTCAGTGACACAAAATGGCCGGTCTTAAAGTCCCCCCAGCCCAACCAGCCCAAGGGAAGCCCAAAAACACCAGCCCAAGAAGCCCAAATCCCCCGATGCTGCTGTCCAGTTCCCCCCCCCCTTCGAGCCCCAAAACCCCCCTGGGGCGGCAGGCCTCTCGGTGGTCGGCCGCCCCCCCAAAGCCCCATTAGGATCAAGCTACAGGAAGCGGAGTGCACCCGGAGAGTGGAAAAAAGACAAGTATTGGATGTACCTTTCTAGCTGCGACAGCAGGGTCACCGTCAGCTGCTTTCTTTACTACCGCTGTCCCTCGTTTAGGTCTACAACACTATCAACACTTGAACAAAAGTGCGGGCGCATAATAAAGTCAGGCTCAAAGCCTATATATGTTAGGGGCGGATTCTGCCACTAAAACTTTTTATGGAGCGCTAAAAGGCAGGAAATTGTGCGCCCAGTTTGGGCGTTACCTCTGTGAAGGCGTTTATGATGTTATGTTAATGTCCAATGGCCAAGATAGATGATGATTGGCAGTTTACAATGGTATTATTATTTTTTTTTAAATAAACAATTTGAACTAGAACGATAAATGTACAACTGCCTAGAGATTTAAGGCATTGTTAGCGGCCATCTTAGAGTGGGTGCACTGCATTTCAGTGCGAATAGTCTCATAGTAAGAGTGGCTAAAAGCCCCTTTCAGCAACCCTGGAGCGGCTCATGGATACCTAACGTTTACTTACGAGCGGGGATTTTTTGGAGAGGGCGTGGCGTTTGGCAGACTTTGGAACCTGGGAACCCGGTTGGAGTCCCGGCGTCTGCTCCACTTTCTGTGATTCTGGGCAAATCACTTAATCTACTTATGTCTTTAAAAAGCAGAATGCGTCTTTGTGCTATGTATCTGGGTCTCATGTAAAGCACTCCAATACTTTGGCTCAAGTTTGCGCTATGTAAAACTGCAAAAATACGTATAAAGGTAATTGGAGACGGCTGCAATGTTTACTTGAATCGAAGGGGCGGAGCTCCTCAGTGAAGTCCTCTCCTCTGTCAACCGATTCGGAATAGGTAAAGGGCAGAGGCAGAAGTCACTCTAGCATGTCTAAACTCGAAGGAAGGAGCCTCCCCTGGGACTCGGCCTCAGCTGCTATGCTGAGGGTCCAGCGTGGCTTGATCCTCGGGGCTTGTGCTTTCTGCACGCTGGTGACACCGACTTTTTTCCCACCTGTCGGTGCCAGACGGGAACAGCACAGGTGAGACTCAGGGGTCAGATTGGGCTAGCTCTAGGAGAACTCAGTCTGCCCTTGTGTGACGCAGATGTATTTATTATTGTTCTTATGTTCGGAATATGTAGTGCTGTTTTTTTGGGGGGTTTTAGTGACAGGCACTGACATTGCTGCCTAATTGCGGTATACTTGATTCCAGCCTTTTATCAGTTTTTGAGTGCAGGCACAGCTCACCGAGTCTGAAATATATTTAACAGTAAAGTTTCATGCCTGTATGTACATCTTAAACATATCTTGTCCCTATTCGTTTAGCTCATGCACATCTCAGCAAAGCTATCATCGATTTTATGAATCAGTTAAGAAAAGATAGACGGCAAAACTATATTGGTGCATTAGCAAATCTGTTAATTAAATTTTTTCAACCGTCATCCAACCGTACCCTACGATACAAATGCTAAAATTGGTTAATAGGCTCCTACCCAAACATCACTCAGTCGAATTGTTGACAAAAGTTGTGGAGCAGCACTGTGATGTGTGGAAAGTGATATCCCACAAATAAAAATGTTAAAAAAGCATGCGAGTGGTGTTCGCGTGCGCGGGACGAATAAAAAAAAAAGCATGCGAGTGGTGGCGCCTGCCAGGAAAAGTGAAAGCAGGCTGGCGAGAAGGGAAAGCCAGATGGCGCCTCTGCTCATCATTGTGCGCATAACCGCACGCTCTATGCCACCCGGTCGGACTTTTGAAAGCCCACTCACTAAATGTTTCGCCAGGGTAGCAAATGCGCGGGCTCAGGCGAGACCTAAAAAGAAGATACATGGCACCCGATCTGTTTAATGCATACTTCTTGTCTGTTATGTTTCAAAATACAGTGATTTTTGGGCTTCAAATTCTATCGATTTAAAAAAAAAAATAGGGCAGTTTTGGAACAAATCGTATTTAAAATTTAATGCATCTACCAAATGAAACCTAAGGTGCATTGATTTGTTTGGCCCGTACTACAATATTTATTCTCATCATACTTCATGATTAAAACAACTATTTCAAATTTATACTTCCAATTCTACTTCATATTTGAAATACTTGCAAATTTTAGATCGGAAAGCAAGCAAATGTTTTAGTTCATATGCACGTGGGAAAACCTTTAACAAATTGTAGTTGCCTCCTTCCAAACTCTCCACTACTCCAGCAAGAGCGTCAATAATAGCAACCATAATAGTTATGTCAGAAAAGGGAAAATAAAGAAACAAATAAATAATTGAAGCCTGTCTGAAGAATGTGCTTAACATTTGGCAGTCTGCATTTGAACATGTGGCAAATGCTCATAGGAAAGTAAACACACCATGGGCCTATTTACTGCCTGCTTTTCATCTGAACCACTTAAAGGTGTCCAGGGGATTTGCCGCACACCCCTACGCCTAGCAGCCTTCCGAATGTACAAAATATCTCTCTAGAAAAAGTTGTCCAACACTGACTAATCCCTGCTGTGTACCTGTCTTGCATATCCCTTTGATTAAATATGGAATAATCAATTATTTTAGAGATAATAAAGGTTTTACAGCATGTAGCCAAAGAACACATAGCAGTTTTTAGATCCTTCAAAGTCACTCGCTTAAAATAGCAGGGGGTCCTTATAATTTATTAAGACAGCAACTGGCGTTTGACCCAAGATGCATCTGATACATGTTCAAAATATTGAGAGCAACCGTTAAAAGGAATTGCAAATGCTGCCCCATCATGACGCAGAAGTAACATTTGAAATAGGGTAATGCTCAGCCTCCTCTCTGTAGGTGTAATTTTGAAAAGCGAATGGCGTGTCTAACTCTTTAATTTCCCCTGATAAAACTGCCAACGGTGGAGTCAAAGCGCAAAAACAATTTAGCACATTAGAAGAAGAATACAGCTAAATAAATCCAAAAGTAGTAGAAGAATATTGATTTTAATGATGTTGCATCGATCCTCAAGAGTAATGGGTAATCAGTACTTCTGGTGCATTCACTTAATACATTGTTTCAAAAGAACGTCATAGTTAATGTGAAAAATATGCTGAACATTAAAACAAATTTTAATTGCCTAAATAAGTGATAGCAAGTCCAACCCAACTATCACGCTTGTCTAATTTGTGGGTCGTAATTGAGTTTTATTGAGATTTAACTTATCATCATACCTTGCCTAATCGCACACTGCCTCTTCTCCCAAACTGTCAAATTAACCACTGATTAATATATTATCAATATAGGGCAACATTGTGAATGTTACACTATTGAAGGCAACTGGTATGATACAGGTATTATTTAATATGTCCTGAAGATGGGTATCTAATTGTATAGCAAATACATATTATCCTGACTCGATCCCCGAAGATCCCAGTACAATCGTTAGACAATTAGATGCCTTACCAATCACAATAACCATTGCAGTTGGATACTTTCCAAATTAATATTTTACTCAAACCTATCTTTGCCATTACCACCTGCAGAAATTCCCATAAGAACCATTCAAATGCCTTCTTGCACCAAGAAGGATCATATCAGTCCTTACATTCAAAACATTATCCATATCACTTCTGCCAAGAAGAAGAGCTGAAGAGCTGCAGGAGGAATATTACCCCTTTGCTGTGCGCTGCTTTGTTGGGTTGACCTGCAGTTGCTGCTTCTGTCTGTGGGAAGAGGAAAGGGCTGACACTTTTACCTTGCTGTGGTATCCTGCTTAAAGAAGATCTCAAAGGGCTTGATGTAGAGCTTGCCTCCTGTTCTGAAGTCTCAGGGACACAAAGAGTTCACCTGCACCATCCTTGAACTCTTTGAACTGCTGGGAGTACTGACATGCCTTGTGGTGCCAACTCAAGTCCTGGGCCCTTTTGTTCCTGTTGCAAAGAACTAAAGAAACCTGAAATCGCCCTTCTAACGCCTGTTCTTCCAACGCAGCACCATCATGCGGGAAGAATTTCCATGCACCGCTGTTGTTCACCTGTAGACCAGAATCATCTTGGAAACGACGCATCGCTTCCCCATACAGTCTAGATTCTACGCAACACTTCTCCTGTATGCAGCAGAACTGACGCATCGCATCCCGGAGGACTCAGGACCCGATGCATTGCTGTATTTTTCAGCACTTCCCTTCTCTGCGGGTGTTTTGGCCTTGTGAATTGTGACATATCTGACGGTACATTATATAAAATCATGCATCCATAGATTTGTATGGACAAAATTGCTTGAAATCTTTTAAAAGTGATTTTTTGATTTATGTATGTTTGATTTTTTATGTTTTGGTCTTGTTTGGTTTAGATAAAGATACTTTATTTTTCCAAACTGGTGCGGTGTCCATTTGTTGTGTTTTCACTGATTTACTGTGTGTTTGGGTACAAATATTCTACACATTGCCTTTGGGAAGCCTTGTCTGTTCGTGCCAAGCTACCGAGTGGGTGAACAGGGGTTATCTAGAGCGTGTAACTCACTTACCCTGACTAGAAGGAAGGGTCCATACATAGACAGGGTGCAAGCCGCTGCCAACTATAGACCCCAACTCTATCACGGTAGTAGAAGAATTATCCAAGCTCTGCACTGTAGGCTGAAACTACATCATTTGTAAACCTAGGTGTACAGGCCTGAAGGGGAGAAATTACATTTGTAGTATCACAACTCTCATTCAGTGTATAGTCTATGAGGGAACTATAGTGACTTCAAATAACATGACCCTGCCTTGACTCACCTCTGTTCATGCTGGGTGACAAAGTCAGAGGAGAGCTGGTCAAGGTCGGATGTCTTGACTCATGGATTGCCAACACTTCCACCTGCTGGTATCAAGATTTGGATGCAGAAAGATAAGGACTGCAGGTATCTAGACCTATGACTGTTGAAGGTTGCCTGAGAAGCAACAGTGTGTGCTTTGTTTATGAATATTAGGCATGATGTAATGGGCTATGAGTTTGTTGTGATGCCCCCAACTGTACCTCCTTCAATAGTGAGGGAAAATAAAATTAGGTACACAAGCAAAGGTGTACAGAAACCCTACGAAGGGAGTGCTGTTGTATTAGGAATCTACAGTGTACTGAGTTTATTGAATGCTGTATACAGTTCTGCCCAAGACATTAATGAAACATTAACTGATTACAAGGAACAGCAATGTCTGATCCGAGCATTCACTGTCCAATTCTTTGACCTGCCTTCTAAAGCTGCTTTGCAGGCCATTTAGGAGAAAAGGTTCACCAACAGACTGGTCATGCACAGCAGGTAACGGTTGAATAAGACTAAGGGCCTGATTACAATGATGGCAGTCTGGGGGTCGCCGTCATGTTTTTAACAGGCCCGCCACCTTCTCGGTAGTCTGGACGCCCAATTACGATCTATGTGGTGAGACCGCCACAAGAACGCCACCACCACTGACATGTCTGCTACCGTGGTGGCAGAGGCGCTCCATGGAGTCGGTCACGTGCATCTAACCGTCAGCCTAATTGGGTCCTGCCTTATTCCTGACGGGAACACTGCCATGTGAGAATCGCCGAAAAGGCAGCTAATGAGCTGAAGTAAGGCCTCGAAGGCAAATATGCCTAGGTGTAATGTAGCTGGTGCTTATGTAGTGCCCTCCAATGCCTCCAGGATGAGTGCATTCAATGTTTCACTTGCACAACAGACTGCAAGGAAAGGTGCACCCGATTGGCTGGGGGCACCGCAGTACGGCCGGTATTGACTTGTGGCTTATTTCCAGAGCCAAATAGCGCTGCCGCCATGACTTCACTGCTCACACACTGTCAACACAGCTGAAAACTCGTAATATAGCAGGCAGAGTCCACCAGCTCAGTGGTCTTCTTGGAAACGCCGCCGCAGTGGTAAGGTGGTGAGACCGTCACACTTACAATTGACCCCAAAGGTACTCTGTAAGACAGCAATGGACATTGCAACCTGAAAAGAAGTTTCGACAACCGGATAAGTATTAACTTCTTTTATTCCAGCAAGACATAGAGCCGCGTTATATCACCTCCTTCTGTATTTCCCCAACTGTTGTAATGCCATCCCTTCTAGAACACCTCCCTGTGGAAGTTCCAGTGCTAGCATCATTAATGGAACCTCAAGACGGATTATTTTAATACCCCACTATTAATTCCCCTCATTATAAGCATTTAGAGTTTATCAAAGTGTATTTTTTGGAGTCCACTTTTTTACTATTAAATTATTCTTATTTACTTTGTTTGACTATCAGCATATCCTTATTTATTTTGTTTAATGTGCAAACAGAAATGAAAAAGAAAGCCCCTAGAGCAACAAGGCTCACTGAAAGAAAATTGCTAGCAAAGCCAATAGCACAACAAGGCTGGTATTTTGTTTACCTTAGTTGCAAGAAAGAAACAAAATGAGATTATGGTGTTTTCTATCACACTGTAGAAGTTTCACTACACCATTATAACTCAGCCCATCTAGGGGATAAAACAACAAACCTGCTTGGACGATGCCAGACAACAGACTACAACGTCAACACGCGAGCTGACAACAATGTGCTCGATTGACAGTCTTGACAGCTTCCCCAATGCCAACGTTTACTCCAGAGTTCTCCTGAAAAAAGAAGTCTTATTACTCAATCAAGTCACCACATTGACTCAGGGGTGTCCTTGATGTGAGCACCGAGCTGCCAACTGAGAGGAGTGAGTGCCAATCCACCAATTGTATTCTTTTCAGGGGGCATCACCATTAGTGTGTCCGTATCGTCAAGGCAGGCCTGTCCGTTCATCCATTCCTGCCTCATTCCTTACTTATAATCTTTCTTAATATGAGACTGAAATGATCTATTCTTTAATCTGACTTTGAGACCTATCCTGTGAGTATTTCTAGTTTTAGCTCATATTTTTCTTTATGAGAACTTGAGACATACCTTAATTCCTTCCTTTTTATTGGGCAATAATCTGGTATGCCTTGTCCTGAAGAGATCCTTGGATGTTTTGCTAATTAGGATCAGACCTTGATAGTCAACAGCATGACTGATAATGTAAACATAAATTGATGGTTCTCTATTACCTACTGGGTTGAACTAATTTCAGCTGATCTTATATTCAGGCTGCTGTCTGCTTTTGTTGCAAATTTCACATACCCAATTGAGCAGTTTTTTCATGTTGACCTGCATTATCAGCAGTAGAAACTAGTCAGTAAACATGTAAGTTGTGTATACACTTGAATACAAATAGAAAGTTTGCAAAACTATGTTTTCTTTGTTTCAGCCTTCTTTGGATCTTGTGCAAACTAGTGACCATGTGTACTAAACCTGTAGCTGCAAAAAGCGGTTGCAATTTGTGTACCGCCTATTTGGAACCACTACTTTATTTTGCAAATTGACCTTTGTACCATTACGATAGTTTGCAAGATTCAGAGGAGGTCACAGATCGACCTACCTAATGAATATTTATGTAGGTAAATTACAAATTGGGACTCCCTCCAACTGGCTGCAAAGACAGGAATGGTGATCACCTTAGCTATCTTTGCATTTCAAAACTGAAAACGTTTATTTTTTTAAAGTAGCCCGGTTTCCTTAAAGGAAATGGGGCTGCTTTTGGACAAAAAAGTTTTACAACTTCTAGTGGACTGCTCCCTTCCCTACACAGCTTGGCCTGGTAACTGCTGCGGTCCCCGTCGTTGCTGCTGACCCTCTGGGCAGGAGTTCGATGCCTTCCACCACCTGTGGGCTCCTGCCTGTGCCTCATCCCTGGTGGTTTAGTGGTAGAGCGTCACTGCTCTGCTGCTTGACTGCTATTCTGCCTCTCTTTTTCTGCTTTTCTCCGCCTCTTTTGCCTTTTCTTCTGCTTCTGCCTTTTCTGCTTTTCTTTCCTTTCCTGTTTTTTGCTCTCTTCGTCACCCTTACTGCTGCAATCTCCTGTGGTTCCATCCCCTCCAGTGACCCTTCCCACTCCTTGCGTTTCCCACGTCCCAGCTGTTCAGTCCACCTGCAGCACAACTTAATGGCGGCCGCTGTGTAGTGAAAGTGCAGTCCATCGACCTTCTAGTGGAGTGCTCCCTTCGCTGCACAGCTCCACATGGTTGCTGCAACTGCACCCGTCGCTGAACTACTCACCCTCTTGTCAGGAGTTCAAGGCCTTCTTCCACCCACAGGCCCCTGCCTGCACCTCATCCCTGGTGGTCTAGTGGTAAAGTGTCACTGTTCTGCGGCTTGACCGCCCTTCTGTCTCACTTTTTCTGCTTTTTTTTGCCTCTTTTGCCTTTTCTTCTGCTTCTGCTTTTTTTTACTTTTTTTTTCTTTTTCCAGTTTTTTGCTCTTTGTCGTCCTTGTAGCGGCAATCTGCCATGGTCACGACCCCCTCCAGCTGTCCAGCCCCCCGGCAGAACTACTTAATGGCAGCCACACCGCTCCAAAGGCAAGCCCATCTGCGCCCATCTGCTCCTGGACCGCGGCCCCAGTGCCCCATGGATCCTCCGTAAGCCCCACCCTCTTCAACATCTACAAGGACCCCCTTGTGCCCATCATCAGAAACGACAGACTCAACATCATCTCCTATGCTGACAACACCCAGCTGATCCTCTCCCTCACCAACGAACCCACAACTAGCAGAATTAGTTTCCACAGCTGGTTGAAGGCCATACCCACCTGGATGAAAGACTACTGCCTCAAGCTCAACTCGGACAAGACCGAAGTACTCATCCCGGGACCCACCCTCTCAGCTTGGGACAATTCCTGGTGTCCCGTCGCACAGGGAGCCACCCCCACCCCCACGGACCATGCACACAACTTCAGTATCATACCGGACTCATCGCTCACAATCACTAGATCAACTTTGTATCCTCATCCTGCTTTCACACGCTCCGCCTACTTTGTAAAATATTCTGATTGGATCACCACAGAATCGAAAAAGACTGTCACCCATGCACTCATCACCAGCAGACTCAACCACAGCAACACACTCCATGCCGGCATCTCCCAGACGCTCCTCAGGAAACTGCAGAACGTTCAAAACGCAGCTGCTAGACTGGTCCTCGACATCCCCCGTCACAACCACACAACTTAATATTGCCAACAACTCCACTGTCTCCAAGTCAACAAGAGAATTACCTTCAAGCTCCTCACCCACGCCTACAAAGCTCTCCACGATGCAGGACCAGCATATCTGAACCACCGCCTCTTATTCAAGTTACCCACCAGACAACTCCGCTCCACCCAACTTGCCCTGGACACTGTGGCATGGATCCACAAGACCAGAACCGGGGGAAGATCCTTCTCCTACCCCGCCACCAAGGCCTGTCGCTCCACCTCAGGCTATCCGGGTCGCTGACCCAATTCAGGAAGGATCTCAACACCTGGCTCTTCAACTGAACCTCCATGCCCAGACAGATCAGCATCCCCCCTCCTCGCCCAGTGTCTTGAGACCCTCACGGGTGAGTAGCCGTGCTTTTACAAACCTCTGCTTGATTGATTGATAGATTTTTAGAAACTTCGGTGAGCGTTAGCAACCGAACAGTCAAGTGGGCCACTGCTTACTCCCCTTGAAGCTGCCAAACCAGTGATAAAGTCCCAAGAGAACTCCTTCCCATTTGCAAATGAGTTATCACTCCAACCTGGGATCCAGTAACTTATCATTGCTTTGTCCTCAACATCCAGCAAGTACCCCAAAAGGGAACGGAAAGCTTTCATCGCAGCCCACTGAGCCTGCAAAGTGGAAACAGACAACCTCTTCGCAAAAAACACTCCCAGAGAAACTGCAGCACCTCTAGTAAAGATCAATCCAGAGGGGACAAATCTAGAGCTGAAAACCACTGCTGGTAATTCCCCCAATGACGCCCATCGAATTTCAAATTAGAAGTCATATGAGACTGTTGCAGAGCTAAGGCTAAATGTTCTGGGAAACCCTGACACTGCCACCTCTGCCTCTCAAATTCCACACCAACAGCCACAGCTGCGGGAGAGTTAACATTAGAGATGACTGTAAAGGAAGCGGAAAGCAAGGGAGAAACCAAGGACTTTGCACAGCCAACAGCCTCAGAGTGGGGAAGCAAGACTGACAAGGCCAAAACAGAACCACCACTTCTCTGGACTCCCAGCCCAGGCGAGCCAAAAACCAGGGGATCAGCGCAAGTGGTGGAAAAGCATACAGCAGGCGCAAATGGCCAACAAAACAAGGTAATCACCACTGCATTCAGAGACTTGGATCCAGGTAGGCTACCGACACCATGGTGTTCAAACGCACCACTACATTGCGTCCCAACAACTGACTGTGTTAACCCATTACAGCACGGAACTCTCACCAATTTGAAGAACCCCCCCCCCCCCCCCCCCCCCGGAATGGACCAACAACCCTGAAGCAACCTAGAATCCAATGTCGCCCCCACCCGAAAGCACTGGCTTCCATCGTCAGGACCGCCGGAGGAGAGGGCTGCAACAGCAGACCCTGAGCAAGATTGTCCGACACCGTCCACCAGTAAAGGGCACGGAGGATTGAAGGAGACACCGGAACCAGAAGGGCCAGATTGTGAGACAATAGATTCCATCGGGCCAACAGATGCAACCACAGAGGCCTGAGACGGAACCATGCCATGCCACTGTAAATACAGTTGCCGCCATGAGACTCAGAAGCCGCAACCAGAGGCGGACCGCAAAAGAGCACCCCACCATGAACTCCAGAGCAAGGGAACCCAAGGTCACTGCCAGAGAGACAGGCAGGAACACCCTGTTCAGATTGGTGTGAAAGCATGCCCTGATGAATGTCAAGTCCTGCGAGGGCTTCAGTTGACACTTGAGAAGGTTCAGAAGAAACTCATGTTCTCGCAACGCAGAACACACCACTTCCCGAACCACCACCAACTCATCCAGAGATGGAGCATGGATCAACCAGTCATCCAGGTGCGGGTAAATGAGAACACTGTGAAGATGTAAGGAAGCCATCAACGCGGCCACCACCTTGGTGAAAACACGCGGGGCGGACCTCGGGCCAAAAGCCAGGACCTGAAACTGAAAATGAAACTGAAAATGACGGCCCTGAAGGCAAAACCGCAGGTACCAAAGATAGCTGGGGTGAATCAGGACATGGAAAAAGAAGTCCTGGAGATGGAGGGTGCACAAGAAATTGCCCGGGAGAACCAACAGGATAAACCACTGAAGAGTCTCAATTCCGAAGGGCAGATGAACCACAAACTTGTTCAGAGCCTTCAAGTAGAGTACCAGCCGGAACCCACCAGTCACTTTGGGAACCAGAAAAATCAGGGAGTAAAAGCCCCCTCCCCACTTCCAGAGGAGGAACTGCCTGAATCGTCCCCTTCGACAAGAGAGACTCGACACCCAGAGACAGCTCAGACCTATTGGCGCGACAAGACGGCCAAGGAGTTGGACGAATCCCTTATTGGGGAAACTCGAGGCGATAACCCCAATGAACAATGTCCAGAACCCACACATCGGAACAGGACTGCAGCTAGACTGGGATAAAGAACTGAATCCGACCTTCGACCAATAGTCTGGGTTTCGCAGCCATATAGTCAGGAACAAGGTTTCAGAGGGGGAGACCTAGCCTTCCTATCCAGACCCCGACCAGAAGAAAACCTCCTGTGGCCCCTGGAAAACTGTCTCCAAGAAGAGGGGTGAAACAGTAACAGCGGAGTGCTGCTTAAAGGAAGAAAAGCGATTTTCTCCTTAAAAATCCTATGCAACTTGCCCTCCAAGTCCTCCCCAAACATCATAGTCCCCTGAAAAGGCAAGCGCAAGGCGGAAGCCTTCTGAGCAGAATCAGTGTTCTAATCCTTCAATACAAGATTGCGGCGGGCCGCCACACCAGCTTCACCAGAAAGGGCTGAAGTACTCACCACGTCAAAGGACACCTCAGAAAGGAACTCCACCTGCCCTCGATATGCTCCAAAAGCCCAGAACAGTCAGATGTGTCATCCATCGACTGATACAGGGCCTTGGTATCTGAGATAAATGCCAGCCTGTAGGGCCAGATGAGACCAAGAGTACACCTTCCAAAGAGAAACATCCTCCTTTTTATCTACAGGATCATTAATCACAGCATGCTCAGCCAAGAAAATCCGACCCACAAGACTGACTACCAAGGAACCAATCGGAGTAGAGTCTGGCAATTCCTTAGACATGTCCTGAAGTATGTAAAGTTTAGCCATAAGCCTTGGAAGCATGATACGATCAGAACCCCTCTATTCCTGCTTCAGAACTTCATGGATGTAGGGATGGACTGGTGCATCGATCACAACTAAACTCTGAAACTGCCACAGCAATGAACCACAAGACTTGCTGGGCGCCTCATCATCAGGACAACCCATGTTGGATTTGACATGCCTATGCAAGTCTGGTAACATATCCTTGTCAATGTATTTTCCCTTATGTTCCACACCCACATCCAATCCTCCTCAGAACCAGAATAATGAGAGGAATGAACAGGAAGAGAGCCCTTGGAACAGGCCTCCATCTCACACAGAGTTTATTTAATTAACCTCTTAATCCAAGCATGATCCCTTTCCCTGCAGCGTTTAGACCGCGCCAGAGAAAGAGAGGAAGAAGACTCCGAAGAGGAGGACAAGGAGCACTCCTCAGGCTTCCGCTTCCTGGAATGCTTCCCCATGACAGACACCAAGATGCCACCAGGCTCCAATCAGTACTTGGAAGTCCCAAGTTGACACCCAACTTGGGCAACAACCAGTCCTGACCATGTGTCAACAAAGTTGAGGTGCCAGACAGAAGAATGGCTGCAGGATACAAAGTCACCTGGACAGGAACACACGAAGTGAAGTGTCTGCCAGATGCAGGACTGGAAATTCAGTAAGAGATACCTGGCAGCCAACAAGACCACTATATGAGGGCACAATCCAGCCCGACCCGCCCGATCCCAGGATAAGAACCAAGAAGAGCGCTATGCGGTACTTGCTCATGCCGGCCAAATAATACAGCAGCTAGCGCTGCAGACCAGAAAAACTGCCTGTCTTTGGCCCTGCCTCCAACCCGGAAGTCAGGCAACGAGACCCGGAAGAGAAACCCTCCTAGGAACCGCCTCCCGATGTGCCTGGCAACTCGGGAGGCGCGGACTGGATTCCCCTGCACATAACACCAGGCACAGGAACCAAGCAGGAAGAAATCCACACAATTCCTCCCACACTACAATGCCCCCACTGCCCAGCAGTAGAAACGTGAGTAACCCAGGAGCTCCCCAGCTCCTGCTTTGTCCCATTCTGTTGGAAGATAGAAAAAAAGAACAGAGGGAATGCTGAGATAGGCACGTTTATGTACTCCCAGGGGTAGTGGGTGGGGTAGGGCCAGCATTCCTTTGTTCTTTTTTTCTGTTGGTTCGATAAGATTATCTAACTTTCTTTATGAATGGGATGAGGACAGGGAGGACCTGGGGTTAATTTGCCTGTTCCCTCCATTCACTCTCAGTCTCTACACCTTCTTGTCACCACTACACCCCCTTCAAGTGGAAATACATTGTGGCCCTTAGCACAGTTACTACCCAACCCTATAGTAAATTGCCCCTTAAATGCAGAGTATCACACATCAAGCAATGCAAAGTGGCTTAATGTCACTTTGTAAATATGGTGCAGGTCATTGCGCCACCAGAACATCAAAAACAGTGACGTTCTGGTGGTGCAATCCCCTTCTACATATCCCATTAATGTCCCCAATTTCCTCCATCAAAACAGAGTACAAAAAATGATGAGAAAACACACAGCAATAGGTTGAAAGCATGTACTAATAAATTAGATTACAGACTCTCTACATATCATTTTGTAAAAAGAAAATCAGACACTATTATGACCCCAGTGCTGTAAGAGAAATAGCCCTGCAGTTAACAATTACTCCCATCAGGCCACACTGTGATGACACGTATGAGCTGGTTATGCTAATTTGCACCAGCTTTCTTCAGCAAATCTATTGGTTGTCAGCCTTGTATATGTCCCAGGGGGTAACGTGGGCAGCAAGCATAGCATTGCATTGCTTCTTATTAGGACGCATTGTGCTGGAATGTAATTTGGTAATATAACAAGTATTCATAATCCACATTTTCTGAATTATTCATGGCTACATTTGTGATTGTGATAGTTAAATGATACTCAAAGGGAATGACTCATGTTCGATGGTAAAATTATTTCTTTCTGTTCAAGATGCTAGCATTAGAATCCAAAGTAGCTTATGTTTTAGAGCAATGAATTTCAGACGAATAGCGTAGATCCCTTTGGGCAAAGTACTTTCTTGGTACAGTATTTCCCACAATATAGATTCTGGTAGCAATTCCCATTTCCGTGCAAATCAATAATTCTGAGACACTGGGAATGGGGATCAATGAGGCAAAAACGTTGTGCCCGAAGTAGCTATATATAGAGAGTGGTAGTCATTTATTGACCCCCACATAAGTTAATGTTGTCGTACATATCGGCCATATCTGGGCATCTATGCATGATACTGTTTGACATCACATTGTGCGGGGTAGGAGAGGCATCACTCAACAAGTACCTTCGAGACCCTCACGGGTGAAACAGCCGCGCTCTACAAATCCTGATTGTTTGATTGATTGAATGAACAAAATATACAAATCTTAAAATAAGAATTGATGTCATAAAATGCCTCTCAGAGTATAATTAAATCATTATCCTTGAATGAGATGTTTACAATAAACATTTATTCTTATTTTACATTGTTGGGAATCAATCGAATCAAGCAGTAGTAAATACATTTAAAATGATTGTGCACTGGTGTTGCAGTAATATTGGGGCATATTACCAAGGGCATTATCGCCGCTTTAGCGGGAATTTTTCCCGCTAAAGCGGCGATAATTGTAACGCCCTTTTACCTAGATGTCGCTAACACCAGTTAGCGACAGCTAGTAGGAGATAGCGGGCATTTAGGTGCCCACTTTGCATGCCAGCGATAATTATCGCTAATGACATGCAAAGTGGGCGTGCCAAGATGTTAGCGACTGGAAACAGTCGCTAACATCTTTTTCTCCTATTACCAACTTTTGGAAATAATCGCGCTAAGCGCGATTATCTCCAAAAGCTAACACCTGCCCAGAGCTGTTCTTAGCCATGTTATCCAATGGTAGGTGGATAACATGGCTAAGAGCATTTGCTCGGTAATGCATGAATATCGCTGACTTTACAGCGATATTCATGCATTTCGGACGATTTTTATCGCTTAGGAGATAAACCTTGATAATAGCAAGGCTCCTAAGCGATAAAAATCGGCGGAGCTCGGCGATATTAATATTGCCGCTAAACCAACATAGCAAAGATCATCGCTAGTTGTTGGTAATATGCCCATTGTTCCTGCTCAACAGGTAGCTCAATGAGCGTCTTATTTCCAGACACGTATCCGCGAGGATGTGCCGCTCGGGTGTAATGTTTGCGCTAATGTCTTAATTTCTATCATGTTTGGGAGCCTGAAATGAAGCAGTTTATACTGAAAGTGCAGCTTTGTGTATGTGTGTTACCCAATGTTAGTCCTTCCTTCTCCTCTTCTGCCATAACAGAGCATGTACAATTGGGTGGAGCATGCACTTGTGGGAAAGGGCGGCCCTCCTTCCACTTTTCTCTAATGGGGTTTAGTACACGAATGAAAGTGTACTTCTGTTGCATGCAGTGGTGCTGGAACAATTTTCAGAGAGGGGCTGCTTCCATCAATATTTTATCACTGAAGTCATAGGGACTGTGAAAAATCCAAGCATCATACAGGGAGAGCAAATGAGCATTGCCCATTTAGCAGGAGAGTGGTAAGGGTGTAGTATGTATCTGGTGGTGCGTTTTGAAAGCACACTGTCGCAAATTTGTTACTAAAATATGGCGTGGTTGTACACCGCCATTTACAGACAGCACATTTTCATTGCAATGACGACTGCATTTACAGACATACACTTTTACTGATAAAACGATAGAGCGTACAAAGGATAATGTATAGAAAACGGCTTTCAGCTAATATTTATCTACTGTGCATAACCAATTAAAGTGTCTTGATTTGTTTTGATCCTGTTAAAATCTTTGTTTCCATCACACTTCAGAATAAAAAATGTGCTTCATTTATGCTTTCCAAATTACTGATATATTTTGAAATCTTTGTACAATTCATTTATAGGTATTTAAATGCTGTTGTGTTTTAGAAAAAAATGACATCCTACAGCCTTTCCTTTCACACTCCCAGTACCCAAGCAAGATTGTCAAAATCCTCTCTCGCAGTCAAAGAGAAAAGTAAGAAAGAGAAAAGTAAACACCCATCTCCATGTTTTAAGAATAAGCAGCAATTTGTCAGAAGACATGGTCTGACATTTGACCTCTGTCTTTAAAAGTACAGCAAATGTGATAAGATGAATATAAGATTTACAATCACCCATCATGGTTATTTTGTGGGTGCTGTAGCACCCTCCCCCAGACCCCTATTCCATCGCCTATTAATGGAACAGTTTTCGCTTTGCTGCAGGTATATGCGCAGTGGAAAAAGGAAAAATAAAATGATAATAACACTATGTTATTATCATTTTATTTTTCCGTTGTCAGGCAGGTTTGCTGGGTGGGACAGGATAGGGCGGGTCTTGACCGTCATCACAGCCAGCAAGAGGAGAAGTGGTGGGCACTTAAGTGCACATGAGTGTTTGGCCGGCATCTCGGCCCGGCCAAACAGTCATGCACACTTTGCATGTTCCCGACCAGGCTGTAATTACCAGCCTGGTGAGGACCATGCACAGACTCCCACTGCCTGTCTGAGCACTAAACCAGGGAGCTTAGACCAATCATAATGCTGCATTGAAGGGTTGTGATTGGCTTAGGCAGCCTGGGTGTGCTTCCTGCTTCAAGCAGGAACAGAAGAGGAACAGAAGAGGCGGCGGTCCGGCAGCAAGGTATGTCATTTTTTAATATTTTTTTTATCTCACCCTGCCCCCCCCCCCCGACACTGTGAATATGGGCCTATTCACAACCACATCCCTGTCCTTGCTTTGGCAAAGACTGAATGGTATTGCATGCTGCAGTGCAAAGATAACCCTTCTGCATGCCACTGCACTCAGATGAATGTAAAACATAGAAAGACACATTGTCAAGTGTGCACCTCTCCTGACAGATATTACCATACTTTCTAAGGCCAGCCTGCTTTTGTGTCTAAAGGACATGATCTGCACATTAGACCCAACTTGGTTTATATTATTTTAGCTGTGCACTCTTTTTATTGAGGACATTTGCCAAACACACATTGCATTTAAAGAACTGTGTTACAGCTACAGTTCCCGTTTTTGTATAGTGACTCATTTCCCAATTCAGGCAGTTCTGAACTCTTGGCCAGCAGCGGCAGGGGATGTGTTGGGTGCGGTAGTGTGTGGTGGATTTCCGGAAGGTGAAGTGGATGCAGCGATGGTCGGTCCAATGGTGTTCGGTGGTGTGGCTGAAGGAGACGTGGGAGCTTGCGGAGAAGATGGGGTCAAGCGTGTGGCCGGTAGAGTGAATGGGTGTTGTGACGAGCTGTCTGAATCCGAGGTTGGCAAGGTTGTCAATCAGGGTGGCGGAGTTGGTGTTTTTGTGGTTTAACCCCTGTTGGAGGGCTTATCTTGCAACTTTGTACGTAGCCAATATGAGCGTGATTTATGTAATTTTGTGTCTGAACACCTGTAGATGGCCTTAGTAAGCCAGAAGGACATACAGTTTACCTCCTGTACCCAAGAATGAAGTATCCTCAATAAGACCGATAGCAACTTAGAAATTGAAAAAAAGCATTTTCAGTGCCAATAGATCTACTCTTTTGGCTGAGGATCAATGCCAACGCACACAACAACAAAGAACTTGTTGCCATCGTCAAGGAGTTCACCAGGCCTAACAGCGAGACTACAGACGTCCCACCCTCTGAAAACCTCCGCAACAAGCTCAGCACCTTCTTCCGCCACAAGATCAGGCAGATCTATGACAGTATCGACACCCAAGTCCCACCCACAACACCCAATGCCTCTGCATGCAACCACGCCACATCCCAACAGATCCTGCTCAACTGGACTCTCTCTCCACAGACGACACACTCAAGACCATGAAGAGCATCCACTCCGGAGTCCCCTCGGACCATACCACATCTTCCAGAGAGCAGCCACCTCCATCGCCCCCGAGCCACACCGCGCCATCAACTGCTCCATCGAGACCACCACTGTCCCCGAAGATTGGAGACATGCAAAGATCAACTCCTGCTAAAGAAGCCATCCACTGACCCGACAGACCTCAAGAACTACAAACCCATCTCCCTGCTCCCCTTCCGAGCCAAGGTCATCAAAAAGGTCATCAATGCCCAACTCTCAGAGTTCATTGAAGGGAACCACGTTCTGGACATCTTCCAATCCGGCTTCCGAAGCAAACACATCACTGAGACCGCACTCCTAGCTGCCACTGATGACATCTGCTCCCTCCTCGACCAAGATGAAACAACAGCCCTCATCCTACTGGACCTCTCGGCCACCTTCGATACCATCTCCCACCGCAACCTAATCACGAGACTCAACCATGTCGGCATCTGCGACAAGGCCCTGGACTGGATCCACTCCTTCCTTACCAGTCGTACACAGCGAGTCAGGCTACCTCATTTCTTCTCAGAATCTACAGAGATCAGCCGTGGAGTGGCCCAGGGCTCCTTCCTGAGCATAAACGTCTTCAACGTCTACATCGTCCCCCTCGCTGTCATCATTAGGAACCAAGGACTCAATATCGTCTCCTATGCTGATGACACCCAGCTGATCATCTCCCTCACCAACAAACCCACAGCCACCAGAATCAACTTCTAATTTGGGATGAAAGCTGTTGCCACCTGGATGAACAATAGCTGCCTCAAGCTCAACTCTGGCAAGACGGAAGTACTCATCCATGGACCCACCCCATCAGCCTGAGACAACTCCTGGTGGCCTCCTGCACTGAGAACGTCCCCACCCCCAAGGACCACACACGTAACCTCTGCATCATACTGGACTCCTTGCTAAATGAATCACCAGATCAATGCTGTATCCTCATTCGGCTTCCACACGCTCCGCCTGCTTCGAAAAACATTCAGATGGATCCCCACAGAATCCAGAAAGACAGTCACCCACACACTCATCACCAACAGACTTGACTACGGCAGCGCACTCAATGCCGGCATCACCCAGAAACTCCTCAGGAAACTACAGAATGTACAAAACGCGGCAGCCATACTGAGCCTCAACATCCCCCACTGCAGTCACATCACCAAACACCTCCGAGAACTCCACTGGCTTCCAGTCAGCAACAGAATAACCATTACATTCCTCACACATATCTACAAAGCTCTCCATGACGCAGGACCAGCATATCTGAACCATGGCCTCTCATTCCACATACCTGTCGTGGACCTTCTCTCCGCCCAACTGGCCCTGGCCACTATACCATGTATCCACATGACCAAAATCAGAGGAAGATCCTCCTCCCACCGCGCCGCCAAGACCTGGAACACCCTGCCTCTCCACTCATGCAAGCTCTGTCACTGACCCAATTGAGGAAGGATCTCAAAACCTGGCTCTTCGATTGAACCCCTGCACCCAGACGGATCAGCAGTCCCTCCCCTCAGTGCCTTTTAGACCCTTAAGGGTGAGTAGTTGTGCTATATAAACCATTGATTGATTAATCGATTGATTAATTGAGAATGCAAACCTATTGAGTTTCCAGTGCTGTTTGCTGTGCCGATTCAGAAAAAAAGGAATGAAACACAATGTTTACATGCAAATGTGTCATCGTGCATGTGCTCATATGTGCCATGATGTCATGGCAGCCTAGCATGACAACATATATTTTCACATGCACCAACATGCCAGCACATGCATACAAGATGGTGCAGTGGCCATTTTGGGTTTTTTTGTTTACCAAATAATACGGCCAATCATGGAATGGTAAATAAAAAATAAAAAAATTCAAATGCGCACAAAAATGCAGTATAGAAAAATGAGTGGCCATGCAGCAAATAACAACTGCAAGGTCCTCGAAACATAGCAACAGAGGAGTGGAGTGGGGTAGAAATCAATGAGAGGGGCATTCGGTGAACTCATTTTCTTTTTAAAAAAAGATGACGACAGTAGCGGCCTGGGATTATTAGAGGTGGTAGGAACGGGGAGAACAACAAAGGAGCTTGAGGAAAGGGGAGGATATACATTTTGTATAAGAAGCAAAAAAATACCCGTGGGAGAAACGATGGACCAGCCTGGTGTGGGGAGGTGGAAGCAACATGGAGCATGGGGAGGTTGATTTTTGGGGGGGAAGTAGCACACGCGGGAGTGATCAGGAAAACCTATGCACTCTCATTGATTGCCGAAGGAAAAAGAAAAAAGTAGTTTCCTGAATGTGAGGGGTGGAACAATACAACTTATCTAGCCAAAAGGATGGCAAAGCAAGGAAATGAGAATGACAGGAAAACCAATCAATGGTAAGTAATAGTTTGGTTCTATACCCACTGTAAGTTTTTGGTATGGCCCACAAGGGGCCTCTTGAACTTTGGAGACCTAAAGAGTTTTTACAAGAATGAGAGAAGTGAAAGGATACAAGTCATCTTATCAAAAAGATAATAATAATGAAGCTATTCTCCAGGGAAGGGACGATCACAAGAACAGGACAGAAAGCCTTCGAATAAGAAGCAAGCAAATGAGGTTGGCATAGAAGGCAACCAATGATAAGGAATGGGCCGGCCCAAAACCCACTGTAATTACTCAGATTGTCCACAATAGGTCCACAAAATGTATTTGATGGAGGAATGGATTAGTTTGTTTATCAATATCAGTAAGCAAGGAATGTGCCTTAAATGTACAAAGCATTTCCCCTAAATAACACAGTACAACATTTACATGGCATGGGGGGGACGTGTTGCATAGGAAATGGTTTGGCCACTTTGATAACTCATTCCTTTAATACTGTACTCTGTATTTTTACCAGAGGAACCAGGGTCTTTGAATACTATAACATCCAGGGCAAAATATGAATGATAATACATAGCATCTGGGTTAAGTTGAGTCAAACTAAAGGAATCGGTTTTCCATGAGAACATATGTGGAAACAACTATGGGCATGCTGGAGGGATAGGCCAAATATTGTTTGGATTACCATGTCTGTGGTATTGTATTACACAGACCATCCAGTGAATGATACCACACTGGGTCTCAAAACCGAAGTAGGCATTGTACCACAAATAAAGATTCTCCTAAATCCCTGTTGTGGGTAATCACTATATAAAGGTAACGCCTTCTTTCGCTACACTGGTTGGCCCTTTTAATAAACTGGACTGTAAGTGAATATATTGGATAGTACAATTTAATGTACTGTAGGATTGCTTGTAATTTTAAACTGTTTTTTATCTGTCTTATCTTCTATGATTAAAACCTATTCACAAAAGGCATTTAGTAGTAGTAAAGTTAGAAATCCTAACTTTACTACTAATAAATGCCTTTTGTGAATACCGAAAGTCGTAAAGTTAGGAATTTGTCTCAGATTACTTTTGTGAAACTGGCCCTACGTGAAGATCTAGATAAACATGTGCTCCACCTTTGAGTTATTTCCTCTACAAGAATGATATATGG
Source organism: Lissotriton helveticus (assembly GCF_964261635.1). Lineage (NCBI taxonomy): Eukaryota > Metazoa > Chordata > Amphibia > Caudata > Salamandridae > Lissotriton > Lissotriton helveticus. Next base: position 953,149,844 of record NC_136059.1, on the reverse strand, counting down.
CACTGGACACAGGGTTTCTAGAGGAAACAGCATTAACAATGGGGTTGGAACCACTCGGGCCATTACAACGCAAGCGTTACTATGCTTGCCTTAACCACGCACATGCCTTTACCATGCATATTCCGTTACAGCGCATGCCTTTACAACGATTTCCGTTGTAAAGGTGGTAAAGGCATTTGCGTGGAAAAGGCAGTCAGTGCTCTAGACGAAAGAGGAATGGGCGTGGGGTGAGAGGTGTTGGAGAGGGATTTCCTGCCCAGATGAGATTGGGCTGAATGGAAAGGATTGGAATGCGGCTTGGTGAGTAGTTTTCTGTTTTTAGGGCTGGGTCAGGGTAGTTTCCAGGGCAGGGGAACCGGTTTCAGGGCTCAGGGCGAGGGCAGGGGTGTTTTCAGGGCTGGGGTCTGGGTCATTTTTAGGGCTGGGGGCCAGTTTTAGGACTCAGGGCAGGGGGCTGGGGTGTTTTTAGGGCTGGAGTCGGGTTCTTTTTCAGGGCAGAGAGGTAGGTTTTAGGGCTGGGGGGAGAGAGGGGGAGGGGGAGGGGCTTGGTGTAACTTTTACCACGCATAGGCCTTTACCAATCATGTCATTGCAATGAAACTTGTTGTAAAGGCATGCATGGTAAAGCCACGGTCGTGGTAAAGAAAGGGCTGTTAAAGCATGCAATGTATTTGCATGCTTTGTTCCATCATACAACCGGTTTCTAGTCCTGAGGAATGCACCTCTTCTTTTATGTAAGCCTCGGCGAAATTTTTATTGGGCTAGAGAAATTGGAGTAATTTCTGTAATTTTGTATTACTCTTGTGGCGTGAAATTATTGAAAATTATGTTGTTATGCCCTCTCGCATAATTTAGAGTAATTAAGGGCAAAAATGGCTATCACAAGTGTACAGGAACCCAGCGCATGGCTGCTGCCGTTCACATTCGGTTGCATTTAGTCCCATTTTCTAACTATCTTCAAAATGCATCCCTGGTCTATTTTGCCCACAAGGGTGCATTTTGGACTAAGAAAGTAGCGTCAAAAGCAGGGTTACGCTGCGCATGTAATTCCACGGAATTTTACTGAATTACCTTAAAGCAAGTTACACGAGTTACAGCCAACTTTACTTTTATGCACAGTTCCTTCAAAGAATAACTTGCACTATCTGAAACAAAGAATAAACTGATCAGACTAGGTGAGAAGGGAACTGAACCTGAGAACCTTACACTTTGAACCTGGTTGAGTACTAGGTGTTAGTATTATTACAGAAGGAAGAACTGGTCTCTCTCACAACAATTCTTTTTATACTTGGATCCAGGATATACAGGTATGTGGCTTAGCCAACCTATGAAACCGAAGTGAGTCCAATTAAGAATCAGTAGGGGGGGTACACCCACTACTCGGCCTACTACGACATCCATACTAGGATTGATTATTGGCTCACCTCCTCCACGGTGATGAGCCGTGTTAGGGACTGCAAGATCCTTCCGCGCACACTTTCAGATCACTCACCACTGCTGCTGGTTTTAGACACTCCTAGGACGGCGATTCCCCCCTTCACGTGGCGTTTCCCGCCGTTCTCGCTCTTGGACCCAGCGTTCAGAGGCGAGCTGGCAGAGGCTATAGAGGTCTTTTTTTAGACCAATGTGGGATCAGTGGATGGTTTTCAGGCGGTTTGGGAAGCCTTCAAGGTATACATCCGAGGAGTAGCCATGTCCAAACACTCTAGCGTGCTAAAGTCCATCAGACAGAGGCTTTCAGAATTAGAACGACAACTGCAGATACTAGAGGGGCGACAATTGAGGAACCCCGGTACGACCATAGAGGACGAAATAAAGTCTCTCTTAGCGGAATACCATGAGGAGGCAGACAGGGAGGTTAAGCACATGGGTAAATATGCAACTGCACGCTCCTATGGAGAGGGCAAGAGGCCCGGCTCTGTCCTTGCTAGACTCCTGAAGGGCAGAAGGGGGAGGACGCAGGTGACTGAACTCAAAACCTCTAACGACTGCACCACCACAGACGAACAAGAGATAGCTAATACCTTCCGAAGCTATTATTCGGACCTCTACGCCTCAAAGAGTGATGGTCAAACGGACGAAGTTAGGGACTACTTGGAACACATAGACCTCCCTATGCTCTCTAACTCAGACAGAGAATTCCTAATGCTCCCCATAGAGAAAGAGGAAATACTAGCGGCCCTAGCATCCATGCGCGCTGGCAGCGCCCCGGGAGTGGACGGCCTTACGGTGGAATTTTAAAGTTTTTCAGGAATAGCTTCTTCCCCACCTGCCTGCACTCTTTGACGAAATCTGTGTGGAGGGCAACATGCCTCAGTCAATGAGGGAGGTTTTGCTGGTGGCGATACCTAAACCGGGTAAGGCACATGACGAGTGCAGTTCCTACAGGCCGCTCTCTCTGTTAAACGCAGACACCAAACTCTACGCTAAGGTGCTGGCAACCCACCTGGCCCTGTTGGCCCCAGACTTGGTCGCTCCTGAGCAGGCGGGTTTCATACCCAGCCGGAATTTAACCTACAATATTCGCACTGTTTTGGGCACAATGCAGCATGTCAAACAGGGCACGAAGGCTATCGCTGTGTTCTTGGACATGGAGAAGGCTTTTGACTCCATAGAGTGGCCTTTCCTGAGGCAGGTCCTACAAAGGATGGGACTGGGCAAACCTTTTCTCCAAATGATAGGGGCACTTTACCACAAGCCCTCGGCCAGGGTGCGAATCCGCAACCTGGTGACTGACTCATTCGCTATTTGCAGAGGCACCAGACAGGGCTGCCCCCTCTCCCCATTGTTATATGCGGAGCCGCTAGCGTGTGCGCTGAGAGAATACCACGGTGACAGAGGTGTCCGCTTCCCCACGTACAAAATAGTCGTCTCCATGTACGCAGACGACACTCTGCTATATGTGCACGACCCCGAGAATAATCTGTCTCCAATGCTTAGAGAAGTTGTCCACTATGGCGCCCTCTCTGGCCTCAATGTAAACTGGTCTAAGTCATTTGCCTTCCCCCTAACTCCAGTCACTCATAAATTTGACTACCCTCTTCAATGGAAGGAGGAACCGGTCAGGTACTTAGGGGTCCGTCTACACACTGACCCGCAGCTTCTCCTTAGGGAGAATTACGGAGTAGCGGTGAGCAAACTGGAGGACGATGTTGCTACCTGGAGCAGGCTGCCGCTTTCCCTGATGGGTCGCAATGCCATTATGAAGATGGTTGTATTGCCGAGATTTCTGTTACTTTTTAGTGCCATCCAGATTGTACTGTCCAAATCTTTCTTCCAACGCCTGACACAGCTGATGGTTCAATTAGCCTGGGCAGGTAAACAGCCCAGAGTGAAATGGACGACCCTCACACTCCCATACACCAAGGGGGGCCTCGGAGCCCCAAACTTGGAACTTTACTATCGGGTGGCGCAGGCGTTGCACCTACACACGTGGGTGCATGGCGATCAAAGCATTCCACATGTACTCCTGGAAAGGCTATTTGCGAGGCCATTGGCCCTCCCGATCACGGTCTTCCAACCATTGGACCGCAGAACTGGGATACTTGACTCCCTCACCTCCACTAATCATGCGTGGCACACACTACTCTACCCGGAGGGGTTTGGTGCTGCTGTACTCGCCCAACATGCCCGTTAACTGGACGGTGTGGCTGCCCCCTGTTTGCGAGAGAGGAGTGGTCCATGCAATGACACAACTTGGCATCCACCTCGCTGGGGATTTCTTCAGAGATGGCAAGGTAAAAACCTGGGAACAGCTGACAGGAGAGGGCGACGCCGGCACACTCATGCATCGCTTCCAGTATCACAGGGTGCGCAGTGCTTTCCTAGACATGCTGGGTCCTGATATGGCGGAGCCCCCGGAGGTCCCGGAGCTGTCATACATCATTAAAAGTGAGTCCCCTTGTAAATTAGTGACAAATTTATATAAGACTGCACTGACAAAGGAGGAGGGAAACATCCTTTACAACGCAACTTTTACCACGCAATGCTTTTACATCGCAACTTTTACAACGCAAACCATTACAACGCATTGCGCTGGGGGCGCTTTAGGATAGGGAATAGATTTAATTTACTATCCAACACCTTCCCTACTATCCACGGGGACTGGAGTTGGAATAGTAAATTAAACTATTCACTAACCAGCACCCCAAAGCGCGTTGTAAAACTTGCGATGTAAAAGCATGCATGGTTAAAGCATGCGTTGTAATGTCATACATCCCAGGAGGAACACCAATATGTTAAGGCTAGGTTGGCATGGCAGAGGGATCTGGAAATCACTATTGACGATACTATGTGGCAATACTGCTGTGTCAACACTAAAAAGATCTCCTTAAATGGAAAGCACAGGTTGATTCATTTTAAATTTCTACAACGTGTATATTACACCCCTGAGAGGCTTCACAGGTATTGTCTCCGGCCTACTCCAGTCTGCGAGAGGTGCCACGCTCCAATTGCTGATTTCATTTATTTGGCGTGGAATTGCCCGAGAGTGCAGGCATATTGGACGGAGATCTTTACCGAAATGAGTAGGATCCTAGAGGTGGAGCTCACCCTCGATCCAGCACTGGCGCTTATTGGTCACTCCCCGAGACTCCCGGTTGCAATCCGGCGACTAACTGACATGGGCATGTTAATGGCGAGAAGAGTGGTGGCTCTCTGTTGGATGAGGGGGCCTCCCCCCACTGCTGCCCGATGGGCCAGGGACATGCTCTATTGCTGCACACAAACTGAACACTATAGCGAACTCTTACCTCCCACGAGTCGCCCTAAAAAATTCTGGGGATTGTATCAATCTTATCTTACTGATGCCAAACGAGGGGGGGAAACGGCTGCGGAAGCTATTGCTGAGGTGCACCAAATGGGTTCAGAGACGGGAGTGGAGGAGTAGTCTCTGATTAGAGGTACATCACATTTTAGAACAGAGCTTGGGGGGAGTGAGTGAGAGTGCCTTGAATGATGGACTGTGCAGAGGAAGCGGCCTTCCTACCATCACTACCAGGGCGAATAACGGAGCCTTGGGGAGGGACCCGATCTGGAGTGGTGAGTTCTGCAGTGGAGTGTGTGACAACACGGTATTAGGGTGCACTTGTGTACAGGCACTCCTAATTGTCCTTCGATACACAGGTTTTCAGCAGCGACTGGTCTGAGCGGAGTACTGTGTGCGTGTTCTGGGGGGTTGGTGGGGAGTTTCTTTCCTGGCATTGTCTATTTGGCGCCTATTGCCAAGTTGTGATTACCTTATTGAGGCAGATTGTGGAAATGCTGAGTGTATGCGTACTTTTCTCCTGGTTGCAAATAGCAATACTTGCTGTCCTTGATTTTAGAGGACGCAACTGGAATTTTGTATATTTGTACTCGCATTGCCGCCGGACCTCAGGGTTGTTGGCTGATGGGCTGTGTTAACTTGTAAACTATTGGCAACATGATAGCTGCCCGCCGCCGGCCCCAGGGTTGTAGGCGCTCTGGTTGTGCCTTTATTTTCGATGCCAATAAAGGTTTTTGAAAATTAAAAAAAAAACAAAAAACTATCTTAGATTACTTTTCAAAGTTTACAAGAGCTGAAGAATGGCTGCTAACACTTCTCCAAGTCTATCAGCATCTGCATGCAGGTCTGTGAGTCAGCAGGCATTCTAGTGGGTAAGCAGAGCTAACTTACACCTCCTGCTAGCATTAATTAGAAAATGAAGTGCAGTATTATATAGGGAGCTAGAAATCGCCCACTTACCACAATAGCACTAGCAATAATTAGAACAAATAACACTACCTCGTATTTATATTTGGGCGGCAGAGTAGATAAAAATGCCTATCGGTTCCTTTCTTTCGTCCTTCCTCTTCTTTTCTGTTTCTTCTATCCGTCTCAATCACCTTCTGTCCAAACATTTGAATACCTTCTGTAGTGGAGTACAGTTTTTCTTTATCAAATGGAAAGTACCAACCAATTTCACAAAAACATAAAATAGCCAGCAGCTTCACAGTTTCTTTTTTTGGATTTATTTTTGTAAACTCAAACCCACATGAGTTTTATTTATTCTGACGCATGACTCTTCCTTCTGCTTTTCAGTGGTTTGAAATGTGAGGCTTTTTCAGATACAGTTTGACAACTATGTAGGGAGGCAATGGCATAGGAAAAAAGATATGTATTGTTTTTCAAACTTCAGAACGATTTCACTTGGCTTACTCTGTGTATCCACAGCTGTGAAAGTAGTAATGCTGGTTTTCATAGCCTGCGCCACATATATCGCTGCTGGACACAGGCAGCAGACATTCAGACAGTGACAAGCAACAATATGCTGAATACTGTGTAGACAGGAGGTGAACTTTAAATGCACCCATGACCTACATAATGAGATGCCCAAAGCTTGGAAATTTTCAGAGCGACATTTTGCAGCTAGACAGTGCCCTAAAAATCGAGCCCAGCAGCCAAAGGCTGTCAAACAGTAACTTTCCCATCAACCCCTCCCCCAGCCTCTACGGTCTATATGACGACTTTTATCTTCGAGACTTTTTACCTGAGCTTTTCAATTAATGTTCAAAATAACGGTAATAAACGTGAATATAATGAAACTCAAGCCGCAGACTTAATGTAACATATCTAAACGTGAGAAGGGAATAGCTTCTAATAACCTAAGCTGTCAAACAATTTACAACATGTCTTAACTTTTTTAATTAGTCACCGTTAATGTTGATTCAGTCCTTTCATTTTAGAACTCAAGCGTCTTCGTTTTTTGCTGTTACTGAATACAGAGATGCTCCGCGTTCTTTGTTAATAATAGAAACAACAAGAAACGACGGACAGAGAGTATACCCCATTCATTTTATTTTCCTTGCATTGCATAAAGCATTGTTCTAAGTTTGGTAATGTTTATTATGTTTTGTGATCAGACATTCAAGAAACACCTGTGGTACATATACCAAAGTAAATTTAGTAGCAAATGAATTCTCGATACATTCTTATAATGTTTTTTTTCTCCATAATTTAGGACATCACAATAAACCTTTCTGTAGCATGAAACCAACAATCACAAATAAGAGTTAAGTCTGTCAACTGGTTATATAAAAATAAAATACAATACATTTGTCTGAGATTAATGTTTTCCTACATATTTTCCAGCTGGTTTTCTAAGTTTCAAAAAGATGTCTTATTCCAAAAGATTTCTTGCAGCTGTTGTTTGCAACAAGTTCAAGTGGTCCAGCGTATCCTGCTATATGCTCTACGGATGTATGACATTACAACGCATGCTTTTGCATCGCATGCTTTTACAACGCTGTTTTTACAACGCATACCTTTACAACGCATAGTGCTTTTAGGCGCTGGATAGTGAATTGTTTAATTTACCATTCCAACTCCAGTCCCCGTGGATAGTAGGGAAGGTGTTGGATAGTACATTAAACACATTCCCTATCCTAGAGCGCCCCCCAGCGCAATGCGTTGTAATGGTTCGCATTGTAAAAGTTGCGTCGTAAAGGCACTGCGTGGTAAAAGTTGCGTTGTAAAGGATGTTTCCCTGCTATACATATTTCTCATTCAGTTTTTTTTGTTTTTTTACTGTTTAAGCAATTATTTTAAATATATTAAATACCTTAATTTGCTGTAACCTCCTAGGTTCTGGATGCTGTCAGGAAGCAGATCTGGAGGCATGGCTTACTGTGGTGACTCACTGGGCACGGGGTGCTGTTCTACAAACCCGCTGACACCAAGTTCAATTCTTAGGGGAAGAGATGGCAGTGTGCTAGAGTGCCAGCACAGCCTGGCATAAGACGTTGCACATGTGGAGAATGCATTTCACAATGGTGCCCAACTATGAAATTCTCAAGCTCTCACGATGTGTTCCTTGGAGTGCTGCTGAAAGACTTTCTTAGTGCAGAGAAGTGTTCTGGAAAGCAAGTCAAGAGGGAAAACAAATAAACTGTTTTGAAGTGAGACTTCAATAGTGAAATACTTAAGGAATTATTACTTCTCTCTTGACCTTTGAATTGTTTTGTGAAGGAACAGAGGAATTATCAGATCATGTATTACAACTCGATGCATAATGTGCATTCAAGGTACAAGTTGTATCACATCAACAACAAATAGCAAGGGGTCAGCTCATATGCATCCCAAGTTAAATTACTATGTGGTGATCAAAGGAAAGGGAAGTTGAACTAATGATGTATTATAGAAGTCAGGCATAGGGTTTCTCATCCATGCAAAAAGATTCCCATCAGTCACCACTCGGATCCGCCCTTCATCATCTGGGATCCTTCACCATTGAAGGTAGATTGTGAGACCCACTGCGGACTGGCAGTTGTTTAAAGCCTAGTCCTACAGGTGGTACCCAGTGCAAGGAAATCAAGTAATGTATTATGAGGTGACTGGAAGCAGTGCTAAAAGTGAAGTGCAAAGTGAAGTTGTGTGGATATGAATAACGGTAAAATTAGGTACAGATGAGAAAAGAATTTTAATAAGCTTCTCTTCAGTCCCAAAGTAAAACAAGTGCGTAGTGGTCTAAACAAATAACCACTAATAAAGATGAAAGGTCGACATGTTTCTGCAGACTATTTAGATCCAGCTGGTATCTAGCTGCTTCCTCAGGACCATTAATGCTACTGCTTATAAAGAGTTTGTGAAAAAGATAAAATATCACCTGAGATATAGTGATAACATCCTTCTCCTGACTTCATAGTTCAACAGGATAAAGATCCATTTCCGACGAAACACACACATAGGGAAGAAACAAAGTGCAAAGAAATTCATTATAGATCGCTGTATTGAAGCAAATCTTTCTAACACAGAGTGATCTAATGCGTCACGGATGTGTCGTATCTATAATCTATGCGTGACTTCTATAATACATCATTAGTTCTACTTCACTTTCCTTTGATCACCACATAGTAATTAAACTTGGGATGCATATGAGCTGACCCCTTGCTATTTGTTGTTGATGTGACTGCTCTTAGGGATAGTAGCATTGTTGGGTCGTTAAACTGTCCCTCAGACCCTCTTCCCCTCTGTTTGTTGATGTACAAGTTGTATCACAAAATGTTAACAAAACATACATATTTTTCTGTGGTGTTAAAGAAAAAACTGAACTTAAGACAAATAATGTCAGAAGGTGCATACATATGAGGTTGCAGGCAATTATCCTGCCAATAGGGAGGGAGGTCTCTTAGCACTCCAGTGACCACTAACATTTCGCTTCGTATCAGTTTCAGAACAGTGAGGTTCATATCAAGAACGCAGACGGTTAGTTATACAGTGATAACTTCAAGGCAGATCATTTTAACTGTGAGAGTTAGATGTTGACTGCTAATCATAGATCATTAAGGATTTCTTATTTTGTCGTTAGATATCCTTTCCAACCTATGGGAGGCAGTACCCAGAAGAAAGATGAGGGATTGTGTGATATCCATTTTCTCTTCGATCCCATTCCCCTTTCCCTGCTTCTGCTATCACAAAGGTTAGTGCTTTCAGACATATACATCAAATCACCAAAAGACACGTTGTCCTGGGCAATTGTAAATCACATCAAAGTGTTTGGAGGTTGCCAGACTGATTTAAAGTAGCCTACACTCTGTTACAAAGCGACTGCAGCTTGAGCAAGGGGATCAACATATACCTAGCATTTTCAATCCGCCATACCAGCATGTGCCCACATCTAAACAATGTGGAAAGGCTCTCGTTGGCTGAGGTAGACACTAAAAAAAATTGGAACCAGACTCCAATGTCTAGCATGGTAATCCAATTTTGAAGAGTTTATCTGAAAGAATTAGATCAACCACTCGGAGACAATGATAGCTATTAGGCTAAAAGCACAACCCGGTGTCCCATAGTCAACAGTCCCAAATTGTGCTAAGAGATTGGAATATTTTGTATTTACATGAATCTGGTGAGAGATGAGGGACAGGATTGAACCATCTCGATTCACGGGTAGGGGATGATGCCAAACTCTGTCTAAAGGTGCAATCTACTGTGTGCACCCTCAACCTCGGGTACTGCCTATGTGTCATTCAGGAATAGATAGCACCTAATTATCTCAAACTCGATTTATTAAGAATATGACTTTGTCTCATCTCTTCCCTTATATCCTTCCATCCAGGTCAATCATGGTTGTCCTTCTTACCTTCACTTGCTGTTACACCTTCTCTGATTTCTCATGAAAATCATTGGATTCACTTTAGAATCTTCCCTATACATTTAATCACACAGATACAGCCTTCGAGACATAAATCTGAGGAAGATTTGTGAATTCCTTTTTTAGCATAGAGGAATATACACAACCATATTGTGGCATATACAAAAATAAACAAAAACTATGTAAGTGTTAACACACTTGCTAAATGTTTTCCTTTTTTTCTTCCAAAGCCAAAAAAACGTGTTTTTATATCCCACCAATGTTAGGCTATAATCCCTTCCTCTTTCCACCCTGTAAAAGCATTTATATATTAAAGTGTTTACAGGATGGGAGTTAGTCAGAAAATGGTTTGTGAATGCCTGCAAATTTGATTTTTTTTGTGTTCTTAAGTCAGGGTATTTCCTGCCTTCAGCGCCCACTTCTTACCCAGGTGAGTAGTTGTACTCACACAGAAAACTCAATTTAAGTTAAAATGTTTGCCACTACAAAACAACTTTAGATAATTGAATAAATGGTTTAGCACTTAGGTTGGCAAAAGGGTTGCATGAGTAAGCCAAACTTCCATATGCAAATGCATTTGTGAATCAAGCCTTGAGATGCCTATTTTGAGTTTTCTTAAGGACCTTTGATTTTACTTGAGAGTATGTTGTTTTAATTTGCCTGTAACAACTTTGTGGTTGCTATATTTGTTTAAACTTCCATTAAGCTTAGTCCAAGGGTATTTTTTGTATCTAACCCCTAAATGTATGATGTACCGGAATGTTTCAAATCTACCCATAACAAGATCATCATTGCACAGTCATGTGCCCTCAGTAGATGCAGAACGTATACCAGTGATGTTTGATCTGCCAAAGTGGTGAAGGAAACCATGCCTAATTCTAATTTCAACAGAGCCTGTGGAATGGAATTTTGCACTCCTGACACTTTGAGAAGTCAGCAATATGTGATAATGTGCAATCATTAAAATCGCTATTTGGGCTCATTACACCATAACCAAAAAGATACTGCTACGGTTCGTATGATGGAACAATACTGAAACTAAAGGGACATTTCATATGTATATAAATAATAATGATTGCAGTATATAGGGTATTAGAATCGCAGTATACTAATAGATTGCTCAGTTCAGTGAATCACAGAATGTTAATGATGTGTCTTTCGTTTTCAGTTTAGAAAAGTCAAGTAAAAACTCTACTCATCTTTTGCAAAATAAACTTGCTGAGTTAGCATCTTCAGAAGAGGATCCAGGCGCAAAAGGACTTTTATTTGGGGCAAAATTCATGATGGAAATCTCCAAATATGTTAACACAGCAGCTCTATTGAGAAAGCAAAATGATCATTGAAAAAAGTCTTCAGAGGTATTTTCCCCAGATCAGTAGAAAGAAGGGGTCAATCTGATGGTTGGTCCGGTCTCAATACGAAAACAAGCATTGGCATAGTGAATAGGTCTCGCCTTTCGGACCTTGTAAGTGCTTAGCCAGAGGTTTTGGTTTGGCCTTTGTTTTAAGCTATGCTGTAGAGCAGTGTGGCTGATGTGCAGCATGTTGAAAAATTATAATGAACACGACTGGCCACATTATTTTGTAGTTTTGGAAAAACAAGGGTACCCCGTAAAACTAACCAGGGGTTAAGTATTAATGGTACAAACAGTCGTTCAGGGTTGGCCTGAGAAGGTCCAGTAACACAAGGTTAAGTATTATTTAGATAGATGAATAAATCGATTCTGGAAGCTAGCTTCATAGGGCAACGGAAAAATATTTATTCATAATACGTATAGATATATAAACAAATCTCTCCAATTCAGTTTCAGAATGCTCACACAGTCCTGATGATGATCTAAAGTTACAATAGATCGAAACGCCGTCGACCTTCTGTTGAAAATCTTTCCACTTGTACATATTGTCCTGGATTTCGATGTTTGTTGTCTGTGATATGTTATGTATTGTCACTTTCACTCAGTCACATTACGCACCATTGTCACTTATGTGAGCACCTGCAACTATCTAAATACACGTATTATGATTAAATATTCCACACATTATTTCGTAGGCACATGCATGCAACACCACATGCAATGACGCAGGCGCCTTTTTTTACTTTTGTGATCCAAAAAAGAATGCAATAGTTCTTGCATTTGCCTGAGTTAGAGCTATTGGCATTGTAAATGATAATGTCTTTTACCCAAGTGCTGTAAAGGGTGTGTAGTGGGATTATGTGAGTTGGATTGGAATAGTTAGTTTTGAAATTGTGTGTTGTGGAATTTTGTGGTGTGGAGTGGATTTGTGGAGTGGAATTATGTGGCATGGTATACAGTTGAAATATGTGGATAGTAATTATGAGGTATTGAGCGTATTGAAATTATGTGGAGGGGGTGTGATGGTATGTACTTATGTGGAATGGTATTTTGAGGTGTGGAATGGAACGTAGTGGAGTTTAATTATGTGGTGTGCTGTTGAATTTTATAGCATGATGTGGAACTATGTGGTTTGGATTGGATGTATGTGGTGCTAAGCAATTGTGTTGAGTTGAATTATGCAGTTTGTTGCTGAATTATGTAGTGTGGAATGTAAATGTGTGGAGTTGAATTGTGTGGTGTGGAACTGTGTGATGTTGAGTGAAAGAGCAATGTGATAGAGAAATAAGGGAAGAAAGGAGGAAGGAATTAAGAGAAGGAAGGGAGGGAGGAAAGCTGAGAGGATGTGAGAGAGGAATTGATGGAGGGAAGGGAGGACAAAGTGAGGGAGAGAGAGGAAAAACGAGTAGGAGAGAAAGCAAGAAAAAAAAGAAAGGACTTAGTGAAAGGCGAAGGGCAAGATATGAGTGACTGGAATAAGTGAAGTTGAAATAAGGGTTGAGGAAATAAGGGGGCATATTATCAACAAATAGCTATATTTATCCACTTACACACCAATACAACCACTCACACAACCACTCAGAGACACACAATACCACTCACACACTCACTCAGACACCAAGAGAGCCACTCACACACCCACTCAGAGACCCAGAAATCCACTCACACAGCAATACAACCTCTCACACAACCACTCAGAGACACACACCACCACTCACACACTCACTCAGACACCTAGAGAGCCATTCACACACCCACTCATAGACCCAGAACACCACTCACACACCCACTCACACAGTCATACAGCCACTCACACCACCCCAACTCAGAGACCCAGGGAACTACTCACACACCCACTCACAGAGCTTCAGAGGCACTCACACCCACTTACAAAATCACACACCCACATAAACACCCATCCAGCCACTCACACACCCACTCACAGACCCACACAACAAGTCACATATGCACGGACACACCCACCACACACTCACACACCCACACAACCAATCACACACCCAGGTTACAGAGACATTATAGTTAGGACATAGAATTAAAAAAACAGAGAAAATCACTGAAAAAAACAGAGGTTACAGGGACGTTAAAAGTAGGAAATAGATTTTTTTAAAACCTTAGAAATTCACACAAAAAAAAGGTTACAAAGATGTTACAGTTAGGCTGAGGTTTTACACACCCAAAATTATAGAAATTCATCAGTTATAGTTATAGTTATCTCAAGTAGCTATAACTTTACCCTAAGATAACTATAACTCATGCCCTCACATTGCACTGCTAATTACCCCATATATTGTATCACTCATGACATCTTCTATGACACCATTGATAACATCACTGCAACATTTGCAGTGAAATTATTGATGGGAAAACTGTGCATGGTGGGCATACAAGTTATATTTACCCTACGGCACGAGTTGTAGTTACTTGATATAACTATAGCTGCTGAATTTCTATGGTTTTGTGTGTGTAATATCTGAACCTAACTATAACATCCCTGTAACCTTTGTTTTTTTTGTGAATTTCTGACTTGTTTAAATTCTATTTCCTAACTATAATGTCCCTTTAACCTTTGACTTTTTCAGAGAATATATATATATATATATATATACATATCCACTCACTCTTCCCCATACGAGGGAAAAAAACGGGCCGCACTCCAGGGCGATTTCTTTGAAGAGGTGTTTATTAAATTAACATATTTGATTAAATTAGGGGGTTGACCACGTTCCTGGATATATATATATATATATATGTGAACAAGGCAGTGGAAACACGGCCGAAACGCATCATGCTGAACAAATTGCAATAAAAGCACTTTAAAAGAATCCAGCTCTGGTGGTCCGTACCTGTTTTTGTTCACCAAGAATCTGGTACTCAGAATTATGTTCCTTCATATATATACCTTGATGTGCGGTCCAAGCGTTGTCAACCTCATTTCTTTCCATACTAGCGGCCCAACCAGACAAGGACCTGCACAGCCGCGTGAGTGGACCTGAGCTGACACTAAGGAGTGTTCGGCCGGCAAGGAGGGCCTATGATGTGGTGGATTACCTGGTAGCGCCGACGCGAGGGGGACATGTGAGGCAACCCACCTAGGGGAGAAATGTAAGAAGCAGGTTTGCAGTCAGACCCATTTGGGTGGAATCGTGCAGCACTATAAAGCCCATAATGGACTTGCCTTTAGGACCCATTGGGGCAGAACTTTCTGTGTTTAAAGAGGGGCCATGTGACTGTTTGACTGTTAGCCTGAAGACCTGTGAGTAAGGGCGTCCAGCCCGAAACGAGTAAGGCAGCTTCTGCAAATGTTTCCTGACTTCCTTGTGTTCCTGCTGCCCCCCGCATTAAAATTGGGCTTTTAACCTACCTTGATGTGCGGTCCAAGCGTTGGCAACCTTCATTTCTTTCCATATCTATATATATATATATATATATATTCACTGAAAAAACCATAGGTTATAGACCATATATAGTTAGGAATTAGCATTTAAAAAACCTTATTTTACTCACACAAAACCATTGAAATTCCATATATAGTTAGTTGCACTAACTATATATCGCGCACCCGCAATCCACTGCTGATCATGTCACATATTACATCATTCATGACATGGTCAGTGACATCACTGATGACATCACTGATGACATCTCAAATGACATCACTGATGACATCACTGATGACATCTCAAATGACATCACTGATGACATCACTGATGACATCTCAAATGACATCACTGATGACTACATCCAGTGACTGTACAATTCTGTAAAGTTAAAATATGTCTTACATATTGAAGAATGAGTGGATGTATAAGTGTCTTGATGAAGGATTTAGTAGGGGCATGGCTGACTGTATGAGTGACTGATTAAATGTGTCTCACTGAGTGCATGGGTTAGTGACTAAACTGCCTTAATTTGTGCATCATTATGTCTGTTGTTCTGTAAACTGCTGCATGTGTTGATCATTAGCTATATGATTAACTGTATGGGTTATTGATTGGTTGCCCAAGCATTTGTATGGGAGACTGAGTGTGTGTGTGGGTGGCTGGGAGGTGTATGACTCTCTGCATAGATGTGTGAGCAGTTGATTGACTAGATGTATGGGTTCAAAAGTGCATGTGGAAACAGCTGTATGGGCGGTTGACTGTGTGCATGAGTGTATTGGTGAGTGAATGGATATCTCAGTGCTACATGTCAAAGTAAGTACATATGTAAAACACAGTACATGTGAGAGTTGACATATATAAATAACTGTGCATAAGAGCCAGTGAATGTGTGAGTGGCTGTATGGATCATTGTGAACTTGTATCCAGGATTGTATAAGTGAGTAAATATGTTTTAGTATATGTTTGAATAAGTAAGGTGTGTATAACTGTATAGTTGAGGAAATGGAGGTGTGATTGATTCTTTGCATGACTGACTAAGTGTCTGAGTAACTCCATGGATGAGTGACAGTCTATGAGTGTCTGTTTACACTGAGTGTATCTAAGGTTATATTAGAGTCTGAAGAGGTTCATCGTATTATCACATGAATGATGTCATCAGTGATGTGATCAGTAATGTCAAATGAGATGTCATCAGTGATGTCATCAGTGATGTCATTTGAGATGTCATCAGTGATGTCATCAGTGATGTCATTTGAGATGTCATCAGTGATGTCATCAGTGATGTCATTTGAGATGTCATCAGTGATGTCATCAGTGATGTCACTGACCATGTCATGAATGATGTAATATGTGACATGATCAGCAGTGGATTGCGGGTGCGCGATATATAGTTAGTGCAACTAACTATATATGGAATTTCAATGGTTTTGTGTGAGTAAAATAAGGTTTTTTAAATGCTAATTCCTAACTATATATGGTCTATAACCTATGGTTTTTTCAGTGAATTTTCAAGGTTTTGTAAATGCTAATTCCTAACTATATATGGTCTATAACCTATGGTTTTTTCAATGAATTTCATTGGTTTTTTAAAAGCTAATATCTATAGCTGTAAAATTTATTCTTCTTTAAATCCAAAAATATATTTTATATGTTTATTAATAATTTTTTTAAATATTTTTTTTGTTTCGCTCCCGGTCCGCGAACCGGGAAGCTTCCCGTTAGCTCAATTTGATTCCGCGATCCGGTCCGCGAACCGGTAAGAAATCAACATAGTGACGGTATCGCGTTGCCGCGTAATGCGTCTTATGACGTACTGCGTTAGCGCACCCGGAAGTGCCCCGGGGCGCGGACCGAGGCGCGAAACGCAACTCCCCGGAAGCGATCCGCGGCGCGAAAGCGCGACGTATCGCGTTGCCGCGAAATGCGTCTTGTGACGTATCGCGTTAGCGCACCCGGAAGTGTCCCGGGGCGCGGACCGAGGCGCGAAGCGCAGCGAACCGGAAGCTAACCGGGGAGCGTTCCGCAGCGCGTAACATGAGCGTTAGAGGTCATGTGACTTGTTAATAAAACTTTTCATTGGTTCATTTCACTTTTAGTTTCATAATTATGGAAGGCTAGGTCAGGTGACCTAAAAATAACACTTTTCATTGGTTGAGAAGTATTGTTTTTTCCAAATGATGAAAACCCCTCCTTCTTTCCTCACTCTGACTTTCATTATTGTGAGAGGAAGACCTATTTTGCTTCTTGGAAGACCTATTTTGGTTGTGTGAAAATGGCTTCATTGATTGCTGCAGCTGGTGCACCCCCACCACCACCTCCACCTCCTCATGGGAAGAGAGGACCACCTCCCCAGGTGGTTACCAACACTGAGGAGGAAGATGAAGAAATGGATGAGGAGGGAGAACAACCACAATTCCTGGAAGAGTTGCCCCGGGTTTCAAGAAAGAAAGCCAGTTTCATCTGGCAGTTTTTTTCCATCCCTCCTGGCCAAAAAAAGGTCAATGCCAGGTACGCAACATGCCTCATATGCAAGGAACAATTGTCCAGAGGGACGGACAAAAAATACAGTTATGGTAATCACACCATGCATAGGCACATGACGAGGAAACATCCCCTAAATTACAGCCGGGCGGAATTAAGGGATATGATGGACAATCCTAGAGCAACTCCTGTGGCGAGATCAACAACATCGGTTTCTTTAACACCAGAGGAGGCACGGGAAACTGTGCCAAATATCCAACCAAATTTTGGGCATATGATACATTTATGTATGCGCTGTCGTGCATTATTAGCTTGTGGCAACATGAGCATCAATGCACTCAACCTTGCATATGAACACCATGATTGCCCTAACCGCCCCCAGTATTTTTTTTTTGCTCCTGTTGAGCCCTTTTCAACGCCTGTTTTTTGTTGTTTCCCCCCCCCCAAAAAAACCAAAAAAAATATAAAATCGTTCAAAAAATACAAAAAAAACAAAAAATGTTCAAAAAATACAAAAAAAATATAAAACAACAAAAATATAAAAAAAAAAGTTATTTTCAGAACTACCTTCCCTTTCAAAAAAAATTGCTACAATGCTTAGCACTCTGGCAAGCTCTATTTCTTTTGGTTCGCTCCCGGGTTAGCTTCCCGGTACGCGGACCGGGAGCTAACCCAAAAAATTTTTTTTTTTTTTAAAAAGTGTAAGTATAAGGAAAGTAAACAGAGAGTGATGTTAAAAGAAAGACAGCTATAGGGAGTAAAGAAGAGATACTGTTTAATAGATCTATTTACCGAAAAAAAGACAGAAGAGGGTATAATTGTGAAAAACAAAATAGATAACGAAGTGAAAGAAAAACAAGCATTGGCATAGCCAATAGCTCTCGCCTTTGGGACCTTCTAAGTATTTAGTTATGCAGCATAATATCCTTGGTGCAGCAACATCAACTGTTGCATGTCTAAACACGTATAAGGTCCCAAAAGCGAGACCTATTGTCTATGCCAATGCTTGTTTCTTAAGTAGAATTGCAATATGTCTGACTCTTCCATGTGAAAAGATCTTATCTTGTGCTCTAAAGATTGCTAAAGTCTCGACAGAGAACAGGCTAGGCTGTAAGTAGGGTAAATTGCGCTTGGTGATCTGTTTGAGGGAGCGTCTGCTTTGCCTGGTGTCTTTGGAGAGCAATTTTGATTGTTATACTGGACAATATAGCCCTAATGTAAATAACATAGGGGCATATTATCAACATAGGCAATAAAAGTTTTGCAGCTTTTATCGGCAGAAATGTGTCGCTAAAGCTGCTTTTGCGGCAGAAAACTGCCGCTAAAGCCGCTTTTGCACCAGTTTTCTGCCAATAAAAAGAGCAATAATTTTATTGGCTGTATTCATAATATGCCACTTAGTGTGCTTCAACTACACAGAGAAAGCATTATGAACAAATAGTGATACAGTGATCAGTCAAAGACACTAAGAGTAATAGAGATGGAGTGAGTGAACAAGAGTGAGGAACTATGAGAAGAGAGGGACTGAGAAAAAGAGTGGAAGGAGTTGAGTAAGTAGGTAATAGAGAAAGGAATGAGGGAAGTAGCAAAGGCAGGAAACTGAGGATTAAAGAAATGAAGCAGTGGAACTAATAGTAGTTCAATGTGATAGAAATGTAACGAAAAGAGTACAAAATATTTACCTTAGAATTGTCGTTAAATTACTCACTTTTTGTTTTTATACTTTCAATCTGTGAAAGAGAGAACAAACATTAGAAAAATATAAAAACATGTATTAAAAAATTACAAAAGACAAGGGCAAAGATTGAAGGACAAACAGTTTTTCAACAACTTTGACACTTACAGAAGCTACACAGTCCTAAAGATATACATTTTAAACTAACACTATCTTGATGCGGATGAAGTGAGGCCTATCTTAAAACATGGTGCATATTTTGCATTGCTGTTGTTTCAGAAAAGTGTTGCAAGACACTAAAATTTTAAATAATTGCTTCAGGATGCCAATAAGATGTCTACTATCCAGAGTTTTGTTTCAGGTGAGGCCTACTCAGGGTTGCAGATGAAATTTCGAGTTGTTGAAGAGAATAGAGGACATAATACATGTGAAGGTCTACCAATGAAGTGAGTCATGTCCACTGCAATCTTCAACAAAGTCCAAACCTCCTATGTTTCCCTGGACAGACCTAAACTTGATCTGCACAATGTGATTCGTAATGATAGGAAACACAGGTGATGTAATTGAAATACATGCAATTTATTTTGCTCATTTCACAATCACATCACTTGTGTTTCCTTTGCTTAGGTATCTCATTGTGCAGATGTAGTCTAGCATATGAAAGAATACGCAGAAGTGCAGCACTGCATGCAACAACTTTGACACTTACAGAAGCCTCACCTTCTCCATGCCTCCTACACAGTTCTACATATACATCATAAATGCAAACAGTACAGAATTAATTATACATGTTAAATGGTTTATTTTTGCTGTTCTCAGAATGTATCAAAATTCACTAAAAACAGTGACTTGAAGGTATTCATCATGTAACAGCGGGGAAAAAAAACACAATCAAAATGATTGTGTTTAAAAAACCCATACAACATCAGAAATCAAAAATCAGAACTCCTTAAAGTTAACTTACTTTCCATGACGTCCAAGGATGTCCTATGAACAGCTTACACTCTTTTGTGCTGTTATTACTTTCAGCCCGCCACTTTCTGAAAGAAAATCTCCATCGTTTTTAAAAACATGTTACATACAATAAATGACTTCTTGCTCTCTACCACAAGATTCCACAAGGCCAAATCTTGTCAGAGCCATGTATAACTCTTGGATTTCTTGTTAGCCAATCCCGTCTTTTCACATTTCCGCAACTTTCAGAATTAAAATGTTGAAGATCATTTTCACAATCCTGGAATAGTAATATCTTCCCCTTCTTGCTCAGTCATGTTCTACTTTTCCTATGACACTGCTACAAGCAGACTTACACTACCTCTATGACTACTACAATTATTT
The DNA here is from genome assembly GCF_964261635.1 of Lissotriton helveticus. Lineage (NCBI taxonomy): Eukaryota > Metazoa > Chordata > Amphibia > Caudata > Salamandridae > Lissotriton > Lissotriton helveticus. The sequence goes on along the minus strand of NC_136059.1, from coordinate 953,129,483 downwards.
AATTCTCTACATCACTTTTAATCACAAAGCAATGTAAAACAGTAGACAGCATTGCAGACTTACATTCCCTCTACTCCATGTTTTGATTGGCTGCTTCAATTAGCTTATAAAAAGAAACAGTTTTTCTGAACTCATTCAAAGTGCACTTATTTCTCCATGATGTCCAGTCTTGTGGTTAGAAGTTATGTCTATGAACTACACTTATCCTCAAGGCCAAATAGTGTAGGAGCCATTAGAACTTCTTGAAATTCCACAGAACACATCCCGAAATTATCTCCCTAAAATTTTGGTTTTAAAAACACCAGGTAAGAGTTTTTAAGGTCATACGGCAATTTTTTTTTGAAAATTAAAACAGAATCATTGCAGAATGACCAGCCATTTCTAGACTTTAAATAAGCTGTGTAATGTCCTGATGTTATTGAAGGGCCGTCATGATATATAATTGCTGTAGTTACAAAAGTCCTTCCTGATATTGACAACTGCGAAGCTACAATTTTTTTTATTAAAGTTGTCAATTTTGTTCCATCAGGCCTACACCGTTGGAACATTAAAATGACGTACTGGCCATATGTTCGTATAAATAATGTGGACGTCATTTCAGATTTACATTGGCTACACTCCATGTTGTGATTAGCAGCTTTTACTAGCTTATTAAAGGAGACTGATTTACTGTCTGGCAAAGTTAAATATATAAATCTTTCTGAGTCTACACTAGTAGTACTTGATACCATACAGTTCTCGCAGTCATGCTGCCATTGATAAGAAAGCCCAAACAGCTGATCTACATCTACACCTTCAGCATGTAATACATCAAGCATATACATTAAAAACTCCTGACAATCTTGCTGAATATTTTGAGAGAATTGTGTTTCGCCTGAACATCTGTCTAACAGATTTCGAATTTCAGACACACTTTCTATGTTTCTTCTATCAGTGGTACATTTCTCTAACACAGAATTTAACAAACTGCAAAATCTTTGATCAGAATTGACCACAATCTCTTCTTTTACATTTTTTAGAGAAAACAAAACATTAACCACTACATTAGCATAGCAGTTGACACCAGAACTGTTTTCAAACTGAAAACAAACAACATCTTCAACAGAATCTTTTTTGTTTCTGCTTGTAATACCTTTAATGTTATGTGCTGCCAGTCCAGTTGGAGCGGTGACAACACAAGACAAATTCTTCCTTTTCCCCAAAAACGATTTTCAAATCATAATTTCTAAACACTGCACATGGGAAAATGACTTAAAATGTCATTAAAACACATGAAAGCATTTTTTGATTGCCTTTCCAGCATGGTTGGGTCACTTTTAACATGGCTATGTAACACAAACATTCAAAATCAAAATTTTCCATACACATGTGAGAGCATATTTACAAGCAATTTGCGCCACATAAATCATAATTTTCCCCTTAAAGCACACTATTCTCTATCTAAATTAAAGAAATATTTTCTCACCTTAGCAAATACTTTGAGTTTGAAAACAGTCTCAGAAACACACCAATTTGTCTTCAGCAGAGCAAAAGGTATGCACTCCAGAGTCTGCAGCTATCAAAAGCACAGAAATGCTGTAATTCTTCACACATATTTCTCATGTCACCCAATCAAAACTCTTCCCTCACTTTTTTTCAAATGAAAACCCTTCCCCCTCTGCCCTTTCTGCCTATTTTCCATAGCAACCACCTCCTGGAATACCTCTGGTGTTTGCAAGTTCACACAACAATGTTGCAATTGAACTCTGAACTCTCAGTGCACCTGCATATCCAGTGCATTCTTTCATTTAATGATTTTTTATTGACCACTCAAAATACATCTTTCAAAGAATACATCTGTGCACCCTAACTTTCTGTTTTCATCAATCAAAATCCACCAATCACTGTTACTGCTTCATGAACACAGAAACTCCACAGTTTTTTTTTCATTTTACACTCTCATTTTTTCAACTGCCATTTCATTGCCACACTTCATCTGACTGCAGGAGAACCTTCTCTCACCATGTTTTCTGTCTGGATTGTTGGTCATAGTTATATTCACTGGGCTCAAAGGTACGTTGAAAGCAGGAATTTACCTAACCTCAATTTACAAGATGTGGAAATTAAGTGGTTTGGCCACAGAGGATTAAAATGTCACCAATTGATACCATTGGTGAAAACCTTTATGCATTTGCCAAAACCTGACCTGTTAATTGTGCACTGTGGAGGTAATGATTTGGGCACTTTGACTGGGGTAGGTCTGGAAATGCTTTTAAAGGACACCTTTGAGCAATTGATGGCACTTTTTCCTCAGACTGCCTTGGTATATTCAAATATATGCCAAAGACAGAAATGGAGGTGGTCAAACCAATTTTGTCCACAAATTGAGAAGTCGAGGAAGCATGTAAACAAATCTGTTTCAGCTTACATGAGAGACCATGGAATGGGCTCCCTGTACAACAATAACTTGCGTTACTACATGCAAGATATCTACAGAGGAGATGGAGTTCACTTCTCAGATGAGGGCAACAGAATTTTCACTCTGAATTTAAAAATGTGCATTGGTACCTACTTATAAGTACCTAAATGTACCATAAACCCAAAAGCTCTTCTCAGAGCTACCCTACATCTAATCACTCACAATTATTATTTTACTCTAACTTTTTTCACTAATTTTCAACAAAGTACGCTCCCTGGGGCGCTACCCGGTACGCGTACCGGGAGCTAACCTCGCGAAATTTTTTTTTTTAAATGTTTTTTTTTCGCACATATAAGCCTCCTCAGCCACCCTCAGAAAACCTAGGGGGTCAAGATAACTCTACCGTGCCCCCTTCTACCCATTCTGAACATTATTTGCCCTCCATCTTGTATCTTAATTCGACTGAAACACAAAATGGTGGACTCCCGGAACGCTTAAGGTCCGCGAACCGAGGCGCTCAACGGTTCGCGTACCGGGTCGCTCCCTGGGAAGATAAAGAAAATAAAAAATAATCAACAAATCCAACAATCAATTAACATACAGCATTTGAAAAGTCTATCATTCATTTTTCATTGTAGTACGCTCCCCAGAACGCTTCCCGGTTCGCGTACCGGGCGCTACCCACGCAAAAAAACAAAAAAAACAAAAAAATATTTTTGCCCCGCGGGGCCCTTTTAAAACCTCCACATTAAACCTAGGGGGTCAGCGAGGATCTACTATGCCCCCTTATGGTTATTTCCCCCTTTGTTTTGGCCTCCTCTTGTCTCTCGATCCTACCGAGAGACAAGATGGCGGCCGCTCCGGACTGTTTAGAATGTTGACAGACACCGGAGAGCCAATCAGCTTCGCTACGCGAAGTTTTGGTACGCTTAAGGTCCGCGAACCGGGGCGCTGCCTGGTCCGCGCTTACAGATATATATCTTTTTTTAAACGTTAATTTCTCAAAATCCACTGCAGCACATATATTGAGACCTACAAAAGGCACATCGGGCTACCAGTCCCTACAATTTTGCCAAGTTTCGTGCAAATCCATTCAGCCGTTCGGGCTAAAAGTGAGGCTAACCGCCCTATGGAAAACTCAATGTTAAAAACACGTTTTGGGACCCCCCTTTTTTCTCGGCCCCCCCTGGACGAACCCCCCCCAAATTTTCAGGGGCTGCTCAGAAACAAAATGTTCCATTTTCCAGAAAATTTCAGCCAATTCCGTCCACAAACGCCAAAGTTATTAGACATAGAATTTTCAAAAATCCCATAGGGAAAAAATCCTAACTATATATACCTACTGGCGACCGCCAGTAGGTAATATATATATACTAGCTGTACCCTGCCACGTTTTGCTGTGGCTCAGTCTGGTTAAAGGAAAGAGAAAGAAAAGAGTAAGCGCACATTTCTAATATGTTTAATTTCACAATGCTTGTGGGCACACAATATGTTTTTGTGACTATTGTCACGTTGTGTATATATAAACACCACTAATGTTGCAAAGAGAACCAACTCCTCCCCCGCTCCCTCCACCCACTTCCTGGTCTGCCATCCTGACATCAACTGTTCATCCTAATATATGTAGACTATTGTCTCTATGCGTCCTTTCTTAATGTTATAAAGTGAACCAACTCCTGCCCCCTCCCTCCACCCACTGCCCTGTCTGCCATCCTGGCACCAACTGTCCATCCTAATATATGCAGACTATTGCCTCTATGCGTCCCTTGTAGTTGTTGTGCAGCAATCAAATCGATAGGGTCTGTTCGGCCTTTCGATTAAAAACACCCGCGTATTGGATACGCGCGTATTCGAATCCAACGTTGTGTATATATAAACACACGCTAATGTTGCAAAGTGAACCAACACCTCCTCCCTCCCTCCACCCACTTCCCGGTCTGCCATCCTGACACCAACTGTCCATCCTAATCTATGTAGACTATTGTCTCTATGCGTCCTTTCTTAATGTTGCAAAGTGAACCAACTCCTCCCCCTCCCTCCACCCACTTCCCGGTCTGCCATCCTGACACCAACTGTCCATCCTAATGTATGTAGACTATTGTCTCTATGTCAAAAAACAATTAGGAGAGAGTTAAGGGATTTTATCCACCTCGAAGTGGACGGAATAATACTCCTGGTCCCCTAGGTTAGGTATCTCAATTAACAAAAATAATAAGGAGTATCACCAGAAAAAATGCTCAAAGAGCGATTTTCTACGGGATGATTCGTTGTCAGGGAGAAGAAAGTCCTTCTTTTATTAGGAACCCCTCACTCACCGACCTGGTCGGTGACATGCTTCATCATCGGGGCCACCCTGATGGCCGAGTGCCATCAAGGTGTGCTTCGACACCTGAACTACAGTGGAGCTGGTATGTGAGTGATGAATGCGAAAAAGAAAGAGTAGTGGGTGAGTTAAAAATTGTCCTGGTATGACTTATGTGAAAAAAAAATTTATTCTTGAAGCTACTGGACAATATTAAAATATAAGTGTCGATACTGTTAATGGTGTGATTATGGCCAAAAGTATCTGGGTAAATGTGTGGTGGGTCTACATGTTTCAAACCGTAATAGGAATTACCGTTTTTTCTTCAGGACCAAAACCAGGGAAATGGGTGGTCAGGGTACACTAACACCCTGCCGTGCCTGCAATTCCCTGTGCCTTAGCAGCAAAATTAGTGATGCTAGGCGAAAAAGATTAAAGAATAACCCAAAAGTGGTTAGTCAGGACAAAAGACCTGTGGAGAGAAAATATAATAATCACAATCAAACTAGTTACAAGCCTGCAACGTTGTGAAGTGACGGTGTCTCACGTCCTCGTATCTCTTGAATCATCCCATGCTGAAATATAGATGGTTTCTATGGTGCAGGAATTCCGGAGTGCACAGTGTGGCTTTATCAGTAACATAACTGATTTATAGCGTATATAAGCCTTAAATTAGAACCAATCACACCTATCAATTGTGGCGTGTTTTCGTGGTTTCTAGGCGTACATATATTGTTTAATTCACAGGCATCAAGAACTACTCGTGAGTGGCTATGCAACACTCGTATCAAATTGAGGTGGAGGGCATAGCAAGGTGATAACTGTCTATCGTCTAAACATATGACAATACCAGACACACAACATAAAACACACAAAATAACACAAAATAAACCATGCTTACTCCAATTGGAGAGTCATAGGGCAGCACGGGATTAGGGAGGGGCGGCCAGGTTAAGAAACATATTCTGAAAAAAGGAGATCAATGGAGTCAGGAAAGGAAGCCCATTGACGAGCTGAATATGGATTGGGGCCGTGCCTTAGCGCGAGGCACAGAGATCTTTCAGCTGGTCTGTACTTACAGTTTCGCCGGCTAGCGGTAACAGTGTACCTACGAGGTCCCTCCACGCGCCCGTGAATGAAACCGGGACGCGGCCGGAGTTAAGAAAGCTGCTAGCGCGGTGGTTGGGGGCGTGGCTAGGCTCAAGCGCTGACGTGGTGACGTCGTTCAATAGCGCTACGGAGGCCTGTCAGGGACAAAGTTCCCAAGTGACACAATATTCGTCTTATTTACAATCACTAGGAGGGGATTTTACCAGACAGAGCAAGCATTATGAGGGAATGAAAAGACGGGGAAAGGGCTGAGAAAATAGGGCGGGGGGCCCGTTCCATAATTACTAAAGACACTACAATGCGGTATCAATGTTATTTAGGAGAAAGGACAGAATTTTCACAGTGGTCAGTTACATATTTACAAATGACTGGTCCAAATAACCACCAAGAATGTGCATAAGTTGCAAAAAATGTAAAAAATTCAAATGCTGAATTCCAGATCAATGGGGTTATTTTTTCAGGGATGGTCAGTTCGAGGGTAGATGCTGGGCCTGTGACAGGGGCTTAGCCCAAGTTGAGAGAGGCAAAAGGAGATCACAAGACGTTGGCCCATTGTATATTATCATTCAGACCATTGATGTGTGTGGACAGTCTGTACACCCATCTCTGCTCTTTTTCATATAGGCGTTTCTGTAGATTTGGCCCTGTTGGTAGTTGTTCTATGACCGTCCACATCATATCATTTGGTGTGTGATTTTCTTCCAGGAAGTGGTCAGTTAGTCTAGTTGCACTTTTCTTACAACGGATGGTGCTCCGATGCTCGCAGATCCGTTGTTTGATCTTCCTAGTGGTCATTCCAATATATCGTTTCTTGCAAGTGCATTCAATCAAGTAGACAACATTACAGCTGTTGCAGTTTGTATGAGCAATTTGTCTCCATTCTTTACCTACTTCCAGCTCCAGTGTTTTCGTGTTCCTGGTGAGGTGGCACACGCTGCAATTGCCACAACGATAGTGACCTGTCACGCTCGGGAGGCCCCAGATTTCAGTAATAGATGGAGTCGCTGGTGCTGTTTTTACCTTTGGTCTGGTTTTTACCAGAGTGTCCTTCAGACTTTGAGATTTTTTAAAAGAGAAAAGCGGTTTCTCCCAGTGAAGTTTTCCAGAATTGACAATTGCCCAGTGTTTGTTTATACTCTTGGTCACCTGGTTAGATATTGCGCTGTATGTTGTCACGCAGGTCAAAGGTATAGGGTTGTCAGCTTTTTGCCTTTCTTCCAGGAGTGCGTCTCTTGGCTGATTTCTAGCCCTTTTCTGACATTTCTTTATGATCTTGTCGGGATAGCCACGACTCTGTAGCTTCTCTGTTAGATCAATAGCTTGTTCCTTATACTCTGACAGTTTGCTGCAGTTCCTTCTTAACCTGAGGAACTGTCCATATGGAAGATTTTCCCTCAGTGGACGCGGGTGGAAGCTCTCAAACCTTAAAAGGTTATTTTTTGCAGTTGGCTTATAATGAGTACGGGTCTCCAGTTTGTTGTTCTCCTTGCTAATCACAACATCAAGGAACACAATTTGTTCACTATCATAGCAATGGGTGAATCTTAAGTTGTCATCGCAGGTGTTAATCCAAGCAATGAACAGGTCCAATTGATCAGTGGGTCCTTGCCAGATTGCTAGGACGTCGTCAATATAACGCTTCCAAAAGATCAGGTTCTTGCGGAAGGGGTTGGTGTCTTTAAGAATGAATCTCTGTTCAAAGTCATGGACATAGAGTCCGGCCACGCTGGGAGCAAAGACACTCCCCATAGATGTCCCCCCAGTTTGCAAATAGAGGGTGTCTTCAAATTCAAAGTAATTGCATTTCAGAGCCATGCGTGCACATTCCAAGATAAACGATCTGGGGGTATTGTGTGGCCAGTCAGTATTTGCCAGGGTTTCCTCAAGAACTCGAATGGTGTCATCCTGGGGTATATTTGTATAAAGGCTTTCTATATCAAAGCTCAATAATACAGATTGGTCATCTACCCTCAGATTTTGTAGTAGGTTGAGAAGGCTTTTAGTATCTTGTAAATAGGTTGTTGTGCTTTGTACTATGGCCTCAGAAAGAAATCGCAGAATCTCGATAGAGGTTCCAATAGAGACCCAATTCCGGATACAATAGGGCGTCCAGGTGGTGGTAGTCTGCCCTTATGCATTTTCGGAAGGATATAGAAATAGGGAATTTTTTCTTCAGTTTTGCAGAGATAATCGGCTTCCTGCTTTGAGATTTTCCCAGTAGCTTCAGCAGATTCCACTAGTTGTACGATTTCTGATTTCAGATCACTTGTGGGGTCCATTTCCAATCTTTGGTAATGTCTGTCATTACTTAGGAGTCTGAGGCATTCTTCACGGTATGTGGTCATATCCATAACCACCAAGCCTCCACCCTTATCTGCAGGTTTTTTAATGATGTTTTCATAACTACGCAAGTCGCTAAGAGCTCTGTTTTCAACATTGCTCATATTTTGAAACTTTGTAGTGTTCTGCATTTTTTCAACATCATTGAACACAGCTTGTTCAAACGTGATTAATTCCACAGGTGTAGTATGGGTGGGTGGCGTGAAGGTAGATTTAGTTCTTAGTCCAGTCTCATTTTCCACCTCATTTCTTTTGGAGGGCCTTGTTTTTCAAAGAAGGATTTTAGTCGTAATTTTCTGAAGAAACCGGCTAACTCACAATGTAATTGGAACTTGTCCACACGAGCTGTCGGGACATAACCTAGACCTTTGTTCAGAACCATCTCTTCGGTAGTTGTCAGAGGTCTGGAGGATAGATTGGTAACTAAGGTTTCATGTTGCTTGGGCCTGCTTTGCTCTTTGTCCGATTGCTGACTGGGTCTTCCTCTCCCCAATGTACTTGATTTGGTTGTCTGTTTTTTCCTCTTCCCCGTCGACCCCTGGGAAAAAAAGGATTCTGAAACTGGTTTTGTTGAAAAGGGGGAGGTTGGAAGTGTGGCTGGAATGGTGGTTGCCATCCGTACATGGGGAAATTAGATGGATGGTTGAAAGGGTCTGGAAACATAGCAGGATTGAAGGTGGGCCAATTATTTTTACCTCTTCTCCCCCCTCTGCCTCGTTGTCTATTGTTGCCAGTGTTTGACCCATTACTATTGTTTGAAGAGTTGCTAGAAACATCTGAATCAGACTGAGTTTTCTCCGGTTGTTTGTATTCTGGATCTGAGTAGGGATAAGTGTTCTTGAACGTAAATCTTTTCAAGTCTTTTTTAAATTTTGTGACTTTTTGTTGAGTTAGATTTTCTTTATATTCATTGATTTCCTTATTTACTTCTTCATGCTTCTTTTTATATCCAGTAATGCTGGTCTTGATGTGTGATTCAGTCTTTTGGATTTCGATTTGGATTGCCTCAGATAATCTCAAGGCTGTTTTTAGGATTAGCACAATCCAATCGTGGGTACAGTGCCAAGCTATTAGTGCCCAATCTTTCCGGAAAGTGGGGTCATTAAGAAATATCCGCGGAGCGTTTGTCACCAGCAGTCCTTTAGGTGCCATATCATTCGTTAGATATTCTTTTAAGATGGTGCCATGTAGAATTGTTCTAATGCGTTCTCTCTTCATTTCTGACAGTTTTTCCCAATCATCTGTCTGTGATATAGTTTGTGAAATGCTAGCGTCTGAAAAACCTGAGATTTCGCCCATGATGGCGTCTATCTCTTCAGTAGAATATGTGAGGCCTTGATTTTCTCCCATGGTGTCTAATGTGTGTTCAGTGTGAGGTAAGGAATTACAGAGTTAGAAAGAAGGACAGTGAAAACTCTCGCAGCTGTGCGCTGCCAAGATATGCTAGCCGGCGAAACTGTAAGTACAGACCAGCTGAAAGATCTCTGTGCCTCGCGCTAAGGCACGGCCCCAATCCATATTCAGCTCGTCAATGGGCTACCTTTCCTGACTCCATTGATCTCCTTTTTTCAGAATATGTTTCTTAACCTGGCCGCCCCTCCCTAATCCCGTGCTGCCCTATGACTCTCTGTGATCGTGGGCGGTCGGCGGGCTGGAAAAGCAGGCGAGGAGGCCGGATGTAGTGGGCAATAGCGGTCTTTATTAGTGCTTGTAACAGTCCTAATACACTAGACGGGTCACGGTGGGCTGTGATGTCTTCTCCAGGCGTCAGTTGAATGAAGGGGTCCAGCGGCGTCCTGTGTCTTGGGCGTAGACGACCGTCGTACACTGGGAAGGCTCCTCGGAGGGCAGTAAGAGAACAGAAAGGAGCCGTTAGTACACCGGACCAGAGGTCGGATACCGCTTACCACAACCCCGGAGTGCAGAGGTAGAAAGGACCGTGGAGGAAAAAGGGGGGGGGGAGAGAGAGAGAGACGTAGGAAGCGGTAAATAGAAAGGGTGCTCGGAAGGATTCAGTGAAGGGGGGGTTTACTCTGTACAGTGCTCAGTGGTTGTGCGCTATATACAAGGTGGGTTTGTACTCAAGGTGAACGTGTCTATGAGAGAGGGAATATTTACAGGGGGAGGTCTAGCTATATACAGGTTGCACCTAACGTGCTAAAGTAAGAAAACTGGCACTCACGCGCTCCGCCGTAACTCTCCTCCGAGTTACGGCCGCTCTTCAGCCACCTCCGTGGGACTCCACCAGTCTTCCGACCACTCCTCAGCTTCTCCGCTCCCGTCTTCTTCTTCTCTCTCCACGCCAGCCGAAATCTCCTGCCACGATACTCCGACCTCGGTTGTGTCTTGCCTTCCGTCTTTTCTGTGTCCGGCCGGCAGCCGGGAGGCGGGACTTCCGGGGTCGGGGAATAGTTCTTCCGGTCCGTTTCCTTCCCTGATTGGGTCCTGACTCGGGGAGGGGGGCGGGTGGTCCGTTGTCAGGGACGCGGTGATGGCTGCTTCGGTTCGTTGTTCGGCCGGAGGGCTGCGCTTCGTCACCGCATCCTGGAAGGGAGAGCAGAGGAGGGGTGATGTTCGTGTTGGGGCAGGTAGGGGGCTCGTGGCCCGCGGGGAAACGTCACATTCTCCAATTGGAGTAAGCATGGTTTATTTTGTGTTATTTTGTGTGTTTTATGTTGTGTGTCTGGTATTGTCATATGTTTAGACGATAGACAACTATCACCTTGCTATGCCCTCCACCTCAATTTGATACGAGTGTTGCATAGCCACGCACGAGTAGTTCTTGATGCCTGTGAATTAAACAATATATGTACGCCTAGAAACCACGAAAACACGCCACAATTGATAGGTGTGATTGGTTCTAATTTAAGGCTTATATACGCTATAAATCAGTTATGTTACTGATAAAGCCACACTGTGCACTCCGGAATTCCTGCACCATAGAAACCATCTATATTTCAGCATGGGATGATTCAAGAGATACGAGGACGTGAGACACCGTCACTTCACTACGTTGCAGGCTTGTAACTAGTTTGATTGTGATTATTATATTTTCTCTCCACAGGTCTTTTGTCCTGACTAACCACTTTTGGGTTATTCTTTAATCTTTTTCGCCTAGCATCACTAATTTTGCTGCTAAGGCACAGGGAATTGCAGGCACGGCAGGGTGTTAGTGTACCCTGACCACCCATTTCCCTGGTTTTGGTCCTGAAGAAAAACCGGTAATTCCTATTACGGTTTGAAACATGTAGACCCACCACACATTTACCCAGATACTTTTGGCCATAATCACACCATTAACAGTATCGACACTTATATTTTAATATTGTCCAGTAGCTTCAAGAATAAAAATTTTTTTCACATAAGTCATACCAGGACAATTTTTAACTCACCCACTACTCTTTCTTTTTCGCATTCATCACTCACATACCAGCTCCACTGTAGTTCAGGTGTCGAAGCACACCTTGATGGCACTCGGCCATCAGGGTGGCCCCGATGATGAAGCATGTCACCGACCAGGTCGGTGAGTAAGGGGTTCCTAATAAAAGAAGGACTTTCTTCTCCCTGACAACGAATCATCCCGTAGAAAATCGCTCTTTGAGCATTTTTTCTGGTGATACTCCTTATTATTTTTGTTAATTGAGACTATTGTCTCTATGCATCCCTTGTAGTTTTTGCGCAGCAACTAAATCAATAGGGTCTGTTCGGCCTTTCGATTAAAAACACATCCGTATTGGACATGTGCATATTCTAATCCCGCGTTGTGTATAAATAAACATGCGCTTAATCGAATCCAACGTTGTGTCAAAATTTCAAATCAATCGGTGAAGACCTTTCGGAGATTTAAGATTTTGAACAAAGGAACATTGACATTTTTATGTGTCTGTTCGGGATTAAAAACACGCGCGTATTCGACACGCGCGTATTGGAATCCAACATTGTGTATATAAAAACACCCCCTATTCGAATCCAACATTGTGTCAAAATTTCATAGCAATCGGTGAAGAACTTTCAGAGATTTGCAATTTTGAACAATCAAACATTTACATTTTTATTTATATAGAGAGATATATTATATGTATGTATGTATACACACAACATGTGATAAGTTATATATGTTATTTCATTAGATGCTTATGGGTTTCTTTTTATCACAATGAGTAGGTATAATCATAACAATCATGTCTATAAGTGCTTCACTATCGAAATATTGGGTAAAATATTAAATACAAATACATAAATATAAATAATTTAACAAAACAATGCATAGAATTTCTCCCCAGGAATTAATACACAAGAACAAATAAATTAACTTTACGTACACCAACACTTGAATGTTTGAGCTTCTAACTATTTAGCCATATATGCCTATGTGGGACTTTATATAATAAACTTCATATCTCTTTATCATTTTCCATATACATGTATACCTGTCTATGTAGTTATGTATCTATATATTTATTTTCTTACGCCTACTGTGATAATAAAAAAAGGCCTCCAAGTCTCTCCAATACCCTACTTTATATCTCATCCTATACCTCTCTCAATATATCTTCTACTTCCATTCTGACACAAGTCAAGTCAAAATATACTTTATTTGGTCGATAAAAGCCATTAAAGCAGATAGTAAAAAGCATTTAAAAACATTTTTAAACAGCCAACACATTAGAACAAAATTGCACATGTCCATTGAAAGGGCCCCACATACAAATATTGTGTATACTAGAATTAATCACTTGGCAGGTATTAGATCTGTGGGTCTCTGGTTTGCAGAGTTAGACACCAATGTCCAAATAGGGACCCTTGCTTCTAGTCAGGGTAAGGGGGATACACTCTTTAGATAACCCCTGCTCACCCCCTTGGTAGCTTGGCACGAGCAGACAGGCTTATCAAAGGCAATGTGTAAAGTATTTGTACCAACACTCACAGTAACACAGAGAAAACACCACAAATGGACTCCACACCAGTTTAGAAAAATGAAGTTATTTAATCTAAACTGCACAAGACCAAAACGACAAAAATCGAACATACACAGTTCAAGAATATGATTTTCAAAGAGTTCTAGGGTTTGCATCAAAATAATCCACAGTTGCGTCACGTTTAGCCAAAAGTATCTTTAGATGCAACAAAAGTTCTAAATGGAAGCTGCAGCGTTAAAAAACAAGCGGTGCGTCACTCCTGAGACCCTAGGGAGGTGGTGCTACAGCTCAGCTGGAAGCAGAGGGCGTGTTGCGACGAATCCGGTCTGTATGGGGAGGGATGCAATACCTTGTATGGATTCCGGTGCGCAGGTTCCATAGGAAGCGTCTCGCAAAGGCACGATGCGATGATCTTCAGGACGGCGACGGTCTCAGGTGCGGCGGCGATGCGTGGCGCAGCATCGATCTTCTCCTCTCACGGCCCCTCGTTGCGATGGCTCTGTTACGATCTTCGCAGCGACGTGATGCGGTCCGCAAGCAAGCGGTGCGGCCATCTGACCCATCGATGATAGTCTCTGCAACGATACTTACAGCGACAGGAATCTTCCCGCACCGGGCCGATGCGTTCCACAAGCAAAGGATGCGTCGGCTCTTGCAGCGGCAAGAGGCGCTGCGACGATCTCGATCTTCGTGACGGCGGGAATTTCCTCGGACTGTCGGGGATGCGCTCCGCAAGCAAACGATGCGTGAACATTTGCAGATTGTCTTAGTTTCTCCATGTCCAGCTTCCCAAACAGCAGGCCACAACGTCCAGAGGCCCCTCAGTCGGATTCAGCACTCTAGGAAGGGCAGTACTCTCTCAGCAGAGTTCAGGGGGAAAGCTGGGGGTGAAGTCCTTTTGTTCCTGGGAATTCTTAACAGGAGGCCAGCTCTCTTCAGGCCCTTGGAGATCTCTTCAAGCAGGGGGACTAAGCACCAACAAAGTCCTTTCCCTCTCCTTGGCAGCAAAGCAACTGCAGGTCAGCCCACAAGTACACAGCAGGACAGTCCTTCCTCTTCAGTCTTCCAGCTTTCTCCTTGGCAGAGGTTCCTTCTTGATTCCAGGATGACCTAATTTTCTGGAGTCTGGGTAGCCCTTCTTTTATCAGTCTTTCCTTTGTTCTCTAGCGGCAGTTCAGGTCAGTTCCTGAGCACTTTGTTTTTCTGTCTTCTTCTCTCCTTTCAGAGAGAGGGGCAGGGTGGTCAGCCGCCCAGCAGGAGGTGGAGCCAGCATTGAGGAAGGCAGACACAGCCCTATTCAGGCCGAGGTGCTATCCCCTCCAACCACTGAAGATGCAGATGCAGTTATTCAGCCTAGCGCTGACTCATCCACCCTCCTGGGGGCTCCCCAGCCCCTGTCACTCTCAACCCAGACAGTCAATTCACAAACATGCCAAGGCACACAGAAAGGTTAGACCAGAGAACAGTCACTTTCTAAAAGTGCTGTTCTCAAACACCGGATTTAAGAACCATCCTTCCTAAAAGATGTTTTATTAAATACTGAGTTCAGGGATACCAGACTTTAAGTTTCTATCTTGCTCCTATGGGAAGATATGCAGGTAAACATTATACTCAGCAATCCCCATGATAGCCTATGGGCAAGATAGCCCTCTTAATAGTGAAAAACGAAAATGGCTATAATTCACTACCAGAGCTTGTCACACACACCAGTACATGCTCTACATTTTATATACACTGCATCCTGCCCAGGGGGTAGCTAGGGCCTTCTATAGGGGTGTCCAATGTGTACATAAAGGGAAGGGTTAGGCCTGGCCAGTGTGGACACTGGCCAGGGCAGCATGGCAGTCTGCAACTGCCCACAGGCACTGCGGTGGCAGGCCTGAGGCACCATTTTAGGGCTACTCATGTAGGTGGCACAACCAGTGCTAGTAGCATTTGAATCACCAGCCCTGGCACACTCAGTGCACTTTACTAGGGACTTCTTGGTAATACAAATATGTCAATCATGGATAACCAATCACAATAACAATTTACTCAGGGAGCACTTGCACTTTGACACTGGTCAGCAGTGGCAAAGTGCCCAAAGCATCTAAACCAGCAAAAACGAAATCCAGCACAGAGTCAAAAATACAGGAGGTAGAGGCAAAAAGACAGGGGAAACCACGCCAAAGAGCCCAGGTCTAACAGCAGGTAGAATTAAACTCATTAGAGGGATACAGATGGCAAGTATCAGAATGGACATAAAACACAGCAAGTAAAATACAGCAGTAACGAAAGCTTAATATAAGACCACTTAATTACACATTAAAAAGTGCTCAGTAATACATATAATGCCATGACCAGGTTTAGATAAATATAGTTAAAGCAAAGGGGTAACCCGGTGTCCCTCAGAACCTGGGCATTAGTGGTTTAAGTAAAAAATGGTTCTGTTGGGTCAGAACAAATACTTTGAAAGAAAGTCATTAAATGCAAACAAACAAGCTCTCTGATACAAGTCCGACATTAGAGAAATGAATGCTCTAAGACTTAAGATTGTGTGATCAATCGATTATATTTTAAAGTTCAAACATTTAGTATCCGAATTGTACTCATTCATGGATAACATTCAATGCATGTTGTGACTGTCAAAATGAAGTGACTTTTTGGTGAAGGGTGCTCAGTGAATCACAAAATATACAGTGATGTTCGTCGACGTTAGTTCCTCTCGTGCGGGCGTGGCTGCTAGAGAGGAACTAAGCGCCTCCGTTTCCTGAAAGCAGCCTTCTGTTCACAAGACTTGATCGGCCATTGAGCTACCCATTGATTCAGGCTGAGATTCACCTGGCCTGTCTCCAAACTGTCTCCCTCCTGTCTTGATAATGACCCGCCGCAACCACCAACCGGGGCGCAACAGGGTCGAAACGTCGACGAACATCATAGGCCCAGAAATACTAGAATCCCGATAGGAACATTAGGAATCCTTGGTTTAGAATCATTATCTGGCCAATGCGAATACTTGTATATATTTGTACATAAGAAATCAACTGCACTGTATATTTTGTGATTCACTTAGCACCCTTCACCAAAAAGTCACTTCATTTTGACAGTCACAACATGCATTGAATGTTATCCATGAATGAGTACAATTCGGATACTAAATGTTTGAACTTTATAATATAATCGATTGATCACACAATCTTAAGTCTTAGAGCATTCATTTCTCTAATGTCGGACTTGTATCAGAGAGCTTGTTTGTTTGCATTTAATGACTTTCTTTCAAAGTAATTGTTCTGAGCCAACAGAACCATTTTTTACTTAAACCAGGTTTAGATAAATGTCACATAAGTACTGCTGGGCTATCTACTTCCTAAATTTTAAGGCCCCTAGCAGGAAACTCGCAACTGCGAAGCACACCGTTGTGGAGGAAAGCATTTGTAAACATATTAATGCGTTCCTTACTTGGACAAAATTGGCATTTCTAAGTAACGGCAGTATGAATTTTTTGCGCAGGGGGGCGTAAAATTCGCAAAAAAGATAACATGCAAGGTTTCCGGCTCCGAGAAATTGTCACAAAGACAAGGCTTTAGAGCACCACTCTGACTCATCCCAAACATCATTGTACTACTATGATCTCCCTAATAAACCTTTCTAGACTCTTCCCTCCTTTATCTTTCCTTTGACTCATCCCAAACCTCATTTTACTACTATGATCTCCCAAATGAACACTTTCTAGACTCTTCACTCCTCTATTCCTCATTTGACTCATCCCAAACCTCATTTTACTACTATGTGCTCCCAAATAACACATTCTACACTCTTCCCTCCTCCATGCCTCCTTTATCCTATTCAATAAAACTAACAGACTCACACGTCCACCGCTTAGCTACTTATATTTCCTTATACTAATTCACCACTAATCCATTTTGGATTCTGGAGTAGCGTGCTACTCAGCCAAAAAGCATTTCAACGTCTTGTCAGGGGTAGTGAGCGCAATATTAATACAATTAAAGTTACAATTACAAGCAAACCTTATGATGAACATCTACTTAATTGTGAACTCCTATGCTTCATAAGTAACCCTCCCCTCCATAAATATATTTGTTTATGATGTATCAATTTCATTTGAATTTATTAATTTGAGGGCCTCATAATTCTTCTTCGTTGCAAGCATTTTCAGCAAAATTGACAATGTTGTCATGCCTTGTATCTTTTGGGATAATATCAAATCTCAAAACCTGTGATTTGTTAGTGAGGCAGTTCGCTCCTCCTACAGTATTCTTCTAAATTTCCAGGAAAACAAATATTTTCACCTGAACAGTGGATTATGCTGCTTTTTCTGATCATTGTTTTTAGAATACCTGTTTGCCACTTGCACTCACTGTTGCACACACGCGCTCGATACCTGCCGATTTAGGGCAAGGCACGAGCTTCAGGGACTCTGTAGCGGCCATCTTGGGGCGGGATAGAGCGGTGAGAGCGCTCTAGTGCCTGGGATAAAAGGAGCCCTCAGACAGAGTATTCCGAAATAGCGAGCACTTGGGCAGTTTGCCATCTTACTGCTCAGACACTCTGTCAAAAGAGATTTAAAAGCCGAATTTGTAGCGAACTGAAATTTTTTAAATTGTACTTTGTGAATTTGTTGACCTGCGCATTTTAAAATACGGAATTTGTTTTTAGAATACCTGTTTGCCACTTGCACTCACTGTTGCACACACGCGCTCGATACCTGCCGATTTAGGGCAAGGCACCGAGCTTCAGGGACTCTGTAGCGGCCATCTTGGGGCGGGATAGAGCGGTGAGAGCGCTCTAGTGCCTGGGATAAAAGGAGCCCTCAGACAGAGTATTCCGAAATAGCGAGCACTTGGGCAGTTTGCCATCTTACTGCTCAGACACTCTGTCAAAAGAGATTTAAAAGCCGAATTTGTAGCGAACTGAAATTTTTTAAATTGTACTTTGTGAATTTGTTGGCCTGCGCATTTTAAAATACGGAATTTGTTTTTAGAATACCTGTTTGCCACTTGCACTCACTGTTGCACACACGCGCTCGATACCTCCGATTTAGGGCAAGGCACCGAGCTTCAGGGACTCTGTAGCGGCCATGTTGGGGCGGGATAGGGCGGTGAGAGCGCTCTAGTGCCTGGGATAAAAGGAAACAGCCCCTCTCAGCGATAGCGGACGCGTTTTGCGGACGCGCCTCGTCTTCGCCGGAGTCCAGCCAGAGTCAGCCCGTCTGTGCCCGTCCGGGCCAGGCTGGGACTTAGGGCTCAGAACTCTGCCCGTTCCATATTACAGGTATGATGCTTACACGCGAATCTCTTAGAGCGTTACGCCCTGCCAGACATGAGAAATGTACAACTCGGAACCCGTTGTATGCTGGAACACAAATCTGTCCTAAGTGTTCCCTTTCCCTGTCAAATTTCCAGCCTTATCCAGATATCCTGCAGGGTTCCCCTCATCAAATCCCCCGGCAGAAAGACTGTTGTAGTAATTTCACTTTTTATGTGGTAAATTGTCGTTCATTACCACAACATAAACTAGATATCTTCCATCTCCTAATGGAAGAGAAGCCCAGTGCGATATTTCTCACAGAGACCTGGCTCCATGACAGTGCAGGTCCTGATGTTGCGACGGCACTCCCCCCGAGCTATGCTATTGTAAGGAGAGATCGCATTGGCCAAATAGGAGGGGGCATTGCCATTATTTATAGCAGAGATTTTGTATGCAATTTTGAACCTGCAGACATCCCTAATTGCGAGGCTGCATCGTTCAAAATTACCCTTAGCCCCAATTTCACCTTCTCTGGTTTACTTATTTACCGCCCACCAGGTAATAACCCTTTATGGTCTGACAACTTGGTAAATTTTATTTTACCTCACCATTTAAAGGCTCAAAATTTTACAATACTCAGGGATTTGAATCTCCATTTGGAGGACGAGAAAAACACGACTTGTAAAAATCTTATTGATGATTTCTTAGCGTTGAATATGACACTGCGCAATAAGGGTCCTACCCATAAAGCAGGACATTTGCTTGACCCTATCATCTCTAATATGGAAGAACTATCCTGGCTGAACACTATCCCTATCGATTGGTCAGATCATTTCCTTGTACTTTTTGCTATCTCTCTTAAACCCACTAAACGTCCCTCTTTCACTCCTTCTGAATCTCTCAGGAGAAATTGGAAAAGTTTAAACTTAGATGAGTTAAATCGTGCATTGAACAAAGACCTCCCATGTCTGGATGGAGACATGGAAAGCATAGCTGAGGCCACACAGATATGGCTAAGCGACGCAGTGAATGCCTGTCTGCCCTTATCCCGCTGCAAGGGAAAAATATATCGTCCTCCGGCCCCCTGGTTCACAGAGGCCCTCAAGAAAGAAAAATCTACTTGTAAGAATTTGGAGAGACAGTGGCGTAAGAACTACGAAGGGCACCAAAAAGAGATCTACCGTAGGGCTAGAAACAGCTATCACTCGGCATGCATGAAAGCTAAAGCATGCTATGTTACCACGACCATAAATACAGCTATTAATAACTCCCAGACTCTTTTTAACACGGTGAAGGAATTAGCCGGAGAAAACTCTAGAGCAGATGCTCCCCCTCTTAGTACTCAGCAATGCCAGGACTTGGCGTCCTTCTTTACTGAAAAGATTGAGAAGATTGTTTCTAATATTAATAAAAATAGTATTACCTCTCATAATCAAGAAGTCACTTCTCAAATCTCTAAAGGTAACTGTCACCTCAAAGATTGGCCCCCCATTACATCGGACAAACTGAGGAAAATTCTTACATCTATCAAATCGGGTTCTCCCCGTGATCCTATTCCAATCAGTATCATTAGCCAACTGGAAGACTCCACCCTGACGCCCATTATGGAGATACTTAATGCGTCTATGAGGCAGGCCTCAGTTCCTGCTTCATGGAAACATGCCATAGTTAGCCCTTTGCTGAAAAAGCCAGCCGCCGACCCCGCGATATTGGCCAATTATCGACCAATATCATTGCTTCCTGCTTTTTCCAAAATGTTGGAGAGGCATATTCATGAAGCTCTCTCCACATATGTGGAAAATAATGAATTACTTCACCCATCTCAGTCCGGTTTCAGGAGTGGTTACTCCACTGAAACCGCCCTGCTTGGAATAACGGAAAAAATCTGAGAACTTAGAGATGATGGCCAAACGGTGGCCTTGGTCCTGTTGGACCTAAGCGCGGCCTTCGACACCATCTCTCACTCCAAACTGCTTATCAGGTTGGGAGAGAGTGGTGTCCAAGGCAAGGCATTAGAGTGGATCAAATCATACCTATCCCTACGGACCTTCCAGATCTCCTCCTCTGAGGCCTGCTCGGATATTTTTTACTCTCCCCATGGTGTACCTCAGGGATCCATCCTGAGTCCCCTTTTGTTTAATTTGTATCTCCGCCCACTAGCCTACCTTGCAGAGAACTTTGGTCTGGTTTTGATGACTTATGCAGACGACTCTCAGATTTTGTTTTCACTTTCTAAATCTGACTCGTCTGACTCTTCTGCACTTAAATCAGGCCTCCATGAAATTTTCTGCTGGATGTCGGCCAACCAACTTAAATTAAATGGGGAAAAAACAGAGATCCTCCTTCTAGGGAACAGTAAAGATCTCTGGAGGGATTCCCATTGGCCGACCTCACTGGGCAAGCTCCCGACCCCAGCTACTCAGGTCAGAAATCTTGGGTCATCATTGATGACAGCCTATCTATGGTGCAGCAAGCAAATAAAGTGGCTGGCATATGCTTCACTATTCTCAGATGGTTACGCAAAATTGTCTGGATGATACCACCGACCACCCAGAAGACCGTAGTCAATGCCTTAGTGACATCTCGGCTTGACTACGGTAACATCTTGTACCTGGGTGCAAACAAAGCAGTAATAAGACGCTTACAACTGGTACAGAATACTGCGGCCAGACTGCTTTGCAGAATCCCGAGATATGCCAGGATTACTAAACATCTTAGGGACCTGCACTGGCTCAGGGTCGAAAATCGGATCCGCTTTAAAACCCTGAGCTTTCTTTTTAAAATCAAAGCCGGGACTGCTCCCAAGTATCTTCAAGATCTTGCCAAGCCTTACCTACCCAACCGCAATCTGCGCTCAGTTACATCAGCGAACTTTGCGGTACCAAGGTATAAACGGGCTAGAATGGGCGGGAGATCCTTTTCATTTCTGGGTCCAACTCTCTGGAACACACTGCCCACTCAAATACGCAAAGAAGAAAACTACAGGAGTTTCAGAAAAAGTGTGAAAACTTGGCTGTTTGATAAATAATTTGCCTTCGGATCTGTTTTTCTCTCTAGTTGTGTCCTGTGTCTTTGCTGTTGCGGCGCCGGGAAACCCTTTGTGGGTAGCTGTGCGCCTTACAAGTGCTATAAAATAAAAAATAAATTCAAATGTGTGCATTGTAAGGTGTTTGATAGAATGTGAATCCCAAACTGCTCCTCTCATAACCTCTTCTGGCCAACTTCTCATTTCTCTCATAAAACCCCAAGCTCCAGTTTCTGCAACCACTTTGGTAATGAAGTTAAATGGTTAATGTCCAGCTTGTGTCAACATTTCTGAATTTGGTGCTCTTTCCTTCAAAGGAGCTATGGCTTGAAAGGCTTACTCGTTGGGGGCCAGATTGGAAGCCACTCTAATAGCAGCTGATTGGTCTTCGGTCTCCACTTTCAAAATACTTTATTGTAAACCTGTTTCACATGTTTCACTGTCTGTTGTAAATTCCCTTTAAACAAGCATAATATTACCTTCCCGTCTTGACATAAAATGGGTATTTTCCCAGTGTTAATGTAGGAAAGTCACTGAGGAAGTGTACCAAAGTCACTGAGGAAAGTATTAGCCCACCTCTAATGTATGGTTTTGGAACAATTCTGATTTTATATTTCAAATGTACAACCCCCTGCCCTTATAACTATCCCTTCTTCTCCCCCTGCCCTGAGGCCTAAAACCCTGCAGCCTACCAGAAACTACCCGCCCGCACTGATCCCTAAAACTTACCCTGGCGCTGCTCTTAAAACTACTCCACCCCTTCCCCCGCCCGAAAGCCTAAAACCCTGCCCCCTGCAAGAAAACGTCAGACCCCTCTCTGCCCTGAGTCCGATAACTGATCCCCACCCCTACAAACTCCCCCTAGCCAGCCCTTAAAACTACCCCTAACCCGTCCCCCCACCCTGAGCCCTAATCCCCTGCCACTTTTAAAAAGACTGCCTGACACCCGCCCAGAACCCTAAAACTGCCTCCCACCCCTAAAAACTACCCCCAAACCCCGCTCCAGCCCTTAAAGCAACCCCAACACCAACCCCCTGCCATGAGCCCCAAAACCCTGCCCCCTTTTACAAAGACTGCCCCGACCCCTCTGCCCAAAGCCTAAAACTGACCCGTCCCTAAAAACTATATCCCCAAACCAGGCCCTAGCCCTTAAAGCTACTCGATCCTTCTCCCACCATGCCCCATTACAAAATCTACCCAACCCCCCTGCCATGAGCCCTAAAACCATATCCCACTCCTATAAACTACTCCCTCCAAAACCCAGCCCCAGGCTCACTTACCTGTCTGAGTCCGGAGGATTCTGTTCCGACGCTTCCTCTTTCTCTCCCTGCCCATCGGGACACCAGGCCGCTATCTGCCTTAGCCCCTTCCGTGCGGGGCTGTTTCCCCCGCTGTGCTGAGGGGCGGGGGGCGCGTACAGCGCCCCGGTGCTCATGACGAGGTCGTTCCATGGAACAGGCGTGGTCATGACGAGCTCAGCTCGTCATGAGTACCGGAGCGCCGTAGCTCATGACGAGCTGACCTCGTCATGAGCACCCAAGGTGTTAACCACGCGTAGTGAAGGCAGATACGTAGTTCAGGCAAACGTTGTTACGCTTGCGAGAAAAGTGCACGCATGGCTCAGCCCGCGTTGTAAGGGCCATTTCCATTGTTATTGTGATTCGCAGTGATAGTTATGTGACATGTGATTACAACTTCTCCTTTTCTGAAGTATATGGTTGTTTTCTTTCCCCAGAGACTTTATGACAACTGCACAGGGTGTCCAAAGGGAACAAAAAAAGCAGACATGCCTACACATAAAAATAGCTTTGCTTAATTTTTTTTTTTTTTCCCTCTGCCTAGTGGGACTGTTTCCGGATAAATCCTCCTGTTCACACTGACAGAGTCAGAGCTGAAATGATAATAATAATACTGTTTTTTTCTGTGCTCCTCGTTCTCTGTTGCTAGGCACAGGAGTTGAGACAATGGCAACCCATCATACCTGCAATCCAGGCCATTGTAGGCAGCATTTGAAAATGAAATGTGCTTGTGACCTAGATAACGTGCTAAAACATGGTGTTACTTTAGTGTGAGAGTTTGGAAAGAGGCGAAAAAGGACTGAGAAAAAGGACTGGGACAGATACCCTGGGAAAAAATTAAACATGCAAAAATGCTATCATATGGCTGGACAAAAAAGAACAACTTTGAATTTCCATATTGTACATGTTTAAAAATACCACCCCTTTTCAACTAAACTTCCTCGGCAACTTCCACTTGATTACATTTTTAGAAGCTTTGACATGAGCGTTTTCCCTCTCTCACAAAGAAAGTAATTTCTCATGTGATAGAACTCTGAAATTTCATATGGTTATTGCTGCTACGTGCATAAACGAGGCGGGGTTCATTATTCTCTACTGCACTATGATTTTAACTGACAGCATTGCTCAAGGCAAGAACTGTTCGTGTTGGCCAAGCTAGGAGAGAATTCTTCTCACACTAATTCAGATCTAGCTTTCTAGCTTCCTTATTTTCTGGCGTGTTTTGCCAATCCCAACAGCAAAAAAAGCACAGAGAGCAGCTTGTTAGCAAAGGCTATCAGTCATTATGCCAACTAGTTCACTTGCCCAATCTATTTGTGGTGATTTGTAAAATGGCAAGCAAGCACGGCACCTTGTGAACACTTCTGAGCACTTTGTATGCAGACTCAATGTGCCTTGCACATAGATATTTCAAGTATGAGGGGGTTGTAATTTGTGTGGTAATAGTATGGTTAATCAGGGCTTAAAGTGGGAAAAAAAACTGGGGGTGCTCTAAAAGGGGTGTGACAAATTTCTTAAAGGGGTGTGGCCTATCCGAGTAGGAACGTAGTCTTAATCAAGATAACTAGCATTGTGTGCTTAAGAAAATCATGAAGTCGCATCCAGCAAAGGATAAGAAAATAGGCAAAAAAGTATATTTATTAAATATAAGCCATAAAATACCCTTAAAAAAATCTGCTATTTCCAAACTTAGAATTTACAAACCATCTTCACTAAAGGATGTGTTATTCAATTCTGAGTTCAGTCAGAGGCGCAACTAGAGCCAAATTTCGGGGGGGGGGGGGGTGCAAACAAAAATTTCAGGGGGGCTGAATCTTTAAGCGATAGTCAGAGTGGAGCTGCAGGGGCTCTTAGAAGGGGTGAGGAGACAACAACAATTCTTCATTAGCCCCTTCCATGCACATGACGAGCTCAGCTCGTCATGGCATATACCTCTCAGGTGCTCATGACGAGCTGAGCTCGTCATGACCACACCCGTTTTCGTTGCTGTCCAGCACAGCAGGGGAAACTCTTATGCAGCGTTGTGGTTAATATGCAAATGGTCTTTTAAAGACCTGTGAAGTGCTCGGTGTGGCTGTGTGTGTGTTCGGGAAGCGTCTCATCCCGGGCTGCCACACACGACGGGGGGGCTGAAGCCCTTTGAGTCCAATGGGTGTTGCGCGCCTGAGTTCAGGGATACCAGA
This sequence comes from Lissotriton helveticus, assembly GCF_964261635.1. Taxonomy (NCBI): domain Eukaryota; kingdom Metazoa; phylum Chordata; class Amphibia; order Caudata; family Salamandridae; genus Lissotriton; species Lissotriton helveticus. The sequence goes on along the minus strand of NC_136059.1, from coordinate 953,104,661 downwards.
TTCCATATGTCTATCTTGCCGTTATGGGAAGATATGCAGGTAAACATGTCACACAGCATTCCCCATGTTATCCTCTGGGCAAGATAGCCTTTCAATAGTGAAAAACGAAATTGGCAGTATTTCACTATCAAGACATGTTACCAACACTAGTAACACCAAAGAAAAACCGGGACGTCTGCTCACCCTACCTTTGATCTTTGAGGCCTGAAAATAGAGCGCCCTAGAGCCCCCTTTCGAGGCCCTCCCAAAAAAACTGGGGGGGGCTCAGACCCCCACAGACCCCCCCCCACTTAAAGCCCTGTGGTTAATGCAAACTATTTGAGGCCGTCATGACAACTACAGGCTGATAGCTGGGAACTGTGCTGCTACTCCTTAGTGTAGGAGTTAGTAGTTAGAGTAGTGAGAGAAAATACACTACATGCTTTGGGTCACAGACAATTGTAGTGAAGTCCATGCATCACTGCACCTCAGTAAGCTAGTTCTGAGTCACAAGTTTATTTAAATAGCAACTTTTTCAGGACCTTCACGAAGAAGAGGTTGTCCACGCATGCAGGGTTGAACTGAGTGTATACCTTTGTCTACTGTCCTGTACTCACAGGTATCAATCTGTACGTTTTTTGCTTCTGGGACTTTTGCTTGCAAGTCCTTCAAGCACAGAATCATGGCGGGAGGAGCTCCTAGAAGCAGTAGAGTGTTTTTACTGCTGGTTTGATAAAGACATGTTTTTTCACATTGATAGGCAGTATGTCAGCCTAGTTTCAAACTTACTGCAATTTGTATATCTGATTTCTTGTAGATGACAGTATATCCATGGCAGCACCTGCTTAGAAAAAAAATTTGATTCCCCAGTTTGCCCCATCAGTGGTGTGTCATTCAAACCTCCAATAATGCCATGAAGAAGTTGATGGGGGCGATGTGCAGATTTGGGACTATTATATGGTGATACGGGAAATTCCATCAGGCTAATTAGGTCATTTATAGTTTGGCAGATGCAGGGCTTACCAAACTAACAGTGCACCTGATATTTTAGAGGTGGGTTTCAGAGGGTGGAGCCTCAGTTGACTTCATCATCAGAAACCTGATGGACCGTCTGCCACAAGACCTCCAGGTCATAAGTCACAGTAATGGCCGCCCACCTTATTTCAGGTGTGTTGACTGTCACTAGATTTCACTTCCCGGGGTTGCTGTACAAGGCACCTCAGTATGGGCACAGCATATACAAATCCGTCTTGACCTTGCCCCAAAGGGAAAAGTCCAGGCTGAACTGTGCTAGGTCCAAACAGATATTTCATGGTATCCAAAATACCAATGGACTGTTTGTGGTGCTTTGTACCCTGCTGAACTTGGCTGGGTCCAGATTGAGGTGACATGGTATGCAAAATAACGATGGATTGGAATGACGCCAGAGTGATTATCAGTGGGTGAGATTAATTCAAGCATTCCATTCATCACTGTTTTTTACACTTCAGTGTGATAACCTAAGTGGGATAGTTGCCCAGACATGGATCATGTGCACACTGTGCCAATGTAACAAACTATACCCGACTGATGAGCCTTATAAGGGTAAACCTGGTCTTGGTTGCTTGTGTTCCAGTTCAGGGGGCTGGAAGTTCAGGCTGGGCTATTCCCATCGCAACAGAGTCATGAATGATTTGCATATGGCTGGGTCCATATTGAAGTGGCATGGTGTGCAAAATAACGATGGACTGGAATGCAGTCTAGAGTACTTACCAATAGCTCAGATTAATTCAAGCAGCCCATCCATCACTTTTTTGTATACTTCAGTCTAACACTCTACTTAAGGAGCATAGGTCCAGATGTGGGTCCCGTGCACACTATACCATTGAAACCAAGCTATACCTGACTGTTAAGTCCTAAAGAGGGCAAATCCCGTCTTGGGCTGCTTGTGTTCCGGTTCAGTGAGGACCTGGCCTGGCAGTTCAGGCTTGACTGTTTCCATTGGAGCAAGGGTCAAGACTGATTTGCATATTACTGGTTCCAAACTTTTTTTTATACTTCAAGCCAACTGGTTGGCAGCATAATACCTACCTTTACCACGCTAACTGAACAAGCAAATAGTGCATGTAACCCATCATGTAGAGTTTGGTGATAATGTGGTAACAACTCAATTACTCTATCAGTTGAATTAGATAAATGTGCAATATTCATTTAGGAACATTTTTGCATTCATTGGGCACTCTAAATAAGAGCCCTAATAGCTTCAAAAATGTCTTAGAAGTATCCCTATAAAACACCCATCTTATTGCAACATGTCCTACTATGTTCTTTTCGCTCTGCATTTTCATTTCATTTCTAATCAGGGTCCCTGCTGAAACCCAATCTGATGGGGTCCCGGTCTTCAAATCCTATAACCGCTTGATCTTTTGAACAGTGTTACTTGCATAGTGTACTTCTAAGTATTGAATGGACTGCTTATCAATAGATTTCATCAAAAGTTGATGGATGGTGCCCCTATATTTTTGCCCCTTTGTTTTCACCATGGGAAAATAAACACTGTCCTCAAGGACAATGATAATTAAAAGGTGGTTCCCATGGAGTTCCATTTTCAGCCAGCCCTGCCTTATAATGAGTTAGCCTGCCTGAACAAGGTTGCACAGATTAGTTAAGCCTTTTTAGCAAAGATGTAAAGGAAGACAAAGAGGTGGTAATGAGAAGGTTGGTTGATTGTACATCATGTTGTGTGCCACCGTGTGTGTATTGCACAGTGTGCAGGGGTATCCAGTTCCTAATTGTTGCCTCTCTGGTAGAAGGGACAAACGAAGGAACTTTAACTGCAGGACTCCCCAAGTGAGGTTACCTCAGTGGTTAGTGAATCTGACAGTGGGCAGTGGTTGGTGGCAGCCAAAATATTTGTAGTGGAATGCTCTTTTGGGGCAAATGTAAGACCATGGGCACTTTAAGCTTTCCTACTTTCTCCGATCAAATTTCTTTTATGTGGCTGCTCATACCTTGATGTCTTAATGTCATTCCTGATCAATGCATAAGGCATCATCATGCCCCAGTGTGATGTGCCACATCGGGGGGCTGGCAGCTGCAAATAGCAGACAGGATTCTATTGACAAGTACAAAACGATGAAAAAGTCCATGATTGAAGATACCACTAGGAGGTAAACCAGGATTGTGTGACCCACTCCAGAACAAGCACAATTAGTGCAGCGCTTCGTGTTGCTTGATGATGCAGCAGATCTGAACAGCGTGATTTCTTGTTCGTTATGTTCTCTACGGCATGTGGGTGATATCATCGCTCATCAGTATATAGTAAGCTTCCTACCCATTGACAGAGGTGCAGGAGTTAGCATTCACCCTTGTGGTAACAGAAGACTACCTTCAGAAGCAGAACTCCTAGAAATAGATGCAACAGAACAGCGAGGTCACTCAGGGCCGGCTCTAGGGTGGTGCGATTGGTGCCACCGCACTGTGTGCTGACTTCTGGGAGTGCTGTATTGCGTGGTGGGTTGGAGCGGGTGGGATGTCGACAGACAGAATAGGATTTATGTATTTCTATAATGTTCCCAATTCCGTCATCTCTCGACATCCCTCCAACCCCGCCACACTGCCGCTACTGCCTGTATTGTAAAAAATATAGTGGATTTAATAGCACCTGCTGCAGCATACCTTGCCTCCAGCAAATTTCAAGCAACAATACAATGGCAAGATAACTGGTGATTAATGGACCTGCAGGGGAGTGATCGAGTTTTATCTAGTAACAGTTTTGACTCATCAAAAAGTAGAGCAGAGGGTTAACATGCCTGTACCTAAAAATTAACGTAAGTGCGTATAATGTAAATAGTTCAGTGGTTTACTGCTTTTGCCAGTGAGATCTTTTTGTTACTTGCAATTTATAAATTAAAATCCTAATATAGAAGAGCAAAATATTAACTGTGATCAAAGAGCTTTGTGAAAACTGTAAGGTGTAAGTTAGAGGTTAGAATGTTATGATATTTTCTCCAGTCTTTCATTATCCTAATGTTGCAAAAGGGTTGGTTTGGGTAGAAATCAATTAATATTAGAAAAGACAAACACCAACCATGGTGGTACGTTTTAAAATTCCGAGTTTGTGCTTCTACAGTTTAAGTACTCAAACTATACTGCCTACAATTATGGATGCCATCTGACTCCTATACCTGTGTAGTTCTGTTTCTGATTAACATTTCCTGTACACTGATTTACACACGTGTTATACACACTCTGTATAACTTGCTTGTGATGTAAAATGCTCTGATACCCTACACTGGTATGACTAGAACTATAAAATAAACGAAAAGCAAAGAGAGAGTGGTTATGGAGACTTGAGGGTCAGTGTTGAAGGATAGTAGTGAGGGAATTCATGTAGAAGGAGTTAATTGGGGCTGCCAACAAACAGTGGCAGCTGCCACTAACAAAGGGTGGTGAGGCGGGTGGGGGTAGCATGGGGAGAGCGAGAGCCGGGGGGACGGGTTATTTAAAAAAACGTGCCTGACGCAGACGTCCACCTCCCGCATTGCTTTGCTCCTGTTGGCCTTTTCCTGGGTCCCAGCAGCCTCTGAGGCAGACTCCCAGCCAATCCCTGTGCTGCTGAGCATTGCAGGGATTGGTCTAAGTGAGCTAATAAGATGCCCTGCTCAGACCAGGGAGTCTGCGGGGGGTTCTACAGCCGGCTGCTGAAAGCAGCCAGGCTGGAGAAACCTAAGTGCGCATGTGTGTTTTGGTTGGCCTGAGACAGCCGGCCAAACACACATAAGCACTGAGGGAGTGCACAAACACTCCTCCTCCACCCTCCCATGCCCCACCACTCCATGCACAATCTGGCAAACGAAAAATAAAGCAATGCTAGAGCATCGTTTTATTTTTCGTTTACTGGCTCTGCGCCAGGCAATAGGGCGACGCTCCTCCGCCATTGCACAGAAGCAGCCACTGCCACTAAGCATAGTTGCACTGTGCACCACCAGCACTAAAGCCGGTCTTGAAGTCACTGCTTCGATAACTTACCACAAAGACACAAGGTAATGCTCCCTTTCGCCTAAGCACATGCTACCCAGCACTGGCACAGCAGGCCTGAGTTATGCTACTTCCTGTTATTTTGCACGTGCCATCATCTTAAGTGAGCCGGACCGCGGTTGATGTCCTCACACTCCCGGTTAGGATGAGCGGCAGCGACTGGGCTGCAGGTGCTGTAGCCCACTCAGAAGCCAAATTCCAGACTTCACCCAAAAAAGTCTCGATTAGAACAGAGGAGAGCACGGAGAGCGTGGCCACTTTCAGCACAAATATAGCTATTTGGCTTTGTATGTATCGGTGCCCAGCAGGCCTTGCTGTTCATACCGTAAATAGGGCCTCGTAGCGGACAACAGCGGTAAAGTAACCCTGCCAAATGTACCGCAGACGCAGTGTGTGTTTTCCAACACTAAATGATGTGTGAACTATTGAAATGCCTGCCTGACATCCTGCCCATTGAGCACATAAGCGCTGGAACAATAACTTTTCAGTTTGGCAAAAGACTTATTTAATCTGTTCTGTACACAGATACTCTGAGGTAATGCTCCTGAAAGACAGACGCGGGGACACCAAGACGTGAGGTGAAGCCACACTGTGACCTTAGGGCGACGAAGTAGCCATGGCAGCAAGGGGCAACTGCCTTCGGTTCCTATTAAAAGCTGCTGGCAATGTCTGTTGTGATAAAGATCTAATTATCAACACTGAGCAAACAAAAACATGCCAACTGGCGCGAGCACGCTAACGCGCACTTTCGTGAAACAAAATCAGGTGTTTGAAAACAAAAGTATGTAAGTGTGAGCTTTGCTGCAGTCTAAATGCGAGCGAATTTGAAACCAAAATATGCAGCAATGCCAACTTAACAGTTTTAGAGGAAATGTAAAACCTAAAAATGCGCTTTTATTGCGTTCAAAGCCAATGTTTAAAGACCTAAAAATGTGGGACTGGCGACCTGGGATCAGGTTTTCGTAATTAATTGCATAGAAGGCGTATTTTGACAAATTGTTGAGGGCAATAAGCTCTATAAATTAGCAAACCGGTGGGTGCAGAGTTTTGAAGCATGGTGGTCTGGTGGCTATGTTTGGAATGCTCAGATTTGGAGGTAATAGGTATCCCTGCACACAACTGTCAATGTGTTACAAGTAACAAAACATTTTGTGTGAGAGACGCACATAATGGCGCATACTCGAGAATACATTTTCAATGACAAATATAAGAGCTTTCTGTTGGGGCAAGTCAAACTCTGTGATCCAAACCAAAACAATTTAAATGAACACATTATCTCTGGTGCAGTCGTCAGTTGAGCCATAACAAAGACATTTCAGAAATGTGCGACCTGCAAGGGTGAGTGAGAAAGATGTAAGTTCACCCAAAGGCAGCTCGATTACTTAAGTTGATGAACAAGTTCACGGTTGAAATTTCTTTACACATGGAAACAGCCCTCCTAATATTCAAAAGGCCTCTTCAATGAGATTTTACCTTACTGCATAGATTTAAACCCTTGTATCCTTGTTTTAGTTGACCACCTTTCATAAAAACAAGTATTGGATGAAAAAAACGCATGGCATAACCCCATGTGCAAAGTGTTATATGTTTGCTATTAGCATTGTTGAGGGCGGGGAGTAGCATCATGACTCTCTTAAGGCTTTGGTACGAAAGAGACACGACCCCTCCATGCATAAACTGGAAACTGTTGAGGGTCTCTTTCTTTTGTCACTGTCAGTGGCGGCTCGCCCGGAAAGGGGGTGGTAGGGCGAGGATTTAAAAAAAGTTAGAAAATGAACTGACCTTGTCCTCCGCACCGCTGTGTAAAATCATTCGGGGACTGAATGCTCAAATAGAAATAAAGTAAAATCCTAGTCCCCTCTCAATAGAAGGCATGTGCAAAGCTACTGGGGAACAGAGACAGGAGGAACGCGATAGAGTCCATAAATTAATAAGCAAAGTTATTTAGCTTAGTAGCTGAATGTGCAATGACTAATGCAAAATTAAAAGCTAAAATGACATGCATTTAAAATGTGCTGATTTGCAATAGGCAGTCATAGTTATCTGTGTAGGCCATAGAAAGGCTAAGAAGCAGATTTTCTTTAACTAAAAGCAAACCTAATATTGGTGAAATGTGCACAACATGAACTGGAGGTTTGACCTTAAAATGTGCTTAGAAATACTTGTCACAACTGCAGAATGTTCCAGTATAACAAATGAATTACTTTATAAGCAACATTAATTCATAAATGTCAAGAACCTCCTATTTTTTCATGTCTCACATGATGCTTGAATAGAATAACTGTGCATTATAGACAATCATTGGTGCTTGTATTAAATGGAATGCATTACACAACAGTGATTTTGTCTCTCTGTTAGTATAGTTCATTGTTCTCACAGTGAAACAGATGTGATATAGAGGGACGGCCTGTGCTCAAATGCCCATGGGAACCTAGGCTATGTTTCAAGAATCTAACTATGCAAGAATGTTTGTGGCAAATTTGTGATAAACCTTACAAGTCCAATGTATTTTCATGGGAACGGAGTAGCTTGACCTGCTCAGCGACAAGCATTGCCACCTGTTTGGCTCACAGATGAAGCCTACTACAATATCTGCAACATGTATTCATGTGTTTTTAAATAATGTGTATTCCCAGTTTGCTTCAATGGTTCCCTGCACACTCCTAGACCTATTCTCTTGATGGTTGTAGCTACTACTGCTGCTGTCATTCTTTTGCCTTTCTACATGATGCTTGATTTTTACAGATTGTTACCATAACTGTCCGTTGATTCAAAGTGATTTACTGAGACTCGACTGAGTTTCATGAACTACTCTTTATGGGAAGTTCTGCTTCTTTAAATTGACTTTGAGCTTTCGAATCAAATTGAATAAACTTTATTCAGCTGATAGTACAACAATAAAACTAAAACATACATGCACAGTATAAAATACAAAATAGTGAGGCGCATCCACCGATTGGCAATTGAGAAAAGATTAAAAACATACAGTAAATTCCAAAACGCCATTTAAATAAGGTGAATTGTGCCTCGTGATCATACAGCAGCCTAGAGGACACGATTAGCAGCAATAATAATTAAAAAGTTAAAAACACACAATAAAACCTGAGCCCAATTTAGATTAAGTGAATAGTGCTTCATGAACGTGTAGCAGCATAGAGAAATCAGCTAAGCACAGTACAACTCTCTTCATCAGAAAGTCACTGAAGAAAGCGATAAGCTGGGACATAGGGCCAGATGTAGGTATCCAAATACCGGTCGGTATTTGGATACTGAGATGTAGGGCATGAAAAATACAGATTCGGTAAATTTACCGATTCGGTAAAATTACCGAATCCGTATTTTGAAATGTAGGTAGCACTGTAAACAGTGCTACAGGGCTTTAAGGATTCGTTATTTACCACCAGCTATTAGTTGGTGGTAAATAACGAATTCCTATGTAATGCAAATATGTGCATTTACACCTGTGCCATGTGGCACACATACATGCCCTATGGCACACAAGCACTAATCAGGGGTGCAACAGGGTGTCATAGTGACACCCTGCCACCCTTGACTATTTCACAATTTTATTTCCAGGCCCATAGGAATGAATGGCAATTACCGAATCGGTAAATACCGATTCGGTAATTACCGAATCTTAACGATTCGGTAAAAAATACCGAATAATTACCTACATAGGTTTTACCGATTCTAAAATACATAATCGGTAAAATTCGGTATTGTAGAATCGGTAAAACATTTTTACCTACATCTAGCCCATAGTGTCTTAAGTTCCTTATTCTTAGAGAAAGGACCACGAAAGCTTTAGTATATAATTCATTAAACTTGCAGAAGAACATATAATGAAGCATTGATTGATTAGCGCCATCATTACTACACGGACAAGGTCTTGTATCTAGATTTGACTGCTACCCTAAGGGAAAACAGAGCTCACAGCTCTGAATTAAAACAAAAGACTGCTCCCAATTCCTTCTTAGTTTCCACAAATAACCATAAGAGTTTACCCCCATGTTTATCATTAGGAAATTAGCAATAGTTGTTTTCTGAGATTCCTCACTGACCCTTCTTTCGTGTAAGAGAGCTAATAATACAGCGTTCAACTGTTTTTTCTCAATCACGGTACTCACAGGCATGAGAGAAACAAGCTTAATCGAATTTGTCTTTCACATACGCCAATCAAGGGATTGACACACCTTTGTCACATGCCAAACAGTCAGAAATTATTGCCCTTGTTTGTTAGAGATGCTTCTTCAGTTCGGCAGATGGAAAGCCACAGTACAGGGTTACTGGTCAATCAATCAATCAATCAAGAGTATTTTTAAAGCACGCTACTCACCCGCTAGGGTCTCAAGGCACTGGGGGGGGGGGCTGCTACTGCTCGAAAAGCCAGGTCTTGAGTTGCTTCCTGAAGGAGTGATGGTCCTGGGTGAGTCGTAGGTGGGTGGGGAGGGTGTTCCAGGTCTTGGCCGCCAGGTAGGTGAAGGATCTTCCTCCGGTGGTGGTTCTGCGGATCCGTGGGACGGTGGCAAGGGCGAGGCTGGCGGAGCGGAGCTGGCGGGTTGGCGTATAGAACGTGAGGCGGTTGTTGAGGTATTCGGGGCCCAAGTCATGGAGAGCCTTGTGTGCGTGGGTGATGTGTCTGAACGTGATCCGCCCACCTGAGGGACCTGCACTGGCTCCCCGCCAGTGCAGGTCCCTCAGGTGAGTGGAGATGTGGCTGTGTCGGGGGATGTCCAAGATTTATTTATTTATTTATTTATTTTTACCATTTATTAAGCGCACTGTTACCGGGCAGGTGTCCTGGCGCTGAAATGATATGCTTTCTCCATACGATGTTAGTCCCTATAGATTAAAAAGCCATGTTTTAATGTTCTTCCTAAATGTCATTAGGTCAGTGCTTTGTTTTAGGGGGAGGGGCATTTTATTCCAGATACCAGCTGCTCCGGAGATAAAACTGCGACCTCCCCATCGAGCTTTCCTAATACGATCAGTCTTGACAAGCCATTTGTTGGATGATCTTAAATGTCGGCCTGGCTTGTACAGCTGGAAGTGTTGTTGAAGGAAAGACGGACCTAGTCCATTCACTGCCTTGAACACTATGCACAGTGCTTTGAACATCATACGTTTCCGTACTGGGAGCCAGTGCAATTTGCTCAGTTCCCCAGAGACGGAGGCAAACTTGGGTAGACCCGTAATTAAGCGGACAGCAGCATTTTGCAGCGTCTGTAGCTTGTTCAAGATCCCTTGCTGTGCTTGTAAATACAGACTATTGCAGTAATCGAGGCGTGACAGCACTAATGCTGTCACGACAGTTTTCCTACTGCTAATGGAGAGAAAGGGGAGAATTTTCCTTATTGTTTTTATTATCCAGTGGACCGAGGATGAGAGGGCATTGACTTGTGCTTTAAAAGTAAGTTGGTTGTCAATGAGTACCCCTAGATTTTTTACTGTCGTGGCAGGTATGGGAGGTTCTCCCATTTCTTGAGGCCACCAGTTGGGGGTCCATAAGTTGGTCTCATTGCCAAAGAGAAGAACCTCTGTTTTCGAGGAGTTCAATTTAAGGCAATTCCTAGCCATCCATGAGCTTACTGCAATCATACAGTCCTGAAATCTTGCTGCTGTTCCCTCCTCTCGACCCGGGAGCAGAGATACCACAATTTGTGTATCATCTGCATATGATGTCAGTTCAAAGCCAAATGACCGAATCACCGGGGCGAGGGAGGAAATGTATATATTAAAAAGGGTAGGGCTCAGGGAGGAGCCCTGAGGAACCCCTCCTGGGAGTGTAAAAGGAGTGGATTCAAAATCTCCCAGGGCTACCACCTGAACCCTGTCCGAGAGGAAAGATTTCAACAAGCTCAGCGCGACTCCCCGCACTCCGCAGCCCTCAAGGCGGTCCACCAAAATACTATGGTGGACCGTATCGAAGGCCGCGGACAGATCGAGAAGCACCAAGACTGCCCGTCCGCCCACATCCATCACCTTCCTAATTTCTTCAGTGGACTTAATGAGGGCAGTCTCAGTGCTGTGGCCCTCCCTAAATCCATGTTGCGCCATGTCAAGCCCCTGAGAGGATCTGAGGAAATCACAGAGCTGAGCATTCATGGCCCTCCCAATAAGCTTGGCCGGCAATGGAAGTCTAGCTATGGGCCGGTAACTATTGGGATCTGAGATGTCCAAAGTTGATTTTTTAAGCAAAGGTGCGATGGAGACTTGCTTCCAACACAATGGATATTCTCCTCCTTTAAACATCGTGTTAAAGACTTCAGTCAGCATAACTGAGATGGGAGTGGCTGCAAGTTGAGCCACAGCAGCTGGACAAGGATCGTGGGGTGAGCCTGATTTAGTTTTTAGTAATAACTTTGTAATTTCTTCTGCTTTTACTGGGCTGAACTCCACGAATTCCGAGGGCTGTGAGTTCTTTTGTATGGATTTATGGGTTCTTTCACTGAGAGTGAGCCTCACTTGATGTTCCAGGGCGGCGAATATTTGCTCTACCTTTCCCAAGAAGAATTTAGCAAGAGTCTCGCATAGCTCCAAACTAGGGGGAATAGTGACTGATTTCAAAGTACTTAAGTTAGTCACAGTCTTAAAGAGTTCTTTAGAGGAATTCTTCGCGATCTCAATTTTTGCGGAAAAATAAACGCTTTTTGCCTTTTTAATCATTCCTTTGTATGTCTTAAGTCTGGCATTAAGTATCATTTTGTCTGCCTTTGAGTATTTTGTGCGCCATTGGCGCTCTAGTTTTTTACACGACACCTTATAATCGCGTAGTTCCTCGGTGAACCAAGGAGCAGATGGTATTATACGCGTTGGGCGGCAGAGTTTGGGCTGGACTAGGGAGGTACAGGCCTGATCTAACCAATTTGTATAGCTTTCAGCTGCTTCATTTATATCTGTAGGTGGCGAAAAAGTGGAGGCTAACAGATAGTCCTCCAATGCTTTACCATCCAAATCCTTCCAGAGCCTACAGAGCTTGGCAGGCTTTCTGTTTTTTTTTTGCTCTATTGGGCTCGAGCGGTTGGATTTTAAAAAGGACTACTGAGTGATCCGACCAGGCTAAAGGCTCTACATGGCTGAAATGGAGGTCTGGATTATTTGTGAAGATACCGTCCAGGGTATGTCCCTTGACGTGTGTGGCTCCACTTACCACCTGAATCAATCCAGCCGCGAGCATTGCATCAGCTAGGGATGCAGTATCAGGGTCTGAGTCTTCCTCTAGATGAAAATTAAAATCGCCTAGCATGGTGAAGGACTTCACACAGAGGGCTGCTTCCAGATAGGTGCCTACCTCATTTAAGAATTGGTTTTTGGAACCTGGTGGCCTATATAGGAGGCAGCCTTGGAAAGTGCAGTGGTTAGAGATAGAAAACTTAAACCCCAGTGCTTCAGTCGACTGTGAAGTCACTGTCTGGAATGTGCCTTGGAACGAGGCATGATAAATAATGGCGATCACGCCCCCTCTTTGACCTGTTCTATCTTGAACACGACAACAGTAACCTGTAGGTGTAGCTTTGACCAGGTCCGGTCCTGAAGCCGCGTCCGTCCAGGTCTCTGTGATAAATACAATTTTTGCCCTTCTCTCTAAAATTAGGTCAGCACAGTCAATGCTGTGTTTAACCAGAGATCTGGCATTGAATAGGATGCAGTTAATAATATCATCTTCTCCATACTGTTTGACGTTGTGGGGAACAGTTAGGGCCTTAATTGGTGTCCACAAGATGTCCGGTATACAAGAACGGCAGACTCCACAGACCTTTGGCCTGACAGGCTTATCATTACCTGGAATTATGCGTCGGCAGTCAACTCGATTCGCTCCCTTAAGGCTCAAAAGTTGGTCGCGGCTGTGCACCATCCTTGCGTGTAGATTTGGGTTAAATTGACCAGGGGTCCTGGCACTGGGCGCTGAGCTGGCGCTGACGGGCCCAGACGGGCTTGCCTTAGGCGCGCCTTTGGCGCGCCGTCGGCGCGCCCGCTGCGCCCGCCCGCTGCGCGGACGGGAGGTGGTCGTCTTTAAATCCAGGGTAGAGGGGGGGCGTGAAGCGTCCAACTGCTGGACCGCTCCCGTATTCCTCTCCCAAGATGGCGTCACCCCTCGTAGCTTCCCGGCGTCAGCCCTGGATCGGCTGAGCCGGTCAAGAAGTGGCTGTCAAGTGCCTCGGGGCGACGTGAGTCTCGCGCCGAGGAAACAGCAATGCCAACAGTTAAAACGCACCGTTTAAAATATTTACAGAGTTTTAAAGAACAATGTGGCAATCAGTATTATTAGTGCCCGAGGGCGAAAGGGAAAGATGGAGAACCCCCGGCTTCCGCCTCAGGGGTGAAAATGATCAAATCAAAGATGAGTCATGCTGAGGCGTTCTGGATGCGCTGGAGTCTTTTCTGTAGTTTGGCGGTGGTCCCAGCGTAGAGGGTGTTCCCGTAGTCCAGTCGGCTGGTGACGAGGGCCTGGGTGACCGTTTTCCTGGTTCCAGTGGGGATCCAGCGGAAGATCTTACGGAGCATGAGGAGTGTGTTGAAGCAGGAGGAGGTAACGGCGTTAACTTGCCTGGCCATCATGAGGGAGGAGTCAAGGATGAAGCCCAGGTTGCGTGCGTGGTCCGTGGGCTTGGGTGGGGGGCCCAGAGCATGGGGCACCAGGAGTCGTCCCAGGCGGAGATGGATGGGCCGAGGATGAGGACTTCCGTATTGTCTGAGTTCAGTTTCAGGCGGCTGAGCTTCATCCAGTCTGCGATGTCTTTCATTCCGTCCTGGAAGCTGGCTCTGGCGGAGGTGGGGTCGTTGGTGAGGGAGAGGATCAGTTGGGTATCGTCGGCGTAGGAGATGATGTTGAGGTTGTGCTTGCATGCATTAGCTGCGAGGGGGCTCATGTAGACATTGAAGAGGGTGGGGCTGAGCGAGGAGCCTTGAGGTATGCCGCAGATGATCTTGGTGGCTTCTGCGAGGAAGGGCGGGAGACGGACTCTTTGGGTTCTGTCGGAGAGGAAGGAGGTGATCCATTCCAGGGCCTTTCCTGGGATCCCGGCGTGGCGGAGGCGGGTTGTCAGGGTGCGGTGGCAGACCGTGTAGAACGCAGCCGAAAGGTCGAGCAGGATGAGGGCGGCGGTTTCTCCGTTGTCCAGCAGGGTCCGGATGTCGTCGGTGGCCGTGATGAGGGCGGTCTCGGTGCTGTGGTTCGCTCGGAATCCGGACTGCGATGGGTCGAGAGAGCCGTTCGTCTCCAGGAAGGCTGTCAGCTGTTTGTTGATGGTTTTCTCGATGACTTTTATAATAATAATAATAATAATAATTCTTTATTCGGTTAATCACAAAGAGAAACCATAAAAGAAACAAGTAACATAAGAAATTCATACATACGTTGATTAAAAAGAAAACCATTTCATATATAAAAAGAAAAAACATTTGTGCCTTTAAGCAAATGGGAAAAAGATAATTTTGTTTCAGAGAGTCTTCGGTCATTAAATCATTTTCTTTTACTTTTTCCTTAGTGCAGTTTGCTAAAGGTTTTTTCTGTGGTTCAGAATGCATTTTAAGAAGTTTAAAACCAGGTAACAGACTTCTTCCGACTCTAAGGTTTGCAGTCTTAGAAAGGCTGGTCGACATTGTCTGAGGCCCCATCGCCTGCACAGCGGAAGTATCCAATATTTTCTGTGGGGATGATAAAATTTACAGAATAAAATGACGTGGATACTGGATTGGGTTGATATCGCGTCGCAGGGGCACGGAGGCAGGTTTGGGTCCCAGGCTTTGTTTAATGGAAAGGCGACCAGTCTGTGAAAAAGGTTCAGTCTGAGCCTGGTAAGTAACATCCTCTCGAATGTTTTGGTGTCGAGAGTAAGATACGGTTGAATGCCAAACGTTTGCTGGACCGTGTTTGCGTGAACCACTGAAGCTTTTGCTGACTCGGATGACAGTCTTAGTGTTTCCAAGTGCCGCAGTGCGAGTTCCTTGAGTTCCTTTTTTGGGAGAGCTACCAGTGATTCTGGCTGGAGATAGTGTTTTTCGAGGCCAAGGTCGGTGAAAAAGTTTCTGACGTAGCTAAGCCACTTGATTCTGTAGGCGTAGTCGAGTGACATTATGTCGGCCACTATCGACTGTGATAGTGTGTTAGCTTCCGACATCCAGATACGCCTCCACAAAAGTAGTGGCTGTATTTTAAGGAGATCCTGCAAGTAAGGAATACCCAATTCCATGTGGGAGGCGTAATTTGATGCGCCTTTTGGGGTGGCAAGGAGGAATCTTACAAATCGATTTTCAATTATTTGGAGGGCTCCAACATCTGTGTGACCCCAGATCCCTGCTCCGTAGAGAGCTATCGCCTGGCACTTGGCATTGTAGATTCTTAAAAGTTCTACTGGGCGCCTCCTTCCCAGTTTCCGAGAAAAGGTCTGCAGGGCTGCTATTGCGCGCTTAAAATTGTGACATCTCGCCTCGACTGCTGGTCTCCATGTTAGATTATCGTCAATCACAATCCCAAGGTATGGATATTGTGTGGCGATCTCCAAAGGTTGACTATCGAGGAAGATGTTTTTTTTCCCTTTCTTCCCCCTCCCCGTGGTCATGACAAAAGTTTTTTTTACATTAACCTTTAAGTCCAGGGAGTTCATGAAGGTGGTATATCTATCTAGAGAGTACTGAAGTTCACGCGGGGTTCGGGCCAGGATGACGGCATCGTCCGCGTAGAGGAGCGCTGGGATCAGTCTCTGTTTCATTTTTGGGAGGTCCTGGGCCCCTCTCAGCATTGCCTCCTCCAAGCCGTTTGTGTAGAGCGAGAAGAGAAAGGGGGCCAAGACGCAGCCCTGCCTAACTCCTCGCTCCACCCCAAATGATGCCGTCAACTCGCCGTTCTTTCCGAACCGTACTCTGGCTGAGGCACCAGAATACAGCTCTCTTAGAAAGTCCAGCAATGAGGGGTCCACATTCATCTCTTTTAGGACTGTCCATAGTTTGGAGTGTGCGACGCAGTCGAAAGCGGCAGACAGGTCTACATAGACCATGTATACCGTCGATTTCTTTGCGTGCATGTATTTGGCCATTATGAGGCTGAGATTAAGTGCCTGCTCAACTGTCCCAAGGCCTTCTCTAAAGCCGAATTGTAAATCCGAGATAATGGACTTTTCCTCACTCCACAGTTGCAGTCTCTCCAGAATGACCCTTCCCACCACTTTGCCAAGGGAGTCCAAAAGGGATATGGGACGATAGCACTTTGGGTCCTGTCGGTCCCCTTTCTTGAAGATGGGGACCATGATTGATCTTGTCCAGGAGTCCAAGATGCCCTCGCTAGCTGCTGCTATACATACTCTTGTTAAGATAGGTGCCCAAAGCTCCTGGTTGAACTTAAAAAGGTCCACAGGCACGCCGTCCGGACCCGGGGCCTTTCCAATTTTGCTTTTATCCAGAGCCACCAGAATTTCTGTGATGTCAAAAGAAATTGGGATTGGGTATTGTACTTCGTTGTGGTGGTGAGGTGGATGGTCTGTAATTACTTGGTTTTTGAAAATTTGTTCAAAATGAGCTATCCAAGTTCCCTCATCTATTGCCACCTCTATCTTAGGAGAGTTGTTGTCCGAGAGGAAAGGGGATCTGATCGTTCTCCAGAAGTCCTTACTATTTTTTGATAGGGAGCTCTTATCTAGGTCATTCCAGAGTTTCTCTTTCATTTGTTGTAATTTTATTTTACGTTCCAGCTTATATTTCCTTCTCAGAAGTTGGATGTGGCCCGCATCCCTTGGTTTTTTATGGAGGGCGGTTTTTAGATCAGTTAAGGCTCTCGTACAGTTGTGGTTGAACCAACCTTTCCTGTCCGTGTGTTTATTGGTTGTTTTCCCCGTAAGTAGTCTCTTGGCTAATTTCAATATTTCTGCAAAGTTCGACAGGACCTCGGAGTGATTTAAAGCTGGGTCCAGGCAATTAATAATATGCAAGTATGCCTGATTGACTAACTGTTTTGTGAGTTTTTGTGGGTCGATCTTTTCCCATTTTATGGAATAGCCATTTTGTTTATGCAGTTGTAGGTTATTTTGGGTAAGGGCAGCTGCAATGTCCGTAGCCTTGGATCTATGTTCCGATAGGTGAAGGTCGGTCTTTAATGCATAGTGGTCACTTAGTAGATTGTGTATTACTTGATGGTCTGTGACTTTTGCGGCAAGGCTGTAGGACAGCAGAATGTAGTCCACTGTTGTCTGGTGGCCTCTAGCTACATAGGTTGGATTAAACTGATTTTTCTGAGCCTTCTGGGAGTTGGAAATAAATAAGTCAAACTCTGAGAGAGTGTTATTCAGGGCGTTGCCGGATTTGTTATGAATGAAGTGAGCTAGTGGGGCATCATTATCGTCCACGAAACCGCAGATTTTGGAATCTGCCATTGGACACGGGTGTGTGTTGAAGTCCCCTCCCCAGATGAAGTGGATCGGTTTGAGATTAGTCTCCCCGTGTTGGGAGGATCTTAGTCTCTCCTGCATGTTATCGATGAAGGTGAGGAAGTCGTTTTCCGCTAAGTTGTTGTAAAAATTAGCGAGAATGATGGTATCTTCATTTGCAAAGGAGAGGGAAAGTATCTGGTGGTTAGAGTCGGTGAAGAGGTTAGACACTTTTAGATGGGAAAGAGTGTTTGCAATATAAATTGTTAAACCTCCTTTGGGTCTGCCTATTGGGCTTTGAGTAGCAGGTGAAAAGTAGGTTTTATACCCTAGTAAATGTAACTCTGAAGTTGCCCAGGTTTCTTGGAGGCAGATTATTTTGCCTTGCTCTAGGAAGTTGACTGCCACAGGATCGTTGATCTTGGTTCGGAGACCCGCAACATTCCAGAATAGTAATGGTATTATATGTGGGTTCTCTTTCGGGGCAGAGGTTGGTGAGATTATGGCGGAGTTGTTACTTTGGGAGGAAGAGTGTATCGAGTTTGGGGTGGTTTGTTCTAAGTCCCTTAATGGTCAGTCCACCATTTCTAGGGGACTGTATCTGTTTGTTGTTGGGATGTTATACCAGGGATCCCATCTAGGTGGAGCTCTGCGGATCCTCCTCTGTTGTTGGTATCCCCATTCTCCGCGATTTTCTCCCTGCTGGCGTTGGTTGACTAATTGCCAAGGGTTTTCCTGTTCCCTAAAGCGAGAGATGCGATATTGTCTGTTGTCAGGGAAGCTTAGTTGGCGCTGGGATGGCTCGACCCAGGGGAAAGCAGGGTCCTCGAAGAAATTGCTATTTAAGGTTTGGATAGAGGGGTAGAAGAATGAGAGGGATTTGATTCTTATACTTCCCTTTGGATTGGGGTCTTCCCAAGAAGTGATATAGTCTACCACCCACGGGTCCTCGAAGGTGATGATGATGCAGTCCCCTGGGTATTGTTTACTACCTTTCCCCACCCACGGAGTCCTATAAAGTGAGGAGATCCTACCGTGGCAGTTTGGCGGCATGGGGCGATTGGTCTGCAGCCAATGATGAACTTTGTTTTTTAAGGACCACGGCGGTTCCACCGTATTAGGAGGTAGTTCGATTACTCCAATCATGACTGCAACATAGGGAGCGGCCTCGGGAGGAAGCTCCGTATGGAGTCTGGCTTCTCCAGGCTCTTTTAGATGATTTTTTTGGGCTGGTTGAGAAGAGGAGTTGTGTACCGGGGTTTTAAGGGGAGCAGTTTTTCTGGGGGCTGGTTGTGGTCGAGTGGTTGTGGGTGGTTGCGTTTTGGTTTGTTTTGATGTAGTCGGGCCTACAGTGGTAGGGTTTGGTGTGCTTTGGGTCAGGGAGGCTGGAGGTATTAGGATGGGGGGAGCAACAGTAGATGATACTGTCTGTGAAGTGATTGTGTGGGGGGTAGAGGGTTTTGTAATGGTACCCAAAGAATTAGGGGGAGCGTTGTGAGAAGAATTTGCGTTCTCTTTCTTCTTTGGGGGGAGGCCCTGAGAGTGTTGTAAAGACGGGATGAGCTTCGTAATCTGTGTTTCTAGCTTAGTTAGCTTTAATTCTACAGGTCGTAGTAGTTGTTTAAAGATTTCTGTTATCTTCTCTAATAGTATGGAGTTATCCGGATTTTCAAGGGCCTTTATGTGTGGTTGCGATGGTGAATCCAACAGAATAGGTGTGGATCCTTCCTGTTGGTCTTGATGAACTATTGCCGTCGCAAATACTTGCTGTGGTTGTAGGGGAATTAATGTCGGAGTTAATGCAATCTGAGGGATATTCGGGGGAGGAGCAGTGTTGGTTAGTATAAGATTATTTTGGGGGAACTTGTTTTTGCTAATCGCTCCTTCTCTCCTTCCTCTTGCTTGCATGTCTTCCAGGGGGGATGTCTGGGTAGGGGATTGAGGAGGTAGCTCTGGGGTTTTTTCCAAATCTGAGGCTAACGGGGAGTCTGCAAGGTCAGAAACAGAGAGGTTTACGTTATTTGGGAGGCTGCGTCTGCCTTCTTGACTTTTGCAGGGAAGGGGAGGAGCGAGATGGGGCGGAAGTTCTTGAGGTCTGAGGGGTCTGCGGTGGGTTTCTTCAGGAGGGCGCTGATCTCTGCGTGCTTCCAGCTCTCCGGGAAGGTGGTGGATATGAAGGAGTTGTTGATGATGTCCCGAAGTTTGGGTGCGATGATGGAGTTGGCTTTGTTGAAGATGTGGTGTGGGCAGGGATCGGCTGGGGAGCCCGAGTGGATGGTGTTCATCGTGTGGGTGGTATCTTCCGTGCTGACCTGAGTCCAGGCACACAGGGTGGTGGTGGGGGGTGTAGGTTCGGTGGTGGGGTACGAGTTCTGAGCACCGAAGCTGTCGTGTATGTCGACGATCTTACGGTGAAAAAAGGTGGCCAGAGAGTTGCAGAGGTCTTGAGAAGGCGTGATGTCATTATTGCTGGCGTTGGGGTTGGAGAGCTCTTTCACGACGTTGAAGAGTTCCTTGCTGTTGTGGGTGTTGTTGTCCAGTCGTTCTCTGAAGGATGACCTTTTGGGGGTGCGGATCAGCTGGTGGTGTTTGCAGATGGCGTTCTTGAGGGCTGTCATGTTATCCGATGACTGGTTGTGGCGCCAGGCTTTCTCGAGGTCACAGCAGGATTTCTTGGAGTCTTTGAGATCGTTGGTGAACCACACGGCTTTCTTGCTGTTGAGGTTGCTGGGAGGGCTTTTCAGTGGAGCAAGGGTGTCAGCGCAGTTGGTGATCCACTGTGTGAGGTTGCGGGCTCCTTCGTTGGGGTCCGTGGTGTTGGTAGGAGGGTTTAGGCTCAAGGAGGTGGTGAGTCGGTCGGTGGTGATCTTGCTCCAGCATCTTCGGGGGGTTTGTTGAGGGCGGTGGTGGGTCGTTGTTTTCCTGAAGTTGAAGTGTACGCAGCTGTGGTCGGTCCAGTGGAGCTCGGTGGTGTGGCTGAAGGAGATGTGGTTGCTGGAGGAGAAGACGGGGTCAAGCGTGTGGCTGGCGTAATGGGTGGGGGTGTTGACCAGTTGCTTCAATCCGTGGTTGGCGAGGTTGTCTAGTAGGGCAGTGGTGTTGTTGTCCTGGTCGTTCTCCAGGTGGAAGTTGAGGTCTCCTAGGAGGATGTAGTCGGGGGAGGCGAGGGCGAGCGGGCTGATGAAGTCTGCGATAGCCTCGCTGAAGTGTGAGCGTGGTCCCGGGGGTCTGTAGATGAGGGTTCCTCTGAGGGTGGTCTTGGGGTCGGTGTGAATCTGGAAGTGCAGGTGCTCTGCGATGGCGAGGGTGTTGTCGGTGTTGGTCGTGATGCGGATAGTGTTTCTGTGGGCGAAGGCGATGCCTCCTCCGGTCTGGTTGACGCGGTCCCTCCGGATGATCTTGTAGCTGTCCGGGATGGCAATGGCGGTGTCGGGGGCTGAGGAGGGGTTCAACTAGGTTTCCGTGAAGAAGGCGACGTCTGGTGCCGTTTTGTCCAGGAGGTCCCATAGTTCGACGGCGTGCCTGTGGATGGAGCGGGTGTTGAGCAGGATGCACTTGAGGTGGTTGTTGTTGGCGGCTGTTTTGGCTGGCGCGGTGCAGGACCGAGTGCAGGCGAAGTAGCAGGCGTGGCAGGTGAAGGCTCCGTGGGTGCGTTTCGGGGTGGCTTGGTAGGAGGCTGGATGTCGGCCGGTGTTGAGTGCGTGGAGGGTGACGGCGTCGTAGCTCAGTCGGGTTGGCTGGCTCTGACGGGGTCCAGGGGTTCTGGCGCTGGGCGCGGTCCAGGCGTGGACGGGCGTAGACGGGCTTGCCTTTGGCGTGCCTTCGGCTCGCAATCGGCACACCCGCTGCGCGTACGCGCGGTCCCGCCATTTATGGTGAAGTGGGAGGGAGGAGCAGCTGGGAGGCGGGAGCGGGGCGGCGAATGGGGAGCGAGAGACAGGAGAAGGGGCGGGGCCGCAGGAGAGCAGCGGCGGGGAGCAGAGGGGGGTTGGAAAGAGTGGGAAAGCGGAGCGGGGGAGAGCGAGGGCAAGCCTGGGCAAGCCTGGAGAGCGAGGGCAAGCCTGGGCAAGCCTGGAGAGCAGGGCAAGCCTGGAGAGCAGGGGCCCTAAGGAGAGGCGGCAGCAAGACGGCCAAGCAGGCAGCGGCAGCAGAATCTGGGCACACAGGGCCGTGCGGTAGTGGAGTGACCGGATCAAGGGTCACAGCTCACTGCCGTGCGGTCCCCGTCATTTATGGCCAAGTGGGAGGGAGGAGCAGCTGGGAGGCAGGAGCGGGGCGGCGAATGGGGAGCGGGAGACAGGAGAAGGGGGCGAGGCCGCAGGAGAGCAGGGGCGGGGAGCAGAGGGGGGGTTGGAAAGAGCGGGAACGCAGAGCGGGGGAGAGCGAGGGCAAGCCTGGGCAAGCCTGGAGAGCAAGGGCAAGCCTGGAGAGCAGGGGCCCTAAGGAGAGGCAGCAGCAAGAGGGCCAAGCAGGCAGCGGCAGCAGAATCCGGGCACACGGGGGCGTGCGGTAGTGGAGTGACCGGGTCAAGGGTCCGAATAAAGTCACTCAAATAAGACAAACGCAAATCACTGTGACAAATTGAATGTGAGGATGATGCTGGGGCAGCCAGAATTTTCTTTCAGAAGATGTTTTCGTCCCTCTTTATGGATGAGCAGTCAGCAATTCCCAAAATACTCGCCCCATAGGAAGAATTCGGGGCACATTGTGTGGTGTAAATTTGTAGCCCCGGAGCCAAAGACCACCCACTGGTAGGACAGGGAAGACTATGAAGTGATCCCATTGACCTAGACAGCTTAGCCCTATGATGCAGGACATGCGGTGCCCATGAGCCCGTCGCACTAAAAGTACCACCTAAATGAGAAAATAATTTGCTGCCTAGTAGGGTGTTTGAGCTGACTACAATTTTGGAAACCTGGGTTCTCTTAGGACCGCAAGTCATTATAAATGACCTTGCAGAATGTGTTGCTACAACCAGTTTGGCCATAAAATTCACAAAGGTATGAACTAGCGTCCGCAGGACCTTACGAGTGCAGGCCATCAGGATCGCATTATCTATGTACAAAAGTGCTGGGAGTGGAGAACCACTTATCATTGTGATGTCCAGGGTGTTAGCTGCCAAATGGCTATTTGGATCGTTTATGTATAAAATTAATAGTAAAGGGGCAAGAACGCACCCTCGGTGCACTACACACTTAATTTGCAAAACATCTGTCACTGCACCTCTTTGACCGTACCCGTGCTGTGGTGTTTGTGTGAAGTGAGGCCAGTATATGTATATGGGTCTCATCACGTCCCATCTTGCTAAGAAGTTGCCAGAGCCTGTTGCGGTTTATGCAGTCGAATGCAATGGACAAGTCCATGAAACCTAAGTATAATGATGACTGCTTCGCCAGTGTATACTTGACAATTACTAGATTTAAATTAAGGCACTGTTCTACAGTGCTGATTCTGGCCCAAAAGCCGAATTGGCTTCCGTTTAGAACATTATTATCCATCGCCCACTCTTGAATCCTACTATAAAGACCCATCCAAAAATGTTTGCCGGTATATCGATTCATGAGATAGGGCGATAGCAAAAGGGCTTTCAGCGATCACCTTTTTTGAAAATGGGAACAATAGTAGACATCGCCCAAGAACTTAGGGGCAGATGTATCAAGCCTTTTGCGACTCGTAAAGGCCGAAATTCACAGAATTTCGGCCTATGCGAATCGCAAACAGCCTTTTTGCATGTTTTTGAATGAATCAAAAAATCGCAATTTAAGGAATCGCAAAAAATAGCGATTCCTTATTTTGCCATAGCATTTAAGGAATCGCAATTTTTGCGATTCCTTAACTGCTATGTATGTAGCAATTTCAATTAGCGAATTTTGGTTAAGAAATCGCAAATTACCACCAACTTGTTGTTGATGGTAATTTGCGAATTCTTTTAAAAAAGCACATTTTTTCATTTTTTAAGGTGGCATGTGACGCACACACATGCCCATAGGGCATGTATGTGCGCCATATGCACACACATGTACATTTCAGGGGTGCAGCAGGGTGTCTTTGAGACACCCCTACACCCTTGAAATGATTCTCAAATTGCGATTAGCAAATTGCGAATTCGCAATTTAAGAATTACTTCACAATCATTCCTATGGCCCTCCTGGCCCATAGGAATGAATGGGAAATTATTCCTTAGTTGCGAATTCGCAAATTGCGAATTCGCAAATAAGGAAGATTAAGAAATCGCTAAAAAATAGCGATTTTTATGATACATGCCATTTTGCGATTTCTAAATAGCGATTCCTTAAAAATCGCTATTTAGAAATCGCGAATGGCTATCTTGATACATCTGCCACTTGGTATTGTGGAGTGGCAAAAGCTGTTAAAAACATTAGTTAGCAAGGGGGACCATTTGATTTTAATAATTAAATCGGAACTCCATCGGGCCAGGGGATTTACCACCTGTGCTCTGTTGAATAGCTAAAACAACATCATGAAGGGAGAACTTTAAAATTTGAGGAGAGGCAACTTGGCCACATGAGAATTGCAAATTGGGATCAAGATCCAAGTAAGTCTTAGTAAAGTGCTTAATCCATACCTCACTCTCTATACGGCAGAAAATGGTGGAAGATGTCTGATCCAAGGAACGCATACTGGTCATGGCTTTCCAAAACAATTTACTATCCTTTACGTGAACTTTATGGGTTAGAGCCTCCCACTGCTGGGTGAAAACTGCATTCAGCCTCTGTGTGGTTATTGATTTATACTCCTTTCACAATGTAATCACCTCATCATGGTCTCTAGGGTTCTTAACCAAAGCTCTACGCAATAAACGGTTAGCTAGAGAGCACTCGTGGTCAAACCACTGTGGGCACTGTGCCACGGGTCTATGGGGCTTACTAAGGGATTTTCTAATATACTCACATAGGCCTACGAAAACACTACCACCCCCTGTTCTTCAGACTCTTCTAGACACCCCATTATTAATTCAATGTTCTCAGATAGTACCTTCTTTAGGAATTGCACAGGATCAGTCAATTTCCAACATACTCATAAATTATTTGTGATGGTTGTATGGTACTAAGATCAGTTTGCTAGCTTCAGGATCTTTCTAGCGAGGCTGTCTGGTTTTGTTACAACAGGGTAGTGATCATTGAATTGAGTCGCAACAATAGTACTCTGCACCAAACAATTTGTCAGATTATAGGAAACAAATATATAGTCTATCTCCATTACATTGAACAAGTCAGCTAAGTAAAGATATACCTCTAACTAATTACCCCTATTATCCCCGCCATTCTAACCAATTATAGTATTTTTGTTTCAGTTAGGAAAGTTTGCATTAAAGTCTCCCGCTAAACAAATGTATAATTGATGACCGGCGTTTATTTTTTGCTCCACTATAGAAGAAATATAATTAAACACCCCAGGGAAATATTTGTTGGAAACACTGCAATAATATTTGTCATAAAAATGAACAAGGTATAACTCCAATGCCCCCCTGTAGACTAATGCTTGAACATTATTTTCCTTTGTTTCTAAGGGCTCTGCACAACCCACAAGAAACAGGTTAATCAAAATGGATACACCCCGACCCCCCCCACCCCACCCCCACCCCCACGATGGGCGCCAGCACATAAAAGGGACTGCAGGTTGTGAAAAGCACAGAAGACCTTTGTTAGTTATAGGGTTAGTGTCACATGTTTCCTGGAATAACAGGACGCATGTTATAAGAACATATAAACATTTGCCACTCAGGGAGTAAGATCTTAGAAAGCATGCCAACTCAAGATTGATAATGTTCGGAAATGACAAGGCAGAGTCAGTTTTAACTACATCAAATGAGCATGGGGTTTCATGGGGTGGACGTTGCGAGAACCAACTCTGCCGGAATTGTTGAGTTAGGTATGCACTGGACGTCCACCACCCTAGGATTTACTGTTGTGACTTTGAGTTTATGATGCTCTGATCTCACTCTTTGCTTTAAATCCAAATTTCATCATGGGTTCGACTAATCTAAAACTCAATCCTGATCACTAGACAGGGAATTATTCCTTAATGAAACACGCTTGATGCATTACTTGATTATTTATTCTAACAATTCTTTTTGATAAGATTTCTTTAAACTTATTTGATTTATGGAATAATTCAAATAAAAATGATCAAAAGAATTTCACTAATCTCTTAATGAGAATAAAGGTTTTAGAAACTAATCCAAACACTCATTTGGGGCCTAGTCTGCGATATCAAACGTCATACATTTTCGCACTGTGATGTGACCCAAAAGTCGGAAAGTCACTTATGATTTTAATGGATATTGCAAACAGTTATGAAGAATCGGTGGAGAATGGCACACATGGATCCATAACTGAAATCACAGGTATGCACAGGGCATGTGAGTCAGGTCGCTGACAAAGAAATTAATTGTTGTGATGCATATCAAAACTATGCTCACTCAGGGAAGACTAAGTAGCTGGAAGGGAGTCCTGTTAAGTTAAGCTAAAAGAAGTGATTTTTGTAGGTTTACTGTTGGAGCGCTGCTTGACTTCACATGTGTCCCTGATTCTGAAGGATAGAAAGAATATTTTGGTTCAATTAGCATCCCACCTAGGAACCAGTTACTGTCCACTAGGCATGTTATAATTTTCTGTGAACGTGAAGCATCCCAAGAGCTGCCCCGAAAACCTGTTATTGGCGGCGGTGCACAGACATAATATCGACTACAGAATATCGAATGGAGAAAATATCGAGGAAAAAATATCGACAATATAAAAATATTGACAAAAAAAATATCGTCATTAAAAATATCGTCAAAAATAATGATAAAAAATATCGAGTACAAAAATATCGACTCAAATAAATCGACTTGACAAAATATCGATATATAGTGGAAGTTAAAAATATCGAAAATATGTAGAAAAAAAGTTTAAATAACTAATTTTAATTAATAGTAATATAAATTGTAGTTTATGTTTAGGAGCGGGATGTTGGGTTAATAGGGGATAAGGGTGGGGAGTAATTTAAAATAATTAATAAATTAATATATGTGTGTAAATTATTTATATAATTAATTAATTGCTAATTAGTTATCAATTATTATTTGAATAATGTTTAATAAAAAAATTAATAGGAAATAATTAGTAATTAATTAATATTAATTAGTTAATTAATTAAGTAATTAGTTATTATTAATTAATAAATGCAATTGTAGTTTATGTTTAGGAGCGGGAAGTTGGGTTAATAGGGGATAAGGGTGGGGAGTAATTGAAAATAATTAATTAATTCATATATGTTTGTACATTTATTATATTATTAATTAATTGGTGAACAATTAACATTAATTATTTAATTAATTAACTTATTAATTAGTTAATAAATTATTACAATGTGTAATATTTTTTAATTAGTAATTAATTGTTAATTTATTAATGTCTATTAGTTAATTAATTAAGTAAATAGTTATTATTAGTTTGTTAATTAAATTGTAATTTATGTTTAGGAGCGGGATGTTGGTTTAATAGGGGATAAGTGTGGTGAGTAATTACAAATAATTATGTAATTAATATATGTTTGTCATTTTTGATTTACATAAATTAGTAAATAATAATATACATTATTTAATTAATTAATAATAATTAATTTAATTATTAATTAGTAATTAATACGTAATTAATTATTATAAAATTTGTAAATATATTAATGAGATTTTTTTGGCCTATTATTTCGAAGTTATTGTTAATTAATTATTTAGGGAATATAATTATTAATCATAAAAAATTTTTTATTACAGCTAATTTTATTTAATATTATAATTTTTTTTATTATTAAATAATTAGTTATACAATATTAATACTTTTATTTTTGGTAAAGGAGTATTTGTAGGGTTCAGGGTCAGTTTAGGCTTTGTGGGTAAAGGAGTTATTATTTTTTGAGGGTAATTGATCAGTTCTGGGGTAATTGTTTTTTTTTATTGTGGGACAGTTTTCATGTGTTGGATAAAGGGATATGATTTGGCTTTAGTGTCAGTTGTGGTTTATTGGGGGAAGGATTATTTTCAGTGTTGTGGGTTAGTTTTTAGTCTTTAGATACAGGTTTTTGTAAAGGCTTCAGGGTTAGTTTTCTGTTCTTGGGTAAAGGGGTATTTTTAGGGTTCAGGGTCAGTTTTCTGTTCTTGCGTAAAGGGATATGTTTAGGCTTCTGGGTCAGTTTTCAGTTCTTGGGTTAAGGGTATTTTTTGGGTTCAGGGTCAGTTTTCAGTTTTTGGTTGAAGGGGTTTTTTTTGTGTTCAGGGTCAGTTTTGAGTTCTTTGGTAAAGGGATATTTTTGGGGTTCAGGGTTAGTTTTCAGTTTTTGGATAAAGGGTATTATTTTGAGTTCAGGGTCAGTTTTCAGTTTTTGGATAAAGGGCTTTTTTTAGGGTTCAGGGTCAGTTTTCAGTTTTTCCGTAAAGGGTTTTTTTTAGGGTTCAGGGTCAGTTTTCAGTTCTTCGGTA
This sequence comes from Lissotriton helveticus, assembly GCF_964261635.1. Lineage (NCBI taxonomy): Eukaryota > Metazoa > Chordata > Amphibia > Caudata > Salamandridae > Lissotriton > Lissotriton helveticus. The sequence continues at coordinate 953,076,824 of NC_136059.1, read as the reverse complement.
AAGGGATTTTTTTTGGGTTCAGGGTCAGTTTTCAGTTTTTGGAAAAAGGGTTTTTTTAAGGGTTCTGGGTCAGTTTTCAGTTTTTGGATAAAGGGGTTTGTTTAGGGTTCAGGGTCAGTTTTCAGTTCTAGGGTAAAGGAATATTTTTGGGGTTCAGGGTCAGTTTTCAGTTTTTGGGTGAAGGAGTTTTTTTTGTGTTCAGGGTCAGTTTTGAGTTCTTCGGTAAAGGGATATTTTTGGTGTTCAGGGTCAGTTTTCAGTTTTTGGATAAAGGGTATTATTTTGAGTTCAGGGTCAGTTTTCAGTTTTTGGATAAAGGGCTTTTTTTAGGGTTCAGGGTCAGTTTTCAGTTTTTCCGTAAAGGGTTTTTTTTAGGGTTCAGGGTCAGTTTTCAGTTCTTCGGTAAAGGGATTTTTTTTGGGTTCAGGGTCAGTTTTCAGTTTTTGGAAAAAGGGTTTTTTTAAGGGTTCTGGGTCAGTTTTCAGTTTTTGGATAAAGGGGTTTGTTTAGGGTTCAGGGTCAGTTTTCAGTTCTAGGGTAAAGGAATATTTTAGGGGTTCAGGGTCAGTTTTCAGTTTTTGGAGAAAGGGTATTTTTTTGAGTTCAGGGTCAGTTTTCAGTTTTTGGATAAAGGGCTTTTTTTTGGGTTCAGGGTCAGTTTTCAGTTTTTGTGTAAAGGGTTTTTTTTAGGGTTCAGGGTCAGTTTTTCAGTTCTTCGGTAAAGGGATATTTTTTCGGTTCAGGGTCAGTTTTCAGTTTTTGGAAATTGGGTTTTTTAAAGGGTTCTGGGTCAGTTTTCAGTTTTTGGATAAAGGTTTTTTTTTAGGGTTCTGGGTCAGTTTTCAGTTCTAGGGTAAAGGAATATATTTTTGGGTTCAGGGTCAGTTTTCACTATTTGAGTAAAGGGGTATTTTTAGGGTTCTGGGTCAGTTTTGGGTTTTTGGATAAAGGGGTCTTTTTAAAGGGTTCAGGGACAGTTTTCAGTTCTTGGGTTAAGGATTTTTTTTTGGGTTCAGGGTCAGTTTTCAGTTTTTGGGTAAAGGGGTATTTTTTGGGTTAAGGGTTCCTTTGGTGTATATAAAGTGTGCTACAAAAATATTATACTAATAATTAGTAGGAAAAAGTTACACATTTTTGTTCTATTTATATATTTTTGGACTACTCAGCTACAAATATTATACAAATATATGTAAATAACATTATTTAACTATTGTACCTTTTTAATAAATTTACAATTAACTGTAACATTATACTAAAGTAGCAATTCACATTTATACATGGTCAGTGTCCAGCAGATTACCTGATATTAGCTACACTGGAGTTGAATTGAAAGTAATCATTGGTCACTATCCAGCACCTTCCCTGATATTAGCTTGACTGGAGTAGGATTTGTAATTCATTATTGGTTAATGTCTAACACTATACATTATATTAGCTTGACTACAGTATCAATAGTAAATATTAATTGATCAGTGTACAGCACATTTCCATATAATTGTAAATTATCATGTTATTATATTACAAAAAAATGCACAATGGGTGTTTTCACAAAACTTTATTACCATTTTAATATTTTTTTATGTGAACTATAATACAATCACAATCAAAAAGAAAATAACTGTTTTTGGAAATGTAGTATTTGCAGATTAACACATTAATATTTATGTACATGTTCTAATTTTTCACATACATTTCTTTAACAACATTTTTTATGAACATAAATATATTTATCAACATTAACATTGAGTAACAAGTTTTTATATAAAAATAAATAAAGAATTAGTGTTTATTCTGCTTATTCATGTTATATTTAATAATGTTAATATTATATATTAATATTATTAAATATTTTTTTTTTACACTTATATTTTTATAAAGTAACATGACAATTATTATATTTGCTGAAGATATGGAAAAACAATTTATGACATTTTTGCCTACATATTTCAGACAATGTTTGTATATCACAAATAAAAATATATAATGTTGTTCAGTTTGTCACTGTAAAGGGGAATAATATGTTTATTAATAATTTCTGGTATTGGAAAAATATTAATTATGCAAGTATATACTTTTATAATACTTAGAAATTATTATTAACATTTTTAAATAATTAATAAAAAAAAAAGTATATTATTATTATTATTTATTAATAAACTTAAACATTTATTTTTTCTTTTCAGAAATATATATATTCAGAGAAATAAATATACATTATTTCAGGGTATTATTTTTATTATAAATGGTTACAAATGTTTTATTAATAACAATAAATAAGTTATATTATTTATTATTATTAATTATTCACATTAACAATTATAATGTTTAGTTATAAACAAACACAACATTATTCCTATAAATTTACACAATTACAAATTAGTTAGATATATCATTTCAAGTGTTACATTATTTTTTAATATTATTAATATATAATAATTATTATATATTATTTAATATTAAAAATATTTTTTATTTTTTTACTGTTTAATTTTTAATGAGTCTAGTTTATTAATTTGTTAAAATAACAATGTTTATGTATTACTTTTTTATACTATAACATTGTATTTTCTATAATACCTTTTCCAAAATGGTTTAAGGGGACTACTTTTTTACCGCGTAACGTTATTGTGCTTCATTCCGGACTGGAGAAGCTCGCGGTTGGGAGTTGCTTCGTGTGGAGGGAGGTAAGGTTGATTTTACATACAATTTATAACAGAGTGGTAATGTTTGATGGTATATTCTAACTGTGGAGGGTTTGTGTGTGTATGTATGAATTGTTTAGGTAGCGTTTAGGTTAAATGTCGTAGTTAGACATGCGTCGTGTATGTTTTAGTTCTAATGTTATTTTAAGTGTTAGGAAAGGTCTTCTTACATGGTTAATGTTAATTGTGAATGTATTTACTAATGTTATGGGCTATTTGTGGGTGGGTTTCGTTATGTATGTTTTTTGTAGAGGTTCCGGTTCCTCGCATGAAAACTACATGGAAGGAAGCTTGTTTTTTTGATGAGATACTAATGTATGACTTTTCTAGTTATATTTTGACGTGTATCTCCTATATTTCGTGTTTGCCAGGAGCGGTTTTTTATATTTTATAACTGTTTTTCGTGTTTTTGGAGGGTTTCGTATTGAATTGATACATTGATATGTGTGACCGTTTTTTTTAGAAGTTGTGTGTATATCACTTTAAATGCTAAAGTGTCCACACTACTGTTTTCGGAATTTCATGGAGCGTTTATTTCATTTTAACATTATTTTCGGGTTTTTGATGGTTTCTTATACTGGAATTATTATACATTGCAATGGACTGTATTTTGCTTCATTACGTTTTTTTCATCAACACAAATTGTAAGTATTTTAAGTAATTTTTTTGTTGGGTGGGAAATGTTGAACTTAATGTAATGTGTATGTGTGATGTAATTATAAATATTGCATATTTGTTCACAAATATGGTCCGAACTTTTGATCCGTTTCTTAAACAAATATGTATTATTTATAATTTTAACAGACATTTTTCTATTGTTATATGTATAATTATTGTAATAAGAGATTAGTATCTATTGTAGACATTTTTATAGTAGGCTTTTTGCAATTATTGACAGGTATTCTAATCCTCTAGTTGTCGGATATAGTGTGACTTGATTTTGCAGTAGTCGGAACATTTGTTTAGTTTGTTTCGTTAGTTTTGGACCAATTTGGGTCACAGATTGTTCCATTCTTAGCTCTTGATAGCTTTGTTCTTTTTTCAAAGCTTCTACTAGGTTATGGAATGTGGGTCTGGCTCTGCTTGTGGTAGCTTGGAAAGCATTATGCCACCCTTCTACACTGTTGTTTGTTTTAGCCTCTTGGTTTAAAGTGCTAAGATAGACATTCCACCAAGGGATATGGAATTTGGGTTGGCGTCGATGTCCAGATCTGTGCAACCTTCCCACCCAAGTATCTTCGAAATAGTCCAGTAATGGGGTTAGTTTATCTTCATTCCTCTTGTAATATGTGCTGTCAATTAATAAATTGTAGTGTTCTGCTACATCGGTAACAGGAACGTAGGCCAGTGCAATCAATTTTTTTATTTGATAGGCAAATGTGCTATCTGTTGAGTATAGAATACTTAAAGTGGATTTCTGGAGATGTCTCCATATGCTCTGGTTGAAATGATAGTAGCAACCCTGGATTGCTGTGTGGGGAAATGTTCTCAAAATGCTATTAATCATAGCTAATTCGAAATCAATAATTATTTTTTCTGGAAAATAATTATTGATTTCATTTTTGAGAACATTTAATATTTCTGCATAAGTGTTTTGCTGTTTGTTTGGTAGCAAACAGTAAATGAAAGGGATGTTATAGTTATGGTATAAACCGTGGATGGAATATAGTTGATAAAAAGGTTTTGGGCATGGTTTAAATGTTCCATCCATCATCCATTGGGGACACTGTTGGATTTTTCGTAAATTACTTGCAGTTGCAAACATTATGATTCTGTTTGTACTGCTTTCATTGTCAAAAAGGATAAATTTGTCTTTATTGTGTGTGATGGACATTTCTGGTGAAATAATAATTTCCTCAAAAGTAGTAGGGTTGGGTGGGGTTGTGCAAGTGCGTCTTTTAGTGTATGCAATTGTGCGTTTTAGGGATTCAATAGAGGGTAGTTGACCGGAAGCATGGGCTGGGACTTTTAACAGTTCTTCCTTAAGGATTTGTGTTGTTGGTTTATCACTTTGTGTGCTAGCAGTTTTTATACTTTCTAAAGCATCTCTTATTTCAATTTCTGTGACATTGGGGGGATGATTGTGTTCCCTGGTAAATAACACACTAGTTTCCTCAGTTGTAGCCCTTCCATAACATTTGTTAGAGTAATATTTTGTACATTTCCAGAAAACTTTTCTACCACTTTGTCTTTCCTGATTATAAACATAACCCATATAACATAACAGTAATTTATTTTTCTGTGACATCACAAATTCTGCACCTTCTGTCATTTAGCTTAACTTGTTCTAGGAAAGAGTAGAAAGAAACAAAATTATAAAAAATATCTTTCACTTTGTGGTGCTAACATAATTAATTATGTATTTATACTTACAGTTACTAACAGTAGTAATCAGAAATCCAGAACTGTATTTTGAAGGGTTTTCTTGTATGTATTTCTTGATTTACTGTTGGTATGAGAATATAGAAATGCTAAGTTAATGTTTACACATAACAAACGATTTTTCTAGGAAAAAGCAGTTTTTATTTTAGTTTACTACTACATTTGATGTGAACGTTACATATACTTACTTGATAAAATAGTTGAATTGTAGAATTGGGTGCAGTAGATCAAGGTTATAAAGTTCTGATCTGTAGAGAAGATAGAATAAATAATTGTACAATATTATTAACAATTTTTGGAACTGTTGGTAAATGGCAAATATTTAAAAGTATACTCACTTGAAAAAAAGTAGTTTTGTTTGCTGTAGGTAGAATAGATGTATGATGTATTCAAAATATCTATTGAGAAAATATAAAAAACATAACATGGTGTTAAGAACATATATTTTGTTTGATTTCTGAGGTTTTAGGCCAATTACAATTATACTTACATTTTTTACAAGGGTCGTTTTGTCTTTTGGTATAGTTGATGTTGGATGTTATAATTGGATCTGTAGGGAAGATGTAATATGCAAGATATGTTGTTTAGAAAATATGATTTATTATATTGGGGGTTTACTAACAAAAACATATATACTTACATGTTTAATGAGTCTACTTTTATACATTTGTAGTATAGAGATAGGAAATTCTCTGATTATCTGTGAATAAAATGTTTAAAATAGAGAATGAATCTGGTGAAATAGTGTTTAAAAAAAGCAGTTGGTGTATAACACAACATTAATGTATACTTACTATCTGATTTTCCAGGTGAAGAAATAGGAACATGTATTATGTATTTATTTGTAGTACTTTCTATCAGAAATGTAGAAGGAGATAAAAAGTAAATAAGTGCAAGAGTTAGGAGATATAAGTACATTATCACACTACTAATTTAGATTTCTACATAATGCACTGTTACTTACTTGAATAATTAGCTAGTGAGCTGGATCTTTAAAGATGTTTGGTCAGGAAGAAATCTTCAGAGTTTTGGCATCTTCTTTCTAAGAGTTAGCAGCACCAAATGGTAGAATGTATGTATCCCTTTTATAGTATGTGTATTTTGTGTGCTTTCATTTAATTGGTTGCAGGGTGAAAGGAAGGATTGTATAGGCTAGTTTGAATTTTTTTGGGTTAATTGGTATGTTTGTCGATGTGAGAATGGTGGTATGTGGTGATTTCTGCATTAAAGCCAGTTAGTTGTTAAATAAAATAGATATGTAAGTGGTTAAAAATAATGAAAATGTTAGTTAAATGTGCAGAATATTTTCCAAAAGATAGAACGCATTTTATAGAATGTATAGGAAATGTAGTTAAATAGGAAGGTGATAAAAGTAACAGGTATTATATGTAAAATGTTTTTTCTATAGAGCAATGACTTTTATAGACGATTAATATGGTATTTTAGACATGAAATGTAGAGAAAGCAACTCGATATTTTTTTTTTACGATATTTTTGTAGTATATATTTTAGTAGTCGATATTTTTGTAGTGTTTGTGGTAATTTCATGAACAACGATATATTTGTAGTCGATATTTACTAAGGCGATATTTATGTATTCGAGATTGTTAATACTCGATATTTTGTAGTCGATATTTTAGTAGTTTGTGTAATAAGTATAGAAAGTCGATATTTTAGTAGTCGATAAATTTGCTACGATATTTTAGTAAGTCGATAATGTGACCGTCGATAATATTTCAGTGATCCATTGGCGGCAAGTATCATTCATTCACAAATTACCTAGAGGTTTGTATGGGAAGGGGACAGTGCTTTCTTTGGGCTACAGGACACTTCTCCCTGACCATAAAACTACTCACAATGGGCATCCTGTAATCTTGGATGCTGGTTCACAGCCCAGGTGAACTGAAGCCTCCAGAAATTAGACCCAGAAGGGATTTTGCTAGACCCTCACACATCCTTTTGGTGTCATGCTTCATCATCGAGTTGAAACTCTGGAGTCCTGATCCCTTTAAACCAAGATGTGCTTAATCATATTCCAGGGAGCACTTTGGTTATTTTATCCAACGGGATTTGAGAGTGTAAAGATATAAAGATAAAAATACCTAGAGATACCCCAGCATCACTTTAATAGCATGTGCCCTTGGTATAGATAAAACCTGGAATGGTGAGTGTTTGAGGAGGGTTTAGTGTCTCTACACCTTGGTATGTGTCAGCATTGTTTCAGCCCTCATGCTTAGGTCACTTATGGTCTGAACCTATCTTCAGGACCTTTCCAAATAATGCCATTTGATATAATTTCCATTTTTTGCTGTCCAATTCCTATATTCCGTGGTCCAGGCCAAACGAAAGACAACATACAAGATTTAATACAGAACAAAAACAGTCCCATTTGCCTTTGTTTGAGGGGCATATATTAATGCCTGTGAAGAGACAGTCACAGTAACATAAGTAGATTATTTTGTTATATGATAGCTTTCACTACAATTACCAGCTACATAGAAATGAACACATAGCATGCACATAAAATGTTTATTTGTAAAGCACACGTTCACCCAAGTGTATCTTGGGATGTATGACGTTACAACGCAGGCTATTACAACGCCTGCCTTTACAACGCGGTTTTTACATTGCAAACCTTTACAACGCATAGCGCTTAGAGGTGCTGGATAGTGGTAAGTATAATTTTCTATTCCAACTCCAGTCCCCGTGGACACTAGGGAAGGTGTTGGATAGAAAATTAAACGTATTCCCTATCCTAGAGCGCCCCCCAGCGCAATGCGTTGTAATGGTTTACGTTGTAATGACCGCGTTGTAATGGTAGTGCGTTGTAATAGTTTCATTGTAAAGGTTGTTTACCGTATCTTGGCACTGAATAACAGATGTTTATTGTTACCCAACTAAATGGTACTCATTTCAGAAGGATAAAAGGCTGAGTTGACCCACTGGGAATTGAATCTGTGACGATGAGGTGAAACACAGGCCCCTACAGTGGATGCATTAGTCCACTAAGCCACTATACCCAGCATTAACACACTGGTAGGCATACAGATTTGTGTATCTTACCTGGTAGCATTGCTATGCATTTAATGGATACCCATTGTGAGTAGTGTTATTAGCACTAAGTATATGGGCACTAATAGTGATTCAGATGTAGGACAGAAGCCTAATTTCAGAGGATATGCACCACTGACATCATAAGCCATTGCTCTCCTTCCCTAGGCTAAGAGGTTAATGAAATATGTTGTATATCAAGATTATTTGGAACAATTTAAACCTGAGACTGGGAAGGTGTTACCAGCCGAAAAGGTGCACAATTCTGTGAGCAGGGAATTTATACAGGTGTGTGAGATGGGGATAATGGAACTTGTGGAAGCAACTGAATGGCTTGTACCCGTAGTAGTGGCCAAGAAGGTTACTAAGGAAATACACTTATGTATTGAACTGAGAGCTTTCAACAGGGAAGGGATTGTTGGCCAATTCCTTCATGCTGGAACTGTGGAGATGATTTCTACCTTGAGTGGAGTGACATACTTCTCCACTCTTGATCTCACATTGACCCATTGACGAAATGTTCATATTTTCTGCTTATTTAGCCCCACTGCATTTCATGTTTCATATAGGAATTTGATTCATACACACAACAGAAGATGATCTAGTTGGAAGCAGTGACAAGGAACTGGGCTCAGCCTGACACACATACATAAGGACTGGACGCTGCTGACCAGAGATATGCCCAGACCCTCTAAAGAAAGAAAAATGTATCTGCCATACCAATCTTTCTTACATCTAAAGATATGTTGCTCTTTTGTATAACAAGACTACATTTCACCTTCCCTGCATGACTGCAAAAAATAACAAGATTTAAGGGCCATTCCTGAAAGTCTGCAGGAGTGGATACTTTGACAGAGACCCCAGTCAACCTACCTTCACTGCAGCACATGACAGGAGACTTCCCGCAACTTCCTCATCCCAGCTCATTTCCATAATGCTGATTGAAGGGAGCAGAACAGCTGGGCTATCCCCTCAAACTGAGTATAATCCATCTCCACACTGACTTCTGCTCGCCAGTGATGCTCCACTCACAACCGTACATTTCTACGCCTCTGTATACAAACATGGTCACAAGCTGCTGCAGCAAATGGCAAATCAGCCATCATGGCAACTACTGCCCCAGTCAGAATCAGCCGTCACATGCCCATCCCTGTTCCCCATTCTTATCTAGCAGTTCATTTTCTTTTTTTCTGAATACCCATCACTGACCTTAAGAGTAGACTCACCCCCTTCTCTAAATCATCTGGCTGAAATCTGGACTTGAACACCATGCAGTCCCAGGATATTTCGACTGTATCAGACCCATGCACCCCAACCCATTTTACAATTACTGCTCAGTAACTCCATCATTTAGACATCACTCCCTTACAGGACTCGGAGCACCACCTGGGCACTTTGTAGTGAAACGCCCTGAGTTGTGAATGTGTGCATCATAATGGAAATCTTTAGGTAATCTTCCTTCATGTCAGCGGCCTCATCCATTACCCTAAATGAAAGAAAATCCTGTCCTTTCTTTACACACACACAGCACTAAGGAATTGCCTCATTCAGGAAACCCACTTCTCCCAAATTGAAAGATTAACAATTCTGACAGGAATGGGTTGTTAGAGATTACCATACATTTGGGGATCCAGAACAGGGGGCGTGCCATCCTGATCTAGAGCCTCTCAGAAAGGGAGAGCTGCTATGTTGACTTGAAAGGGACTCTCATTAAGAGTTCTTAACACATGGACTAAGACAGAAGGGCATTACATACTTATCAAGCACGCATACAAGACCTAACAATGCTACTGGGCTCCGCCTATGCCCAATAGGGGATAAAGGGCTCTTTCTCAGAGCACTGGACCACATCCTGCTCTCCATACCTAACACCAAAGTGCTCTTCGGGGAGGGGAGGACTGGAATTTAGTTTTGGATCCCACGGTAGATAAGGCTGACAATCATGTGACTTCCCCCCATTAGACAGGACAAGCATATCTTAGCGGATGTCAGGAATTGGCGGCTCCCTGATCACTGACGCATCCTTGCAATCGAGATTACACATTCAATTTGTGCATACAGGGCACGCGCTCAACAAAAATGGACTACTGCCACCCAACAACTACTTTCCTGCCATACATTGAAGTGATAGAGATTATTCCAAATGGCAATTTTGATCATGAGGGGGTGCAGCCTTGCTCACAACAGGTAAACCAGCTCCTTCATTGGGCCAATGGCGTTTCAACACCCCTGGGTCCAAACCCCTAAAAGCCAAATGTAAAGTATGATGCCTAACAAACACATAACTGGAGGAAAATCACCACTTAGGGGCATCCACCAATGAGTTCCGGGAGGCAGAGAAAGCAAGTATACGAGGGGAACTGATGGGCGGCTCAGCCCACCAGAAACTACAGGTATTCACAGCACAACACGCCCTAGATCACTAGGTAGCCCATCTCACAGTTGGTTACAATAAAAATACACCCTGAAACCACACTCCGAGAACTTTTGCCTAAAAAAAAATCTGAACTTAATTGATTGTTTTTATCTCACGGAGAAAAATCCCTCTTTAACTTGAAGCAGAGGAACTATGACAGGGAAGAAATGGCTTACCAAATTGAGTAACAAAAAACCTCCTGAATGATTGCTGTCAATAGAGGTACATCAGGCGTGATGCTATTCTATCCCCCACAGACATTCTACAGTCCTTTCAATCGTTCTATAAAACACTATACATGGCAGAGTGCCCCAGAACCCAACAGGTGGAAGAGGAGTTATTCTTCACAAATTTGTACCCTGATATGAATGCCTGATTGACTGATGACATCACCGAGGAGGAAGTGAGTCACATCATCAATGACTTTCTGACTTTCCCACCGTCACAGCCCCACGGGTAGATGGCTACCTGACAACATCCCAGATGAACATATAAAAAATGGTTTCCCTTATGGGTGAAATGCTTAATGAGATCCAGGAATGCTCTTCCCCACTCACAGAGGCTAACACAGTGGGGCTAGCGTCCTACTCAAACCAGATATAGACACCTATGAATGTGCAAGTTATAGATTGATTTTTTTAATCCATGTAAATCTTAATATCTTATACAAAGTCATTGAAAACAGAATTGAATGTTTTTTTACCATCTTTGATTCATAGTGGCCAAGTGGGATTCATTCCACATGATCATTAGCCTGTCACTTACAAACAGTAGCACATTTGCAAAGTCAAGTGTGGAATGATGTAGAAGAGAAAGTAATGCCACCCTCAGAATTGGATGCTGCCAGCTCGAAAAATTAAATGGTAATAAATTAGACTTATTATTACCTTTTTATTTTTCATGTTTCCTGCTCTCAAGCGGAGGGGCGATGCTCCTCCGCTCTCATGGAGGCACTGCCACTGCGAGATATTATACATTAAACAACTTTAATTAGGGGTTTATTTTTTATTGTGGGCAACATCCGTGCCGTGCTTTATCTGCAGTAGGCCATACAGCTCTGCTGCTATTAACAAAAAACAACGAGTTGGTAAAAAGCCAATAAACTATTCAAATAAGAGAAGTGGCAGAATAACATCTGACCACATATATCCACCATTGCATTCAGAAAGTGAAGGCTAAGGACATGAACAAATCAGTGTCACATATCTGCATGGCCAAGTCTTCCAAACTTAAATATTGACCAATCACCCTTTGTCTGATCCCATTTAGGTGATACATCATACTGCTGGAAACTGCAGCAATATCAAAGAGGCATTCAAATATCACATCTCTAGGTGGAGGGCTGTGAAATCTTTCCTGTACTTTTTTTCATAATTGGTGATACAATACAGCTATACCACACTGGGCACATCTGCTTAATAAATTCACCTGTACGTGCAATATCGTGAATCCTATCACTTAAATGATATATGGTAGCATGGTCTGATAAAAGAAAGTTACATCAAACATGTATGTGAAGGATGAGTTGTGTAGGTGCTTTATTCCTGGTAAGCTTTTAAAACTGTTCCACATAAAGTACTGGAGAAACATGTTCAACAGCTATGATATGAGAACTAGCATGCAACTCCAGCTAAAAACTGACAGGTGTTATTGGGCACTGAGTGCAGATGAATGATATTCAATAAGTGGTCCAGCAGGCAACATGTGGGGATTTCACATGGTGAGGTGACATCTGCCTCCCCTAACGGACCAGGCTAAGGTTACTATATGACAAACTTGAAGTTTGAATGTCTTTAAGAAGACATCCCCTCCGTACAGTAATCTTGGGTGATGGTCTACAACATTTTTCATTATGGAGTTCAATAAAAGAATGTGGTAGTTTCTTTTCTGAAAATGCTGTTAATAAGTATGACTCGGTACATAATTGTGTGATTAAAATGACAGTGTGTGTCTGTTTCGTTAGTGGCTTTTAAAAAACTTAAAGTATTCCTCGTGAAATCTGCTCTACAATACCTCTTTCCGATAACCTTTCATTCTTAATCACTGCTTTACACTTTTCAACTTTATGTAATCAGCTGTCTGGGTTCAATGACATTTCACTTTTGTCAATTCCCTGTAGAGTGCCCATTTTTATTTAGTAGAATGAGCAATACTCCCCTTCTATGTAATCCTAGGAAACACTAGTTGTGTCCTTCTGATAAACAGACTTGATAAATTCTTCTTTGTCTTGCCCATGTTCAGGTCAAATAATAGAACCTTTGCCTACTAATGATCCATTTAATCGCTACCACTTGGGTCACAGCGCAGGGATATATGCCAAATATACCATGTAGAAGACGTCTCCCAGCCCGGCAGGCAGGGGCATTACAAATGTTTTGGAATAGTACATTCGCTGTTTTATGACAAATTTATAATTTCACTGATTAATATTGTTTTAGATATTGCTGGAAGCAAAAAATATGAATCATTTGCATTTGGCCGGTTAATTATTTTTATTATTTGGCAAATTCTTTGCAATTACGTGAGATGGGTGGGGACATAAGGACCATGTGCCGCGAAGCGATGGTTAATACCTTGAAGAAGACTTTGAAGTGAAAGTTGAAGCTATAATGTTACTGCATGTGAGGTCTGCTGTAGGTGAAAGTAATGTAGCCTCTGGGCTGTCAGCAAGTGTTTAGCTCTACACTTTGAGTACTCCTGCACGTGTGCCAAAAGCCATAGACCAGCTTCTTGTACACAACAAATGCCTAGCAAAATCCACCTCCAGGACTGACCCACCACAAAACTGCCCAACAGTCTTTGGTTGGGACACCAAGGAAAGTACCGATAAAGAACTATATGCACAGACGGCACCAGTTTAGTTAGTGCTTCATCATAGGGTCGCTCCTCACACCAGTACCAATGGCTCTCTGCTGTGGAGAGGAGCTCTTGAGGTGTTTTTGACAATGGTGACTTGGAACTCTAATGAGAATACTGGTATGAGTGAGGGATAAAGAGTGCCTGATATTTGTTTGTAAGTGGTAAAAGTTAAAACGACCTCTTGGTAGGATAAATCTAAATTGTATTCTGGTGCTGCCCAGGGATAGAGTAAAATCAGTAAAAGGGAAGTCAACAAGAAACTTACCTAGTAAGAGATGTTCTACATGTTGCTGCCCTGTTTACAACCTAATTGTAAAGTTCTTAGGCATTCTTCAGGACCATTAAATTGAAGTCACTCTGTAGTGAACATTCGAAATGTACCTAAACATGCATGTATTTGAAAACTGTGGGTTGGTGGTGGTCCACCCAATACAGATGGTGGCCCACAACTTGTTGTGAAATCCACCATTGTTCTACCCTAAAAGAACACATAACATTTTATAAACATACACAAATCATAATAATAACCCAGGCAAAATCCAGTAAATGGTGTCCATCATGTAACAGCGTGGACATGCGTAGGTGAATGTGCCCATCACAAGTGTCATACTAAAAAGGGTGGCATTTGACAATCAGGTAAGTCCTACTCTACAGTCATATGGTTCTTTACTTCAACTGAAGCCTACATGAAGGCCGCTTATATAACAAGACTACCTACATATAAGTGTGAGAAACAAAAAAAAGAAAAAAGTGAACATTTGTGAGTTTTTGTAGATATCTAAAATATCACTGTTATCAGCCTGTTCTATTTTGTTACTAGAAATTTGGCTGTAATAATGTGTAGTTAGAGTATAGTTAACAAATCGCTAAACAGCGATATATCAGAATGGTTTCTGATGTGGCAGAGTACCAAGCCCATATCTTCCTCAAGATATATATGAAGGCTAATTCCTCTTACTGCGAGGTGCCGAAGTCAGGCTCATACTAGCAGATTTATTCAGATCGCCCAACATTCTTGAGCAAGGAAAAAATCTAAAACTGTAACCAGCTCAGACAGAAATGAATACAAAAATTAGTTTACCTGTAATTGGTCACTGCGTTTGTTCTGTGGCATGCCCGACAAGGAAGTGGTGGTCGCCATTTTGAATGTTGTGAATTAAGTGTCAGACGGGAACGCTGGGTGCAGGGCGCAATGGGAAGGATAGTCCCTAAAGCCACGGATAACGCACCTCCAATCCACACGTGCAATAGATAAAATAAAAGATAGTCCTTTTATCGAATATGAATGTATTTCACAGTTGAGAGACGTGCAACAGACAGGCTGTGTGCTATATCTACTGTGTTTAAGGGGGTATTGTATGTCTAATAGGTTTTGTTATGCACTAATTCTATCAAATAACTTTACTCATAATAAAAATCCTCAGATATATAAAATGTACAGCAAAATATGCAAAACATTACAGGAGAAAAGGGTAGAAAAACAGTCCTATTATTAGAATATAGACCTCATGTGGCTAGGACTTCTGAACATTCCTTGTGTAAGACTTTGAAAAAGGGCTCACGCTCAAGACAATTCAGTCCTTGAGATATCAGCATTTAGTTCTACAATATGACTCCTTAATCTGAAGACCCAGCGTTGTTTTGGCAATTTTCTTGAAAATATTGGTAAGGTGACTGAAGGTACTCACACATACAAGTCTACTTGAGGCTGCTTGGATTATTTTTCTCCATGGCTTCCTAGTAATCATTGTCAAAATATACCTTGAGAGCTCCTCTTTATAGCAGAGAGCCGTAGCTCATACCATGTACCACTGGTCCTGGTATGAGGAGGGACCCTATGATGAAGCATGTCACCCTTGGGTGGGTGAGGGTTTTCGTCCTAAATAAGAACCATTTTTTCTGAGTACACAAAATACACCTTGCATTTCTACCAAACGTACCTTGTTGTGTTTTGTGCAAGTCAGGGGGTGGTATGTGGTTGGTTTGGTCGCTTGCTCCCTAGAGACTCATGTTATGTTAGTAGACCAATTTAGTTAGTGCCATCTACTGTAGCCACAAATCTTGATCTAATTCCCTCCAAGCCCACCTGTTTATCTTCTGCCACCCATGCTTTGAATGTCTCATCTTAACATGCCCATGCTGGAACAGCGTAGTTAACTTCCACAAATCACATCCATGTATTTAAAAACTATAAAGCACCATTCTGGATGCTGTTTGTACTACACAAAAACATAAATTAAAAATGCTAATGTCCATTCTCAATAGTAACTGGTGCCAGTACCTCCTCCTTTGATTTCCATTGCCTTGAAAACCTTATTCAAACAATTTAAGCTATACCTATACGTTCCCACTTTCATATCTTCTTCATTAAATTCCCTCTGAACAGAGTGGTAATACTTATGCAAAGCCACGTCTTCTCTCTTCCTTCTCACCGTGCTCCATCATCCCTTCTGTCACAATTTCCACACCACCATCCTTCTTTTTAAATTCCCCTAGTCCCAGTACACTTCTGCTCAAAACCCCTTCTGCTGTAGTGAGGCCCCCATCCTCCACTGTACCCCCATTTTCCAGATCTGTCCCTGTACCCCTGTCCACTGTACCACCAGAACTCCCCCTATCAGTGCTCATCTTCTCCTCATCCCCCACCGCTACTATCCTTGTCCCCGTCACCGTTCCCAGCAGAGACATTCGCCCTGCCTTCCACTATACCTCCATACCTTCCTACCTTGCTGTAGGTAAGCCATTATTTCTTCCTAGTATTCCTCTCTCCCCTAGGTCGCCATATTATTAACACCAAATTTGGTCTTTCAGCACTTTGTGGGATATGGCTTCTCTCCAGCCTCTGTAAAACGCCAATATCTCACCTCCTCTTACTTTCGTGCTTCCTGGTGTTCCCTCCAACACTTCCATTGCCCACCATGCCCACTATCCATCACCTGCCATCCGACCTCCTGTTACCCCTTTCAACCTTTGTCCTGACATTCCCCTGCACTTCCCTTCCTTCCGTTCCGTCATATCCTTGTCATCCCTCACCTCTTCCTTATAGTCAAAGTAGCACTCGTGACAATCTCACCCATTATCCCCACATCACTTCTCCTGGCCTTTCCCCATACTCATATCCCATCAGACTAATCCACTGTTCGTTTGGGCACAGTGGTCAGAAAGACTGCCATGGACCATGCCTCTATTCAGGCTGGCACCCCAGGGCCATCCAGTCTCTGGCTGCGTATTCCTGAAGACACTGCTGCTCTAGCTTGCTTGCTCCTGCTGGTCATCCACTTATCCAGTATTTGTGTCGGAGTCCTGATCCTCCAGGGGCCACGCATACCATACCAGACCTGCCTGCCTCTCTCTTAAAAGCTAACCCCTCCTCGCCTACCACCCACCTGCCTCATTCTCCATCTCCCCTTTCCTTAGATAAACCTCCCACACCACCACCCTTAGAATCCTTGCAACTGTAAGTGCCTCCTCCTCATTCACCCTTTCATTCCTCCCATCAATTCTCGTTTTCTCTTTCCCCCTAGCCCTTTCCCTACTTTCACAGCTCTCACAATTCCCATACACCACATCCCTACCAGCCAGCCCCTTCTTCGTACTACTCTTCTTCTAACACCCCAATTCCCCAACTTGATAACCTGTTCCTGAATTACAGTCAGTGCCACCCTACAGCACAGCCTGCCGCAATGGCACAGCACCCTCTGCTGAAGGCCCTCCCCTGCTGTCCTGCTGGTCGCCCATCCGCCCTCACTCCTCCAGATGTGCCAACACTGAGATGACATGCTTCCTACTTTCATCTCCCCCTTCTTTTTCTCATGGCCATGGAAGACACCATGACCCTCGCTCCTCCCTAAGGATGTCCCTTATACAGTGCCCAGGCTTCAGGCGGCCATCCAGCCAGCCTCTCTCAACACTCTCAGTGCTTCTCTCACTGCTTAGCTTAAACCTGCCATAACTTCACTACATCTCATCACCCCTATCTACCTACAGACCAACTTACACCAACCATGGTCTATGACTTAACTGCAAACCCTCCTTGGCTGGCATACCTTGCTAGCTAGTATTTTCCAGACACTGGGTATTCAGAGGACGGCAAGAAAGAATAAGCCCTGCCCTGCAGACTCATTTCTTTTCCCTAACAATCCCTATCTTTCCCAACCAATGGACTCTTTACTCCTGCCATCCCATCTCACTGCAAGTACCCAATCAGCTCTGAGAAAGATGCTTCGCTTGCATAATTGTATGTCTGACAGCTATAAATTTCAAACATGCAGATAAGGCAGGGTAGACGCATATCAAAGAACAATGGAGAAAGAGCAGGTAGCTCTTGACAGATTACTTGGGAAAATGCGTCTCTCAGAGGTGACATTGACACAGCTGTAACATCACCCCTGCGTGAAAGCGATGGGTAAACAAGATATTATGGTCATCTGCATGAAACTCTCAAGACCTGTCCAGTAAGATCAAGGAAGCAACCCAATTTCCATCATCCTTGCTCAGCAGCTCTGCAATGGTTAAAGGGAGTGCAAGAGGTCATAATTGGATTTGCAATGTTTTGATTGCTCACTCGGGCCTGGTACATGACAGGAGAGGTCTATCCAAGGCAGATCCATACACCTCTTTCTTGCCAAGATTATATTGTGAAAGCTCTCTGTAGCGACTAGGGCAATACCAAACACAAAGCCATTCTGATGCAACAGAAGCAAAAGTGTTAGGCAGCAATGTTGTCCACACCTATGGTCATTTTCAAAGCGCATGCATCCACCCTCAGTATCCATCTATGAGATCAGGTAACAACCACTGCTATTTGCAGCCCTCAAACAAGAAGTTTTTTTAATTTTATTTCTTCCTGTAGTGCATGATGCATCTACTCTGAGCCTTAGTGGGAGAGAGCTGCAAAGTTTTGCTCCCAAGTTTGAGAAGCACCTACCACGCCACTCACTTTTACAAGCCTTGAGAGGTAGAATACTTTTACAAGCCTTGGGAAGAAGGAGAAACATACTGGAGGTTGAGTGAAGTCTACACTGTAGAACATAATTCACAAAACTCTTTGTTTAGAGGGATCATAAACCTTGTGCCACAAGCACACTGATTTCAACAGAATCTTTTGGCTAAGGGTAGACTGTGCAAATGTCTCACTTTTACCCACAAAATATGTCCTAGTTTCCCAAGACAAAAAATAATATGTGCAGCAGCACTTTGAAAGTATTCCAGTCTGCTAATTACACAGGAAGACCAAAAACAACTGAATTACAGAAGTACAGCCGTGAATGAGTTCAGGCATTCACGACTCGAATCATCTATGAAAAATTGAATAACGGCATGATACGGCAAAGAGTGTAGACATGATAAAATCACGATTTATTAACTGAGGCGAAGTGAGATTTTGAAGATGGGTTGAGACAGACACTCTGCGCTTTGTGAATAACCAATTTAAATTAGTTTAAAGGAAGTTTTTTGGGGCCAAAAGACTGATGTTACTCTGTATACTTTGCGGCCACTTTAATTTGTAAGTTACTGGTTAATGTAGAATTAATACTTTACATTTTTCCATAAACATGTATTCAAAGGTCGGTCAGAGGAGGGCTTCAGTACATCATTAACTGGCCACCAAAGCGCGAGAGGATGTGTGGGATTCATGGCACGTGCAATCTCGATGTTGCAGCCTCCGTGTATGACGAAACCTGATGGAATGTTTTTATTCCAAGAGCTCACGGTGTTATCGGATATAATTTACCCAGCACGCAGGAATGTGTACCCGGTGTAATAAACCAGTATGAAGATATTGAAAAAATACTGATAAAAAAAACGGTATGCATGTCCCCAGTGAGGCACACTGGCTGTGTATCAAAACCAACACTGGCCTTGCGCAGAAGCACAGCTGTTGCGGTGCAACGTGCAGCTGGCGCCAAGCGAACAGACTGTGAAGGCGAGGGAGATAAGACGTGCTGAGTCACGGCACTGTGACCTCTAACCCCCTGCTGCAACGTGCGATTACTGTACGGCTGGCGCCTCCCAGCATCTATTATTTATTTATTTTATTTTATTCGATTTATATAGCGCGTTATAACCCAGGGGTCTCTAAGCGCTTGTCCGGTAAGCACAGCAGAAATCCTGAAAGGGCCCTTCCCTGGAGTTATAGCCCACCCCAGGCCTTCTGGAAAAGAACGGTTTTCAACTTCTTCCGGAAGGACAACAAATTAGTTTCCTTACGCAGATCCGCCGGTAGATTATTCCAAACTGCTGGGAGGGTATTAGAGATGGCCCGACCACCCACTGTCGCCAGTCTGAAGCGTGGTTGGAAAAGAAGGGTTGCTTCCGCAGATCTTAGCGCCCTACCCGGTTTGTATGGAATCAGGCGGGTCTTAATGTATCTTGGTGCCTTGCCATAGAGCGATTTATGTGCAATACATAACCCCTTAAAGAGCACCCTCTGCCTTACTGGGAGCCAGTGCAGCTCGCGCATAAGTGGGGACACATGCGTGCTCCTGGGTTTCTTATGAATAAGCCTAGCGGCGTCATTCATCACCACCTGAAGTTTGTCCAAGAGTTTTTGGGGCAATCCTAAATAAAGCGAATTGCCATAGTCCAACCTTGCTAATATCATTGCGGACACCGCTCGTCTCAAGGTGGAATAGGACAATAGTGGGGCAATTTTCCTAAGTTGCCGGAGCAGGCCAACACAGGTTCCTACCACCGTGGTGATTTGCTTCCGCATGGAAAGTTTATCATCCACATGGATGCCTAGGCTTGTTACTGCTACTGCTGGCTCCGGGGGCGGCCCAAGTTCCCTAGGCCAGAACCCGTCGTGCCATGGATTGCCAGCGATGGTAATAGGTAGAACCTCCGTCTTGTCCGGGTTGATTTTTAAGGAGTTCAGCGACATCCAATTAGCTGTATGCTTGAGAATAGTTTGCAGATTTGCTGACGCCCCAGGAGCATTATCCATTTGGATAATGATTTGAGTGTCGTCAGCGTAGTTATAAACCTGACAATCCATTTGATTAAGGAGTGAAATCAATGGTTGGAGGTATATATTAAATAACAGGGGCGACAAAGCCGACCCCTGTGGCACTCCACAGGAAATTGGTGTTGCATTGGAGAGCAATTCTCCCAGCTGAACTCTTTGTGTCCTCCCTTGTAGGAAAGAAGCAAACCAGGCGTGGGCTGTGCCCTGGATGCCGAAGTCCCTCAGCCGCAACAAAAGTTGTTTATGACACACGGTGTCAAACGCCGCGGAGAGGTCTAGCAGCACCAGGGCACCAGGTATCTTCTTGTCTGCCCTATTCCTGAGCTCATCCACAATTGACAGCATGACCAGTTCCGTGCTATGATTCGCACGGAACCCCGATTGATTTGGTTCCAACAGATCGTTCCTTTCTAGATGGTCAGAGAGATCGGACAGAACATGCTGTTCCAGCACTTTGGCGAGGAAAGGGATCTGGGAAATAGGCCTAAAGTTTTTTAGGCATTTCACATCAGCCCCCGTTTTTTTTAGCAGAGGGATCAACCTTGCCTCCTTAAAGGCTAAGGGAACCTTGCCTAATGCTAAGGATGAGTTCAAGAGAGTCAAAACCTCCTCTTCTATTCCTGGCATAGCCAGTTTGAATACTTCAGGGGGACAGGGATCAGCCTGGGAGCCGGACTTAACTCGCCCCATAAGCAGGGACAGTTCTTCTTTCGTAATGGGAGGAAGAATGTCCAGAGATTTGTCCACCAACTTCTTAGTCGACGTAGACTGTGGGGGGCAGGCATGTATGGGAGTACAGGCAATTTCCGAAATAAGGTCTTTAATTTTGCTAGTGAAGAAGTTCTGAAACCTCTGACAGTCCTCTAAAGTGAACTCCGGCCTTTGTTCTTTTACTTTCCTGAGTTCATTTAGGACTTGAAAGATTTCTTTCTGAGGGTCTTTGGCTGTAATGATCCTTTCCTCATAGAAATCCGCCTTCCTAGCTATTATTGCCCGTTTATAATTCGCTAATTATAGCATGTAAAGACTTCTCGCCTTAGTATCGTAGGCTCTGCGCCAAGCTCTCTCCGTCTTGCGTAGAGCTCTCTTTTTCTCCCTTAAAGAGTCATTGTACCAGGGAGACCCTGGGCCTCTGTTTACTAAATTGACCCTGCGTGCTGGCGCCACATAGTCGGCCGCCCTTCGAAGTCTAACATCTAGATTACTACAAAGAGCATCAGGATTCTCATCTTGACGGTTCTGAGATGGATTAGCTAAGAGATGTGCCACCATTTTGTCTCCATTGATGTTCTTCCATTTCCTCACCAACCTCTGGCCTTCTACAGGTTTTGTTTTTTGTGGGTTCATCAGGAGATCTCCCTTCAGTAGGTGGTGATCCGACCAAACACACGGTCGCGTGATCGTTGCTCCCTGTACCGGTAGTGACGTCCACACCAGATCAAGCGTGTGACCTTTCACATGTGTCGGCCCCTTTACTTGTTGGGTTAGACCTAACGAGGATAATGCCTCATCAATGTGGCTAGCCTGCCCTTCTCTTGGGGTAGTTTCCCAATGATAATTAAAGTCTCCCAAAATGACCAAATTATCATATCTCAAGCGCAGGTCCTGCACTAATTTCAAAAATAGGTCCGGGAACTCCGGCATAGCCCAAGGAGGACGATACACTACCAGGACAGTCAAGCAATCTGTCCCCAGTCTAAGTTTAACACCTAGAACCTCCGCCCCACCCAAATTTTCTGCTAAGATTGTTTCTCCCCGCATGCGATCAGCAAAGAAAAGTGCCACCCCTCCACCTCTTTTCTCTCCCGCTATCTATTACACTCTCCTCGCATTACAGCCACGGGGATGAGAGTACATAATGCTGGGGGTATCCATCTTTCAGGACGGGTTGAGGAGAACTTGGCATACTGTGGCGAGCACACCTCAGAAACAGAAAGTGGCAACCTTTGCTCTCTGTTTTCCGAGCTATACTATCTGAAAATAAACCCAACTAAGGGAGTTTGTTTGTTAAATTAATTCACTTTATTCACTGCAGGCATATGAAACAGGTGCCCAGCTCTGCGTTGTGCCACCAAACCCATCATGGGTCCTTGTGTCATGCAACTGGTGCTCATGTAAAGCACTCCAGTACCTTTGGGTTGAGGTTGCGCAATATAAAACTGCACAAAATAATGAGATGCACCCTGGTTTATAATGAGGAAAGGAAAAAAAATGTGCGTATCGTTGGCGCAGATGTGAGGCGAAAATTCGAAAAAAAGAAATTATGTCTGTGAGAATGGTGTTATTTATTGAGAAAGAGGAGGCTTGAGGACTGAGTCTTGTGGGGTGCGCACAAGTAGTGTGGTGGTACAGAGGCCCTTGGATCCAAAGCAACCAAAGATTCAGGAAGAGAACTAGTTGTGTGCAAGGCTGGTGATGCCTTGCGAGAGTAAAGAGAAGAGGTAGGACTAACAGTGGTAATGGCGGCAGATAGCTCCAAGCGTAGGAGGATAGACAAGAGTTTGCTGTGATGTGCAGAGCTGATGAAGGTAGATGCATGTAAGTGAGCTATATATACATGGCATTGGGTGCAAGTAAACCTGATTGGAGGGGTTGCACAGGTTGTTTGATGATAGATAACGTGTAAGGTAATTAAAGGCCAATCACTCAAGATCTTGGAGAAAAAGGGAAGTGACGATACAGGCACTAATAGATGCAAGAGGAGGGATGAGTATTATAGATAACACCTGAACCCCAGGCGGAAACCTTAATTGTCTGTATGTACCTCGGTGCCCGAGTAACCTTGGCTGATGCCCGGTGGAGCTGTCCTATGCAGCTATACAGGAGTTTGGCTCTGGTTCATCCCTCGGCCATCACCTACCCAGCCGAGCTTCGGATATTGTTTTCCTCGTTTCCCCGTTGTGTCTCCTTTTCCCTCCCCTGCCTCCTCCCTCTGTGATTCTTTGTCTGCCTCCCCTTCTCCAGCCTGACCTTTCTGTGTCCCCAGAAGTACTTTATGTTATGCTATGCTTTAATAATCTCATGTAACTGTTGTACTGTTTTTCCTTTCTATGTTATTCCGACAGTACAGAAACTGATGTAACTATGTAACAATGTTCTGAAACAATGTCCTACCTCATGTAAAGCGCTCTGATACCTCCGGGTCTAGCCAGCGGTATATACAACTTTTCAAATAAATTCGTGGACTAGAGACTGCTTGCAATGTGGTAAAAACCATTAGAACAGAAACATCCCAGTTCAATCCATACAGCACAAGAAGTGCAAAGTGCCATCTACTTGCATGAACTGAATCCGGCCACCGGGGAAGTTGCTGCTGCCTAAACCTTGAATATAATAGATTTACTGAACATGGATTTGGAAACCTATCAAATGTTAGGAGCAATCCACTGAACAGTAAGTTGCAAAAACCTGCAATTCTTCACGATTTTGCAATCTCATTCAGCGCAGAGATCTGAATGCGTTTGAGTTGTGAAGACCCAGAGATTTCAAATTCCACACATAAGGCCCTGTCGCCACAAAACCCTCGATTCCTTCTTCCCTGGCATCCACCATCACCCAGAGCACCCAGAATCAAAACACGTCCATCCACTCTCCCCTAATTCAAAACTTTTAATTACAGCTTTCTCGAGGCATGAGTAGCAGATAACTAATGGAATTTTATATTTTAGATTTGGGAGTGTACAGGAGAAAAGAAAAAAACATTGACCCCTGATTCTGATTGGTGTGCTCATATGGACTTGAGTGCAAACTCTTCTCTGCACCCAACTTGGCATAACAATCCCGCTGCACTCTGGGCACAACTGCGGTTTTCATTCACCTCATTTGTGGCAGGTAAAATCCGGTGCAAGTCCGACAGGCAAATACTGGTTATGCACTGTTTTCGCACCTCAGAATCTGCTTTAAAAAAACAGCATTACCCCATTATCCCCAGTTCCAGTGTGTGCAAAGTAGAATATTATGCAAATTGCACACCAAGTGAATACCAAATCCTGCACAATCAGTATTGCCAGGTGTACAATTTGCACCCGGGAGACCAAAGATAGTGCGGGTCTATCATAATTGGGAGCATTGAATCATTACAGTGGGTCTATCTTTGATGGGGATCAAAGGGCAATTTACAGGGTGAATTGGGGAACTTCCTTCAGACATTTTTGAGAAAATGATTAGCAGTTTATGCACATCATCAAGTATATCATTGCTATTTTAGATTTTTTTCCTTGTACCATTTTCTTAGCAGAGCACATGTTTAAAAATGTATCTTCTTATGTGAATGTCGACATTCTGTTTTTTGTTCTCCCATGTGCCTACAGTGTGCAGGAGAGGGTAGCTGTCCTTCAGTACGTTGTTACATTTTCATGGTGTTGGAAAGATTGCTTTGCAGGTTAATTCTGTTTGTCTGAACCAACAGAGAAGAGGCAGTTCAGTGACGGAGGTGTTTAGAATTATGTAAGTTGTACCTTAAAACTCCCAGTATTCCCACATTCCCCTAATGATTCTAGATGGTAGCTTGAGATGCACAGAGGTCGAAGAGAGCAGTAAGTAACTGGAACTAAGGGCTTCATTTATGGGTTGTAGGAGAGGGAGGAACTCTGTAAACCTACGGTCCTCCTTCCCCACCAAACCTGTGGTACCCCAACCCCATTTAGAGGTTCATGACTGTAGTAGCAAGCCTCAGCCAGGTCTACCAATGCAAGGGATTCGACCTTCTCTGTACAGAGTCCTTAGACCAATAGAAGTAAGTTGGCACAGAAACTGGAATAGAAAAGACAAAGTTTATTAAACCTCATGAGGTGGAACTACATTCACACAACACCCTTCGGCAGAGTATGAGGTAGCACACTGACTGGAAGGAGCGTGGTCCTTTTATACCCACACAGGGGCTCAAATGAAGGCGGTACAAGGTACAGAATGCTGGTTTCAAATACATATAAGGTCATACAGAGAGTGTGCTAGCAACAAGTGGGAGGGACTGACAGTTAGCTAATTCTGGTGGACACATCTTGACAGTTACAAGTTGGGGACAGCTGTATGCTCAACTGAGCATTTGCGAAGCAGAGGAGACTAAATATATCTTGTCTCTAGGCAGATTTCAAGAGCAGTTGACAGGAAGGTAGGACAGAGCACAAGGAGAGCACATGGCAAACAAAATGGCCAATAGAAATACAAAATGTAGTCCGTAAACGGACAAGATAGTCTCTAAATACAAGATGTCTTCTGCTAATGCTTAACCTAATCATTGCTAAATTACAAAAGGACCTCTGGGTGCCATGGGGGCATGGTCTCTGCCACTATGGCAGATCTACGAACCATCCATCAGCGTCTAATTGAACATGTAAGTTCCTCTGCGTTCACTTTTGCTGATATATTTCTCCAGAACATTTTCAGAGACCTGGCACTTGTGGACTTAGGCCTGTCTCAGGATTAAGCCAGCACAGCTACACTTTAGGATAACCAGACCAGCACGCTTTGGCTTTAACCAGCAGAACCCCAAACCCAAACCCTTAATTTGTAAAAGAATATGCGCTGGGCCCAATGTTCTATTCAGAAGATAGAGGCTGGTGGTATCGAAATTTGGGCTATGTAGTCTTGATTCCATCCCATGTCTCTTTAATGCACCAGCAGATATTTCCTGCCTCATGATCTCACTCTTGCAGGTTTTTTTTTATCCATACTTTTTCCGTCTTTATCCTCCTCCATATTTACCCCTGTTGTGGTTTTCTCTCTCTTTGTCAAGATCAAAGTTTGATAAGAGAAAATAAGTCCCAGTCACAAAATTTGAGAGCGGTGAGCCTCAACTGCAACTAATGTCTCCATGTAAGCGTTAAATCTGTCCCTAGGACCACACACATCACGTGAGTGTTAGATTCAGAGAGCAGAGCCATGCCTCAGTAACAAAGCTCTTACTGAGTCAGCCTTTATTCAACAGGTATATTTCAGGTCTCAAAATCACACAAACTCATGTCTCAGAAACTGGCATAACCGTCAAGTGAATCCACAAAAGAAGACTGCCTCTAGATTGTGTTCCTAAAGGTATCTACAGAGTTAGGGGGAGATGCGTTGCCAATGGGGGTATCTCATAAAAAGGTACGGACTGGCCTCACACACCACCCGGTGTCATGCTTCATCATCGACTGTCCTCGCCCTCTAAAAACTTAGTTTGATAGAGGGCGGGCATACACCTGGAGACAGGGATGCACTTCTAAATCTAAGTGATGGCCGTGGGGGGAGTGAAAAAGTGTATTCAAAACCATTACACTTGTCCATATCCTAAGTTTATTCAGGGATCAAAGCTATGGTAGTTAAAAGAAGTGGTCGGTGATATGGGACATTAATCTCCCTTCACCGTGTTATAAAAGGTCGACATGTTACCGTCAAGTAACACAGTACCTAATTAATTTGAGTTTTTGCAGCAGAGCCATCAATTTCAAAGGTGCAGCCTTCAGACAGCAGAGCTATCTCTACTCTCACATGGATTTGAAAATCTGGGGTCTTAGACGGTAGAGCTATCCCTCCATTTAAAATGCTGCTTTTTGATGATTGACTAAACGGAGCAGGGATCAGCAGAGAAAAAACGCATAGGATCACACCAAGTTCTCTGATTGATCATAATGGAATTTCACTAATCAGAGTACACTTGGGCAGTGCATTCATTCAAACCCTTTATAGGACAATCTCTCTTTTTTAGGTCTCGCCTACGCAACGCGCATGCGCTGCATAGGAGAGAGACCTTTAGCCATCGGCAAAGCTTTGGGGGCAAAAACGTGCACACGTTGCTTTGCTTGCAATGGCAACACGTGCACGATTGGCGATTCCCTTGCGGGAGCACGCGGTGGCATATGGTGGCACCATATGGTCACAATCATCGCGCCTTGCTGCACGCTCCCTCAAGGGAATCGCGCAGGCCCCCTCCCCCTGCTGCCACGCGAGGAGCACGCTTGTGCTGGTTTAGGATATGGGGTAGATTGTGTCCAGAATAGTGGAGCAACAAGTCCCCGCATATCTTTTATCCATGTCACACAATGTTACGTTGTTGCTCTCGTTAGTGTCATGTACAAATTATGTGATGTTACACATTCTTTTACAGTGCATGTTTCCCATCTGGGGCTTCTTAACGCCACGTGAGCACTCCAATTAATGACTTACAAGCCTTGTTTATTTTTTTTTATAACATGTAGAGCAACCGGTGTTCTCGTTGATGCTCCACCCTTGGGGGCTCCACACTTGGTGACGCACTATGATTTCATGTTTGAAAACGTCCATAAAATGCATTTATACAAGAATCGCATTGTACCGATCAGGTAATCGTTTGGGTTCTGCAAAAAGATGAAAGGGTAAAGAATAGGAAATACATAGTTACGGAGGTGGCCTATTGCAATGTATTGCAGTGCGATTCCAATGTTACCACTTATTTCTGTGCTGCGGGTTTATAATAAACATATAGGCAACCTAAGTTGCACCAAGTTGCACAGAATAGCAGTTTCCGGACAGACTGGAGGCTGTTTATAGGAGCGTTTGCAATTTTCCAGCTTTCTGGATGTCATTGGAATGGGAAAGCATTGAATGTCAGGCAGAAGGGCTTTCCACAAGTTAGAGTTGAGCCTGAAGAGCTCTGTGTACCCACTGCGTGTACACAGTGCTGTCTTTATGACTGTCCCTCGGTCGCAGGAGCAGACAGGTTGCTGTTGGATATGTATTACAAGATATTCTCAGCTAGGTACAGTTGCCTACAAGCCATTGTCAAGATTGTGAAGCCCATTATGCAGGGTCTGCCTGAGGAGCGACACTGGTTCCCCTTCCGCAAGGACAAGTAAAAGACACACTTTGGTGACATTGACGTGCTGCAAACATTACAAGTCAAAACATTGAAAGAAGAGCCAGCGGCGTGGTCATATTTGTCTTTAGCGTACACCAGGGCGCCAGTCACTGGCTGGTTTAGCTTTGGAGTGCCAGGTCAGTCCAGCGCACTGTATCCAATTTGGCGGAAGAATTGGTCCGCCTTGTAAAGGCAGAGCTTCTGCTTCAACATGTTCTTCTCCAGCCAGAATGTTTAAAGAGCCCTCGGGTAGCAGGCGAGTTTGCAGGCACGTAGCCATTGGCTAAAAAAGGCTAGTGACCGGGTGGAATGTAACGCTCAGCTGAAGTCTAAGTCAGAAAGCAAGCTTGTGGAGATTTTGTGGCCTGAGTTTTGAGGTAAAATTAAATTAAAAGCCTCAGACAGCCCTTGAGGTAAGGGAACCCTTCATGCAAGAGTGAAGCCAGAAAAATAAAATAACCCCCAGTCTGAACAATATCACAAATGGCAATAAGTGAGCGAGTGCATTGAGTGAGCACATTAAGCATTCTGGCGATTGCTATCCCAAAGAGATTTCTGAAATTTGCTACCCCCTATTCTTCTTCAGTCTTTCTTCCTTATTTCTTTTCATTCCTTCTCTCATCTTTTTTCTGCCCTTTCTCCACCCTTCCACCCATTCTTCACTTTCATCATACTACTTTCATCCAGCTTTCCTTCTTTAATGCCTTTGTCTTTTTGCTTTTTTCCTTTCTCCATCCATATCTACTTCATCCTTCTGTTCTTCCTTCTTTCCACTCATTCATCCAGAGATTCATCCATCTTTCTATTATTCTTTCTTTAAATCATCCATCTATCCTCTGCTTCATCTATTCACCCTTCTCTGCATCTATCCACTCTCCTCCCCATCCATTCTCTCCTCCCACCCATCCTTCCTTCTCTCCGTCCATCACTGCTTCCATCCATCCACTTCGTCATTCATGTCACATCTATCCATCCCTCAGTCAATCTTCTTTCACCCATCCATTTTTCTCACATATTTTCTTCCCTTCATGTTCTCTTGTTTCATTTGTTTCCCCACCCCACAGGTCCACCATACTATCCTCTTACACTTGTGTTTGAGCTTCTGTTTGGAAACCTGTTCTCTCCAATTAAAGAACAAGCATTGGCATAGCCAATAGGTCTCGCCTTTGGGACCTTATAAGTGTTTAGCCATACAACAGTTGATGTTGTTGCACCAAGGATATTGTGCTGGATAACTAAACACGTATACACGTATAAGGTTCCAAAGGTGAGACCTATTGGCTACACCAATGCTTGTTTATAATGTTTCTCTCTCTCTCTCTCCAACCCTTTCTTTGTCTGCCCCTTCTCCTTCTTTTCTTTCCCTTTCACTTTTTGGCAACAGGCCATGAACAGGCTGCCCACGGTGCTTTTTACCATATTTGCCAAAAAGTTCAACTTTAATCATGGTACTAAGCATTTTAAATTGTGAAAATGGTTGCAATCAGTTTGATTTCAGTGGGCAATTTGTGGAGCTTGTGGTATTAACTTTATAAAGGAAGTATATTTTTAAATCCACTGCACAAATGATGCACATATCAAATAAAACACAGAAGGAAACCGTATGTCTAACCCTATCACTGTTTTCAGTAATGACCCATGCCTCCGCATCCAGAGTTTCCAGCTTAACCCTACCAGTTAAGGATTATGACTCAAAGAATATTTATACATACACTTCTGGTTTTCTTCTGTGCGCATTGTTTTCAGTTTTTATTATTTGCACTTCAGATGAAGACACATTTTTTATTGATAAAGTTAAAATCGCACAATTACCAGTCAGAATGATTTTCATTGTAAGGGTAATATAAGTTTTAACTGACAAAAGACATGATGTCCAATGAAAATAAGGCGCAAAGAAGATCTTTATTTTTGAATTATGACCCCAAATTTATAAGCTAAAGCTGGAGACTGTGGATGTAGGCATCATAAATCAAAAGAAGGTAATACGCAGAGATTTCTAGTGCTCTTCTGTGTGATGGTCTTTAACTCATTATTGATGCTTTGTGTTACAAATATAATAGTTAATTTAGTAGATATCACCAAATGGGCGGTAAGAGTCGCTGTCTTGTCAGTAAGAGTTAGTTTGTTAAGGAATATTTATTGGAACTCAACACACAAACAATGTACATTTAAAACGTGGTGTACAGAAGATAAATAGCTTTCGCTAGAACCATTTTAAGTAATAACGCATAAAAAGTACCTCCACTGTCTCAAGATTTACCCTGCTTGTATAGAATAAAAACTCAAAAATGCTGCCTCTTTATTACCAAAACTTTTTTTTAAAGTAACTTTTCTTTTTAAATGCAATCCTACATGCTTTATGGAAATTGGGATGCATTAAAAATGTAGTTAATTAAAAAGCAATCACAGACATGGTGTTCTGTTGACCCCAGCAGGTAAACATCCTTGTGATTGCATCAAGTCGTAGTGAGTCAGAATTTGTGACCTTCGTTATTAATACGGTACAAAAGGGGGTGGTGATGGACTGAGCATCTGAACCAATCAAACACTCACACCCAGTCAACAGATCTGGGTTTAATCCATCACCGTTCTTTAGCCCACTCTGCCACCCCAGTTCAGACATGGCCATATGCAAATCAGTCTGACCCTGTGCCTCATGGGAACAGTCCAGCCCGAACTGCCAAGCCACGCCTTCCCTGGACCGGAAACAAGCTTCCGAGGACCGGTTTCTGGCATTTCAGCCGTCTTCAGCCCGGCTTGCTTGAATCCAGTGGCAAAGCGAGCAAGGGACTCACGTCTGAGCATACCCTGCCAACTTATGGCGAACAAAGCGGTACAAAAGGGGGTGGTGATGGACGGAGCATCTGAACCAATCAAACACTCACACCCAGTCAACAGATCTGGGTTTGACCCATCACCGTTCCTTAGCCCACTCTGCCACCCCAGTTCAGACATGGCCATATGCAAATCAGTCTGACCCTGTGCCTCATGGGAACAGTCAGCCCGAACTGCCAAGCCACGCCTTCCCTGGACCGGAAACAAGCTTCCGAGGACCGGTTTCTGGCATTTCAGCCATCTTCAGGCCGGCGTGCTTGAATCCAGTGGCAAAGTGAGCAAGGGACTCACGTCTGAGCATACCCTGCCAACTTATGGCGAACAAAGCGGTACAAAAAGGGGTGGTGATGGACGGAGCATCTGAACCAATCAAACACACACCCAGTCAACAGATCTGGGTTTGATCCATCACCGTTCTTTAGCCCACTCTGCCACCCCAGTTCAGACATGGCCATATGCAAATCAGTCTGACCCTGTGCCTCATGGGAACAGTCCAGCCCGAACTGCCAAGCCACGCCTTCCCTGGACCGGAATCAAGCTTCCTAGGACCGGTTTCTGGCATTCCAGCCGTCTTCACCCTGGCTTACTTGAATCCAGTGGCAAAGTGAGCAAGGGACTCACGGCTGAGCATACCCTGCCAACTTATGGCGAACAAAGCGGTACAAAAGGGGGTGGTGATGGACGGCCGAATTTTACAAGGCATATGCCCACATCTTGGTACTGCAATTATTAAAGGTGTACGAGACGGCACTGGATGACTGCACCCTCTCTACTACACAAAATGAAGCCCTGCTGGTATCCCTCCTCAGGCCTGATAAAAACCTGGAGCTTTTGGGCTCTTATCGGCCGCTTGCGCTCCTTGACACAGATAATAAGATATTCGCATCATTTTTGGCCAGGCGTCTTTCGCCATAAATGAAAACATTGGTGCACCCCGATCAGAATGGCTTTGCCCCCGCGCGGTGCACTTCACTCAATATACGGAGGTTCTTTAGAGTTCAACAGTATACAGCGCACAGCTGGCCCCGATCAGGCTGCCTGGTATTAGATCTAGAAAAAGCCTTCAACTCTTTGGAGTGGCCCTATCTGGCAGCTGTGCTATACAAATATGAATTTGGGGAACATTATTTGAATATGGTTCTTCTACTGTATCTGCGACCCACTGTCTGGGTCCGCACCGGCACTCCGGTCTCTGATTGCATTAGGGTGAGATGCCCGCTGTGTCCATTGTTGTTCTCCCTGGCTATGGATCCCCTGGCGATGCTACTCAGGAGAGATGGCGAGGACTGGGGTATACAGTTGGGTTGGGGGATGGGCTACATGACGTTTCCCTGTATGTGGACAATTTGTTGTTATATCTTCGGGATGGTACAGCGATCCCGGCATCCATTGCAGATATACTCTGGACATTTGAAGAGAAATCAGGTCTCCGGGTCAATTGGGCCAAATCAAGGATCTATTCATTCAATGCTGACATAGTAAAAGAGGATATAATTCTGAACGGATCGCTTCTCACATGGTATCCCACCACTATCAGATACCTTGGCATTCTTATATATCGATCACCAGACAATTTATTGAACGGTAATCTGTTGCGGGCTATCTTGGCCATACGAGCCTAGGTGCAATTTTGGAAAACTCTTCCACCGAATGTACCGAGCCGCATTGCCAAATTGAAAATTATTGTACTTTCCAAATTGCTCTATTATTTTTCAAATCTCCCTCTTTATGTCCAGCCTAGGATCTTTTGGGACCTGGAACGGTTGTTTCGAGATTTAATATGGAATAAGAGCAGACCACAAGTTGCTTTATGGAAGATGTACCCTCCTATCGGTCAAGGCGGATAAGCCGCCCTAATATGGAGTTGTATTATTTGACTGGCCAACTCCAGTGGGTGACGAAATGGTTGGATGGTAGATATTTGGAGGATACCACAACTGTGCAGCAGCCCTGGACACACTCTCAAATTTACCATTTGTTCCACCCCATTGCTAAATCCCTGCGGCCAGCACAATTATATCTAGGTCTGGCCCATAAATACTATAAACTGTGTTTATATCTTACACACACAACAATCCCTTACGCCCGATCTTTCCACTATTGGGGACACCAAGAGGGAGGTTGGGCACATCAGAGACAGCATTGACAGCTTGGCATGCGGCAGACTTACACACTCTGGGTGATTTATATAGAGACAGTGCAATATTAACATTTGAGGCGTTGGTCGCGGAGTTTGGGTTGCCAGCCGGCCATTTCCTTTTACATGCCTCTCTTTTGAAGGCTCTGTCAACCGTCTGGGGAGATCTGGCAACTGAACCACCGACACATCTAGTGTTGCAATATCTACATGTTATGGGGGAGGGATTGCAAGTAGTACACTGGCTAGTGGAGGCGTTGCTTGCACACACAATGAAACCAATGCAGCTCCTTCGCGTAAGATGGGAGACGGATAGGGGTCGACCTTGGACAGATAAGGAATAGGATGCCATTTTAGCAGGAGCCAGGAACATACAGAGAAACTCTATATTTAAACTCATACAAACATATATCGTACAAAGGGCATACCTCTCAAAGGACATGATAAACAGGTACTTTAACACGGCTGCTTCTGCATGTGCACGTTGTCAACAACTAGACGTAGACCTGCTTCACATGTTGGGGGTTTGCACATCTCTTCAGCATTACTGGCGAGAAGTAGTCATAACTTTGAACTCCTGTACAGAAATGCAGCTACCAATGTCATGGGAAACCTGCCTCCTAGGACTCAATCACAGATCTGAAAAAACAAAGTTGCCTCGAGATTTCACGATCTAGGCTTAATCATTGCAAAGCGCCTCATAACCAAGTATTGGAAAAGCACATATTTTCCAGCAACAACTAATTGGCAGCGCTTATTTCTAACATGGACACAAGCGGAAAGTACGGTGCTGCACAGGGAAGAGACAGCTGGGTTGCATAAATTCCCTATTGCGCAAGACGGGGAAGCACTCCTAGATACATTGCGTGCCAATACCATCATCGCTGTAGATGACACATTGGCCACTGATTCCTGAATACACCATACGACTATTCCTCATATTGCTAGCTCAAACAATGGGAAGGTATGCACACTCAAACTGCCTCACTAGACACGGGGGTCCCCTGTTCTAGTTGATAATTACAACTAGCTGTACGCACTGTCCCATCGTATTGTGAGAAATAGATCCATCGATATCTCCTCATACCCTACCAAGAGAAAAGGATTTAATTTGCATTTTGTTGATGGCTAACTTTCTTCTCCCCCTTTATTTTCTTTTTTCTTTCCCCTTTCTTTTTATTCATATTTAAACATAAGTCTAAATTTGTTTTCTATAGTTTTAGATAATAAGCTTTATTGGTTATTTTCAGTGTTCTTTTTATGTGAATTGCCACTAGACGGAAACACTATTCCTTTTATGTAATAATGTGATGTTCGGTTCTGAAAAGCAGCAGATGTATATTTATGTTATATATGCATAGAATATATCAGTATGTTCTTAGTCCAATGTGTTGGAAGCTGGATATGTTTAGGAATGATCATAAATTCTAAACCAAGGTGCTGTAGCAATGTGAGCGATGGCACACTGGAATCCCAGCGTGCATACTTATTCGAGATGTAAATCATGTCCTTAGCAAATGCAATGTAATCGCTAACAATAATCTGTAGAAATGCAGGAAATACTCCGCTGTTTTTGTATTGTACGCACTATATCTACATTTGGAAATGTTGTGAATGCATATGAGGACAATTTTGTTTTGAAAAAAAAAGCAGAAAATGCTAATAATTAAATTTAAACAAACAAAAAATGAAATTAGACAATGTATGCAATACTATGGCTGGTTTATATCAGAGATAATTTTATAAACCTAGGAAAACCAGAGTTATTTTCTAATCCATCTAATATTTCTAAACAATACATGGCCTGGTTAAAGCAAGATTTTAATGTAAGAATGGCTGCTGAGAGATAAGCTGGTCAAACCATTATCTCGAAAATGTATCATGGTTAGGACGGTTCCAGGGATAGAGCCATACTTACTCTATGAGATGCCCATTCACCAGTGCCGTCTTTTAACTTTTTATAGGATAGGTCTGTTTCATCAGTTCTTGTATCCGGAGGGAACATTGTATAAGTATACCGAACCTCCATATTGTTCCTGTAATTTGCCTTTTAAATGTGATACTTTGCACATTGTGATATGTCTTATGTTTGCACAGCTCTGCCACAAATTTTTAAAACCTCTTTTTTAAATTCATTCCTTTGATCAGGTCAGGACAGCTTTTATGGTTCTACAACTTTTAAATTCACAGTTAATATGTCATAATGTATCAATGTTTCTTATGGGGGTTCATCAAGAGGTACGGTAGGGGACACTACCAGAGATATTGTATACCGTATAAATCTATTCATGTTATTTTTTTATATTGATGGATTCTTTTATGTACTTGTGTGTTTTTCTTGCAAAATCGAAGATAAGTCTTTTAGGATTATATTAGGATAAGAACAGCTCGGAGAAATGTATCAGTATAATGACATCCATTTATGTTTTATTGCTTGAAAATGTTATTCTTTCACTCATTGCAGTACGCATTTTTACCCGACTTATTTCAATGAGTTTTCTTTAGCTGCCCATTCTAGAAAATAATATAGATTACATAGCGTACCCTTAATGAGCACACTTCTAAGGACTTTTTACTGAGGTTTTTGTCCATTCGATTTTCGTCTTAGTATTGTAGTAGCATTTTGACAATCAATGTATTATAACTGTAATTGTTTTATATACTTACACTGTTATGACCTGTGATTAGTATCTATCATGTTTTTATGTATTTATAATGCTTTTGAACTGTGCATTTTCATGGTTCATTGAAGCGAAATAAAGTTGGTTGAAGAATACTGCCCATTATTTCTCTTAGTGTTCGTGTCATTCCTAGATTAGTGTTGCATCTTGGTGGGGATCTTTCTAACATGCCATCCATGATACAATTAAAATCACCAGCCCAAATCAGTGAGGAATCAACATGATCTGCCAGTAGGTCCTGGACCTAGGGGTAAAACTGCTGATCGGCCATATTGGGAGTATAAACGTTTAGTATGCTGATCTCCCTCCTATCCAGCATCCCATGAAGTAAGAGCTATCGCCCCTCTACATCTGCTTCAGTGTCAGCCAATCTGAAGGGCACTCCAGGGACCACCCACGTGGACTTCCCCGTGCATAGGCTGAGTATGTAATCACTTTTTGGGCCTCAGCATCAGTGAGGTGGGTCTACTGCAAGCAGGCTATATCCACATTGTAATGCTTGAGATAGAAGAGCACACTTTGCCCTTTTTTATAGGCGCTCAGACCTCTAACATTCCCTTTCCGTAAGATGTAGTGCATGTGCATAGGAACGAACAGAGGATAAAGCCATACATCCTGTAGAGGATTAATGGGATGGGGCTGTGGGCTCCGCAAATAATTATTGTACTTGTCTCTTAATGTATTGTATTGTAGGCGTTCTTATATAGTGCAAACTGCCACCCTTCGGGTATCCTGGCGCTCAGTTATAAGGACACAACCGTCAAGTGAAAGGGCCAAAGAGACTAAACAGAGAGGAGTCATGCTTTAGGAAAGAGCCATGTTTTAGGCTCTTTCTGAACTCGGTTAGGGAATTAATCTGTCTGATGCTCTGTGGCAGCTCATTCCAAAGATGAGCTGCAGCCACACTAAAGGCCCTCCCCCATCCTAGAACGCTTGAATCTAAGAATTACCAGCAGGCTAGCACTAGAGGAACGAAGCTGCCTTTTAGGGAGATACCAAGCAAACCTTTCCTGTAATGGGACTGGGCCCAGTTCGTGTACCGCTCTATGCACCAAACAAAGTGATTTAAAATGAACCCTTTCCTTGATAGGCAGCCAGTGGAGATCTCTCAAAGTGAGAGTAGTAGAGGAGCCGCGTTGCCTGTTTAACCCCAATTTTGCCGCTACCGACTGGACTCTCTGCAACCCCTGAAATATATACTGTGGAGCCCCCAAATAAAGGAGTTGCAGTAGTCCAGTCTGCTCAACACTGTGCTTCTTACTGCAAGGGAGCGCGAGTCCCTAGGTAGTATTGAAAGTATCCGACGCAGCATACGCAACAGACCAACGCACACGCTGGCTGTCTTGTTTGCCTGTGATTCCATTTGGAGATTCTTATCTATCAGGACCCCTAAATTACGTACCGTGCTGGCAGGAACCAACAGTCCTTCCTCAGGGGTAAGCCTGAACTCCACTGGTATATGTGTGAGCAACTTCGCAGAGGAGCAATAAAGCACCTCAGTTTTCCCTCCATTAAACTGCAGGGAGTTCCCCCGTAACCACCCTGCAGTCTGTTGCATGCACTCTTGAAACATATCACTGGATAATTCCTTGGAAGGGATCTTCCATGGAAAACGCCAGTTGCGTATCGTCCGCATAGTTGACAGGTCAACCCTGAACGATTTAATGATGGAAAACAAAGGCTGCAGATAAATATTAAAGAGAATGGGGCTAATAGCAGAGCCCTGCGGTACCCCATAAACAAACGGGAATTTGCAGGATGAGAATGGTGCCAAGGTTACCACCTGCTGTCTCCTCGCCAGATAGGACCGCAGCCACAGTAGAGCCCGTCCCTTCACCCCAATTTTCTCCAGTCTTTCCAGTAGAATAGAGTGACTCACCGTGACGAATGCGGACGACATCTCGAGAAGCACTAAAACAGTGGCACTCCTGTTGTCGGCCCGCATACGCAGGTTATCCATCATGATGGTCAGAGCTGACTCAGTGCTGTGACCCGGCCGAAACCCGAACTGGTCCTTGCCCAGCAGTTGATTCTACTCCAAGAAGCAGGATAAAATCCTGCTTACAGCCTTTTCCAAGATTTTAATTGGAAAAGGAAGGAGAGAGAGTGGTTTAAAACTTGCTGGGTTTGTCGGATCCAGAGAGGGCTTCTTAATCAGGGGTGTCATCAAGATAGGGGAAACATGGCGCCCGCTAGCTAAGCGGCAGTGAGCGTCCCTTGTAAGCGTTTCTCCCTCTCCCTCTCTTCGTGACTGCAGAAGGTTTGCTGAATGTGTCCTGGCGCTGCCGGAGAGCTCACACGTCTACCCCATCTTTCCCTCTTGCCGCGGTGGGCTGGAGCCGCCGTAGAGTTGAAATGCACCCGCAGAGCGGTGGCCTGCGGTCTCCTCCGGGGCAACTCGGGCAGCGCCAGAACTAGCAGCGGTGCCGGTATAGGTGCTTACTTTTTGCGGGGGGTGAAAGGAGGATTGGCTGGCGCCGGGTTGAAGGAGCCTACCGATGCTAGTGGCAACCTTGGAGCTGGTGAAGGCGGTAAGAGCGCACTCCCTCTTGTGCAGAAGGAACCTCGCACAGCTCTTCCTGACATAATAGAGGCTGGCCCCCCACTCTGATTTCCAGCACAAGTAAGAAGGGGGAAGGAGGAAAGGAAAACGTGGGAAGTGCACCCAAGCTCTACAGATAGCTGCCCCAACACGTGTCTTGGAGGAGTACTCTGAAGTACAGGGCACCTCCGATGTTGTGAAAGCCACACCACCAGGGAGGGCAACTAGAGGAGTTCAACAGTTGGAAGGAATCGTCCCGGGTCAAGATACTGCCTCTCACGTCTATCAAGTAAAGGCGAGGAGCATAGGGGGAGTCAGGAGTAAAGGCCCTCATAAAGAGCTTCCGAAAAATAACCCTGTTCGGATCACCCCCTTCTTCAGGGTTCAGCCCCAGATATTGAATATTATAAATCAAGAGGCAACTACTGAGTTGCATAGCCCCATTTTCTCTGTTAGAAATACTACCTCCCGAGAGCCTAAGGCACTCCCTGAAATATTTAACACCATGTCTAAGCTTACGACCATCGGTTCCAGCATCAACCCTATTACTCCTTTAAATCTTACGGAATCCTTGGCAATATCCTCAGGGCCAGTCAATAACTCAATCAGCCCTGAGAACTCTATGCAACTTACAGTCTCACCTCCAGGGCCTTCTGGGCTTTTTCTGCCAGAAGCTTCTGGAGTCAGCGAGGCAGAAAGTTTAGCCGGGTCCTCGATAGAGGCTTTATTTGCCACTTTAAATGCGGACATAAAACAAGGTTTCATGGTGTCAGCAGATAACCAATCTGAGATAAGAGCAGCATGTGATACTTTGGAGGAAAAAGTGGATCTACTGAATACAAGAACCGAAACCTTGGATGGCTCAGTAGACGAGCTTAAGGCAAATTTGGGGTCTGCTTAAGTGAAAATTCAAGCCTTACGTAGAGATGGCGACGCTCTGCGGGAGAGAGTGGAGACACTCGAAAACTACACTCGGAGAAATAACCTTCGTCTTCTGAAGGTTCCGGAGGGCAAGGAAGGGAGCGACATTAAGACTTTTGTAGTTGCACTTTTAAAGGAGTCTTTGAATTTCGAGGAGTCAGTGGATTTCTTGGAAAAGGATATTCAAAGGATCCATAGAGACCCTTTTCGTCTAAATTCTGGTAGGGCCAAACCTAGGAAGATCCTAATAAATGTTCTCACCTATACGGAAAAAGAGAGGATTTTGAATTTGGCCTTGAAGGCCAAATCTTTAAAGGGTCCTGACTTCCCCTTTGAGGTACGCTTAGATCTATCCAAAGTTACCTTAGAGGGTCAGTGGGAACTAGGCCAAAGAATGGAGAAATTCAAGTCATTGGGCGCTACTGTGCAAATGAGATTCCCCGCTTTCCAAAAAATTATGTACAGCAACAAAATGGATAACACCAGATCCCCATATGAGGATGACGAATTGTTAGAATCTATAAGTAATATATCCCGGGGTAAAGAATGAATCCGGATTCGACGGGGTCAGGTTGCGCTTGGTTACCCTATCTAAAAGCCGGGTAGCGAGGCGGGAAATCTTAGTGCCTCTCTTCATCTGCCTTTTTTTTCCTTTTTTTTTATTATTCCTTGTCCATTCCTGCTTCTTTGTGCAGGTAACGTGGTTTGTCAGCTGACAAAGAGGTCAGAACAGGATATGGTGTGGGATAACTCAATAAAGTAGAATAGCAAAGAAATTCAATCTTTGAAAAAGGGGGAAAAAATAAATAAAATAGAGAAAAAGGAAAAAAAAGGACGAAAACCTCTTAATTAAAAGAAAAAGACAGAAGAGAAAGGGAAGAAGGGGGAAAAGAGAATAAGGGAGGGGAAAGAGAAGGAAAAAAAAAGAAAGTTAAGAGGAAGAAGGATAAAAAGAAAATAAGAAAATTAGGTTTAAACTAACGGGTAATGGTGTAAGATGTACGAGGCGTGAATTTGGATATCTGTCAAGCTTACTTAGATACCTACATGCTCAGACTCATTCACATAGAGTCGAATTGGGAGGGAACCCATACCAGTTATTGGTGGGGTTTTTTTCGTTTTTTTTTTTCAGCACCAGTTTAGTATAAATTAGAGGGAAGGGTACAGGGGAATAGCTGGAGGACGCAAACCCTGGTCATCCATCAGGCCAGAGCAATAAGGGATGCGTTTACCAGGGGGTGGGGGTGGGTCACGGGGGATGTAAGGGTAAAAATTCCTCATTTGCGGATACCCTATCAGTATCACTCATTCTCAATACTCATTTGGGGTCTGAATCAGGGATTCCAGCAGTCTCTTTGGGATGGGTTAGGATCGGATCCAGGTCACGGCAGTGAGCAGACATTTGCCGAGGTGAAGGATATGATCCCATGACATTGTTGCAGTGGTTGTCCTGGAATGTCAATGGCCTGCGCACGAAGGGTAGAAGAGCTAGAATATTCCAATACCTAAGAGACTCTCTGGCGCAGGTCATTGCCATCCAGAAAACTCATCTCCTTAACTCTGAGACAACAGAATTATTAAAAAATCAGAGATGGGTAGATACCTTCATTTGTACAGATCAAACGGCGAATATCAGAGGGGTGCTGTTTTTATTCAAAAAACAAGCTAAGGCTCAAGTATTGGAGTACAGACCATAGTGGTAGATGGCTTATATTAAGAGTTTCTCTAGGGGGTATGCTTATGTCTTTGGTGGGATATTATGCTCCAAACCAGGACGACCCCTCTTACTTAGATACCATCTGTCGACATCTTATTGATTTCTCAGATCCTGTAATTTGGGTAGGGGACTTTAATATCGTTCTAAACGGTAAGCTAGACAAATCACCAAATTCTAGAGCTATAGTCCCCTCTAAATCACGGCAATTGCTTTTGACAATGATGGAACAGCTGGGTCTATCTGATATATGGAGGGAACGGGCGGGAAATCAATTGGGGGTCTCGTTTAAAAACCTAAAATACAGACATAAATCTAGAATAGATTATGCTTTGTTCAGCTACTGTCTAAAAGACTCAGTCAAAGATATTGCATATTTGCCATCTCACCTTTCGGATCACTACGCAATCTTTTTTAGTTTAACTTCTACACAGCAGAATCAGAATAGAGCGTGGTCTTTTGACCGTACCATTCTATTAGAGGAAGATGAAATTAGCTTTCTCGAGACTAAACACTTTCTTGATGTGAACCTAAATTCAACCAATATTTCCGTCGTCTGGGCAACCCTGAAAGCTTTTTGGAGAGGCTGCATCACTAATAGAGCTTCCTATAGAAGACGGAAATTTAGGGACGTCATCAGGAGTCTAGAAGTAGAAATGAATAATATAGAACACAAACTGTGTATCCCAACAGGGAAGATCTAGTTAAATTAGATTCTCTTAAAAAGCAACTGAAGACCACTCTCCAAGAGAGAATCGCTCGTAGATGGGAAGTAAGTAAAATCTCCCATTTTGAATTCGGCGAAGCAGCTGGCAAAATACTCGCCTGGAAAATAAAATCAGACCAGGTGAGAAATTATATAAAAGAGATCAGGGTAGAAAGAGACTCATCTCCTCGTTTATCCAACTTGGATATCGGGAATGCCTTTTCGTGACTTTTTCCAAGCCATATATAAGGAAGACATCATCGAGGACAGCTCGAATAGGAAAAGCTGGCTTGATAAGGTCTCCCTACCTAAATTCTCAAATGAGCAAAAACTAGGTTTGGAACAGGAAATCACAGAAGAGGAGGTCAGGAAGGCTATTTCTCAGTCCAAACGAGGGAAGGCGGCCAGCCCAGATGGTCTCCCAAGCGAGCTATATCGCTCACTTATAGAGATCATCACTCCAATACTGGTGAGAGTTTATAACAACATACTCCTGAAGGGAGAAGACCCTCCTGGTTCATGGAGCGAGGCCACAGTAGTATTGATTTTAAAACAGGGTAAAGACCCGACTGACTGTGATTCCTACCGCCCTATTTCACTCCTCAATAACGATTATAAAATCTTCGCTGCCATCTTGTCAAACAGGTTGGGGGGTGTAGCTGACACTATTATTCATTCAGATGAAAAGGGCTTCGTTAAAGGGCGCCAATTAGCCGACCTTTTGTTCGATCTGTTCGGCGCTATTGATATTGCGTCTACTTTCACTCTCCCTTTGGCCGTCCTAACTCTCGACGCAACCAAAGCCCTTGATAGGGTAAATTGGGCCTATCTGTCCAAGGTCATGATGAAATTTAATCTAGGGGCAAGGTTCTGCCGAGTTATAGAACTCCTATATAAGGCCCCGATAGTTAGATTACTCGTCAATGGTTCGTTGACAGAGACATTTAAGATCACTAGGGGCACAAGACAGGGCTGCCCGCTTTCCCCTCTCCTGTTCAACCTGTATATTGAACCATTTGCACAGGCACTTAGAGAAGACCATAACATCGCTTCCTTTAAGTTTGGAGAGTGGGAAAGGACGGCGGCTCTGTACACAGATGATATCCTTATATTAACAGCCGACCTCGACCCAGCCTTTTCAACAGTCATCAAGCGGGCGGAGGAATTTGGCAAGATTTCGGGTTATGAAATAAATGTCAACAAGACCGAAATCATGGCTTGGAATGTAAATAACACACAACTCAATATCGGCTCCACTATGCGATATTTGGGGATTAGAATTATACAGGAGGTCGACAAAATTCCTGAATACAATCTCGACTGAGTATTCAAGGAGTGTCACAAGCAGCTGAAGTTATTGTCTCACCTCCCCCTTTCCATCTTGGGGAGGATTAATTTAGTAAAAATGTCTATTCTGCCTAAACTTACATTCCTTTTTAATTCTATCCCCCTGGCGTTTGATACCAAGCAAATAGAGATATGTCAGCGGGAATTAAACTCCTTCATTTGGAAGTATAAAGCAGCTAGATTGGCATGGAAAAGGCTCAGGCGGAGGAGGGAAAAAGGTGGTTTGGCGATGCCCGACCTGCAATATTACGCCTGGGCTTTCCAGC
Source organism: Lissotriton helveticus (assembly GCF_964261635.1). Taxonomy (NCBI): domain Eukaryota; kingdom Metazoa; phylum Chordata; class Amphibia; order Caudata; family Salamandridae; genus Lissotriton; species Lissotriton helveticus. The sequence goes on along the minus strand of NC_136059.1, from coordinate 953,033,485 downwards.
TCTCACATTCAAGAATATTGTTAAAAACACATACTACTACACCGGGAGGAGAACTGTTTCGGGCTATGTTAAGGGGAGTTGGTCTGTCGGAGGATGGCTTTATGTTCAAGTTTGGGGACCAAAAATACTTCAAAAAAGTCAAATTAAAAGTCCTCCAGTCGATAGCTAGGAGTTGGGCAACAATAAGAAGAAAAGTGGGGCTCAGTTACTTCTCAAAATTTGCACCACTTTGGGACTCCCCAGGTACACCCACTTGTTTCCAGGACAAATTCCGGTGAGGGATTCTGGAATTTTAACATGGGGAGACCTGATGGGAGGGGGTTCTTTGCTTTCCTGGGAAGATCTACGGGACAAAGTGGGTGCAGGAGTATCCAGGTTCAAGTATATCCAGATGAATAGCTGGGCCCAGTCACAGATTAGACAGGATAGTCTTTTGGGGAAGGACAGTAATCTGGAAGAACTGTTAGTGGTGAGGCCTGCGGGTAGGAAGGAAGTCTCACTGTGGTACTGGGCTATAGAGGAAGAGGTTGATGGTGATTTTAAACTCGCCGATGAGCTATGGGGAGATCAGATAAGTGTACAGTATGATCAGGTTTGGAAGGTCTCATTTAGCATGTTGCATAGAATAGTAAAACCTGCCTGGTTGAAGCGAAACCATCTCTTCACAGCCCACGGAGCATATTTTTCCCTACTTAAGTTATCGAAATTCCAGTCCAGGAAAGTATGCAATAAATGTGGGCTACCAGAAGCGTCTGATGTGCACATGTTTAAAGACTGTCCCTCCATTCGCCCTTTTTGGGACAATGTGAAGAAATCGCTGGACTCCATGTTAAAGGTCTCGTTGACCATCAGTCTCCCTCTAATCATCTTTGGCCTTAATGACGACATCACGGGCCCTGCCAGATCTCTTCTCTTTTATGCAATCCATATGGCTAGAAGACAATTCTGTAAGTACTGGGTAGACTCTGCCGCCCCAACTCATTCAGATTGGCTGACCTCGCTCTATGAAATATCCAAGGTGGACCTGGCTAGATCTTGTAGTAGGAAAAAGCTTGCATTTTGGGATCTACTGGTTCAGTGGAGATAGGATGTCAGGGTTTTTTTTTTTGTCTTTTTTTTCCCCCGGGTCCTATGATTATGCCTTTTATACTCCATGGACCAGTGCAATGGGTCTCCTAGGATATTAATTTGGTCCGGCAGGTCGATTAAGACCTAAGTGAAGTAAATAATCTATCCTCTCCTCTCAATTCCCCTTCCGCCAATCAATCAATCGTGCCTTGGTCTGAGTTAATATACATACAAAGACCGCTGAACTTCTTCACAAAGGATACGAAAGGTGGTCGGTGTTTCTTTAAGAGGGTTAAGGCAAATGAGGACAAAAAAAACCAAAAACAAAAAACTTGCTGGGTTTGTCGGATCCAGAGAGGGCTTCTTAATCAGGGGTGTCACCACCGCCTGCTTCCATCCCTCCGGAACTTAACCTTCTTCTAGGGACTGATTACATATCTGCGGTAACCAGGGTTAAGTCGTTTGGCCGTAGGTCTTCCAGACTTTATGGGACAAGGGGGTCAGAGGGAGATCCTGAGGATACACCATGCGCCAAGGTGTTAAAGGTGAGGTCTGTAAAAATCTGAAAGCTATCCAGGATGGTTATCTGACCCAAATCCCCTTCCACCGCCTGTGTAGAATTGTCCTGAGCGACGGTATCGTTAGCTAGAAAGGCTCCCACAATTTTGGGCACTTTCTCCGTAAAGTGGGAGGCAATCTCATCGCACAGTTTTTGCAAAGCCACCACTTTGTTGCTAAAGCAGGTTGGGGCAGAGAGGTCCCTGACGATCTTAAAGAGTGCTTTAGTACCATTAGATGCGTTTGAGATAGAGTTAGCGTAAAAATACCTCTCTTCTCTGCCAAGTAAAAGTCTGAAATTAAGAAAAACAACCACCCGCCCCATCTTGTTCTTCCCACCCAAGGAAAACTTTACCAAACATTGCATTAAGTGTGTATGCCTAAAGGATTCAGACTTTCTAGTACTCATGTCTTCAAACTTTGCAGAACAGTTTCACTTTATATCTTTTATATTCTCGGGTAATGATTTTCATAGTTCAATAAGCATAGTGTCACTATCACTAAATTAAGAGAGACTGATTGCATGCAGTGTACTGGCTCTTAGAAGAAGAACTTAACACAGATAATTCAGGGCCATTTCCAAACATTATGTTCTGCAACTCTCAAGTTCTTTTATGTTATAACGCATCAATTGTACCAGAAATTGAAATTTACACCAATGGGGGTTACTATTAATTTTCGTTAATTGACCCATTGCATCACTAGCGTTGTTAGAACTTCACTTTCTATTCTTCTAAGCACCTAAACACCACATATCACCATTTACCATTAATGATAAATCCATGTGACTGAAACTGTTATGGCCCTACATGATAATTATGTAGAGAACTCATTAGGTGCCTTTACATAATAATGTTTGCAGGATTCTTAAAGGGAGTATAGGGACGTCCTGAGTCATCTACTTAACTCAGGAAGCCGTTCCTGTTTATGAGAATGGATGCTACCAACTGTACACATTTGAACCAGCTGTACCAAACACTGCCTTTGGAGACCGTTGCCAAATTCTGTAACAAAGCAGGTTCCACACTGCTAAGAACAAATCATCTTTCTACTGTGTTCAGGAAAATGAAAGACCTTGAAGAAAACTCACTGGGAGTGGAGGGGCCAGAAAGAACACTTAAAATAAAGGCGTAATCATTATTTCTCAAAATCTGAACATTTCTACTAATGGTAAAAGAATAAGTGAGTCTCTTTAAGATATTACTGGATCACTGGTAGCTTGACAGTGCTCAAGCCTTGAATGATGTTGTAAATAATGTGGGGTGCACAATTCAGCACAACACAATCAAGTGAACATATCAAACAATTGGGGATCAATTCAGAAAGGTAAACTTAAACCTGAAATCTAAGTTTTGACTTAAAGTCTAACTCTAGACCAAAGTCAAAGTTTAGGGCCAGATTCACAAAGGGACTTATGACTCGTAAAATTACTGCACTTGTGACAGAATCTCTGCACTCGGGGTGGAATCTCCGCACTGAGCACTGCTGCACGGAGATTCTACCCCGAATGTGGAAATTCCCCCACGAGTGTGGAGACTGCGCACTCAAAGTTATGAGTCGTAAGTCTCTTTGTGAATTGGGCCCAAAGTTTAGATCTGAAGTTCAAAGTTTGATTTTAGGTCTAAAGTTAGACTTCAGGTCTAAGCCCAGACATCAGCTCTAAACTTAGACTTCAGACCAAGTTTTCCTTTGTGAATCTGGCCCTTTGTGATTAAATGATAGTTTATGTACATAAAATATGATTGTACTTCTTTCTTTGTGTACGATTATTCAACAGGAAACTGCTTGTTAGTCCACTTGATACATGTTGGCATTTTGACCCTCGTGGCTGCGTATCTGTTGGTCATCCCCAGGACAGGCCAAGTCTATAGCAATCATCTGCAAAGATAGTTAATAAAAAAAGTAAATGAGTGATCTCCTCTAGTACTGTCATATCTACATAAATAACAAAATCATTCACAAACTGATGTTATGTACTGTTATGACATTACATTTGGTCAAACAAAATTGAAGCACCAAGGAAACTTACAACTGCAGCAATGTTCCCAAGGTGTAGAAAAAACCAAAGTATCTGGTAGGTGTGTAGAATATAGGAACCAAAAATATTGTGGGTAAAATTATTGTATCAAGAATATCGATGAAAAAATATCGTGAAGGTAAGTTTCTATCGGTAAGCAACGTTTTCCTATATATAACTACATTATATGTACCTTGACAACTATATTTATCTTCAAGCTATGTAGATGTGGGATTAAGATTGGTAAAGCTATACTTACACATTTGCACTTACCTTCGATATTTTCCACATGATAATCTGTCGGCATAATATTTGTTTACCGATATTCTGTTAGTGATCCATCTGGATAAATCGGGGGGAGGGTTGATTAACCCCAAACGCTGTCACCCAGAGTAATAAATGAGTAAGGAAGTTTAGGCTTATCAGTCTCTATGGTTGAATACTCACAGTTCTCAAAATGTAGAGAAATGAAATGAAACTATTAAATAAAGTAGGACAAAAAGTGCATGTGTCAAAATGCATACCAACAAGCCTAGGTGTTCCATTCACTAGATCTGAAAAAATCAATATGAACACAGAATCAAAAAAACAGATGACCTGATTTAGACTTTGGTGGAGAAGGTACTCCGTTGCAAAAGCGACGGAGTACCCTCTCTACCAAATGCAAAGTTTAATATGTCTCATTTAGAGTCAGGTGGAACTTCAGTATGTAGACTGCGAAGACTACTAAATCAGGCCATCGAGGGTTTGGCCATGGGTAAGCAGTGCTTAAGATGAGCCAGTGGTTTCAGGTGTTTAGCACCGGAACTTAATTGTCAACACCGGGACTTGTAAGAGTCCGCCACATGGTGGCGCTGTTTGTACAATTTTGAGATGAAGACAACAGTGTTTTATTAATTTAATATACCTAAAATTTACTAATACCTTCTACCCACCCACTCTTACAGCATTGGGTGTCCAGGAATAGTCTGAATTGTCACGCTTGTAGGAGTGTGATGGTTAGTAGTTGTGTGTGTACTGTAATTGGCAGCACTGGCAAGGGCAATGGGTGGTGCAAATGCAGTGGTTATCCGAGGGGAGGCCTGGCATTTATGTTTTACAAATTAAGCACTGTTAAGTACGACTAATTTAGAGAGTAAAGTACTAGGCCATGGTGAAAGGAAATGCTCTGCCTGCCAAGTCCAAAAGATACCCTTAATGTGGAAATCAGTGCACATACATGTACACAATGGGATAGGAGCTTACCTGAGGTGAACAACTGTATAGATGTATAAAACAATTGAATGGGGTCAAGTTAACATGTGCTAATAGGAAAGGTACAGCCTACAAACCCATACTCCTGCTGTACTAAGTAAATGAGACATTCTACTGCTGAAGCCCTTCATGCCCGATTCTTTCCTCTATATATCACTGAGGCTGTCTCCCCAGGGGCAACAGTCAGCAAAAGTAAAAATAACTAAACCAGTAACCACCATCCAACCTGTAAATACCTTCGACACTTTCTTACCTGCCACTAGTAACCAAGGCATGCCAGCAAGACATGTATCAACTCCCGGATCTCGCTCCAGGTACTTCAACATATGCATACTTCTTGTAATGTAATGCACTTTGCTCAATGAGAACACAACAATGCACACAGCATCTTCCCACAAAGCATCAATTTAGGGGATAGTCCCTAACTACTCTTGTGCTGGACCACCCATGCAAGAATCAACACAACTGCTGAAGGTCTCTGAGCCATGAAGCCCTATCGTGGCTTGCGCATAGGCTTCTTTAGCTCTTGTGTTTTGATAGCTTGGATTGCAGAACCCATGTGGATCTCCTTCAGCACAGCCCCTTGATGTCTTCTAGCCATGTGTTTGACATCTTGGAAAAGGCATTCATATGGCAGCAGCCTTGCACTCTCCTGCTTCCTGCCTGGTTGTCCACTATCCAGGCGTTTTATCATGGACACCTCCAAATAACACAACTTGTATACCAGAAAATGCGTTTTTCCAAGGCCAGAAAGGTAGCTCAATTAATTATGCAGTAAGCTGTTGTTGGACTTGGCCCTCGCTGCAGGGTCACCCCCAATCTTTTTGCTTTCACCCTCCTGTTTTCTAAATTTGTTTTTTGTGATTTTAGGACTCTGTGCACTTTACCACTGCTAACCATTGCTTAAGTGTCTGTGCTCTCTCCTTTAAACATGGGGAAATTGGCTTACACCCAATTGGCACATTAAATGTACTTCAAAGTCTCTAGTAAAGTGGTACTCCATGTACACAGGGCATGTAAATTAAATGCTACCAGTGGGCCTGCAAAAAGAACAGCTGATGGACGGAATGCTGAACAATGCCAAACACTCACCCCCAGGCAGAAATATGGGCCTAAATCTATAGTTTTTCTGCTCATCACGCTATTCCAGTTTAGAGCCAGCCATATGCAAATCAGTCTTAGCCCTGTTCCCCATGGGAACAGTCCAGCCCGAACTGCCAGGCCAGGTCCTCCCTGGACTGGAAACAAGCATCCTAGAACCGGTTTCAGGGCATCACCCCTCATCAGCCAGGATAACCTGAATTCAGTGGTATGGTGAGCATGGGATCCACGTCTCAGCATACCCGTCTTACTTGGGGTGACAAATGCATAAAGAACAATTGATGGGCAGAATGCTGAATAATATCAAACACTCACCCACAGTAAGAGGCGTGGGCATACATCCACAGTTTGTTTTGCTCACCACGCCATTCCAGTTTGGACCCAGCCTTATGCAAATCAGTCTTAGTCCTGCTCCCCATGGGAACAGTCTAGCCTGGACTGCCAAGCCAGGTCCTCCCAGGACCGGAAACAAGCATGCTAGGACCGTTTTCAGGGCATCACCCCTCATCAGCCAGGATAACCTGAATCCAGTGGCATGGCAAGCACGGGATCCATGTCTCAACGTATATATCCCATTAGGGGTGACAAATGCAAAAAGAACAATTGATGGATTGAATGCTGAACAATGTCAAACACTCACCCCCAGTAAGAGATGTGGGCCTAAATCCATTGTTTATTTGTTCACCACGCCATTCCACTTTGTACCCAGCCATATGCAAATCAGCTTTTACCTGGGCCCCATGGAAACAGTCTAGGCCAAACTGCCATGCAGCACTGATTATGCCGGGAAACACCCATTACAACGACGGTGTTTTCACGCGCTGCCATCGCAACGCAACTTTCACATCGCAGGAGCCATTACATCGCATGGTTTTAGAATGTATGCTACTAATGCGCATTCACATTAACATCGCTAGCCATGACAACGCGCGAGTGCCGAGATCGCTTGTATCAGACGCGGAGTGCCGAAATAAAAATTATTGATGCGCGTGCCGACATGTACAATACACAGAGTGCTGAAATAAAAATTGATGACTGTGCCAGTGACGTTATAGCAATAGCCACGGGGGTGCTGCCATGACATGGGAGATGGTACACGGGAGGTGACTGATGCGGAGGGGAGGTGATTGATACGTGCAATTATCAATTAGTTGTATGCCGACATGTATAAAACGCAGAGTGCCGAAATAAAAATTATTGATGCGGGCCACTGATGCATGCTGCTTAGATGACTGTGCCAGTGACGTCATAGCAATAGCCATGGGGGTGCTGCTGCCATGACATGGAAGATGGTACACATGAGGTGACTGCTGTGCCGGTGACTGATTATCAATTAGTTGCATGCACCGATCACTTGTATTTAATACTACAAATTATTATGGAATTAGCAATTCGTTGTATGACTGATGTATAAAACGCAGAGTGCCGAGACTTGAGATGTATGGAGATCACGTGTATCAGACGCGGAGTGCCGACATGTATAAAACGCAGAGTGCCGAGATTTGTAACAGACGAGATGTAGATCTCAATACAAATTATTGATGCATGCCACTTAGATGACTGTGCCGAGGTGACAGATAACATGGGAGACCACTTGTACGCAGACTAAGATGATATCGGAGATTTCAACGGCATGCGGTGATGTCATACCAATAGCCACGTGGGTGCTGCCATGACATGGGAGATGGTACACGGGAGGTGACTGATGCGTGCACCGATCACTTGTATTTCATACAAAATATTATGCAATTAGCAATTAGTTCTATTTCATATGCAAAAAAAAAATAGTATTGTGCAATTAGCATTTACTTGTATGCACCGATCACTTGTATTTAATACAAAATATTATGCAATTAGCAATTAGTTGTAGGACTGATGCGTGCAACGATCACTTGTATTTTATACTTTGTTGGGTCTTCGAACGTCCCTGTAACTGTGTTGGGCAATGCTCCTATTGGGTATAATTAAAAAAGGGTTTCTGTGTTTCTGTATCGTGTAAGAAATGATGGCCATAATGTTGATAGCAAAATAAATGCGTACTTAGCCAAATTCGAATACAAATCTCCCATGTCAAATGCAGCATAATATTTTAAATCGGAGAACAATGAAAGGCATGAACATCCCAATCATTGGAATGTAGGTTGGACAAAACCACATCTCCTAAGGAAATGCGGAATGGAATGTTAAAAATGTTGGTTGGGCCATGGATATTGTATGATGTTTTATCACAGACAATATCTAAAAAATCTAAAAAAATTAAGGATGTAATTCGTAAACACTGGCCAATGCTACAACTTGAGAAAGATTTTAATAACATTTTTGACAAGCCACCCATTTTTGCATATCAACGTTCCAAAAATTTACTATCCCTTCTAAAACAACCTACGTCATCAACTTTGACTGTTTTCAAAGGAACTATCCCATGTCATAATTGTGGACATTGCAGCAGCATTATACCTGGAAATATTCGGTGTCACCCTACCAAAGGCACACCCATTCATCTTCAAGTTAATGCAACCTGTGACTCTACAAATGTTATATACATGTTAAAATGCCCGTGTGGCCTCCCTTATGTGGGAAAAACAGAAAGAAAAATTAAAACAAGACTCACTGAGCACCGCAGCAACATCCGCACTAAGAACTTGAAGTCTTGTGTAGCAGCACACTTTGTGGCACAATCCCACAATCCCAGTCAGATTCGGTTTCTAATTTTAGAAGTTGTTAACAAACTTCCTCACAAAGACAATAACAAACACTTGTTGCAGCGAGAACTGTACTGGATTTACCTTTTACAAGCTCTACAACCGAAGGGATTGAATGACAGAATTGAACTCAGTTGTCACTTATGACCAGTGCTTTCCTTTGTTGTGTACTGCTCTTGATCTCCTTTATGCTTGTGATATATCCGTGATCAATGTTTCATTTGATTAACTGTTATTATCATTTATCATTTTTTCCGTTAGCCTAACAGTTCTGATTTATAAGTTTTTACAACTCTCCCATTTTCTTAGTTTTTTTACTATTTTTCACTCAACTTTTGGTTTTCCCTTACTCTACTCTTTTACACCTCTTGCTAATTTTCATTTCTGCCAGTTTACCTGCCTGCACTATCTTTTTCCCGTTTACGTTCGTTACTAGCCTTGCCAGTCCTGTTTCTATGAACACTGATTTTCTTCTTTACTGTGCGCCTGTGCGCATGCCCGGCGTCTTCCGGGTCACGGCTCGGTTACTCTGAAACGGTTTCACTCGATAAATTCTTCTTTCTTCTTGGTGAATGGTAAGCTATTTCATTTCATGTTCCATATTCTTTTGACTTAATGACGGTGGTTTCCCATGTTTTGTGAGCACTTTGGTATGTTTTTCCGTCTTGATTCAACATCACGATGAGTGTGTCATTTCTATTTTTTCCTACAATTTAGCCACGAAAATTAGACTTATACACGTGGTTTTTCTCTGATTGGGACTTATGGTCTTCTCACATCTTGTTTACATTTTTAATTCACGTGCAATACTCATTTCGTCCTTTGCTCATTGGACTACTTTTCGGCTTCTGCACCCTTGTTCTTTTTTTGATTTGGCTCGCCACTTGATCATGCTTGACATGTTTTAGACATCTATATATTCTGTGCTCCTGTATTTCGATGAAATATACCCAGTACTGTTTATTTGTTTTCTTGTAGAGATACAATTCCCCCTGAAGAAGTGCTATCTTTAGCACGAAATGCATTGGGGCTTTAAATTGAATCGAGTAGAATTTTGTTATGGATTGCCACATATTGGAATTGATTCATTTGCATAATCCAAACAACATATGTAGTTAATATGTCTTAAGGATACCTTTTGTATTTACCTGAAGTACCCCACTAAATAAAACTTCAAAAAACAATTGGAGGACTGTTATATTGTTGTAGTTTATCACTGTGCCACGCACTATTTGTGCACCAAGAGTTCTCTGGGTCAGTTCTTACCTCCTGTAAGACTTTCTTGATAACATTGGTTTTTTGCACCTTTTTGAACCAGAAGGTGATCTTCCAGAGCACCTACAAAATCACGAACGTTGTGTTACCTATAGACTTCTGATTTCACTTTGGAGTGCAGCGGTTCGCCTTACCTTTTTCCTTATCACAGACAATGCCATCAGCAACAGGGAAAGCTGATATATTGACATGGGCTTGGTCTCTTTTCATTATATGGGACAACGTGTGAGGGGCCAGAACTCCGTCAACAAAGTTCACAGTTGAGCGTTCAGGTAAATAATAGCCATTAATCAAGAGGAAACACAGTCACAAACCCAATACACATGAAAAGGAATATTGTAAGCACCATCCAGATATATGTGCAGGGTGGGACCAAGTAAGTCTTTTTGAATCATGTGATGAAAAGACTGGTACGTGTAGGGGCTCTGACATCGCAGATGAAGATGTGTCAGAGGAAAAGCTAGTATGGTCCATATAATAACCACTGGACCCCAGCTCAAACAACGGGGGATGGGCAGCATCGGAAGTTTCAGGTATGGTTCTCTCAGGAATGTCAATTATGACTTTGACTGGAGGAGACGCATACTCAATATCTGTAGATATGGATGTTGAAGGAAAAACTGACAAAAATTCAATTGAAGTATCCATCTCCCTTTCGTTTTGCAGGGGAGTAGTCGAAGAAATAGCAGCTATCAGATTCAGTGAAAAATCTCGACGTGGAATGCTCGGCGGCATACTATTCAGTATAAGCCATATGGTGTAGCTTGCCATGTTTGATTGAAATGTAACGATTCTCCTTACAACCAGGTAAATGAGGCAGGATCAGAGTACGGGTGTCTTTCAAACCAAGGACTCTGACCTGTGCATGGTAGGATGGACCAAATTCTTTTTTGTTCTCCACCTTTTCTCAGACCAGATCTCCAACTTTAGGAAGCCAACCAGAAACAGGAATCAGCACCGCTGGATCTGTGGAAGAGGGCAACTGGGCTCTTGCTTGTGAATCATGAGCTTCTTGTAGATTCTGTAACATAGCACAATGATTATCTACGTCAAAGGTTGCGGCCGCTGCCACAACTTCTAGACCATCAAGGTCTGGCACAGACATTTTAATGCCAAAGAGGATTTCATATGGGGTCTGCCCACCCAGAGATATTCAATGGAGATTATTATGCAATTAGTTGTATTTAATAAGAAAAAAACTTTAGTATTGTGCAATTTGCAATGTGCAATTATCAATTACTTGTATTGAACTCGGAGTGCCGAGATAGACATTATGCGTGACATTAGAAAAGACAGATGAGATGTAAGATGCGAGTGATACAGATGGTGAAGATGACAGATGCCGCTACAGATGCCAATCACTTGTATTCATTACAAATTATTGATACGTGCAGTTGTATTGAATATGAAAAAAACATTATTATTATGCAATTAGCAATTAGTTGTATTGAACATGGAAAAACATTACTTTTAAACTATACAAAAATATCACTTTAGACCCACTGATGCAAGATGACATGGGGGGTCACGAACACGGCAGATGGCAGATGCGTGCAAGATGACAGATGCCGATCCACATGCCGATCACTTCTATCAATACAAACTATTATGCAATTAGCAGGGGCACATGGATGACATATTAGCAAAGGCTGCATGATGCATGCAGATGACAGATGCGCATTATGACTGATGCAAGATGCGTGTGCTGTGGTGACGTCATACCGATAGACACAGGGGTGCTGCAGAACATGGCAGATGGGAGATAGTATGCACTAACACGGAAGATGACAGATAAAATGGGAGATGGTATGCACGAACATGGAAGATGACAGATGCGTGCCGACTTATGACATTATGCGTGACGTTATACGTCTAATGTCAGCCACGGGGCTGACATTAGAGAACATATGGTTACACTATGAAAAAAACGTTACTTTTAAACTATAGAAAATTATCACTTTAGACCCACTGATGCAAGATGACATGGGTGGTCACGAACACGGAAGATGGCAGATGCGTGCAATCCATATTAGCAAAGTCTGGACTATAATAAACACTTTCGGAAAAACGATTTTATAGCATGCGATGTGATGACTGGCGATGTATTTGCCTAAAGCGGCAGATACACTACAATAGCGTGGGGACAGCATGCGCACTGAATGCGTGCAATGTGATGCCTTTTTGCGATATAAAAAAAGGCGTGGTCATTGCTGGCGTTGTGGCGGTTAGCGATGTATCATCATACATCCGATTATGCCACCCACTTATGTAACCCTTTAAACACGTCTTGTGTGTGAAGTTTTAAGCTGTAATTTGGACTGCCAAAATAAACATTCGGTTTGGCCTAAACCTTCCTTTTTAATACAAATAAGGCACCATTAGGTTAGGCCCTAAACATCCCAGAGGGCAGGGTGCAGTGAATTTAAAAGGTTAGAGATGTACTTTTAAGTTTTACTTGCTTTGGTAGTGAAAAAATTGTAAATTAGTTTTTTACTACTGCAATGCCTACCTCTTCCATAGGATAACATTGGGTGCCTTATTAAATTTCATCAGTGATAACCTTTAATTGGGAGCAGTTAAAAATGTTGAGTTTGGTGTCTAACGAATTGTAATTTAAACCCCTTTTTAATGGTAAAGTAGGATTTTAAGTCACAAGTCTAAAAATGCCACTTTTAGAAAGTTGGCCTTTTTATGGCCCACCCATTTGGTGCCTGCAGCTGGTATCCTGGTTCACATGACTAGGTATATTGGACAGTTGGTGTTTGTGCATTTCTCCCAGATAGTGAACCTAAGGCGGAACTAGATGTGGGCAGGAAAGGCCATCTCTGATAGAGGACAAAGCTGTCACCTACCACACTGGCATATAATGAAAACTCTGTCCCATCACACTCCACAAATGGTGGGGCGCCAGTCTTTTGTTCTCGCATATGAACTGGTGCAATGGCAGGAAGGAAGGACATTCCAGATACCTTTGGGGTGGAAACCTCGAGAACCTGCTCCCACTTCAAAGCTGGCCCCAAGTATAAATAGTTGACCCTCAGACCAAACTCTTTAGTACACATCTGGACCTGTGGAAGACTCTGCTGTAAGGACTGGTAATCTGCTGCCCTGTTGCCCTGCTGTCCTGCTGCCTGAGTACGAAGAATTGGGCCTGCATCTTCAACCAAGGACCACTAGAGTGGCTCATAAGGCTAGTAGGCTGGCCTCCTGATCAGAGCTTCAGGCACAGAACAAAAGGTTCCAACTGTCTTGCACAATCACCTGGACTCTGGCTGCTGTGAATTGTACCCCCCCAGTCCTGAACCCTTGGAAGTGGTGATCGAGTTGCTTTGCTAGCCCAGCTGTGGTCTTCACCAGATCTGGCACAAAGCGATGCAAATCCCCACAAACCTTGTTGCACAGCTTCAATATTCATCAGAACTGACGTTGAGTGATGTGGAGCCTCACAGAACTTTGTTGCAGAGCTACCAGACTCAATAGAATTGATACCGAATGATTCACAGTCTCGCCAAGCCTCTCCGTCCATCTGCCAGCCCATCTGAACCATGTGACTCAACACAAGGCCTTGCCACATATGCTCAACAGAACCGATGCACTACAACGCAACCTAAAGCAGGCCCTCGCACCTCCTCGGAACCGATGCTGGGCAACGTGAAGACGTGCAAAGCAATGCTGCGTAGACCACGCATCACGATTGAAGATACTTTGTTCAACGGGCCTCACTAGATCCTTGTATCTGGCCCACACTCCATCGCGGTCAGCCTGAACTTGTGATTTTGGCTCGGTCTGGTGCGACTAGATAGTTGGCACTTCATGCAGCACTATTTTTACCCAAATCTTTAAAATTCCATATCTCCGGTTCTACTATATGGATTTTTGTTGTTTTGGTCTCATATAATGTACTAACGTTTACTCTATTTTTCTAAGTTGTGTTGTGTTTTCATTTTATTACTGTTTCAATTGCTATATAAATACTTTATACACGGCCTTTAAATTTAGCCTGACTGGTTTGTGCCAAGCTACCAAAGGGTTGAATACAAGTCAATTTTGGGTTTGCTTGAGTTTCACCCTGTCATAAATTGTGGCTGCTGTTTGAGTAGGGGTTTACCCTCCTTAACCAGTAACCAGTCGCGGCACATGCAGGTAAGAGTGGTGGGGCCGGTTGGGGGGGGGGGCGGGCGGGATTTTGAAGGACTAAGAAGAGGGAAAAGTCATTATTTATTTAATTTTCCCTCGCCATCGTCCGTCGATATCCACCCACACTCGTCCCCACAGCCCCACTGCTCTTACCTGCACAGGCCGCGGCTGCCAGTAACCCAATTTCCTACAGCTGTGTTGTGAAATCGGAGTTAAATGATCTAAAACCTTTGAGTGATTTGGAAAGCATTATTCAGCTGCTAACTATGACAGATTTTAAATGAAACCCGAAGTCACCTGAGAAGAATAAGGCGGAAGTTGGTTTAATCAAGAATGATTCATAATAAACCTAAATTACACAGGCAGTTTACAGTGTTGTGCTATAAAACAGCTGAAGTTTGCTATAAAACACTGAGCAATAGGATCACTAATAAAGAAAAGCCATTGCAGGTTTTAAGAAATATGCACCAAGCTAGAGACACAGTGGGCAAAGTAATATCTAAAGAGAGCACAGAGCAATTCTGCGAATGGTTGGCGGATGCATGGGAAAACAGGAAGTTGAATATTGGAAGCTTCATCTCCTAGGAGTTCTGGTGAAGCAAAGGTAAACAGACTATAACACATGAAGGAAAGGCACTCAGGCATCCGCCCAGAGGCACCACAATTAAACCTGTTGAAAGAATTGTGATCTTTTATAGTCTCCATTAAAGAAATTCATTTTGGATAGAAGTATAACAATACAAGTGTACATGAGAGAACAATACTCTTCTGTCTCTAGAAGATTAATAACCATGTTAAACTGCTCTTGGAAAACATTTGCTAAAACAATATGAGAGACTTAGGAATTGGGCTGAGGGAGGTAAAGAATCTAATTCCGGTCCAGCAGGTTTTAAGCCAGAATTCTCAACAACGCACAATTAGGTAGTGTTCGAATGCCTTTCCCTGGGGTCAAAAAGGTAAGCATTGTGGTTTCTGTTGTTGTTTCCCAGACTTCAGGGTACATAGGAAGAATCTGCAGGGAAAAAAACAATGCAGCATAGATGAGGCACTACTAGGAATTGCAGCAGAGATTGACGCTGCCACATTAGTAATTATACAAAACGTTAACGACGGCACTGCGCCCCCTGACAAAAATCTACGAATAATGTCCTCAAAAAGAGGTGCGTCACAGGCGCCAATTCTATTTAGGATGTACTTAGCTGGCCTGCCAAAGGCTCTAGACAAAGAGCACTGCTGTGCCCCACAAATGAATAGCAAGGAAGTATCACTAATATTATCCGAAGATGATTTTGTCGTGTGTCAATAAAATATCTTAGGTGTAGTAGCACTTGCTAATCGAACTGAACGAGTAAATTAAGTTGAATAGGCCTGACCTAAATATAGAGAAAAACAAAATCATAGGTTTTGGTGAGAAGTGGACTGCGTGATTTTTTTTAAGGACACAGAACTAGATGCAGTCACATCATTTTCTTCTAACGTAATCTGGATTGGAATTTGCTAATAAAAATGAAAACATAAAATGTATCAGTAGTACATTGTTAAACTGTGACGTTGCATTGTGGTCCATCTTTAGCTCTCTTTACAGAAGCACCTTGCAAGGTGGTGTCTGTGATTGGAGCACCGCCTTGGCGCTGGAAGAAGTGCAACCAAATTGGCATGGTTGAATTTAAAATGTTCAGAAGGGATGTATGACGTTACAAAGCAGGCTATTACAACGCCTGCCTTTACAACGCGGTTTTACATCGCAATCCATTACAACGCATAGTGCTTTTGGGTGTTGGATAGTGAATAGTTTAATTTACTATTCCAACTCCAGTCCCCGTGGACACTAGGGAAGGTTATTGGATAGTAAATTAACCTATTCCCTATCCTAGAGCGCCCCCAGCGCAATGCGTTGTAATAGTTTGCGTTGTAATGACCGCGTTGTAATGGTAGTGCGTTGTAAAAGTTTCGTTGTAAAGGTTGTTTACCGTTCAGAAGGGTACAAAGGATACGCCCCTCAACACCAGTATCAGTGTAGAGAAAGGAAATTAGTTAAGAGTCCTTGATTACTGTCTCAGGCAGACTTCTTACTTTGGATAAGACAAAATAGAAAAAGATGTTTGTGATAATATTCCTGTAACTGAGATAGATTGATTATAACGTGAACGTTAATACAATTTGATTTTTAAAGTCAATTTGTTTAGCTGCAATGCAAAGGGGTATTGTAGTTGTGAGAGAAATTCCCAACATTCCCTATTGTGCAACAAAAGTGGCATACAAAAGAAATGCAGAGAGCAGAGTTTGCTCTTAGACTACAGTAATTTAGGAAACAGTGGCTTCTACCAATCATAGGTAGTCCAGTATTCTTAGGGCCGGGCAGACTTTTCAAAGAAAGACAATGTAGAAAACATTTTATGATGATTTAATTTGACTAATTGGACTTCTCACACTTGAAACGACGACAATATTTGTAAGACTTAAAATGCAACTGTTTGATGGATCTTCTGAAAAAAAATGAAAATGTCCTTTGCGATGAGGTTATAGTTGTATGTGATTCTGGAGTAAAAGACATGCAAAAAAACTTGTTCTAGAGAAACTTTACCCATGAAACAATTTCCTCGAATTTTTAAGTCTGGCTTAAAAACACATTTTGCACTGGCACCAAATTCATATAATAAAAAAAATCATAACTGAAAAAAATGCACCTTTATAGACATATTTAGAGGGACAAAGGATCAGCCCTCTTCATCTATTAAGTTGTTCAGCTGTTGTTCACCATTTGTTTCTGTACACTTGAGCATACGTCATCTGGCAATTGATCAGCCGACTTCAGGCACTGACTCTATTGCACTGTGAGTGAAGCCATTTTTCCGGATCACAGCAGTCTTTCATGATTTAAATTAGCATTGAGTTTAAAGAAATTGTAACTAAATAGTACCTTTATTTTCCTGTTGAGTGCATTTAAACAAAAAATGATTTCTATACCTGTTCTACGCACGCCTGCCTGCTATGCAGCACCTGTATGTAGTGTGCCGTTCAAACTATTAGCACTTTTTAAAATATATTTTTTGCAAGTATATTGCAGCCACGTTTAGGAGCTAGCATTTCTCTTTTGTGTCTTCTTTTATTTTGAGACAAATGCTTTCAATAAAAAAAATAAAAGACATCCGTTTTTAAAGTCCAGACCTATTGGCTTGTTCCATGCTTGCTTAAATTAATTGATTTTCCACAACGTCGAATTCATCCTAGGTATTGCTTTTCATGTCAAAGGATTCCCTGTTTTCCATGTTTTCTCAATTGATCACATAGATCCCTTGTATTAGGCTGGTGATCTTCATTTTGGATTTTCTAAAAAATGAGGTTCATCTGAATTGATAATTGGTCTATTACGGGAGCTCTTGAAAAGTTTGTTGAGATTATTTAAATGCCATTCAAACTTGTTTACATTTTACATAGCTCAAGATACTTCACAAGGTATGCCCCAACTGATCATCTCTTTGTGACTCAGGACTAATGGTTGATTCGACATTTGTTTTGCTGCAGGAGGTAGGAGGGGTTATCTTGTCCTACCATTTGGGAATGCAATGGATCAAGGTGAAATCCAGTGGCAGAGTGGAGAGGGGGCTGGTGTGTTGGAAAAAAAATCACTCACCACTTCGGGCGGCCGTGTCGCTCCTCTGCTTCCCTTCTGACAAGTCCTGAAATGGAAGCAGGAAGCGCACATGTTCCCCTAAGCCAATCACGATACTGCTGTCACTGTGACAGCAGCGTCGTGATTGGTCTGAGTACCGTGGTTCAGCAATCAGACAGGGACTATGAGCCTGTGCATGTTCTCCAGCCAGGCTGTAATACGGCCAAAACGTCATGCACACTTAGAAAGTGTCCCAACAGATCCTCCCCCTGCTCTATGAGCAGCCTAGCCCCACCCGCCTCACAAAACTGCCTCAGCAGGGAAAACTAAAATGATAATAACATGGTTATCATTTTATTTTTCCTTTTTTGCACTGCTGAAAGCAATGGGGCAACGCTCCTACACCTTAGCTGAAGCGCCGCCCCTGGTGAAATCTAATTTCTCAGTAATCTACGGGAAGGTTACCGGCTTGAGATAAATGGGATTAACCTTATTTTTGAGTATCATCTCATATCCAAAGGTAGTAAATGTGTGGAAAATAATAATAAAATAAATATACAAAAGATTATGGACTTGGACTGTGGCATTACTTCTTTTAAATACTATGCAAAGAAGCATGTAAATTGTGTAATATATATTTGTTGGAAATTATAGGAACGAAAACATACGCAATGGTGGGGAAAATAAATCATTTTAGGAATTCTGTGTTTTTTTAACATTTATTTTGTGATATTTGTATCAAATTGTAGAGAATATTTCAAGGAGTTGTAAAGCTCAAAAAACAATTAAACTATTTGAGCTCAACCTTTATTTTAGGTGGAAACAGGAGTAGCCAAGGGACGAGGATCCTCCCTCTCCCTATAACACGATAAAATGGTGGCTGGTGTCATTTAACTATAATCTGAGGGATTAGAGTCTGAGGCACCAACCGAGTTATCATTGTGTGCTAGACAAGCATTTTCAAGTGGGACTCTGAGCAGAGTGGATGGACTCTAGCCCCAGAAGCCCCAACACCAATTACTACTTAAAATCAATTAATTTTGATGGTTTAAAAAATATATTTTTCAGGTATGTTGTCCCAAAATCTACCTTGTAAATGAAGATTTGAAAGGCAGAAAATACAATTCTACTGTCACTTCACCTAATGACTGCCACGTTACCTTTAAGCAACATTTTTTGTACCAGAAAAGTGTGGCGCAGGTAGAAATACTACTCCAGCACAAATGTTACATATATATATATATATATATTCAAAAGCACACCTGGTCCGCTTTTCTTTTTCTCGAAGAAAAAACCCAGAGTCGAGGCCCCAATATAGTTGACAGTGCTTCAGGTTTATTTGGCACAAGAAAAACCCCTACGCGTTTCGAGGTCAGCCGACCTCTTGCTCACGGGTGGAGCTTCAGTGTACCGCCATTCTTTTTATAGTGAAAATTACCGTGTTCTAAACTCACACGTGATCAGTCGACATAGACAAAGTATTTACATTGTTTCAATGTCCTCGAGTTCATAAATAAACCTAATAAAGTTTACATTATTCAAGTCGATTACATCGCATAGTTATCATGCAAATAAGTGTTTTGGGAACAGGTTATTAATCCTCAATAGGATACAGAGACCCATATCGTACATTTCGCACTGACGGGCTCAAGGCTAATGACATTTCTTGCTGGCGGTTTTCCTTTTACATTCCGTGCTTGTTTTCACTTTGCACTACGATTTAAGAGTCCAAGTATTGCCCATGTGGGCAATTGTCCTTATGTCTCAAAGAATATTTCACATATCGCCGTGTGATGTAAAAAGTACATTTGAATGCCAACATCATGCCCCAGTAGGCAAATCAATGTATCCATGGTTATCCTTCCAGTTCCTGTAATCAAAGAGACATTGCTACTTTAGCACAATTTACTATGTCAGATCACATGCTTCCTAAGTTAAAATCATGTTAAAACACCAGAATACAGTTACAAAGCAAGCAGCAGCTACTTTACACACCCTTACAATGAATGACGATTTCAGTTCTGAAGGTGAATAGCTAATTCCTCCCCCAGGTTGTGTCCCATGGGCTGCATTGTGTTATATTTAATAATGTATTTCGATTCCAGCTTTCTTAATTCCAGCCATCTATTACCTCCTGACATGTGATCTGACATAGTAAATTGTGCTAAAGTAGCAATGTCTTTTTGCGGACCAGGAGTGCTTTTGAATATTTAGGGGCTGGCGAACCCCGTCGAGTGCCAGCCATGTAAAGCGGCAGAAGCACGCCATTCGTGTGTGTGTATATATATATATAATTTATTTAGTTATTTATTTATTTATTTGTTCGCTGGGTTCAGCGAGACAAGGATGGCACACACAGCACTGCTTGTTCCTATGGGGTCTAGAGTTGTACATGCAGGGAAATGAGTCATTATTGAAAAATGACTGGTTGCGATTGCAATACTTGATGAAATATTAATGGTACCCCATGCAGCTTCCCTCATTTCTAAGGGCCAGATTCACAAAGATATTGCTGTAAGTGTGACTTACTCTTGCAGTACACTTAGCTTGCTCGTGAAATTCAGACATAACTTGTACTACTCCCTACTTACTCCTGGTATACAGGATTAAATCAGGATACTCCAGGAGTAAATCATCACAAATCTTTGTGAACTAGGCACAATTACTTTCTATCAGAATTTACCTGCAATGACACACCTTGCTGATGTTCTCTAAGAGAAATATATAAGGCTTGATTTATATTTTCTCAGATGGCTTATTTCTCCACCAGGGCGATGGGGTAAATTACTCAGTTGCCCTGACAAAGGTGCCAGCCTACATAATTTGAAATGCCCGTGGACCTTGCGGACGTTTCAAGGGTTTACAGGAACCACTGTGACAGTGATTCCTGCCAATTGATTGAAAGTTTGACGGACAGCTCATTCAACATGACGGATTCGGGTGATAAACTTTACCATTTTTTGTTTTATTTTCAAAAATTTAAATCCCAAAGCGGGATTTTCTTTTTGAAAATAAAAAACAAACAATACCACCCTTGCCATGGGTGTTTCCAACCTTGGCAAGGAGTGCATTGAGCACTTTTCAGTACCCTTTTCCACCAGATTTTACCTGGCGGTGATGAGTATCGAAAAAAGGCAATTTGTCCACCCTTCTAAGCTAGCTGAGCAGACATATTGACAAACCTCTGACAGACCTTACTCTATAGGGTCATCAGAGGGTTTGACCACAGTGGAGAGACAGTGGTCAGAGTTTCCTCTCTGCTAACATATAAGTTGGGCCCTTAGTCTGAAACTATACTGAACAGACCATCTAAAGCGCTCCTGGGGATTTCTTCCCAAGTCTCATGCCCATCCAAGCTGCAAAATCCTATGAACCTTCTTACTTATGCATGCTAGATAATTTCACAAAAAACACTCAGAGTCATGACAATGCTTTAGGACTACTAAAACAATGAAACTTCAGAATAAATCAACACCTTAAAAAAGTCAAACACAAACATATGGTCCTATTATTCTCATCTGTGCCGCCCCTTGTACTTTCCACCAAGTTAAAGAAACCTAGATATTCCCTTATTGACACACACAGTAAGTAAAGCTCCTAGAGGTCTTAGATGAGGCTTTTAAAGTAAAGGATCAGAGAAACTATGAGGTATTACAACAAGACCCCACGGAATGAATCAGAATCCAGATTGCCTCGATGGTAGAGGAAGCACTTTCCCACAATTGGATCTCCAAAAAAGAAGGAGAATTCCTCTGAGTAAATCACTTAGGACCCCCTATTTCTACACCATCCCACCAAAAATCTTCAAAAGCCTGGAGAACCCACTGGGCCGCCCTATTGTGTCTGGCATAGGCTCAATTCTAGAACCTTTATCCAAATTTGCTGACGCCTTCTTTCGCCCACTGGTACAGAAGATGGATACATACCTGAAGGACACCAAAGAGGTACTTCAACTGTTACAAGGAATAGATTTTGACCCAACTAAAGAACTACTGATAGGGCTAGATGTGGAGAGCCTCTACACTAGCCTCCCCCATGAAGAGACCATTACCATCATAGAGAATGTTCTATTCTCTACCGACTGGGAGTTCCAAGACACAGCGGACATTCTGATGTCTATCCTTCGGCGCCGAATCTGCCATCGGATGGCAGAGGGTAAGTGGTGCCCATAGAAGTTATTTCGGCCCCACTGCGAGGTCGGGGGCCGGAGCGGTGTGCATTGCCGGTTCGGGCCTGGTGGCCAGGCGGAGCCGGGGTCTCGAGTTGGAGAGGTGGCCGGCCATTGATTGAACAACACCCGGGGCCGGGACCGGAAGTCTCTGGTTGGGCTGGGGTGTCAAAGGAATCCTGCCCGCGTCAGTGGGTGGGGCTTGTGGCATGGCACCGAAGCATTGTGGGCCCCCAGCCTGTGGCATTGGCTGTGCTCTCCGGGGGGCGCCTAGCCTGCGAGAGATTGCGGTAAGAAGACCCCGGTTGTCAACGGGTCCAGAGGAGGAGGCGACCCCTGCAGTGGGGCTATTTATTTGTGCCTGCGGTGGCTGCTGGGGGTCCGGACTGCCTGCTGAAGAGTGGGATTCGACTGCTGGGGCCGGTGGAGGCTTGGATATGCTGCATATTAGAGACATGAGACGAGGACCGGCTGCCCTACTGAATGCACGGGTGGCAGCTGCAACGTAGAGAAGCAAGGGCTGTTGCGAGGGGCAGTGGGACCCCTCGGAAAAGGGCTTTCAGCTCGGTTGCCTACTCCCAAAGCTACGCAAGGGTGAGGTACGCCTATAGTAGGGGTTTGACATTACGGGCTTGGTGGCGCAGCTGAGAGACTTTGGATGGGGTCCCGATCGATGGGCCGGATCGGAGAGTGAACTTGTAACGAGCACAGGTGTACGGTTTCAGAACCCTCGCGGCAGACGCCTTCACCCCCTTTCGCTGAGATAGGTGCCTAATGGGCGACTACCTGGAGTCTGGCCTTGGTGTCCGTCCTGACCCGTTTTGACTGTCGACTGGTGATTTTCGTACTGGCTAGACATTGGCCCTGGGGTTGTCTGTTGGCGGACCCGTGTGTTGAGACACAGATTAGTGGTGTGGAGACCGGGTCACACAGCGTCCCTTGATGTCGCCTAGGGTGCTATTGATGTGCCCGCTGTAGCGGTGGGCCTCTAGTGGCCCGAGTAGAGTTTCAAAATGTCGACCAAACCCGAGAGTGAGAAGCAGCAGTCAAGGTCAACTAAGGGGTCTCGCTACGTCCAGGCCAACAAACTTGACCGATAAACGCAGCCCAGGGGATCGCCGCCCGAGCCAAGGAAAGTACAAGATTGTGGTGGAGAATCTGCAGGTCCTTCGTCGGAACCCACACTGCTAGATGTGATGTCAGCCATCGATAGTGTCAAGACTTCTCTTGTTTGGACAGAAGATGGAGTCACTTGACCACAAGCTAGATACTGTGACCATCGAGGTCAACCTTATCCAAGCCGATCTCACCAAAACCAGTGAGAAAGTAAAGTCGTTGGACATTAAAACCGCTAGCCTGACAGATGATGTAACGCTGCTGCAACAGGAGGTACGGAACTTTAGGGCCTCTAGTGACCTCACGAGCCGAAAGCTGGATGACTATGAAATGAGGGCTCAGAGGAATAATGTAAGCATCATTGGTGTCCCGGAGAAAGCCGAGGGCCAGGCCCCAGACCTCTTTGTTGAAGACCATCTGAAGCCCAAGGGGCTGGGAAATTTCTTCACGATAGAGCGGGCACACAGAGTCCCGGGGGGAAGACCGAGGCCCGGAGCCCCACCTTGTCCAATGATCGCAAGGGTGCTTAATTTCAGGGACAGAGACGCTGTCCTGCAGGCCTCTAGATCGGGAGGCCCCCCTGAAATACGAAAACTCCACTCTCACATTCTTTCCAGATTTCACTCAGGCGGTCCAGAGGCAGAGTCAGAGTTTCCTTGGAGTTAAGAAGAGACAGAGTTCTGAAGTACGCCATGATGTTTCCGGCCCGGCTGAGGACTGAGATTGAGGGGAAGGTCTGATTCTTTGATAATGCAGACGTTGCCTCGGATTGGTTGGAGAGACTCCCCCCCCCCCCCCCGGGGGGGCCCCAGGGACAGCGTGGTGATGGTGGGGAGGGCTTGCAAGAGCAGGAATGATGCGCATCGCATTAGTTCGAGACGTTGGTGTTTGTCAGGTGGATTACTAGCATGTGCGTACCCCTGAGGCAGAAGCCGGGGGCTGTATGTTTTAAGCTGTGTGCATTTTTATTTCTGTTTACACATTTGTTATCTCAGAACCTTTTAAATAATCTTGAAGTCTCTAGCCAGTTTTTGCCGCATTCGATCCCGCTCCTAGCGCAGCAGATCTAGTGCTGACGCTGTGGGAGGCAGGGCTCTATGACGCCATATTGGGGGGATTAAGGAATGCGCTCGAGCTGTTGGATGCCTCCCGCCCGCCCAGGTATAAAAACTGCACTAAGGCGCGCGCGCGCTGATTACTAGCGTGTGCGTACCCCTGAGGCGGAAGCCGTGGGCTGTATGTTTTAAGCTGTGTGCATTTTTATTTCTGTTTACACATTTGTTATCTTAGAACCTTTTAAATAATCTTGAAGTCTCTAGCCAGTTTTTGCCGCATTCGATCCCGCTCCCAGCGCAGCAGATCTAGTGCTGACGCTGTGGGAGGCAGGGCTCTAGGACGCCATATTTGGGGGATTAAGGGTTGTCCTCGAGCTGTTGGCCGCCTCCCGCCCGCCCAGGTATAAAAACTGCACTAAGGCGCGAGCGCGCTGATTACTAGCATGTGCGTACCCCTGAGGCGGAAGTCGGGGGCTGTATGTTTTAAGCTGTGTGCATTTTTATTTCTGTTTACAAATTTGTTATCTTAGAACCTTTTAAATAATCTTGAAGTCTCTAGCCAGTTTTTGCCGCATTCGATCCCGCTCCCAGCGCAGCAGATCTAGTGCTGACGCTGTGGGAGGCAGGGCTCTAGGACGCCATATTGGGGGGATTAAGGGTTGCGCTCGAGCTGTTGGACGCCTCCCGCCCGCCTCTGGACTGAATAAAAAGATGGTGTCATCCCGTCCGCGCAGCACGCGGGCGCAGCGGGCGCGACGGCGGCACGCCAAAGGCAAGCCCGTCTGCGCCCGTCCGCGACCGGACGGGACCAGGGGCCATAACCCCTGCCCCTTCTGCAGGTCACTTTAGGGGATATAGCTCCAGCGAGTTACTCAGCCTGCGACCCCCAGAAAAGGTACTATGTAACCACTCTTATCATCCTTTAAACCTGCCAGCCCAATGCCAGCATTGTAACACCTATCTTAAAGCCATTTCCACCACTAAGATGCAGCAAATCTATAGGATGTTCCTTCTCAATTGTAGGTCTTTGCCCAAACATCAAATAGAATTATCCTTGTTACTTGACGAGCTAAACCCGGATATATTCTTTCTCACCGAGACATGGTTGACCCCGCATTCAGAACCCGATGTAATACAAGCACTGCCACAAGGATATCAAATAACAAGGATAGATCGTCCACATGGGAAAGGCGGCTGACTAGCAATTATATTCAAAGATCATTATATCTGCCGCTGTTCCCCCAGCCCCTTTCTGGACTGTGAAAGTATGTCCTTTAGTTTGGAGCTCTCGCCAAACATTAGCTTTTCTGGAGCACTGATCTACCGCCCTCCAGGACCGGTTAAACAGTTCCTAGGCTCTCTGCCCTCAGTAGTCGCAGATCTCGCACCACCTCTGCTAATTTCACACTGTTGGGCGACTTGAACATGCATTTTGACGACATTAGGGACCACACGGCTCAAGAGCTAATTGCAGATTTTTCTGCATTACAGTTAGCTCAGCTTGTCTCACTACCCACACATATTAAAGGTCACCTGCTGGACCCTATATTCAGTAACTGCCCAGATTTGAAGGCAGAGCCTCCTACTGCGCTCCCGTGGACCGACCATTGGTTAGTCCCTCTCATTTGGAACACTCACAAACCCCCCGCATTGATACCAGGGCTACGGGAAGCACGAAACTGGTCCAAACTCCCATTGGACAAGTGGGTCGACGAGCTACAAGCCACAATACCATCTATTAACGCAGATCCCTTGGTAGCTAATGGTGAATTCAACAACTGGATAACTAAATCACTGAACATCATACTCCCCGTAAGGAAAACCCCTGTAAAAAGATCTAGGACCTCGGCTCCTTGGTATTCGGAGGAGCTTAGGGATATTAAACGCAAGTGCAAGAGACTAGAGAGGAAATGGCGTCTAGGTTATACAGACCCAGATAAAACCCTGTATAGAAATTCCATTAGGGACTACAAGAAGGAGATAAAGAAAGCACAAGCCCTGTACTACACACAAAAAATCTCCGAAGCCAGCTCTAACTCTAAGGAGATTTACCTGATTGTAAAAAGCCTTACTAAACTCCCCCAGCCGCCCGTAAATAGTGAAGACTTACAAGCTCGCTGTAATGACCTAGCGGACTTCTTTTACAATAAAGTCGATCTTATTTACTCGTCATTTTCAAACACCGTCCCAAATGCTCCAGTAGACATCTTGGCGAATTCTAAGCAGGACACTCCGGGCAATCTGTCATCTGTGCTTGCTGAGTTCCCTCTGCTACATCCTGATTTACTTGCTACTTTAATGACGCAGGTAAAATCAGGCCCCCCAGTGATCCTGCTCCTCCGAGCTCTCTGATGGCCGTCGGCCACACTATTCTTCCTGTTATGCTGGAGGTACTTAATGCCTCAATCTCTACTAACACGGTCCCACCAGCATGGAAAGAGGCCAGGGTGAGGGCACTCGTGAAGAAACCCAACATGGACATCAATAACTTTAGTAATTACCGTCCCATTTCCCTGCTCCCTTGGGTCAGCAAGATATTAGAGAAATACATCAATAGTCTCTTGACTAACTTTCTAGAAAACAATCAGTTGCTTGACCCTTCACAAACGGGCTTCCGCCCCAAACATGGGACGGAATCTGCTCTGCTGGCAGTTATGGAGGAAACTAGAGGAATCTTAGATCGGGGAGGATCGGTGGCAGTCATCCTCCTCGATCTAAGTGCCGCTTTTGACACGGTAAATCATAAAATCCTATTGCAGCATCTCTATGACATTGGGATTCAGGGAGGAGCGCTGGAATGGCTTAGGTCATTCCTGAGTGATAGAACCTTTCAGGTTTTTGAGGGAAATACCATCTCCACCAGCAGACCTTTGGGCTGTGGGGTCCCGCAGGGCTCTTCGCTCAGCCCGACGTTGTTTAACGTTTATATGAGGCCGCTGGCTGGGATCGTCCTTCCATATGGAATTAAGATCATTACCTATGCGGACGATACCCAGTTGGTGGTCTCTTTGACGCGGGCGAGGGCTCTGCGGCCATGGTAGATCTGGCGGGTTGCCTGAGTGAAGTGAGAAGCTGGATGACCCTGTCTTGTCTCAAACTTAATGGGGACAAGACAGAGGTCATGCTGCTGGGACGATCGGCTCCAGCCTCGGTTGGCTCGGTCTGGCCCGCCTGTCTGGGTCCCCCTCCAGCTCCCAAGAGTGCCATTAAGAGCCTGGGCATTTGGCTGGATAGGTCCCTAACGTTAGACTATCAGGCCGTCAAACTATCTGCCACCTGTTTTGGCCTTCTCAGAATTTTAAGGAGGATACTCCCTCTGCTACCATTCAAGGCCAAACAAACTGTAGTACAGGGATTGATCCATTCTAAGCTGGATTTTGGAAACGCACTTTATCTTGGAGCCCCTGACTCCACATTGCGAAAACTGCAAGTTATTTAAAATTGCGCGGCCCGCACCCTACTGCAAATTCCCCGCAGGTTCTCTGCCAAACCTGGACTAATAAGCTTGCACTGGCTCCCTGTTAGGGACAGGATCAGCTTCAAGTCCCTCTGCATTGCCCTTCAGTCATTCTGGGAAACTGGTCCAGCAATTAATCTTCCTTTAATTACCCCTTACCTCCCCAGCAGACAGCTGCGTTCAGCTAACGCATTTCTTGCTGTCGTGCCCAAGGTTAAAAGAACTAGAGTGGGAGGCCGTTCCTTCACCCTAAATGTGGCCAGGCTGTGGAACACTCTCCCCCTCCACTTAAGGTCCAATCCAGACCTAACTTCCTTCAGGAAACAACTGAAAACTTTTTTGTTTAATAAGTAGGCCCCCTTCAACCACCGTGCCATCTGCCTTACTGTAAGAACACCTTTTAGTCATAGCGCTTGGACGCCTCCGGGCAACTATTTGCCTTTACAAAACGCATTTTTATTTCATTTCATTTCACCACACACAGGTGTTTCCTTCCGCTTTGATCCTTAAGAGAGTGAGCTACATTAGGCGCAGGACGTGACATCCTGGAGGGTGGGGGGCAGAGAAACGGGGTTCTGACATCCTCCTCAGTTCTACTTTTAGATAGTTGGTGAGTTAGAGTATGGGGCGACAGGCACACTGCGAGTTGGGGATTGGGGGAGGCCGCGAGCAGGGGTGCAGGGTGGGGGAGGGTTGTTGGGAAAGTTGTTGCATAGTTGTTTTTTTTTCCTTTTTTTCCTTCTTTTGTATCAGGAGGCAGAGCTATGATTTATTTGCGCGTTTCCCGCTCCTTTTTTCCTTTTGGATTAGGTGAAAATGCTGCAGCTAGACGTTCTTTGTGTGGGTCGAATGTCGCATGTTAGTCTGGGATCGGGGATGAAGGTGCTGAGCTGGAATGTGAACATTAAACAACAATGAGTATCAGAGGGTCTCGGGAGCCAAGACAGGAAATGCTATGTATAAATCTAGAGAGGACTGCCTTCACCTACATACCCATGATGTACATGTCACCCTCACAGTGAGCCTACTCAGTGATCATGTGAGGATTCCCATCAGTCACCACACGGAACCGCCCTTCATCATTTGGGTTCCTGTTGAGACCACTCCTGATGTTATCCGTTCTATTCTACACGGGAGGGTCTGATGACAAAGTACCCTCTCATGAGCGATTAGATTAACGTGATCTCTTTTCTCAGAGTGAGGTGATGTTACCAGGAGAAGGGGGACTGATATCGTAGAGCAAAAGTTTATAACAAAAAAATTCTAAATGTGTGTGAGTTAAAATTGGATGAGGGGGTGCTAAATGTATCTTTATTCTTTCGCTACCCACTCTACCAATGTTAAAAGAAGTAGATAAGAATAATCCAATGATTCTTGGGTTATTTCATGTATATAGGGGTCAACATGTTTCTGCAATGTATGACAATAGTTGTCATTGCTTTCATCAGGACCATTATATAAACATGCTACTACGAATATGTGCTCTCAACCAAATGAAAAATGAGTGCTCAAATCAATAAATTAAAAATAATGGGTGTTTCAAACTCGATACTAGAGTCACCTGAATCCACTAGTTGTCTGTATCGATAGTTTCAACCTTCCAATGTGGATATTGCTAAAAATAATAATAATAATGAACATATGAAGTTGTTACATTAGAGTCATCTAGAAAAAACATAGCATTACCGTACTTGTATAGTTATACTAGGTCACTATCATATGATCCTAGTAGAAAATATTAATTATTCTGGCACACTCTTCGTACATATTGTCACAGTGTACAGGTCTCAACTTTTGAACATGAATTGTCAAATTGACCAAAGGAGATAGACATCTTACCCCAATTGGAGGATGTATGGACTTCACCCCACCTGGCCACGGCTCAGGATGAAGGGGAAGCACCGCTCTGAAAGAAGGGCAAAAAACAGCAATGCTGAAAAAGCCACTTGATTCTAGTGTTAACGCAGACAGTCACCAACATATATCTGAAAACGCTGCCGTGTACCCCTTCACTATGTTCTGAATGGCTCAAAACCATGCTTGTATTTAGACTGTTGTGAGGGTACAGCCGATGTAACATGCGATATTCATTTAGTCTGGGAATACGGTCTGCATCCTGTTAGGGGCGAGGAAGAACAGACCCGCTCACCAGCACAGGTTACAGGGTTTGACATCGTAAGCTTTAGTTACGCGCAAAAAGAGTATGTGGCCACATTAGTGCAAAGAGCAGCTCACAACGTTCTCACACCTAACGAGACACATATATGCACAATGGCAGTACGCGGCAACCACATTCGTACATACACATCTATCTATCTACCTCACCTCTCCGTCGGTACCTCGCGTTTGCTTCTGAGCCGATCGGGGAGGTGAGGGAGTCAGGACATGCCGCTGTAAATAACCCCGTTCGAGATTGGGCAGAGGCATACCACGTGGGGTCATATCTGGCACACGATTGGATCCTTCAGGGACCAGTAATGGTGCGGTTATCTCACCGTCTGCTGATGTAAACAAACTTTCGAGCCGGGTATTCGGTGCACCTCCATAGATGCAAACTCCAGCTCCACGTAATAACACTATCACATCACACAAAAATCGGCGAAATTTGTGTTGGTTAAATTTGTGTTGGTTAAACGGAAATACCATACGCCTTAGTTACTAAATATAACGGCGTCAAGGATTGTGTCCTCACGTGACACCAAAGTTATTTCTTGATACGCTATTGGTTGGTGCTAAGGAACGGTAAAGTAACCATAACACGTTTTTGGATGGCAGCAAGTGGGTGCTCGGTCAATATCATTGAACACTGGATCTACCATGAGTCTTGTTGTACCGTGGTAGTTCAATTAATAAGCAATCCACACTTAGCTGTCACCCTCTACACGACGGTACACGCGTCCTATCAATCAAAATTGGTTAAAAATGATTGCCTGACATGGATACAAATTTACGCATGACACGATCAGTTATAGATAGAGGTTCATAAGATCGTGTACGTCCTATGTATCTAGCCATGAATGATGTGTCTAACGGGAGGGTATTGAGGGTCATTTATTGGAAAAATCTATGGACACAGTGTCGTCAGAAATCAGAAAGAAGGGTGATAAGCTTTGATAAAAGACACTATTACAAAGCGACCCAAGGTATGTCATCATTCAACCCTCCATGGTTGGTGCCCAGTTTGAAGACCCATTTTTGTTCTTTGAGTAGTAAAAACCTGCCTATGTCAGTAATGTGATGTGGGATGCTGGGCTGTTCAATGACCGTCCATTGTAGCGCAGTAGCAGGATGGCGTGCCTCAAGGAAATGATTTGTCAATTTGGTGGTTTGCCTCTTGCACCTTATTGTACTTTTATGTTCCGATATCCTTACTCGAATTCTCCGGGTGGTCATCCCCACATATTTTAGTCCACAGGGACATGTAATAAGATATATCAAATTGTCACTATTACAGTTTGTGAACTTTGTTTGGATCCAAGGCTGTGAGGTGCCTATATCTATTTCTGTAGATTTCTTCGTTTGGGGGCAAGAATGGCACATACCACATGGATGGTGGCCTGTTACAGGAGGAAGATCCCATAGTGCACCCAGAGCCCTGGGTTCCTTATTGCGCGGTCTTGTATGGATAAGACGATCCCTTAAGTTAGGGCCCCTCTTGAAGGAAAACAGGGGCATCTGAATTGTACATCCATCGGAATTCAGAATTGACCAATGACGTTTAACCATTTTTTGGATTTTATTAGATAGGGTACCAAAGGTTGTGACAAACGTCAGTCTTTCAAGAGGAGGTTTTTTCACTGGAGGTTCCAGAAGAGCCGAGCGGTTGTTGTTTTTAGCTCTTTTCAGTGAGCGCTGTACCAGCCTCTTCGGATATTCCCTAGATATCAATTGAGTTCTCAGAGCAGCTGAGTGGTCCTCAAAAGCGGCTACGGTTGAGCAGTTCCTATGGACCCTCAGAAATTGTCCATACGGCAAGTTTTACCGCAAGGATTTTGGATGATGACTGTTGAAGCAGAGTAAGGAGTTCCTCGCCATGGCTTTTCTATAGAGTTCTGATTGTAAACCCTCTGTGGTTGATGTAATAAGTAGATCAAGGAAGGCCAATCTGTCTCTCCCGATCTCTATGGTGAACCGAAGGAACTCATTCCTACTGTTCAGCCACCCCAGGAACTCCGAGCAACTTTCACTGGTGCCTCGCCACACTACAAAAATATCGTCGATGTACCTTTTCCAGGTTCTGATACAGCGACGAAAGGGATTAGTATCTGCCAGCACATAACGTTGTTCAAACGAGTGTACATAAAGGTTTGCCAGGCTGGGGGCATAAACACTAACCCTGGGCGTAGTGGGCATAGTGGGGCTCCGCGGAGCTACGCGGAGAGGGCGAGAAGCTACGCCCACTCCCGCACTCCGCGTAGCCCCACTACGCACCTCCCTCCCGCTCTCCCCTAGATACATTATTTATGCAATTACAGTGATTAAAACAATATTAAAGCACTTACCTTGTCCGGGGCTCGTCCGGGGCTCCATCTTTGAATAGCGTCCTTTTCCTGGATACCAATGCGCATGCGCAGGCGGCCGCGCATGCGCATTTGTTGTCAGGAAAAGGACGCTATTCAAATATGGAGCCCCGGACGAGCCCCGGACAAGGTAAGTGCTTTAATATTGTTTTAATCACTATAATTGCGTAAATAATGTATCTAGGGGAGGGCGGGAGGGAGGCGGGTGGCGGCTGACTCGGCTACGCCCACGGAGTGGGCGTAGTGTTGCCGGCTACGCTGTCTACGCAAAATGCGTAGAAGGCAACACTACGCCTACTCCGTGGGCGTAGCCGAATCGGGCGCCCACCCTTAATAAACACTCCCCATACTGGTCCCTGACACTTGAAGGTATATTGTTTCTTCAAACTTAAAAAAGTTACGTTTAAGAGCTAGCGTAGCACAGGCCATAATGAAACTGACCGGAGTTATGCTCTCCAGTGTCTTGGATTGTAACAAAAACTCAATGACTTCCAAAGTTTCATCCTGAGGTATTGAGGTGTAAAGAGCCTCTACATCGAATGAAACCAAGAGATCCATGGTACCATCAAACTCAATTTCCGGTAGGAGACGTAAGACGTCACTGGTATCTTTCAGGTACGTCTGCATTTCCTGTACCATGGGGCACAAGAAAAAGTCGACGAATGTTGACAATGGTTCAAGGATTGAACCAATGCCTGATATAATAGGCCGTCCTGGTGGAGGCCTCTGTACCTTGTGTACCTTCGGTAGAATGTAGAAATAAGGTGTTACAGGATGTATGGTACATAAAAAAGGGCTTCTTGGGATGTAATCCACCCTTCTGAAAGAGCCTCCTCCGTCATAGTGGAGATCATGATTTTCAGTTCCTCAGTTGGATCCACGTCAAGCGGACGATATAATCTCCTATCGCTAAGTTGACGAAGACACTCGGAACGGTAGGTATTGGTATCCATGAGGACCGTTGCTCCCCCTTTGTCTGCCGGTTTTATCGTCAGGTCTTGACATGTAGTCAGATTCTTCAAAGCCAGTTGTTCATCCTTGGGAAAATTGCAGAAGACTTCTCTTGGTGTGAGAATAGGTCCTCTATATTGTGCTCCAAGGCTTGTTCAAAAGCCAAAACCTTAGGAGGCATGGCATGTCCTGGAGGATTGAAGGTGGATTTACGTTTCAGTCCGGTATTGGTTTCTCGTGTCACTTCCAATTCAGATCCTGTTTGATTTGCAAAGAAAAAATGTAGTCTGGAATGTGAACAGCCTGGGCGACAGGATTAAGAGAGGGATGGTAAATCAGCTTATTAGAAGACACTTCCCAGATGTTGTATTATTGCAGGAGATACATCTTGTTGGCAACCGCTGCATGGCCCTCCATAAAGGGGGATATAAGTTGATGGCGCATGCCCGTTTTACAACTGGGTCCAGAGGAGTTGGTATTTTGACGAAAAATTCCTTTCCCTTGGCAATACAGGCCACATGGTCGGATCAAAGGGGCAGATATGTTGGTGTCTCGGGGCAATTGCGGGGGAAGACGGTTACTTTTTTGTCAGTATATGTGCCGCCTGGCCTTCAGTCCGACACTTTCTGTGACCTGAGTGCTGTTTTTCTTAATCTGCCCCTGGGCCTTTTGGTGTTGGGGGTGATTTTAATGCGGTGCTTGATGGGGAGGCCGACAGAAGCCCGGCATGGATACTTAGACCATCGCAGAGGTGGCTCTCAAACTTCCTTGAGACATTGGGGCTGGTAGATAGTTGGCGAGTGCGTAACCCGACACAGACACACTTCACCCACATGTCCGCTGCGCATGATAGCATGTCCAGATTAGATTACATATTGATTCCGGCGGTTATGGCAGCCGCAGTTCAAGAGGGACTGTATCTTGGTAAAGGTATTTCTGACCATTCTCCAC
Organism: Lissotriton helveticus; assembly: GCF_964261635.1. Lineage (NCBI taxonomy): Eukaryota > Metazoa > Chordata > Amphibia > Caudata > Salamandridae > Lissotriton > Lissotriton helveticus. The sequence continues at coordinate 952,999,542 of NC_136059.1, read as the reverse complement.
TGTGGTTGCAGTTCGCCCTCGGACAGCCAGCGGTGGGCAGAGTAGCTCCTATTAGTGCATGGCAATTAAAAGACCCTGCCACCAAAAAAGAGGTGATTCAAATTTCAGAACGGTATTACCAGGAGAATGTGGGAACTGTCACCTCAGCTCAGTCCCTGCGGAAGCATATAAAGTAGTAGCGAGAGGAGAGGTCTTATCTTTGTGGCGGGGAGGAAGAGGAAACATCAGGCGGAGGTGACTAAGATGGAGGCTGAGGTGATAGGATTGGAGGATAGGGTGGATGGATCTGCCACTCCGGAGGACCTCCATCTCTTGAAGTTAAGACAAGATGAATAAAAAATGCCTAGCCAGGGAGAGAGCGATTGCCCAGAACAATGCCATACAGAGTCGAAAATATGAACATGGAGACATGGCTGGCAAATTGATTGCGTGGCTTGAGCATGAGGAATGGGCATCGAGGCTGGTGCCTGAGTTGGAGGGAACAGGGGCTGACACTGTTACGGACCCGCAGGCGGTGGCTGATACATTTTCTGATTATTACAAAGGGGTTTATACCACAGCTGGAGGGTTTACGGAGGCAGAAAATAGTGAAATGATTAAAGATATCGACATGCCGGGGTTATCTGAAGATGATAAGAGCTATTTAGACTCCCCTTTCTCCGACGATGAAGTTGCACAGGCAATTAGAGGTATAAAATCCTGGAACGCGACTGGTCCCAATGGGATACCAATAGAAATGTACACATTGAATGCTCATAAGCTCGCCCCGTATATCCGTGCCATGATCCTGGAGAGTAAAGAGAAGGGTCAGCTTCCATACGACCAGCGGGTTGCGAATATAGTGGTTATTCATAAGGTGGGTAAGCCTAAGACACAATGCTCTTCGTATAGGCCTATTTCACTTCTTAATTCCGAACCCAAAATCTTGGCGAAATCACTTGCTACCAGGTTGGTCAAGGGAGTCACAACCTTGATACACCCCGATCAGTCTGGCTTCATGCCACTCCGGAACACGGCTCTAAACCTGCGAAGGCTACATGGGATTCTGGGTGGTTCCTCGAAGATACAGGAGCCGGCGGTCCTGGTGTCCTTGGACGCTGCTATGGCATTCGATAGGGTTGAATGGAAATATCCATTTGCAGTGTTGGCGAAATTGGGGTTTGGAGCAGAATTTGTTGGATGGGTACAACTATTGTACATTAATCCCTTGGCCAGAGTGGTTGTTAACAACTGTAGATTGAATGATTTTTCTCTGGGGAGGGGCACGAGACAGGGATGCTTTCTTTTCCAGCTGCTCTTCGCTCTTGCACTGGAGCCTCTGGCGGCGCGGGTCAGGTGGGATCGATCGATACGTGGCTTGCGGTGGACACCGGATTGGGAGGATAAAATGTCACTGTATGCTGATGATATCCTGCTTTATCTTACCAATCCCAGGGCGTCTTTGATCAATTTTCTGGGTGTGCTAGCCATATTTGGTAGGTACTCCGGATTTGCAATAAATTGGTCGAAATCGGTGCTTTTTGTCCTAGCGGGTGAACCACCAGTAATTCCGCAGTCATGCCCCATACAGATTCAGCCAGTAGGATTTAAATATCTAGGTATCTACATTACACTTGACCCGGAGCTAAGATACACCAACAACTTGGGTTCCCCCTTGAGCCGGTTAAAAAAAAGCACGAGGAGCGTTGGAGAGCTTTTCCGCTATCATTGCTTGGGAGGGCGGTGCTGTTTAAGATGATGGCCCTACCTCGATTTTTATATGTACTTCAGAACACAATGGACCCAGTACCGTTCTCCTATTTTAAAGAAATTGAGGCACTTCAGAGGCAGCTTTTCTGGGACGGTAGACCTGAATAGCATTTGTCAAACTAATGACAAATGCTCCCATGGTATGATGGGGAAATTGGACTCCCGGACTTAAGGAATTACTACTGGGCTTCGCAACTAGCAGCTGTGAATCATGTCATTTATGGTCCCCCCGGGGACTCAGGTTGTGCCATGGACCGCAGGCAGGCACCTGGTGGGGATATAAGCAGGGCTTTGTATGCCAGGTCACGGCGGTTCCCGCTATCGGGCCCAACTGCTCATGCAGTACATGTGTGGCACGCTGCTAATAGGTATTTGGGCTGGGAGGGAAGATTGACATTGGCCACCCCCCTGTTAAATTCTGAGAGACTTGGGAGCTTGTGGAGGTCTAAGGGATTTGACAAGTGGGATCTTATAGGGATCACCCAGATTAAGGATGTGTGGGGAGGAGACAACATACATACATTTGAATTTCGTAAGCAGCAGTATAGTTTGCATGATAATTAGCACTATCGCTATCGTCAGGTTAGACATGCTCTTCTTGCTCACATACCTAGGGACACCACACTTCCGGAGGCTTCTCCTCTTGAGGAACCAGTGCTGGATGGGCACCTTCCCGAGAAGACTATCTCCTTAATATATAAGAAGCTTGTTAATAATATGGAGGACCCGCTGGGACGTATCAGAGTGCAGTGGAGTGCAGATGGGTTGGAATTAGATGACGAAGACTGGGTGGAGGCAGTTTCCTCCCCGAAGGTAGTGGCGATTCAGATGAGGCTTCGACTGGTGCAGCTAAAGATCTTACACAGATCTTATATTACCCGCTGGGACGTATCAGAGTGCAGTGGAGTGCAGATGGGTTGGAATTAGATGACGAAGACTGGGTGGAGGCAGTTTCCTCCCCGAAGGTAGTGGTGATTCAGATGAGGCTTCGACTGGTGCAGCTAAAGATCTTACACAGATCTTATATTACTGGGCCTCGATTGGTGCGTATGGGGCGAGTGGTGAGTGGAGAGTGCAGAAGGGGATGTGGAGAACCTGCCACTTTTATACATATTCTTTGGCACTGTGTGGCAGTACAGACATTCTGGACAAGGGTTCATGATGAGATGAAAGAAGTATTGGGGGAGAGAATACAACCAGAAGCTCGGAGGTGTATACTGAATGTGTGTGTGCCCACGGATCTGAATGTGTATCGGAAGCAATGGGTGACACTAGCGTGCATGGTGGCTAAACGAAATATAGCTCAGCTTTGGGGAGCAAGCCAGCCGCCTCGAGTTTCCAGGTGGGTGGAGGATTTGGACTGGTGTATGTTTAGGGAGAAATCTGTTTATGTGGCATGGGGTTACCCGGAGAAGTGGGGGAAGGTTTGGGGTGCATGGAACAGTCATCTTGGTGAGATTTGTGTGCCTCCGGCGCGGCGAGCGGAATCGGAAGCGCAGGAATCCCTGTGATCCTATATACAATTACATGTAATTCTGTACATGCGGTATTATGACCTATACGATGAGAAGATTGTTGTTTCACCTGATGTTTCTTTTTCCTTTTTGTTAATTTGTTAATAAAAAGAATTTAAAAAAAAAGACACACACTAATATCAGTCACAAGTTCAGACGTACCTCTCATCCAGTACTCACATGGACACTATACACAAACCACCTCCACCTACCATGCGGTTCTATGATCACTAAGTTATGCATGTAGATGTATCATACTGTACTCAGGAATACAGTACTATATTAAGGTCAAGACAGACTGCAGGACTTTACTTCCGTGGAGAGTGAGCATTTATTCACTACTACAGTAAGAGCTTCCCGCACAGATATATAATCCTTTTGCTCACATGATTTCCAAATACTTATATTCACTCGTATTTAAATGTATCGAGGTCACTCTGCTGAGCAACTCATAAAACGAGTAACATTTGCCATTCTGTCCTTTACTCTCTCCCCTACATATTCCACCACCCTGACAGAGTTTAAAGGGGTGGAATTTTATTGCAAAGCGATATGCAGGAAGCTGTTTTAACTTTCATTTACAACGGTCCCACTAGCGGGAGCCATTTTGTTTTTCAACGCGCTAGTTTTTTTTGTCAACCAGCCATTATCCCGCGCAACCACAACAAAGACTGGGTTTATAACTGACCCTCCTCTCGCCGCCTCCTTGTTCCACGGAGCCGCTGTGAGGTAGCATCCAGGCGAGATAGGGAGTGAGTATGGGATAGCCGCACGCCCCCCAGGCAACAAGCAAATACTCCTGAAGACCATTAGATAATCAGACACAAGATTAACCCCATATTGTAACTCTTCCTCAACAGTGTTTGACTACAGGTGCTCCTCCCCTTCCGTGAACAGGCTCATGGGGCACAAGAGGGATGAAAAAGATGTATACACATATATGCTTGATAACATACAATGTATCACACATGATGCACTTAACTCTTGATGCCTTTTTCTGATTTACAGAAACCTCGTTTCCTAGACATAGAGGGGCATATTATCAAGAGAGGCGATAAAATTATCCCCATTTTAGCGGCAGCAAACTGCCGCTAAAACGGCAATAATGGCCTTGAAAATATGCTCTATGGAATTCCAATTGAAGCCCATGTTAGATGTCCTTCACATTTAACATGAGGTTCAATTGGAATTCCATAGAGCATATTATCAAGCCCATTATCTTATGTTTGTTGTAGGCACCTTGTGTTGGAAAACGGGTATGTGTGAGCTTGGCTGTTTGCCCTTCCTTGATCTGCCTGTATCTACCTAGAATCACCTGACCTTCCTGGCACTGCATGGTCACTGAGGGGTTAGTGTAATTTTGGTAGAATTGTATATAGATTTAAGTGTTCGTTATTATGATTTTAATCATGTCCTGATGAGACCGAAAGGAATTACTGGCTGAAACGCCACCGCGACTGCGTCGACATATTGATGAGGAGTCCCATCATTTCATGTTCTTTTGAAAAGAGAAAGCGCTTAGAGAAAAATTTGATTAGAGATTTTTTCCTCTGGCGCAATAGGGATTTCCTCTGAATGTATTACTCGGAGTTAGGAGTGTACATTCCGAATGTTTTGTTCTTAGTTGGGGTACTTTTTTGTATGCTTTATATGTGTTGTACATAATGTATATATGTATTGTATCATATATATGAATGTGACTTTAATGTGATGTCTAGTGACTGTCTATGTCATGTACATATGAAGTGTATATATATAATTTTGTTTATTTGTGCTCTGCCCCTTCATTTGACACGTATATGAGTTCGATGTTTGGATATATAGTATTATGTAAAGAACAATTGGGAACATCAGGGTAATTAATTGTACCTTGGATGAGAATAAATGTTGAATTGATCCTTCTGTACCTTCTTTTTCTTGATACACATCTTTTGTTGTTTTTTGCTCAGGTATAGGAGGGTGATTTGGGCATAACCCCTTATTTATTTGTACCCATTATCGCCGTTTTAGCATCAGTTTTCTGCCGCTAAAACTCCAATAATTGTATCGCCTGTCTTGATAATATGCCCCTGAGTGTGTGATTTATGTTATTTGTTGTGATGTCAAGTATTGTTCACGTATTAAGTACAGCACGGTACTTTGTACCACACATATAGTTACCTAGAGCAATATATCACTCATCTTAAAAATATATCACTCCTTTTTACAGAATTCCACCACAGGGTGTGAGGGGTAACTGCTTATGGTTTTTAGTACCTAATGTTGTTTTTGTTCTTCCAAACCTAATACAAGAGTCATACCTAATAGGGTACAGTATCATGTGCATGTTGAATGTGATATGCACACAAAATATTTTTTCTGTTAGATTTCAGTAGTTGATCACTAACATTAAGAGTGGTGAAGGGATCTGCATAGGTCCTGCTGAGAAGCCAGGGGAAGGCTTCGGAACATGTTGACTAAGGAGGTGCCGCCCATAGTACCATAGTCCTGCCACTTTCTCCCTATTTTTAATGATACCAGCTAGCAGGAACATTACATTTTACTTTTCCAAATAGCCAGGTATTTTTTATCTATTCCACTTACTTCACTAATTCACATCTGACCCTTACACTCGCACTCCTGTATCACACATAGTATTCCCTATTCACTGATCCCGCGTCTTCGCAGGTCGTAGCACACCCCGTCCCACAGTGGGAAGAACCCGATGATGAAGCATGCCACCAAAGGGTCGTTTTTTTGAGTTAGGGTTATTTTAACAAAGCTGTGTGCTCACCCAGAGAATAGGAGTGACACGCATTCTGGAAGGACATTTTTTCAACTTTCCTTGATCTTGATAAGGGTGGATCCTTGTGTTTATTTAATGCTTTTAAAGTAAAGACATTCTGCTTATGGACAAAATGAGATCTCTCAGCAATATCGGATATGTTTGGCCATGGGTGACTTCGCATGCACACGAGCCGCACTTGGGTTTCAGTAGGATGGTCCTGGAATGGTTCAATGTCCTCCTACTGCACAGATCACAAATCATACAAAGTCCTCCAAGTCAGCGCCTACCCTTGTTTTATGGTGGGTATCAAGTCTTGATCTTATTGTAGACCCCGACATGGAGTTTCAATGGCATCGCAGGTCCCAGCAGTTCACCGATAGGTACTTGATGAACTATAACCACCATCATGAAGGAATAGGCGTCTTTCTATCCTTCCTGAGTCTACTCTACGTTTTCCTCCCTAAGCGTGTGGTGCAGTGTAGCAGATTACGCATGCCTGTGGTTGCACTCATTAGCACATTAAATGCAGACTTGTGGGATTTGCCAATGCTTTTCACTGAGATCTGTCCACAATTCATCTGTAGGCATGGTGCTTAAAGTACCACAAAAACCTTCTCTTCATATTCTACCTTTTGCTTTTCTGTAAGAAATGATTTCAACAGTTAAAGCTTGGTTTGCAGCGACATAGCTGTATCACTTTGGAAGTGCATCAGGACAACCCCGCCTTGGAAGACTGAATGCAAACGAATATCAGTGTGCAATTTCAGATCACTCTTTGGCAATGTAATGTATATTGTCTGCTGTCATAAAGAAGAAAACCCGGAAGCTCTGAATATTAAATCATGTGACTGCATGGGGTCCAAAAGTTGCTTAGACGTTTTGCAAATTAATGCAATAAATAATGTATTAACATCTGTTAAGGATTATCTGATGAAACAACATGCCCTCCCTACACTGAATGCAAACCAATAGCGTTCAGTAACTGCACACGCATTTGCAATATCGTGTTAAATATTTTACAAGGCTAGTAAATTTTTCAGTTTTAATATGCAGGCAAGAGCCATTAAAACTGCAACTGCCCGAGCTTTTCCGCTCTGACTGGCCCGGCAAGAGAACCGCATTTACCAATGTTTATTTGCTTTGTGACTGCTGTGTTTGCTTTGCAATGTGACTCCACCTTTGGCACAGAGCCATACTGTACATAGTGATGGGTAATGTATGGGATTTGTGGCGGACACACTGCATGACGTGACATTGTAGCAAACAAACGACCTGGCTGCTGCTTCAACGGACAGCAGATTTTGTGCATACAACCTGTGCACACAAACACGCCAACCATACATGGAAAGAAAAAACTCAGAGGGATACAGAAAAAGCAAAATATTTACACTCACTAATGAGGCCAGAATCAAACAGCAAGGTCGTGCGTGAGAAATAACATGAAAAAAATGCTTTCCTTAGAAATGCATAATAATCTGTTAATTAGTATGATACTATTGTGTTTTATGAACCTGCTGCAGAGATGGTTAACGTTTTTTCTTTGTTTTACTTCGCCAACGTGTTGTTACACCGTCTTACTTTTCTATAAATTGTATTTTATGCCGCTTTGTTATGAATGGTTTTTTTAATTTTGAGACAGAGTTTGCATATAAAAAAATATTTCTCAATAAATGGACTTTTCTCTTTAGATTGGTGGCTCCTCAGCTAAGGCGGAGGAGCGTCGCCCCACTGCTTCACAGCAGTGAAGTAAAGAGAACATCAATGACAATAACTTACGTTATTATCATTTTATGTTTCCTTCTGCTGCAACTTTGCATTTGGGGCGGGGCTGCTCCGACTACAGAGGAGCAAGGGAGGAGTGGTGTGCCCACTCCTAAGTGCACATGATTGTTTGGCAGCTCTCTTGGGCCAGCCAAACATTAATGTGCACTTTGCATCTTCTCCATGCAGGTTGCATTACAGCCTGCTTGGAGAAAATGCCCAGGACCCCATTCCCTGACAGAGTGACGATCCACAGAGCTCAAACCAATCACAACGCTGCATTGCAGCATTGTGATTGACGATCGGGAGGGTGGGAGCCAACTGCTTCCTGCTGGTCCTGCATCCTGGTGCGAGACCGAGGTCAGGAAGAAGAGGAGAGGAGGAGAGGTAGCAGCTGGCCAGCTGTCACAGGTAAGTGGTTTAATAAAACTTTTTTTGTTTTCTTCTTACTCCCCCAGCTTCGCCTGACCACCCGGGTCCGGTAGCAGCCGCTACTGGATACTGTTTGTGGATTTTGAGACCAGTAGGATGAAAACAACCTTTATTCTCTCCAGGGACAACATCTAGGTTAAATTGCCGGCTGTAAAGCACCTCGACACGACAGTGATGGAAGCGGTTTCCTTGTCTGCTAGGCAAATATAGGTATTAATTTTCTTTAATGAGCCATCCCAAAGCTATGAAAAGTACGTCAATATAATTCAGCCACATCACTAAGGGCCAGAAGTATCAAGATACCCTTTTGCGATTCTCAAATAGCGATTTTTTGAGAATCGCTATTTGAGAATTGCAAAATGGTATGTATGTAGAAATTCGCTATTTTTTAGCGATTTCTTAAAATTCCTTAATTGCGATTGGCAAATTGCTAATCGCAATTAAGTAATAATTTCCCATTCATTTCTATGGGCCCGGAGACCCATAGGAATGAATGTGAAATTATTCCCAATTTGCGATTCGCAATTTGCTAATCGCAAATTGAGAATAATTTCAAGGGTGCAAGGGTGTCTTAAGGACACCCTGCTGCACCCCTGAAATTGACATGTGTGCGCATATGGCACACATATGGCATGTATGAGTGTCACATGGTACCTTTACAAATTGAAAAAAGTGCATTTGTAAAAGAATTCGCAAATTACCACCAACTACAAGTTGGTGGTAATTTGCGATTTCTTAGCCTAAATTCGCAAAACTTAAATGCTTCATACATAGCATTTAAGGAATCGCAATTTGCGATTCCTTAAATGCTTACGCAATAATAAGGAATCGCAAAACTTGCGATTCCTTAATATTGCGAGGCTTTTTTCTTGATACATTCCATTTTCCTATTTTTTTGTCGCAAACGCTGCTTTTTAGCGAATCGCATCGTTCACGAGAAAAAAATAGTTTGATACATCTGCCCCTAAGTCTTTCTGGTATTTGTCATAAGAGAAGACTACCCAGTTTATCAGTGTAAGAGGTGGAGGCATTCTTCTGGAATACATGCTCATCTCATAAACATGCAATAGCTGTAGAATGCTGCAAGTCAGTAAATGGGTGTGAGTGACAGGGTGGACCGTAAACAGTCAAGACAAGGAACTGAGGGCCATTTGTACAAAGCTTTTTTGGAGGTCACAAACTGCCAGTTTTCAGAATCGGGCCATTTGCGATCCCAAAACCTTTTCAATGTACAAAAGCCAAATTGCGAATGGGTAACTTGGGAGGGGCGTCCCTTCCGAATACCGATATGCAGTGGTATGTATTAATGTTTTGTGACCGAATTACGGTTGCAAAACATTAAATTCATTCCGACAAAAGAAAGTTAGCAGTAACCATTCATAAATGGGACGGTGTCCCAACAGGACCCCTTGCCCTTTGAGAATTAAAAAAATATATATATATTTGAAGTTTCATTTTTCTTTTGAAACGTATTCTGCTTTCCTTAAAGTTTAACGGGCTGCATTTCAAAGAAAAAAAGTTAGCTTTCTTAAAAAGCCATCACAGACATGGTGATCTGCTGAACCCAGCAGGCCACCATCCTTTTGATTGCTGTGATTCCTAGTGGGTTACAAATTGCGACATACCTCATTAATATTCATGAGGTATGCTGTTTTGTGACCCCACTAGGAGTGGTTATTTTAAAATATATTCTTTAGTACATTAGGAACTATGATTTCCAAATTGCGATTCAGTAAGAATCGCAATTTGGAAATCGCTATTCCAGATTTGTGTACCTATGGCCCTGAAGTCTTTCCTCTCTGCATCAAACCTTACCGGGAATGCAAACGCAAATAAACACCAAGAAACTAATGCACAGTTGATGCCTTTGCTAATTCTAGTCGCTAGAAAAACTCCCACACAGGCAGTAGTAGTTATCAAGCTGTCTTTTAAAAGTTAAAGCAATAACCTGATTGGCCTCTCTTTACCAATACAAAGGTGCCACATCAGTATAGGTTAAACAAATGTAAGATTCGGTTGCAGGTTACAATTATATATACAGGACACTTCTCTGCTCAGCCCCAGACCTCAAGTTGTGCAGCTGTCAATCCAACGTTCTATGTTGCATGATATTAATTGTGGAGCAGGGACGCAGAGAGCACAGGCAAAGCAAGATACAATCCATTCACATTTATGTTTCCCATGCAAACTCTAACAATTTAAAACATTCAAATTTAATAAAGGTTAATAAATGAATACACTGCATAGTTGATAACAACTGAGACAATCTGAAGCACATTGATGTCCACACCAACTTGCTGACGGCTGACAGCCATCCTTTTCCGAAGTGAGGGAAAAGGATGTCAGGACTCACACACATTTCCAGTGAGCTCCCCCCCCCCTTTTAGAATAAGCAGGGGTACCTCTGAACCTGACTCTCTAAAGTTGAAGCCAGTAACCCATAATGATACATTTGTTCATGAACATCTTGTTTTGTTGTTTTTACCGCTAATAAGCAGTATCCTTGATTTCTCATGCCCGCACTTGAGGTTAGCCAAGGAGCCTACCAGCCCATCCATGCATTAAGAGTGTGGGTGACTCTTTCACACCATTGAAGATTACTCACAGTCCCCTTTTTACGCCCTGATGAAGACCCGCCTGTTTAATTGCCACACTGAGGGGCATATTTACAAGCCCCTTGCGCCGCTTTTGCGCCGCCGTTGCGTCACTTTTGTGATGCAGCGGCAGCGCAAAAGATGCGCCAAGGTGCGGGGTATTTACAACGTGACACATCTGGGAGATGCGTCACGTTGTAAAGCTCTGCACCAGAAGGAGGCATTCCTGCGCAGGGGGGGGCGTTCCGGCGCAGGAACGCCTCCTGAAAGTGGCTGAGTGAAATCTACAAGATTTCACTCAGTCATTTTGGTGCCCATGCTGCGTCAAAACCCTGCTCCTGCTTGAAGCAGGCGTAAGTATTGACGCAGCATTGGAATAATAGGGCCCCCCGAGCATTGCTGGAGCTGCGTCGTGCTTGCGACGCAACTCCAGCAATGCGACACTTTTACGGCACAGATGCGTGACGCATCTGTGCCGTTATTGCCCCATGGTATGCCGCATTGTAAATGCAACGTAACCATGTTGCCGTAGGCATGGCGCACAATAAGTGGCGCATCCCTGCTGATATGCAGGGATGCGCCACTTATTGTAAATATGCCCCTAAATATCTGGGTCAAAACGTCAACAATATTATCATAAAAGCCTGGATCATTTCTCGCATCTTTCTGAAGACAGATGTGCCTTGATTAATCAGACTCTTTTTCTTATAAGGATGAATTTTGTAATTTGTGAGACTTTTCCTGGACAGGCTTACCGAAGTTATACGGTTCTGTGACATTGTTGTGTGTGTATATAGATTTTTCTTTTCTACTTCTTTCATGTCACTTGAGCACTCGCAAAAGCACTCTTCCATGCACTTTCCATGCATTTTAAAAGAGCAAACTTAAAGCTTTTTGATTGGTATGCATTTGATTTTTTCAGTCATCGAATATAAAGAATTTAATTGATTTTCATGATACAAAACGGATTGTGTTTGATGTGAATACAATATTGAGTAGTGTTATGAATCCTAGGCAATAGGACCAATAGTTTTTTGTATCGTATTGCACCCAGGTCCTTTGGCCGCTTTGGGTTACCCCATTGGTTTGTAATGACACACCAAAATGCAAGCACCGTTTGATGTATGATCGTGCAATGAATAAAAGTATGTTAAATACTTGCTGATGGTCTAGGCAGAGCCAGTTACTGGTAAATAAAATACATTGTCTGACTAGATAGGGGTTGCATCACACAAACTGTGAGGAAGAAGCAAATTTGCCCAAAGGGCTAATCAGAACCGTACTACATATTGCAAGGGAGTCCTGTCCTCTCCGTTGTTAAAATGGAATGGTTCATGGCACATCAGAGAGGCAGAGTTCCCAGCTCAGATAACATCAGAGCTGTGCACAACTCATGAGCTTTATGTATAAGAAAGGGTGATTTAGCACTGATACCCTGAAGAGCAGGAGAGTTGTTCAAGCATGGAAAGCTGCCCTTCTGCACCTGGGTTGGCAGTAAAAGTCAGGCATCACAGTGGTGCAATTGAGCGAGTTCCACTGAACTAGCTGCCTTTCTGCAGCCTATCTTAACAGGCACTCCAGTCACTCCATCTAGTCGTATTCTCCACTTAGCCACACAACACATAGGAGTCTCATGGCAAGTGCTTCTGGTACACAGACTTCCTCCTGCTAGCAGGCTATTCATAGCTCCACACCACCACCCCTCTTTCTTGGCACATGTCACACAAACAGGAAAAAGAGGAGTCCAGATGTCCCAGTGGCCCTTAAAAGGCAGAGACAAGTGCTAAAGATATACAGGGCCAGACTGGAGAACCAGAAGCAAGCCTAGCAAAAATGCTCAAGCCAGCCCTGCTCCCTTCATCTCCTTGAGCTGTCTGTCTCTTTCCATCCACCCATTCTCTCTCTTTGCAACTCTATTTTCTCTTTTCCCCCTCTCTGATCTCTTTCTCTCTACTTTATGTCTCCCTACAGATCTTTTTCTCTGTCTCGAAGCCCCCCTGAGTCTGCTGCAATTAAGAATCGGGGAGCTGTGGAAAGTTGTAGAGGCACCGGGAGCAACCCTGGGATTCCAAAACTGGCCTCCAAGGACTCCAACCCACGGTGAAATTGCAGAGTGGGATAAAAGACTAGTCCATCCCTGGGTATACATTAAAGCCAGAGCCTCTTGCCAACTCGCACCAGCAGGCAGTCTCTTCTGAGCTCCAAAGTCCACAGGCTTCCAAGAGCATGTTCGTTCAGCAGCCAGACAGTTCACAGGCAATGCCTCCAAATGACATGGATACCCCAAAAGACAGGAAACCATATTTCCCAAATTAGATGACAAATGTTAAAGGCAATCAATGAAGCCAGAACAGGGGCAGTTCAGGGCAAGACTGTGATATATTGAGAGCTCCATAGTTCAGAGGAGAAGCAGAGGCTCTGAGGGAGTAATGAACCCATTAGCCACATTTCCATCTAAGTACTGTTTAAGATATTGGCTCTCATTCAGGGAGTGAATACAGTCGACTACAGGATATTTGAGCACCGGCATCTACATCAGCACCGGCACCCAAATCAATCTTACAATCATAGCTTCTGTGTGGAGGTAACACACCTGCCTTTTTCTTATCAAACAGTTCTTCATAACAAGAGATGTGAGGAATTGCACAACTAATAGCTGGCGAAATATGTGTTTCTGCAAATACCTTAGAAGGATGACTCTCTTTCTGGATCCCATCATATCATGCAACTTTCATAGCAGTAATTGGAATTGAATCATACTCTCCTAGCAATCCAATCAATACAATGAATATTTATGGGTATGTTGGGTCAACAAAGGCATAACCAAGATTACTGTGCACAGAGGAGCGTTGATGAAAGCCATATTTTGTGCGAAAATTTTCAAAATAGACCAAAGAAATTAGGTGCATCTGAAACCTCGCTGGACTTAAGGACAAAATAGTACTACCCTCTACCCAGTGGCAGCTGGCATCTGTGGGGGAGGGACAAATGTGTGGGTGGGAGCACACACAAATACATTAATATTTATATAATAAAATTAAAACACTTACCAAATCCAGACGACATGTCGTCTTCCTCAGTCCGGACCTCTTCTGCTGAGACTGTAGTGTGGGCCCCAGCAAACTCCCTTGACCAATCCTGGTGCTGCTCACATGCTGTTAACCAGCATGAGAGCAGCGCACTAATTGGAGGGAGAGGTGTCTCTCAGCACTCCCCAGGCCTGCACTTGCTTCCATCCCAGCTGTCTTAGGACATCTGGGTTGAGAGGTTTGAAGTGCACATGTCTGTCTGGCCATCACAAGACAGCCGGCAAAAGAGACATGCACACTTTAAACAGCGCACAGGCACCCCTCTGCCCACTCCTTCCTGCTGCCACTCAGCAGGCCCCTCCCTGTCCTGACACTGGGTTCAGGATGGAATGATAAAAAATAAAAAGGTCTTAAATGACCATTTTATTTTTTATCTCTGGGGCTATGGGGGGACATTTAAGGGAGGCAACACTCCTCAGCTGCAATGGCATAGCCACCACTGCTTCCACCTTAACCTCCTCGGGTATCCTTTTCTTAATTAGAGGTGTAAAAGAAACACAACACTCACTAAAAACAGCCAGTATGTTATCAAAATAAAGTACAGCAATTGCCGTTTCAACAGGACAGATGTTCCTCCCACCATCAGTTAGGGCATATAATGCTAACATTTCATATGTTTGGATAACATATTTAATCCGATTTCTGTCAATACAAGTGAATGGAAACAGGAGCATGTGATTGATACTGCTACTAAATTAAACTAAATAATGGGCATTACCAGGATTTTCTCACAATAATTACTTTGGGATGTCCTGGAAGACTAGATACTGAAGGCACAAACAAGCCCTGACTCCACTACTTTGTAAAATTCACACCTTCTGGTGCCAATTCTCAGAATAAAGCAAAGCTTACTTTACAGTGAAGACTGAATAAAATGGCTTTGGATGAATTAGAAATATATGAAACATAGCAGACATGCTAGGGTTATTGTGATCTATAGGTTCCCATGAAAACAATATTACAATTTGGTAATAAAATGTATCAGTACAAGTTAAAGACATACATGAGCATTAGAATTTTCGCAATAAAAGCAATGGTGTCAAAGCATGTAAACAAGTAGTTCTGCTTTCTCAGTGGGATTTGCAAAGATTGAGCTAATTAAGGTCCTGATTAAGATAGCGGACGGTGGAACCGCTGACCGCTACCAACAAGCGTGCAGTGGTTCGACCGCTACATTATTATATGACCATCATGCTTGCGGGTGTAAAGTGTTCCATTCCATGGCGGCTTGTGCTGTGGCCAAGGAAAAGGGGTCCGTGGTATAGAGCACTCCCTGCACCTCTGTGCACCGAGTACCATGCACCATGTTGTGCATGGCACACAGTGCATGGAGGTGACTGGGCACTACATGTGCCCCAATGCTATTTTACAGTGGCTCATGACGGATGGGGGCCCTGTTTCTGTTTCCAACAGCCTTTTCATAGCGGGCTTCCCAACATCAAAAGGCTGTCGGAAAGGGATATTGTAATCCCAATGGCAGTGCCTGCTCCTGCACTGCCACCATTTGGAATACGATTCAAACTACTGCCTCGTCAGGATCACTGATCCTGGCAGAGATGGTGGTCTTCACCCAACCGCTGTGGGTTCGACCACTGAGATTGTAATCCAGCGGTCAGACCGAAGGACTGTCAGCAGTCGCACCATCACCGACGGCCTGTCGGTGTGCCATCCGACCGCCATCGTAATTAGGACCTAGATGTCCATATAATTCCCTGAGACTCCAGAATCTAAAAACACTGAAACAAACTTCTAACTTTCTGACAGAGTCATCTTCATTGAAATTTTAATTTGAGCCACAGCAAATTGCATAGTATTCAGTGCCCTTTGGGAAACTGACTTTATTATTTCACTCATCAAGGCAGCCCCTTTAATTGTTGAGAAATCTAGTATTTACCGCCTGTAGGCTCTCGATGGACAAGGTTACTGCAGCTTAACTTTTAAAGGGCCGAGTCATTTACAGTCATACAAAAGGAGCTGACCATCCACAATACAAGCATTAATAAGTGCATGTCTTATTTCTCTAATACTGGCAAATTTCATATGCTCATATGTTTCTGTCACTCTCATGTACATTAACTTAGGCTAAACTATTAATACTTTGGTCTTTTCTTAACGACGTTCAGATAAGCCATGATCCAACGGAAGCCCTAACTCTGTGAGCTCATCACACGTATTAGGAAGATTAGCGATGTGTACCAAAACATAATTCAATTCACTTTTCAGGCCATGGTAGAATAAGGATGCAGTTTTATCCTCTGGCCAACCAGTTTCAACCACCATGCCATTAAATGTGGTAATATAACTTAATAGATATTGATAACCTGTTCCATTATTTGAAGAATGATATGTGATTTCCTATCAAACAATATCCAAGTCTGAACATAGTAGTCTGAAAATTATAACACAAAGGATCAATTCTCTCTACCAAATGGAATTAGCTACTTTCCCACTTAAATATGAGAAAACAAAAGTCATCTGGAAAAGTAATATGGTTCCAGAAAAGGAGTAACTGATACTGATTATGGAATATTGCAAGAGTTTTTGGGTCTCCAAAGAAACTTTGTGAAGATACTGTGGACTTCACCACTTTCACTCATCACCTCAGCTGGGCATTAAGGTCTGTAGCATGTGGTGGGTTTGTAAACGCCATACAAGATATCTTTAGTAGCTAACCATGGCAGTCATGCATTTAACTCTAATAGGGAATGGACATATCTTAGTGATATCTCTGTAAAACTCTCTCTCTACACTTTCAGTGGAATGTATTGTTCCATAAACTAAACATACAACCGATCAACATTTCTTTCTTCCAGTAGGATAACTACCTCAAGCTTTGGCACTCACTGTGTAAAATGAGTTTCTTGGAAGGATGGAGTGGCCGTTCCGTATTTCTTGGTAGCATGGAGTGGCCGTTTCACATTATTGGAAGCGTGAAGTGGCTATTTCGCATCCTTGGAGCACCAATTTGAACTTTATGCTTTTAATATTTAATGCAATTGTGCGAAGAAATTTCCCTGCCACCTCATTTCTGTATGAGTTATATGGGTCTATCCACAAACTGTATTTTGTAGTACAAAAAGTAATATCACAGTAGTACCATTCTTGTACTACAACATGCTTCACACAAACCCAAGTGCAGAGATCTGCATCTTAACTACCTTTTCTGTGCAGTGATATCTGCCACAGTGTCAGAAATCTACTCATATGCACCTATTTATTTTTCAGTAGTAAATCTGGGCTGGACAAGGCGGGAGTGGCTGCAAAATGGGGACTACATACTCCTTAATGAGAGGGGTTTGGGAAACTTAAGGAGGGCTCTAACAAGAAACATGCAAATACAAACACATACCCACAAAAGAGTAAGATCATTGCTATTTATGAGCTATGCTTCTAAAGTTATTACAGCCTAAAACGTGTCAAAACAGGTGCAAATGTTCTCCAGCCTACCTTTGGAGTAGGTCAAACACAATACTTGGTCACTCACAGGGACTGCTACACACGCCTATAAAAACCTTTAAAGTCAGGGAAATAAAATAACATCCCATAGGAACTAATGTTATAAGAATTACATTGTTTCAACATTTAAATTATGTATAAATATTTATTTTAATATTAAAGCACAAAAAATACATTCAACTTTGAAAGGGTGCCAGCAGGCTATTACACAATAATAGAATATAGTTATAATGGAAATGCTGATCGCTATACTTATCTTAATGTGTGGTTTTGCTTTATTTATACCAGTGTTTTGGACATCGTCATTTATGTAATTGCTTCCTTGTCTGATTGGATTTACACCTATCCTTGATTTGGATGAAACAGAATTGTTAGTTTTATGCGGTTAATTACTTTCAGTTAGAGGCATAATTTAATGCATGCTGTTTTAATTTTAGAGTGCACTCTGCTTTCAACGGTATCTAATTTTGACATGAATTTAATTGATCACCAACAAATTATGCATCATATTAAATGTTTAAACTCTTAATTTAAAAATGTTCGTGAGTATGTCATGTTTGTGTTTTAAAATATCTATAAACTAAATATTATATTTATTTCCTATGGCAATTGCAGAGAAGGCAACTGTCGCACTCTTCGGGACCGCTTTGAGGGGGAGTCATTTAAGTCGTTCAAACAATGTCACCAGGAGTTCCACCTTCCTAAGTCCACCAGACTGCAATATTATTAGGTCCGCCAGTGGACCCTCACCCATCAAACATGAAGGGGGCCACCAGCCAATTGACAGCTTTCAAGACCTTGGTTAGGTCATTCAAGAGGTCCCGTAGGCTTATCTTGTGCATATACCAGGTCTCCCAACACTCCACCCCCAACCACAAAAATTCCTACTAATCACAATGGCATACCGAGATTTGGGATGAGCTGCCCACCAAACAATGGGAGCGCCTATTGTGCGATATCCCGCAGATCTTGAAAAGCAAACCCCAACAAGAGATTGCGTACAAAGCAATACATGCTGATACCTCCCATTTACGCGACTTCACACTATCTTTCCCTCAACTTCTCCTATGTGTTTGCGATGTACCTGGGCGTCAGGAGACTTTATACACATATGGTGGTCGTGCACCGTCATTACCACCTTCTGGAAAGAGATCCTTAGCCACATTAGGGGGACAATAGGCTACCCGGTGCCTGACTCATATCTGACAGTGCGAATTGGTATTCGACCCCAACACCTGCAGGTCATGATGCATGCGGAGGGGCATTAAATCTCTCGCATGTTGGGGGTGCCTAAGCAACTTGTTGCATTACTTTGGAAAAACAATCTACTGCCCCTCCACAGCCCTATGGTGTGGAAAGTCCTAAGCCTGAAATCACTTTCTCACAGAATAGCCCACATCGAGGGGTCGTTTACCCATATTTGGCAACCTCTTTTACAATATTTCTCCCGTGGATGGAATACACATGCCTTAAGCCACCTAGACTTAAAGCTCTCCAGCTTTGACTGAGTCTCACCTTCTAGTTATGATTCTGCTCATCTTGCTGCTTTCCTCCTCCCTACAGATCCCACCCCATGGCCCCTTCAGGGACTTGAGACACTATTGAAGGATTGTTTCTAACCGAGTACAGCATACTTTTTGCAATGTGCACACTTTTTGTTGGTTCTTCTTTTCTTTTTATGTTCAGTTGTTTGGAGGGGGTCTTCAAACGATGATGCAGTGATACTCCATCGCTATACCTACGTACACTGCCCACCTTCTTACTATACGTGAAGTATAAAGCTGCTTTCATCAGCTGTGGTTGCTTCTTTTTACCTAAAGTGCTGAGTTATTTTGGCCATGCTACTTTCAAGGCATCATGACATTTAATATTGTCTTTCCATCACAAACTTTCAATAAAGAGATGTTTGCAGCAAAAAAAATTGAATTTAAAGTTATTAATTATTTAATACAAATGTACGTTGTTCAGCTATTATGCGGTAATGTTTTCTTTTCTTAGTTCTAGGTTAAAAATGAATCTTTAAAATTAAAAATAATTTATATTTATATTCACATTAAAGCATTTTTAATAATTGTTGTTAAAGTCTGTTTCACTTCAAGACTTTCACTTAGGGAGACTCCGACCATGGTGAAAGAGTTACACCTCTGCATGGAATGTTACTCGTAGTAACTCTAAATTCGTAAATCCTGTTGTAGGAGGCTCCATTACCTGAACTGAGGGGGGTGAAAATGTGTAAACCTTAAGTCAGAACTGGTGAATAGAAAAAGTGTAGCGATACACAAAAGCACAGTAGTAACTATACATATAAATAAATATAAATGTGTACTAACCTTTCAGAATAAGCCCAAACATTACCATTCAACTTGTGTGCCGCTGCAAGGTAATTAGCTATCATTAATATTCTATGATTCCTAACTTTGCAGCTCTTAGAAGCATTATTGAATTCTGAATACCTTAGCCTAACTATATATAAATATATGTTGACCTTAAAATCCTTCCTGTTCCGTCACAGGATAACCTTAAGTGTAATGTGATAATCATACAGTCTTTAATTGAAGTTAAGTGTTCAAAATAGTTCAAACTTAGTTTTCACAACACTGCTTGACTTTCAGAATAGTTCTCTGTATTCCTAATGTCCTTCAAAGAACTCAGAAGGAAGCAACTGTCCTTTGCAAAGAAAATCCTAGATCTGCATAGTAGGGCGTACCTGCCGCAACACTGTATCACAATGGTTGTATGGCAGAAGCACACATGGCTGAACCACGCATGCCACTACATTGCGGTCGCAACAACAAATGTGTCTTAGCCACGCATTGCTTTACGATGTATGCTTTAACTATGCATGCCTTTACAATGATTTTTGTTGTAAATGCTTGTTTGCTAAAGGTATATTTGCGGCAAATTACCACGTGTGCATTTTTATTACTTTTAAATCCTTTTTATTGTAGCTTACCTGCTGCTGCTAACGTGCTGCTCAATTTGTTATTTGCACAAGGTGGAGGGAGGGAGGCGGAAGGAACCGAGGGGCCGCCATTTTGACTGGTAGCGGTCTAGTGGTTGGACGCTAGGCTATTTAACCAGCGCGCGGACGCGCATCGCTGTCTGCCTTGGCAAAGCTGTGTTGAATGCTCGCCAGGTGGGGACTACTATTGCCACGAGTGCCTTTTTATTACTTTTGAATCCTTTTTATTGTAGCTTAGCTGTTGCTGCTAACATGCTGCTCAATTTACTATTTGCACAAGGTGGAGGGAGGGAGGCGAAAGGAACTGAGTGGCGGCCATTTTGACTGGTAGCTGTCTAGTGGTTGGACGCTATGCTATTTAAACAGCGGGCTGACGTGGATGGGCACCGCTGTCTGCCTGGAAAAAGCTGTGTTCAATGCTCGCCAGGTGGGGACTACTATTGCCACAAGTGCATTTTTATTACTTTTAAATCCTTTTATTGTAGCTTACCCTTTGTCCTAACATGCTTCTCAATTTGCTATTTGCACAAGGTGGAGGGAGGGGGCGGAAGAAACCGAGGGGCCGCCATTTTGTCTGGTAGTGGTCTAGTGGTTGGACGCTAGGCTATTCAAACAGCGCCCTGATGCGGACACGCGCAGTGGGTACGCCAAAGGCGTGCCTAAGGAAAGCCCGTTTACGCCCGTCTGTGCTCGGACCGGGCTCAGGGCCAGTCCCCCTGTCATTTATCCTCAGATTTCATGAGCTACACCAAAGGAGAGCTATTTAGGCTGAATCCCGGAAAGGGAACATGTAGATGCCCTCCGATTCCCCTAAAGGCCGCAGACAATGGCATGGAAAGTATATGCCCCAGCTGCCGGCTATACCTCCCCCATGTCCTTGACTTTCCAGCTACTGGTCCTGGTGTTAGACCAGTTAAAAAGACAAATGTAGCTGATGCAGGTCCTTTAAGATGTGTCTTATTAAATGCTAGATCATTAATTAAAGACAGTACAGAATGTGCGCTATTACTGGATGAGTATGAGATCAAGTTGGCTTTCATTACTGAGTCATGGACAGATAGTGCTTCTGGACCAGATTTAGTGAAGGCAATTCCCCAGGTTTTCATTGCTATACACTGGATAGACCAAACAAAAGAGGAGGGGGGGACTGGCAGTTATCTATCATGATTCAGTGGAACCTACTTTCCATATTGCCTCCAATACTTCCTGTGGGGCTTTAGCTTTCAGTATTCATACGGCACATTATAGTACCTTCAAAGGTATACTGCTTTACCGTTCACCTGGCCCCAAAAGCGGATATCTGGACATGCTTGGCACCCTGCTTGAGGAAGGGCTACATGGTGCTGGGAGATTTTAATTTCCATCTGGAGGTCCCCTTGGAGCCAGATACTTCTCAACTGGAGAAAATTATGGGGGTTGGAGATCTTAAGCAGCTGGTGAAGGTCCCGACTCATGAAAAAGGGTACACCCTGGATGGGATTCATTCCAATAACCAGGACCTAGTTTGCACTACAGTTCTCCCTCTTCTGTGGTCTGATCACTGTGCCATTCAATTTGAATTGAAATGTTTCGGGGGCCATTTAGCCAGTGTAAAGCCAACCCAGGAGATTGTAACTAGGGCCTGGGGAAGTGTGGAAATTAAGAAATTAGGAGAAACCTTGAGGCACTCAATGTGCCCTCTACCCCTTGGAGTGGAAGAGGCCACATCAGCCTACACACAATGGCTAGATGCAAGTTGCAACCTGCAACTATTTAGACCCCATAAAAAACATGGACCCCCGAACGGGCTCAACCTTCAGCGCCCTGGTACTCTCAGGAACTCAGAGCTAAAAAAACTGGCCTGTAAGCAAAGTGGAAGAAGGCATCTGTTCTTCCCTTGTTGAAGAAACAGACCTTGGACCCAAAAGACCCCAACAACCATAGGCAAATTTCACGGATTCCATTCCCTGCCAAAATACTGGAAAAAGCCATAAATACCCAACTCAGTGTGTTTCTTCAATCTAATAACTCCCTTGACCCATCCCAGTACGGGTTTAGAGCAGACCATAGCACTGAGTTGCCTCTAATAAAATCTACAGAGGAAATTAGAGAGGCCCTGGACAAGGGAGGAAATGCCATACTGATCCTGTTGGATCTGTCCGCGGCCTTCGACACGGTCCATCATGAAGTGTTGATGGACCGGCTGTCTGACGTAGGAATAGAAGAACGAGCATGGAAACTCCTGCAATCATTTCTATCTGATGGATTGCAAATGGTGGACATGGATGGTAATTTGTCAAAGACATTTTCCCTCCCATGTGGAGTGCCACAGGGCTCATCACTCAGCCTGACGCTTTTCAATATCTATGTGGCACCCCTGGCAGGAGTCATTAGATCCTTTGGCTTCCAACTCACCTCCTATGCTGACAACACTCAAATAGTGTTGTCATTGGCTGAGGGGACGGAAAATGAAACAGGCATGTTTCCAAGATTGCATGGGTGCCATCTCTGGCTGGATGTCCTCCAACTGTCTAAAACTAAACTCTAGCAAAACCGAGGTCATAAAGTTTGGAAACAATCCACTTGTGTGGACACCCGAATGGTGGCCCGAAGACCTTGGACCCTGCTCCTTACCTACTAGGAAAGCAAAAAACCTTGGGGTATTGGTGGACAATATACCCCCCATGGGTGACCAAATAAGTATGGTGATTTCGGCCTGCTTTTTGGCACTAAGAATCATAAAAAAAATCTAGTTTTTTCTCCCTGAAAACAGTCTTAAGACAGTGGTAATGGCCCTTATAATGTCACGCCTTGACTACTGTAATGGCTTATATCTTAATGCCCCAAAACAACATATTCATTGGCTTCAAATTGCCCAAAATGCAGCGGCCAGACTGCTGTCAGTGACTCTGAAGTCTGTCTCTATTTATTTGTGTATTTTATAGAGCGCACAGCTGCCCCAACGGGGCGTCCCGGCGCTGAGAACTTTGAGAGTGGGGGGCGCAGGAGTATGTTAAAGGGAGAACAGATGGGTCTTCAGGGACTTGCGGCAAGACAATTCTGTTCGGGAGGAACGTATGGCCAGCGTGAGCTTGTTCCAATGCTGTGTGGCACAGACCTCAAAGGTTTTTCCACCTGCACGTGAACGTTTAAAACGTGGAGTTTCCAGGAGGAGAAGGGAGTTGGACCGTAGTGTCCTGTAGTTGGTATACGGTCGCAGGGTGTTTTTCAAATGGGCGGACCCCATACCCCTCGAAGCTCGATGGGCCAGCGTCATAGCTTTGAAAATGCACCTTTTGGCCATTGGCAGCCAATGCAGTTTGCGGAGGTGGGGGGAGATATGGTGTCTGAAGGGGATTCTTTCCACTAGCCGAGCGGCGGCGTTTTGGACCGTCTGGAGTTTTTGACATTGGCCTGCTGTGATACCTAGATACAGGGCATTGGCATAATCAAGATGGGAAATGATCAATGCCTGGATCACAGTCTTACGGCAATCCGCTGGTAGGTAGTTGATGAGCTGTTTGATGGTCCTAATCTTGCCAAAGCAGGAGGCTGTCACTGTTTGTACCTGGGCATTGAAGCTGAGGTGGTTATCCCAACGGACTCCAAGGTTGCTTACTGAGTCTTTAGGCGTGGGGGCTTGGCTCAGGTCTTCTGGCCACCAGAGACTGGAGTCCAGAGGGGATGGTGAGTTGAAAAACAGAATCTCCGTTTTTCCTGCATTGAGTCGAAGGGAGTTGGCATCCATCCACTTGGAGATGTCCCTAAGGCAGGTTTTTAATGGATCAAAAGCAGAGGAAGAGGGGGAGTTGAAAGTGAAGAGAAGCTGAATGTCATCGGCGTAGGAGATGGATTTAATCCCAGTCTGAGCGATCAGCTTTGCCAGGGGGGTGATTTAAGTGGTCTGGCTGTAGAAGTGTAGGGAGGGGTGAAGACCTGCTGTGAGCGGTCAGAGAGATATGACGTGAGCCAGTTCAGCGCAGTGCCACCTATGCCTAGGTCCGCCAGCCTCCTCAGCAGGATCCTGTGAGAGACGGTGTCAAATGCTGCTGAAAGATCCAGCAGCACTAACACCGCTCTTGACCCTCGGTCGAGCGTCCACCTCACCGAGTCAGCCATTTCAATAAGGGCTGACTCCGTGCTGTGGCCCGACCTAAAGCCGTGTTGGGAATCATGAAGAAGCCCGTTGGTTTCAATGAAATTCGCCAACTGGGAGTGTACCAGTGTTTCCAAAATTTTAGCCGGGGCGGGCAGAAGGGAGATGGGCCTGTAGCTGCAGGGAAGGTCCGGATCCAGATTAGGTTTCTTAAGGATGGGGACCAGGGAGGCGTGTTTCCACTTAGCGGGGAAGCTACCCGATCTGAGGGAGTCATTCCAGATTTGGTTCAAGTAGGGATTCAGAAGGGGTGCCAGTTTTTTATATTGCTTGGCAGGCCATGGGTCGTTGGGAGAACCTGATTTGCACTTTAGTAGTTCAGACAAGGAGTCTGCTTCCGAGATGGCTGAAAATTCGGAAAAGGCAGCCTGTGGTGTTGAGAGAGTGGGGGGTACCTCTTCCCAGTCTTCTTTGTTAGGTGTGGGGAAGGAGGAATAAATGATCTCAATTTTATCCTCGAAGAATTGTGACAGTTTGTCGCATAATGACTGTGATGCAGGCTGAGTTCGAGTCAGAGCATTGGGGTTTGTAAAGGAACGGACAATATTGAAAATCTCTCTGGAACCGTTGCTGGCTAGTTTGATTCTGGAGGCTAGAAAGGCCCGTTTATGTTCTTCAATCATTCTCCGATATTCTTTGAGTGCTGTTTTATATGTGCTTTTCCTTTTGGGAAAGAAGTTCTGCCTCCAGAGGCGTTCGAGAGATTTACAGGCAGCCTTTTTCTGCCGGAGCTCGTCTGAATACCAGGGTGCAGAAGGTGCAGCCCGATAGGTCTTGATGGGTTTAAGAGGGGCTAAAGCATCTAGGGCCTGGCAAATCCAAGCGTCCAGGTGGTCGATCTTTCGGTCGAGGTCAGGAGACTGGCTGGGGAGGGAATTTTTCAGATGTTCCAGGAGAGTATCAGGGGTGATGCGGCTCCAGTTTCTACCTGCGGTTTTTGGGGTGATGGTAGGTCTGAAGGAATGGGGAATGGTGATCTCAAAAGGGATAAGGAAGTGATCCGACCAAATAACCGGGGTTGGGGGAGTCGCCTGGATAGAAGATAGGTTGGAACAGATCAGGTCCAATGTGTTACCTGCTTTATGCGTAGGTAAAGTTAATATTTGGATTAGGTTACAGGCCGCTAACGTGGAGATGAAATTTTGACTATGCAGACAGGATTCATCATTGACGTGGAGGTTGAAGTCTCCTAAAGCGGTGAAATTTGCATACCGTGTGCTGAGCTGAATGATGTTGTCCGCCAGCGCCGGTAAGTGAGAGATGTTGGAGTGGGGGGGGCGGTAGATGAGAATCCCGGAGCAAGAGGAAGACGGGAAGAGTTGAATATTAAAAGGGAGACCTTCTATACTGTCAGGCAGGTCAAATGTGGGGAGGGTGATTGTCCATTTGGAGTTATGAATTAGGGCAACACCTCCGCCCTGTTTACCACTGGGTCTGTTGGCACAGATGATACTGTAGCCCTCTGGTACGGCCTGGGTGATGGCGGGATTCGTGGTGTCGTTAAGCCACGTCTCGGTAAGAAAGAGCAGGTCCCAATGGTTGTCCCGGAGGGACTGCCAGATGTCAATGGCGTGTTTGCTCAGTGATCTACAGTTGATTTGCGCCGCTTTAAGGATGAGGGGAGGACAGGCTGGGTTGGTGGGGGTCGAATTTGGGACGAGGGTCGGGCTGGCTGTAAGATTCGAAGTCGGAAGAGAGAAGTGGCAAACTGTGCATGTGTAGCCCTGGTTCCAGGCGTCAAAGGTGGAACTTAGGCAACTTCATTGGCTCCTGGTCAAACAAAGAGTACGCTTCAAGGCACTTTGTACCGTCTTCAAGGCCATTAACGGAGTAGGACCTAATTTCCTGAGGCGTAAATTTCAATGGTACGTCCCTGGAAGAATGTTACGCTCAACAGGAGCTAAACAAGTTCTAGTCTCCTCATTCAAAAAAGGCCATTGGGGAGGCAGGAGCTTTATCACCTGTGCTTCTAGGGCATGGAATGATCTTCCTTCTCATCTCAGGAATGTTCTGAATCTCCTTTCCTTTAGAAAAGGACTAAAAACATGGCTCTTTTCCCAGTAGCACACATCTTTATGTTCCCCAGCAGGCAGTGTTTAGCGCCAGGACACCCCAGAGTAGCCGTGCGCTCTATAAGTACAATTAACATAACATAACATATCATAACTATCCTGACCCCCTCCCCCCACCATGACCTAAGCCCTAAAATCCTATCCCCCTAACTCGCCCTCCCTCCCTAAACCATAAAACTCACCCCGCCAAGCCCTTAAATCTACTCCTCCCCCCACTGCCCTGAGGCCTAAAGCCCTACCCCCTACTAAAAACGACCCCAGCTCCCCACAACTTGAGCCCTAAAACGTACCCCACCCTTGAAACAACCACTTACCCCACCCTGAGTACTAAAAACCCATCCCCTTTTTAAAAAATGACCCTGACCCCCCTGTCCTTAGCCCTAAAACCGACCCCCAACCCTAAGAACTCCCCCCAAAACCCAGCCCTTAAAACGACTCCAACCCTTTCTCGCTACCCTAAGCACTAAAACCCTACCCCCTTCAAAAAAAAACAGCCCCCTCCTCGCCCTGAGCCCTAAAACTGACCCCACTCCTAAAAACGACCCCCCCCCCAAATCCGGCCCCAGCTCTACTTACCTGTCTGCCTCCGGAGCTTCCTGTTCCGGCGCTTTCTGTTCCTCTCCCTATCCTTCTAGATACAGCCTATTGGGTTACTTTAGGTTTTGAGGGCAGTTAGGGCCTTTGAGGAATCTGGGGATGTATTTTTCAAGGGTGGAACTGCAGAATGGAAGAATGCGTTTTAAAGGGCACTTAAGGTAGTCTTGAGGGTATGGTAGATGCTGCGAAACCTGTAGGCTCTCAACCTTGCAGTTTTGGTGAAATGTTCAGCAGCTTCGAACATTTTAAAAAAAGGCTTAAAAGGGACAATATGCTGGAGTGGCAGGTTTCCGACAGTCATGCAGGGACGAAACCCAATTATCTAGCCTTCTCCTGACGTGCTTTCCTCTGCTCCACTCTCCGAAAGTCCCCTGTCAGGGTTTCTGGGACTAGGGAAAGGTGATGACATAATGGAACAAATGCCAATTTGCTTCCCCTCTGCCAATCACATAACAGCATAGAAACAATTTCCTGTAGTTTTTTTTATCCAATCCAAGATGGGTGCGATATACACTACAGTGATTAGGCCAATTATACATTTGAGCAGATTCAGAGAACTTAATACTTTTTGTGAAGTGTAAAATCCCCAAAAATCTTCTGACTACATCTGTTTAATTGACAATTTACCCAGCCCTAGTGTGGGGAAGATTTGAGTAAATTTATTTTCGTATCTACTTGAGTTATGCAATTGAATTAGAGCACCAGATATGTTCCAGTGTAGTAGGAACTGGTTTGTGGCTATATTTAGAAGGTAGGTGATGTGGGAACTGCCAGGAATAGAAAGGAATATCGTGGGACTGCAGTACTTTGACAACAATATCCAGGGTACAGACAATCCTATCAGATTAAATGAAGCTAGTTTATAACTGCTTGTCCTTCACTTCTGGGTTAGGGCTAGGACTTCTAGGGGCGTCAGGTAAGAGCTTCATAAAATATGCTCATTGACAATAGGTAGACACCTGGCAATACTTCCAAGTTGTTTTGATTCCTTTCACATATAATTAGGTTTATCACCCAGAGTCTGCATCCTCTCCTTTTGTTATGTTCTTCCCTTCTCTGTTCCCTGTCCCTCTGACTCTTCTTAATGTAGTTCCTATTGTTTCATTGGTTCCCTTTCCTTACTAGTTCCAAGACTTCCTTTCCCTTTACCTGGAATGTGGAGGCACTCCAAGAACTGCTATAAGGGTCCTGCCTTCATTCCACTACAGGAGCAATCAGTTGACATCCGTGTGTTGGCTTCTGTTTGATACTTCGGTGTGATCTGAAGGGAAGAATATTGGGCTCTGCCCCTTCATGCCTGTCAGAAATTTGCCGCTACAACATCATGACCCATTTTAAAACTTTGATGAATGAGTAATCAGCTCCAGCTAATTCACAGGAAAACAGCTGAATGTTCTAACAGAAAGTTTAAACAAGCGCATTGGCTCAGGCGAGACTTAAAAATTGTGTGAAAGCAGGTGTGGAACCGAACAAGAGGTTTTCCAGGTGTGAAAGGAGCTTTTTACAACTCAGAGACAGGTAGTCCTCCAAATCCGAAAGCAGGTCCACTTCTAAGAAGAAAGCCATTGTGTGACACTAGTGAGGATTGGATACACCAAAATCATCATTTTAGCAGAATGATTACTATGGCCGCTCCTACAAAAACCAAATCCATAATCTTAGCAGAATGATAACTTTGACCCCAACCTACGAGAAACAACACAGCTGTAAATGCACCAAACGGGAAGAAACAGTGAGTCCACAAATGTAGATATATCTCTAAGTATATCTTTGAAGACAGTCACTTAGTTGTGAGTCAATTTCTTTTAAACAGTAGCAATCCAAGTAGTGTTAGCAGCATGGCAGACCACCATGAAAGTACAAGAAATGCGCCGGAAACTGAGTTACGACACTTTGGCCTATTCACTAACAACATTTTGTAGGTAGTTGTTTTGTAGTGCTACAAAATGTACTACAAAATGCTATTCACAAACCTATATGCAGAGCTTATGTTCCAAAATCTCCTCCCCAAGTGCAGAGTCTCTGAATATATATGTATGTGTTTTTTAGTAATAAATGTGGGAGTGTCAGAGGGGAGTGGATGAGAAATGGGGAATACTTAGTATTAAGGAGGATGGTAATAAGTGGTACCAAATGATTCTTAATGTATATCTAATATAAATAAAAAGGTAAAGGTTTCATCTGCAATTCTGAACAGAACTGCTCTCATCTATTCTAGCTCCACCTGGACTCTATCTAACACTATAGTCTCCTAAACCATATACTGTTTGATACAGTTGTTTATCACTCCATTGTAACACACTCTTCTTTTATATATAGCACACCAATGCCTGTTTTAGTGCAGCAGACCTTTGGAAAATGTGTTCAGGCACTGACACAGTACCGTAGAGCAGTATTAATCATCAACAGCAAAGAGTGTGTGTGTGTGTGCTAATAGAAAAATTATTCTCTGGGGCCCGAGGACTGCTTTTCAATAGAGCTGGCCTACGATCACTCAAGTCAGGGGCGGCCTTAGGCATGTGCAAGCTGTGCACCTGCACAGGGCCACCAAACCCCAGGGGCCACCACACCAATATATAACCTTAATGTAATAATCCTCTGAGGATGGATACATATTTGCGTAGCGGCCCCTGGCAGGGATTTGGCGGCCTCCGGCTCTGTTCCACTCCCAAACACCTTGACCCCCCCCTCTTCACTGGCCTCTGTGCTCCGCCCCGCCCGGACCCCCTCTTCCGGGGCCCCCTACCTACGCTCCCTGCCCAGGGCCGCCATGAGCCTATAGCCGCCCCTGCTGAAGTTGCCAAAAACCTAAAGAGATCAGCAGCCTGTCACCTGGCCAAGAAAAAACTCAACAGGCCTAGAGGCTGGTGGGCAGGAGTAATAGTAAAACAACAGCAACATGGACATTTTAAGGGCTGCAAAAAAAGAAAATGCCAAGTCAATATGGCTCGACATCCGAAAAGCCACAGACCACTTCTGAGTTAAACTGTTCCATGACAGTAAGCAACCTAATTCAAGAAACGTCTGGTCAACTTTGAACCACTGAAATCATCAGCAGCAGCCCCTAAGGAGCACTCTTATTCTGGAAGGGTGCTGAGTGCTTTTCTCAAGAAACACTTCTCGCCTTTATCTCCCTTAGAGGCCTATCCTGCATCGCCGCCATTAGATAACTCAGCCTCATCTTGTAAAGATGGCCCACCAAGTCCTTCACAGGGGCCCAGCCTGGTAACAGATCCATGGTTTCTCCTTCACTCAGAAGAGGTACAACTCTCTGAACAAGATACAGCGAAAGTTATCACCAAAGGCAGGAGGGATAGTGCCCCTGGGCCAAATGAGATACCCCAGCCTATCTACAAACAAGGCCCACACTATTGGGCAAGAAACTGACTTGCCTCTTCTCCAACACAGTCCACTCAGGCATCATATCGGATTCATGGCGAGGCGCTGTTATCACCCCACTCCACTAAGGTGGAGGCAAAAGCTCTCTAGAAAATTAGTGATTTAGCACACTCCTAGACAATGAAGCAAAATGCTTTGCATCTTTTGTCTTAGATGACCTGACCACATGGCTGGACATAAACCGAATAATCCCTGTAACACAATCCGGTTTCAGGAGGCGCTCCGGTACAATCATTAACATCCTGGTCTTGTCCCTCAGTCTGGACCAACTGGGGAAGCAGAACCGCGCGGCCTACCTATGCTTTGCCGACTGCAAGTTAGTTTTTGACTGTGTAAATCGAGCAAAGCTCTCGAAGAACGTCCCTTCACACCTGCTTAGAGCCATCAAGTCACTTCACGCCTAAACATGGGTGCAGATCAAAAGTGGAGACAATATCCTCCTGTCAAGAAAAATCTATGCTGAACAAGGCCTTAAGCTGGGGTGCGTGCTTGCCCCATGTCTTTTCAATCTTTTCATGGCTGACCTCTCACTGGCTCTTGACGAAACCAACAGCCACGCACCACGTCTCACCACAACAGCATTGAGCCACCTACTATATGCGGACGATGTGGCGCAGTGTAGTTTAGCAAAAGTAAGCCTGCAGAGACATAGACACACACTACTTGCACAAAACAACCTGGCTATCAATTGAAACAAAACCAATGTAGTGCTTGTTAGCAGGGCACAAAAGAAAATCTGCACCTGGCAACTTGGATCACATGGCCTAGAAACAGTAAAAATAGTCAAAACAACAACTCCAAGCCATCACAAACAAGAGCAATGCTTAAACTGCCGCTTTCGGCATCCTACACAAGAAATTGAAAGGTCCAACACTCGAGCCTCTCCTGAAAGTCATGGCAGCAAAAACACCTGCCAACTTTAACCTACGGCAGTGAGGCCCTGCTAGGGCGTGACTCGCCCTTTTGGACAAACTCCAAACAAATGTTTAAAGCTATGTGTTAAACCTAACTTCCAGTTCCTCTTCAAGCCAAATTCTGCTGGAATTTGGCCTAACGAAGAAATCAATAGGGTGACAGGGGGCAATTGTCAAATGTTTCTTTCAAACCTAAACCTGCAGAACCCAACCCACTAAACAGCATCCTGTGGTCTGCAATTGACAATTCGAGTTGCATAAAGCACAGCAGCAGCCTTAAAGTATACTTGGACCAATCCTTAGTCGTCTTGCACCTTGAGAACCTCTAGGCCTCACCACTGTCATACAACGCTAAGAAACGAGTGAATTCTGCAAAGACCAACATTTCTCTACTAGAAGGTAAAGAAGAGTTTTCAAAAAAGAGTCATGCATGGATGCTCATAAATGGCTACTCGAAAGGAAAGCAAGTGGCGCACCTAGCCTGTACATATCCGCTTTATCTGAAGCTTAAGCTGCTCAGTGCCGCCTGGGCTTGCCCATCCACTTTTGGGGGACAAAAACCTACATGGCTGCACTTCGGTGGTAGAGACCGCCGCCTATGTGACTCAAATAAAGAGACCCTCTTCACCTAGCCTGCATCTGCACCGAAATTTCAGTGGAGAGGAGGCATCTCAAACTTTTATTAAAAAGCACAAGTAGGCAGGCAGTTATATCCTGCCTAGTACCCAATGACACAATTTTGAACTGTTGCTTCATGAACATTTTAAACAAATTTGAACAAAAAAATACTTCAACATGCAACCGGGTGCACCGGGGCATAGTTGGACTTCAGTTCCTGACATAACATAACATGACATAACGGTCATTCACAAATCTGAAAGAAAACGACCCCAGCAAACAACTGAGCGCATCGGGTATAGTCGGACTCCAGTTTTTAATATAATTCCTGGTGCAAACTTGCACACTGACCATAAACCACTGTTGGAGATACTCGCACCAGGCGGAACAGGAAAGGGGTCAGCCAGACTAGCTAGGTTAGCCTCTAGGCTACAAGAGTACAATTTTGATATTGAGTTCATTTCGGGTTGGCGCAATGTACAGGCCGATTGTATGTCACGACTGTCCATGAATTGGGAGGATGTAGATAAGACTGGAGTGTCAAAAAAGAAAGTGAAGGGGCCATCTCTAGTGTCGAAGATGTAATCCAGTGGAGTAGTGGTGCAGTGAGTAAAAAAGAGTGGGCGGAAGCTATGTCTAAGGATGAAGTTCTTAAGAATGTTATGAATCTCATCTCCAAGGGTAGGCATAGGGAAAGCACCTTGCCCATCAGCATCAGACCTTTTAATGCAGTCATCGACGAATTGTCTGCCGTTGCTAATCAGGTTATCATGCGTGGAGACAAAATAATTCCACCATTTGACATTCGCAAAAGACTCTGACTTGGCGCATGAAGGGCATCTGGGCCAAACCATTACAAGGAAACGGTTGAGAAACGAATTTTGGTGGCCTGGTATGGATGATGAGGTGGTCGATTGGGTGGAGAGGTGCAGTGAGTGCTGCGAAAGTGAGAAGCGACTCAAGGTGGGACCCCAGTCCGTCCCTAATTCCATCCATGACCCGGGTGTAGTGTGGCACAGCATATGCCTTGATTTTATTGGGCCTATGTCGGGTGTCCACCCCAGCAAAAGATTTGGGTTAGTGGTAATGGATGTTCATACTCGGTGGCTCATTATCTACCTACTCCCCGAAATAACCATTCGAGCTACCATTAAGGTTTTGCGCATGATTTTCAAAGAGGAGGGTCATCCCACTGTCCTTATTACGGACAACGGGACTCAGCTGACTTCTGGTGAGATGAGAGAATTTCTGAGTGAGTGTGGTATTAAACATGCGTTCACAACTTTGTACAACCCGCAATTCAATGGGATTGTCGAGAGAGCCAATCGCATGATCAAGGGCGCGATAAGTTTGGCAATAACCAATAATCTTGACATTGAAGAGACTCTGAGCGAGTTGGTATGGGCCTATCGCACGACAGAAAATGCAACCACTGGAGTTATTCCCTTTGTTGCCATGCGAGGTAGGAAACCAGCTTCCAAACTGGTGCCTCCGTGGATCAGAGAATTGTTTGAAGGAAAGAAAGAGGATGGATGTGATGTGAGCATTCCTGAGCATGCTTCCTGTAGAGTGCACGACAAGGAAAAGAATGTGTCCAGCATAATTGCTGGTGACTGGGTCAAAGTCTGTTCCGGACGTTGGGTTAGAGGCTTATGCAAATTTCGAGGACCCTTCCAGGTAAAGGAAGCACACCCATTCTATGTTGTGTTAGAGAATGGTGAAAAGTGGAACCTACCTAGGGTGGCAAAGTACTGCTCATGAGACCA
The DNA here is from genome assembly GCF_964261635.1 of Lissotriton helveticus. Taxonomy (NCBI): domain Eukaryota; kingdom Metazoa; phylum Chordata; class Amphibia; order Caudata; family Salamandridae; genus Lissotriton; species Lissotriton helveticus. The sequence goes on along the minus strand of NC_136059.1, from coordinate 952,965,717 downwards.
CATTCCTAAAACCTTGGTTAGTAAAGTGGTTACCAAGAATTCATGTTCTGGGTACACGTTGGCTCATGACCGCCAATTGCTCAACAGTGCTCGCACAGGTGTAGGAGTGAGGGCACCAGGCCCCAGTGGGGATAACCTGAGCAATGGTCAAAGGCCAATTAACACAAATGATGACTCACCCGATCTCCATAGAGCTCAGCCCCATCAGAGACCCTTACGGGCTAGGAGACCCCCTCAGCATTTGCATGACTTCATTGTTGGATGATTTATTGTTACGTTCTATGTTTCTGACATTTACATACCTTTCCTTCCCATTGTCTTCCTTTTTATTCCCTAGCTGCGTGTAGAGTAAAGGGGGTATGTTGTGACGTCATTCCACTCCACGCGCCGCCGTGGAATGTTGGAATGCAGAGGGTTCTATGCCGAGCGCCGGACGCCAGCTGTCAGTTCTCACCGGCTGACTGCAGGCGGCGGGCACGCTGATGTCTTTTTGCTGTTTTTAATAAAGCTCGTTATCAACACGCCTCTCTGTCTCATGTTGTGGCTACAACAAAACTGGCGTTCACAAATCTGAATAAAACCTGCACTAACAAGCAACTGAGAGCACCGTGGTATTGGCGGACTCCAGCTTTTCATATAATTCCTCATGGAATAATCTGAAACCTGGGACAGACTGCTAGCCGGAGTGGAAACATCAACATTAAAACTATGGGCTTTCCAGGCTCCCTGGGGCCTTCTGACAGCTTCCAGACAGTGCACAAGCACTATAAAGCTGCTGACTTACATGTTCGATCTGTCATTTTATGAACTTCCCCACTTAATACTTTCTTTTATGGTTTTTTAACCACTGTTCTTTCTTTTGAGCGATTTTAATTAAACGAAACAAATAAAGTCTGCTTACTTACTTACGTCCACCCAACCCTGAGAGCAGCCTCCTGATCCCCAACTTTCTTCAGTGTTTTCCTCTTTTCATTATGGCCCCTTTAACCGTGCCTCAGCGGGTGAAGTTGGCTTCCCAATCTAATCTTGCTACTTGGATAAAAATACTTTAGGCATGATTTAGACTTTGGTAGATGGCCATATAGCCACACATCTGGTTGGTAGAGTCCTTACATCTACCATTCTGGCCAGACTGATGCCCACCATATTTAAAGATCTCCACCCACTCTGGGGAGAACTTTGTGCCTTCACAGGAGCCACCCGAGTGGCAACTCCTCTGTAAGCACTGAACATTTGTTGAGCGACCGCCACGTTTCATGCAGCTGCGCAGCAAACTTATTTGTTTCCAAAAACTACATTATAAAGCAGGAGTTTATTTAAAAAAAAAAAAAAATGATCCAGACACCCTCGGAGCTTTCTCCCAGGGTGTGGAGGTAATTTTTTTAAAATTATTTTCTCTTTGGGACCACCAGGCATTCCAAGGCTGCCCTGAACAGAAAGAAGTCCCCTCTAATTAGAACGGATGGTCTTGTATATTTATACCGATGATGACCCCAACTCCATCAGATCATTGGGAAGGGCTTCTGCCATCGGAGTCGGTGGGGGCACTTACGTTAAAAACAGGACAGTCTGTCTAATTGTAAATAGAGTCAGTTTGAGTACCCTGCCCACCAAACTCTAAACCAGGCGCTTTGTCATTCGTCAGTAACACATTATAAAATTGAGGCTCACACTTTATACATATTCATTATTATTACCTTCTCGGGCCATGCACATATCCCTGGTTAGTTAGCTGCCATTCTTCTGAAATGCTTCTAACAGGAGAAGTTATTTAAAAATGGAGTGTTTTGAAGATCATACTCTGTAACTCTCAAAAATATTTAAACCACATTAAAAAGCCTAAGCACCAATACAATCACCATTTGTTTTCCAATATCAACAGGTCGACCACTAAATATTTAAGGGAAGGACAGCCTTACAAATCCATTAATATGTTACTTAACCTTCATGTGCAAAAGGGACCATAAAAAACTCTGCATGTTCTGAATTAGTATAATCCACGTTTTTAAAGAACTGTCTAAACAATTGTCTGTCTAGTGCTCACTAATTAAATCATTAGGACTTGTTGCAGTGTAGTTATAGATTTGATTAGGAGATTTACTCTGCAGGAAAAGTAATACAAAAATAAAAGCAGTCTGCAATCCATAGTCTAAATCATAGCATCATGCGGCCATTTGACACTTTGGACCTCATTCACAAAAAATCAAATACCACGAAATGTAGGATTTTGCCTATGAATTACTTAGTATTCATAATGTTTTAAGAATTTACAAAAGAGGTGCATACCTTGAAAGCACGATTTTCCTATCTTCAATTGGCAATACAAACTGGTTTAAAATAAGACCAAGAATAAGGATAAAAATAAGAATAAAGATGAGACAAAAATAAGAATAGGAATAATTTGTACATAGTGCTTCATATACACAATCTTTTCCTTCCTACATAATGTAAATCGCAGGTGTTAGTATTATCCATTTTAATGATACTCAGTGAATGAACCTCAGAAAGATGGAAGGCTGAGATGACTGCCAAGATCTTCACGTGTGACAAACCAGATGTCAGAAGCAAAGACTCAGCTCAGTATGCGAGTTTTTCAAAATGTAGTTTTACTAGTGCATGCCCACTTTTTGCTGATGCGTATCACTGCTTCAATTGAGGCCACCTGCAAAGTTGATAACGTTTGTGGAATGTAAGCTCCTGCTATGAATCAAGATAAGGGTACTGACTTTTAGCGGGAACTTTCAAATTCCTTCTTAATTACAGTGTTTTAAATTTTCAGTTGTGGTTTTATGTATATATACTTTATTATTCTGCTAATACTTTCTAATTTTGTAAACAGTCATGGGCCTCCTAAGTATGCATCATGGACCCCTCAGGGGGCCGCATTCCACAGGTTTAGAAAGCTTGGCCTAAGTCATCACAAGTCTTATTTGGACAATTGGGGACAACACTGCCTGCAAAATAACTGGCAAATTCCCTCTGGATTAATAGTTTGTGTAAAACTTTCCAGCATAGGTCTGCTAAGGGGCATTTTCCAGAACTGTGTGAGTTTGCTCTGGTGGTTGCCCGGCCTTGGCGAGGCTACTTTGCTGACCTGAGAAGTGGCGGGTAGTTGTTTGACAGTGTGGCTTGGCTCCAAGGGTAGGAGGTTAAGGGCAGTGACCACCAAGCTGCTGCTGGGTGTGCTGAGGTGGCTTCTTGTCCAGGAGGGGACAGTTCCAAGTCTCGAAGGTTGACGGTGTCCTTCTCTGTTGGGTTGTGGCAGGGGCTGGACGGGCAGATGGCAGTCTTGAGTTGCTAAAGTCTGCAGAACATGCATAGCTGTATATTCCACTATAGGCAGGGACCGGCCAGGCCACGTAATGTGTGATCTTGGGTAAATAAGTTTGACCTCAGTTCCGTAGGAAGTGAGGGTTTGCTTTGCAGCGGGCCTGGCAGTGGGTGCCCAGTGGTGTTTGAGACTAGTGGGATGTGGTTTTATAGGGGAATAGGGTGGGAAGTTATTTAATTGCCTCAAATTGTAAAGCGCTCTGATGTCCTTCAGGATCAAGTTTGCGCTATATAAAACTTTATAAATAAATAAATAAATGGCCAGCACCCTAACCCTCACATGGGAAGCCACATTGTCCCTCCCTTGGAACTGATTTCCACAACAGTAAATTAAGCCAAATAAGGGGTTCTGCTAATAAAAATTGGCAGACCCTGTTTTTGTGACTCAGGATTTGTGATTTACACTTGAAGATGCAAGTTTTACTGAGGTGTGCGATACATATTAAGAATCAATCCCTGAATAATACTGTATGTGTATAAAAGGTATTTAAAGAATAACTTTTGTCAATTTTAGCATTTTCTGTAATATTGTAAAACATTTTAATCCACGAAAATTTGCTATTTGATTTTCCACCTGCATCCCTCTCCCATGGCTGTTCTTGCACTGTACAGGTTTTATTATGCACATTAGCTAGAGAGCACAGCCTTTATGGGTGAATAAAACGACAGAATCTATCAATTGTCATGATAATGTTAACAAGCATTTGCAATGCAATAGGTCTCGCATTATTAAAGTTTGAGCTATTGGCATTGCTAAAATAATGCAACACTAATAGCTCAAACTTCAGTAAAGCGAGACCTATTGCATTGCAAATGCTTTTGAGACTGTTTGCCTTGTCTTGCGGAGAGGGTGAGGGAGAGAGAGAAAGCATGAGTGGGAAAGGGAGAGAGAGAGAGAGGAAGAGGGATAGAGGACAAGAGAGAGGGAGAGGAAGAGGGGAGAAAGAAAGAGGGAGAGGGAAAGAGGGAGGGAGACAAAGAGAAGTTGGGAGCGGGGAGAGTGAGAGTGGAAGAGGGGGAGAGGTAGCGAGAGAGAGGAAGAGGGGAGACGGAGCGAGAAAGAAAGCGAGGGAGAAAGGGGGCAGGAAGAGCATGAAAAAAGAGAAACAGGGAGAGACTTTCACTTATAGTACACTGGTCGCAAGCTCAGAAAAAAAGCAAAGGACTATTTGGACACCTTTAGAATGCACATGATGAGGGCAGTGAGTGGAACATCCATTGGTGTGCACTGTAAGAAGATGGCAATGATGGCATGGTGACTTGGCACTGGTGGTCAGGATCGCACGGTCAATATCCTACATTGATGATTACTCTTTCCCCAACTTCATTTTTCCTCTGCCAATTAACCTCCTGGGAAAACCAGGTTTTACTTTGGTTCCGTTTTTTTGCGCAAACGGGTTATATATGTGTGTTTCCAAATGTAAGTGAGTAGTAAAAAGCATACTTAAGTATATCGCAGGCAATAATGTCACACAACTTTTTTTTTGCCCTTCTGAATTTTATATAGCACGAGCTTGACCCAAAGGTATCGGGCATCAGATCGCTTTACATGGACACATTCGTTTTTGTTAGGCACGGAGAGATTAAGTGATGTGTGCGTCCTTGCGGAGACTCGAACCCTGTTCCCCAGATTTGAGGTCATCCTTGCTTTATGATTTTAATGAATCCGACATCGTTGTAAGCTTGAGAACAGTTCAAAATAAATTCAAAATAAGAGCAATGTCTCATTAAAAGAGAAATGAACATTGTTCCCAATTAGTAGAGCAGAGCTGAGATATGTATGCGTTCTTCAATAGAAGGGTCTCTGGGTTATTTTCTCCTGAGATGGGAAGGCCCCTTACAGCATCCTCAGCGTTGCTATGCACCCAGATGAGCGCTGAATAGAAAAAAATAAGGAGAGTGTCTATTCCCAACAGGTGTGACATCACTGGGCTGTATGAGCTGAACCCAAATTCCAAATGACGGATTGTGACTTGCAATGAGTGAGACTAGAGCTCTTCTAGTCCACTTTTTCAGGCATTTTGTTTTCTCACAGGGAAGCTATTGAACAGAGCGTGACAGAATGAGAGCGATTGTTTTTGCAAACGGCACATTTTATTTGTTTTGCGAGACTAACCAATGAACAGCCACAGTTTACAGTGGACAATGACACAAGCCAATGAAAAACATGGGGGAGAGTGGGCAGAGCTGAAAGTCCCTACCTCAATAAAGCAGGCCTTGCAGAGCAGCACATGTGCTGCCCAGTTCACCCTAAAAAATGGAACAAAGGATAAGAACTGCACAAAAAGGGCAAGAGAGCAGGAGTTATGTGGAGGACTGGCGCCAGTGTAAAGGTAGAAGTACCAGTGTATAGAAGGGGTTGATCTACTAGACCATAGGTAGGGGTAGAAGTATTAGGATATAGAGAGGGCTTACAGAGGAAAACATAGTTCTTGGAGAAGGGGAGTGGGGTGAACCGGGTTGAGTATAGAGAGACAGTTTATGAGAGTAAGAAAGAAAAAAAGGAAGGAATATACAGGACCAGTGGAAGTATGCGGCGGCAAGGAACAAATGATGCCGCAGTTTGCGAAATTATGCAGCAAGGTAAGAAATGATATGGCATAATGTAGCACGTTGTGTGATAGTATTATTCATAATTTTGTCATTTTTACACGTTAACATTATGCGGTCAAAGGTTTAACCTCATTAGTACCGTTATGACACTCAAACACAGAACTAAGCAAAAGGAAGGTGCCACCAGTAAACATTTGCGAATGGTTTCCCACTGCACATCAACATGTGTTGCTCTGTTTTTCGTGACTTAGATCCATGTGAGCCATGAACAAAAATTGACATGCAAGTGGTGGAAGCAGGATATGACATAACGGTCAGAGCTGCCGTCTTTAGTCATAGGGAACCAGGTTCGAGTCTGGGTCGCTCATCCTGTAATTCTGGGCAAATCACTTAATTTCCCCAGTGCCTGCCAAACAATTAATGCATCTTTGCGTAACGTAACTGGTGCCCATGTAAAACGCTCCAATTACCTTTGGGTCGAGTTTGCGATATATAACACTGCAAAAAAAGGAAAAAGAATGCTAGCGCTGTCAGAATCCCTCCACCCCATTGATGGCAGAATGTTACTACTACAACAGGTAGAAATGGAGGAAAAAGTGTCACTGCTTAGAGTAGGAGCCTTCCTTTATCATCTGTTTTGTGCTCCCTGTTTGCAGGGTAGGTCTCATCATCCAATCTTCTAATGTTTCATCACTTCTGCCCTGAAGTCTTTAGCCAGATGAAAGCACCTGTCGCTTTAAGTGAATTGTGTGCTGGACATTGAGCCTGGAACTCCCCCCACAGGGGTGAAAGCCTGTCTCCTCCCACTGTAGCAGGGGGCAGTGCCTTCATCGCCTGTGGAGAGTAAAGCAGGCAAGGGGTTGTGGTTTTAAAGCAAGTTCCATATAAGTGCAAACAGTTGTTTAATTAGCAAACAGAGCAGAGGAAGCAGCACGGGGCTCTCAGGTAAATGCTGTCAGGCAGCTGAGGGTGATAGTAGCCCTTTCGAGTAACAGCCAGCTGCAGGCTTCGAGTAAGGAGTTGGACCGGAAGCTGCTGCGCATTTTGTGATAAAAAATAATACGGAGTAATACTGATGGCGTGATCATAATTGGCAGTGAGGAAGAGTCCTATTTTGCTCCAGATAACGAAGAGGATTTTAAGAGGAAGCGGAAGAGCTAATGTCTCGCTTTAGTCATCCAACCATTTGTATTAATTCAAAAGTAAAAACTGTTTGTTTTTTAGATAGAGCCTTTTGCTGCGATGGCATGTGGGGCGGAGAAGAGGAAGGGGGTGGTTAAAGGGGTTGTCACTACAATTTATTATTGCTCTTGTTGCCCAGGGCTTAATTCCGCTTTTTAACTTTCTATGAAGGGTGAAAGGCTTGCCCCACCAGATCTTTGCTGCAGGTGCATTCACCCCTCAGCTATTCTTGCGATGCAATACGTCAAGGTTCTAGAAAGGAGGCAGCCTAAAATAAAGAAATATGTACGCCCATTACTTCCTTGCAGGAATTTACCTTTGCAAAACATACAGCACCACTGAATCGAAGAGTACGCCGCACTGCCGTGAAAGTGACACGGCAGCGCGGCGCAAAAGTGAAAGGAAACCAGAGGTGTGCGCACACCACAGAGGAGCGGGGGAGGGGGCACGGCAGCAGCAGCAAGGCGAACGCAAGCTGCTGCACGTGCTGGCCACCGTAGGGAATGGGCGTTGTAAAGGCGGGACATGCGCCCGCCTTTGCTCAATCGCGAGGCTTTTTTTTTTTTTTAAACAAGCAAAAGCCAATGCCTGCCTGATAACACGCGCAAGCGTGTGGTCAGCTTTCAAAACCCCATACAAAAGGCCTCTTGCTGCGTGAGCAGTGCTGCACACTGCAACGCAGGCGCGAGCCCTAAAAATAGTGTTTCCTATGAAACTCGGGGGGGGGGGCAGTGTCTAAGATAGCAATGGAGATCTCACACAGATACCCTAAATAGCATTCTTTGCTGGGAGTCTGAATTACCAAAATACAATTAGATGTGTTTGGCGAAGCTAAATAATAGAGGAGCATATTATCAAGAACTGCGATAAAATATTGCCTCTTTAGCGGCAGGAAACTGCCGCTAAAGCGGCGATAATGGGCTTGATAATATGCCCTAGTGAATTCCCACAGCAGCCCAGGTTAACACCAGAACTAAAGCGGCGATAATCTTATCGCTGTTCTTGATAATATGCCCCAGAGTTATTTTGGAATCAACATTACCTATCTTCTATTTCCTTAAAATTATGTTGTACATTGCATGTAGTTTAGGTATGTCATCCAATGCTGTTTCAACAGACAGGGTCTACAACTGGCACTTACTGTGATTACAATGCCTTTCAACCAATGATATTGGGAGGGATGTATGCGTGTATGTGGTATTTGTATTGAGCAAACTCGACTAAAAATGTACCAGAGCACGGTAAAGGACCAAAGGCAAGGATACAGTCAATAAGTGATGGGAGAGGTAACTAAGTATTAATAGCAGCCATGAACGGTGGCTACTTCCTGTTTTTTAAGGAAGTGCATCGCCAGCTTTTGCCTAATTTGGAAACATTGGGCGTGATATGCAAAAGTATTATGAGATAGGAAAGCATGTGATTTGCAAAATCACTGCATTTGCTTCAGAAAATTGCCTTTTATTAATGAAAAGAAGAATTTATGAGTTGGAAAAACTTTTGAGACTTGTAAAATGGGTTTTGTGACCCATATCGAATTGCAATTTGAAAAAAGTATTCCTTCTAGACTGCAATTCAGTATGCAATGTATCAAAGGTTTGTAACCTAAATTTCAGAAGCATACCATTGAACAGTTACTGAAACCTCAAATGAGGTGGTAACTGACTTGCAAAGAGGAAGTGGTCCCCTTCTCTTTCGGACTTGTGGTGGGCGCCTCGGTTGGGAGTATGCAGTGGTCCCACCGACTGCTCCCTCTGAAATGGAGAGTTTTCATTTTTGGTGCACGCGCCCGTGTTGCGGTGCGCAGCAGTGCCCATGCAGCGAGAGCCCTTTTGTACGGGGTTCTGAAAGCTGCTCACACGCTCGTGCGTGTGAGCAGGCTTTCGCTGGCTGCCATTGGGTTTTGCGTGTTTTTTAAATAAAAATAATGCGCGCAATTGGGCAAAGACGGGCGCATGTCCCACCTTTGCTCCACCCATTCCAACCGGTGGCCAGCACGCGCAGCAGTGCGCGTTTGCCTCGCTGCGGCGCTCCCTCCCCCGCTCCTCTGTGGTGCGCGCGCACCACTGGTTATTGTTTACAGTGAAGCAGAATCTCTGCATTTATTTTAAAACTGTTTTTATGACACACAGTTGAAAGAGGTTAACTATTGTAGGAGCTCTTGGCCTCCTATAGATGAACGCATCCAATATTGTTCGGTAATTATGGACTTAAACACTGTTCTATTGTTGTTTTGCTGCCTGCCCTTGTTGCATTACTGTGGTTAATTTTGTGAACCCTGGTCCCTCATGAGGGGGGGGGAGGTTAAGTGCCTGCCTATTGCTGAAGTCTCGAACTCTTAATAAAGAGACACTGGGATATTAAATTCAGATTTACAGTGTATCCACAGCCTCACCATAAATACGTGTTCGGTGCATTCGTTAGGTGCGGTGCCCACCTCCGCACTATGTAGTGGTTGGGCGCACCAAGGCACTCTGCTTACGTTTTGTATTTGTTTCATCGCCGTTGAAAGGGTAGGAAAAAGGCACGTTCATTAGAACTATTTGCCAGGCTTTTTTTCTAAATCTAATTTTCAGTTCAGAAAAGGCAGATATTTAGTGGAAATATGGCATATTAGTAATGCATTTTATTCTTTATTTTACTGAGTGATTTATTTAAATTGATAATAAATATTCGAATAAGGCAAAGAGAAAGTCTTTGGTTTATACTGAGGATTGACCTATAAGGTAAAGGACATTCAGATGCTGAATGCCGCAGAAAGATATATTCTCGCTTACATGTTCTCATTTAAGAGGCTTATCTTTCCACATCGAGACCTCACATGCACCACACTCCGTGGAAACAAGCATAGGAAATTAATTAGTGGGTGCCAATTTGGACGTTAGCCGATCATGATAAAACCCTAACAGGACTCCTAAACACACACTATAGGACTTCAATATTAAGCACTGTGAAAGTGCCCCCCCACCCCGGGATTCTCTTCCCTGTGTGCTTACTTCTTCACCCCGAAATTCCCTAAACGTCCATCCCGAACGCCCCCCCTCCCCCCACCACACACACACATACACACTTACTCTGTCCCTCGTGTGCGTGTTTTTCAGTTCCTAGGCGGACACTCTACGATTATTTTCAAATCGCTGCGAGCTGGAGTGAAACTTAAGAGTGGAGACCAGAGTGTGCTATATGACAGGACGGAGTGGTCCGGACCGCAGTGCGCGATAAGCTTTCTGGCTTCTTCAACTCAACCGTTGTACCAAATTTAGGTTGAAAAATACAACACACCTGCTTGAAACTGTGGTGAAGTGAGAAACAAAAGGTATTAGGGGGCATATTTACAATAACTGGCGCATCCCTGCAAATCAGCAGGGATGCGCCAGTTATTGTGCGCCACAGCTCCGCCATTATGGATGCGTCGCATTTACAATGCGGCGCACCATGGTGCAAAAACGGCACAGATGCGTGACGCATCTGTGCCGTAAAAGTGACGCATTGCTGGAGTTGCGTCGCAAGCGCAACGCAGCTCCAGCAATGCTCTTGGGTCCTATCTAGTTAATGCTGCGTCAATCCTTACGCCTGCTTCAGGCAGGCGCAGGGTTTTGACGCAGCATGGGCCTAAAAGTGACTGAGTGAAATCTTGTCGATTTCACTCAGCCACTTTTAGGAGGCGTTCCTGCGCCGGAACGCCGCCCCCCTGCACAGGAACGCCTACATGTGGCGCAGGGCATTACAACTTGACGCATCTCCCAGATGTGTCACGTTGTAAGTACCCCTGCACCATGGAGCAGGATTTGCGCCACCGCTGCATCACAAAAGTGACGCAACGGCGGCGTAAATGAGGCGCAAGGGGCTTGTAAATCTGCCCCTAAGTATCAGTCTTGGGTATTGACGCCAGGGGACCTGGCTGTTGTTGGATGCCAAAAAGAGAATGGCCTTCAGGGTCTGTAGAACAGCACCAGGCTCGACATGGAAAGTGTCTAGCTACTCTGCTGAACTATGCTGGGTGCAGGAGGCCGGCAAAACACAACCACTGCGTTTCATATTTTCACAACGGAGCACAATTCTCTTACATATACTTTGTGGAACACTGAAGCCATGTCAACTCTGTAGTTTATTTTTACTGCTATGCGTTCCACAGGGTGATGATTTGTTCCATCTTTGTGACTTTGTCCAAGTTTTATTGAGTTGTCTGTTACAGTTCTCAAAGTGCATCGTAGGTAGTGCGTAATTGAGACAGTGATTGCCGCTGGAGGCCACCTACACTTATTTTTGGGGACCAGCAGCACTTATTTTCCTGCATCTTACATTCACCAAGACCAAAGAGGGAAAACATACAAAGCGGAAAGAAAGAGGAATCGAAAGACGGAAAAACGGCATAGAGGGAGACAGAAGGCGTATGTAAGAGTGAGAGAGGGGCGGGGAGTGTCTGAAAGTGGAATACAGAGGCATGAGGTGGAATCAGGACAGTGCAGCCTTGGCATTTGTGCGAAAACATTTTATTGGATGGGCAGCAGGTTTGGGCACCAGCACTCAATCCTTTACAAATTAAGTACTGGGTGTAGGTATGGCGTAGCTAAGCACTGTCTCTTTTGAGTGTTGTGTATTTATTGAATACTCAAAAATGTGAACTTTTTTTTACAGAACAGAGATTGTTTCCTTTTTTGATCACATTGAGTTTAAGCCTGTTATCTAAAATGATCCCAAGGTATGAAGATGGAATTGAATTCAAAGATGGCGAGGAACTATCACCAAGACAAAAAAAGGCAATTAGATGAGAGAGGGAACAGCAGGAATGTACGAAATGTGTTCAGACCCCAGTGTCCGCATGAATAGCCGATTGCTACATCCAATAAGGCAGTATGTATAGTTCATCAGGACTAGTATATCCAGTTCATCAGGACTAGTATACCTTTCTGGTTGTAATTTAGGTTTGGACCAGCGACTGCTGTGAACTTCGACAATGATGGGGGATACAACTCCGATCAGATTTTCCAAAATTAAAGAACGTTATATGGGGTACAGACCTATAAATGCACTGAAATATTGTCAGTGATAATGGAGGCTGAAAGAATGACAGCACCTGCCGACATGGAAAAAGGACTACTCTCGCATTCCCTAAGATTAATTTAAACAGATTTGAGGAATGCAAAAAGACCTATTCTAGAGGTTAACAATGTATTCTGTATGTAACGTTTTGACTAACGGAAAGATGAAATAAGGGAGGATCTCCTGTGACACACTAGTAGCTCGTTCTTTTTTTGTCCCCTCTCACACATTAGTAGCTCATTCTGTTTTCTTGCAGTTTTTCATAATGATGAAGTGCAAAGCTTAACTCGTGATTTATTTTCTATGGAGCTATCTAAGGAGGTAAATTGGTTCCTTATGAAAAGCGTGTTGTTTCTGCTTACATTTCACATCCTTTACTTAATCTTGCAATACTGGAGTTTTCTTTTTTAAGGATTTAGTACCTTTTTTATCAGCCAGCATATCACTCTTGTCTCCCCTCACTCATATTTCCAGCTTCTCCAGCGCCACAAAGTGATACAAATGGCAATAATGCTATATAATAATAGTCACTCCACTGCAAAAAAATAGACAAAAGTTAAAAGCATTGTAATTTTCAACACCAAAAGCTCTAACTTTCACAAATGCGAGACCTATTGCATTTCAAATGCTTGTTTAATGAAGCCTTGTTTCTTTAAGGAATCAGGCTGCTTTAATATGCTTTCTATTTGGTAAACAAGCACAGAGCAGGTGGTCTGCTATCCCTTGCAGGTCACCACCCCTGTATTTGTAGCCAATCACTGGGGGTTGTAAATCTCAGCCTGCCTATTTAATATTCATAAGGCAGAATGTTCTGTGACTACAACGAATGGTGAGTTTGCAATGTGACCTATAAGCATAAATCATACATATAGACAGTGGGGTGAAACATTTGTGCAACACGCATAGTAAATTCTAGGTTTGAAGTTTAAAAGGCTGGAAGAAATGTGCTCACAGAATGAGAATTCAGTACCCATGAGTAGGGAGGTATTCTTGCACTTAATCTAATTTCACTCACAATGTATAATTGTATGCAGAAGTAAGAGCGCAGAAACTTAAATTGCAGTGCCTGTCAATCATTAACATTGAATGGTGCTGCACTGAAAGGAATGAATGTCACTGAGGGTTATTAAAATATACACATGGCAATTTGCCGGATTCTCGTTAGCTATTCCCACTCCTAAACCTTTTAGCACAGTAACACTGTTACTGAATACTGTCCTCTGTTCTAACAGTGGTGTAACAATAGCCCCTGCAGCCTGCGATGTGAGAGGCCCCTAGCTCCAGGAGGTCTCCTCCGGCACTGTGCACAGGCAGCGGGCCCCAGGCCTGAGAGCTCCTCGCTGGGTTCGGAGCTTGGGGGGCTCCCCAGTGCTTAATTTGAGCCCGTTGTTTTCTGGTGCTCAGCTCCAGCACTTAATTGTCAGCATCAGTGCATGTGACAGCCCTGCCACAAGGTGGTGCTGTCTGGCCAATTTACAGACAACCAGAACAATAGCTAATTATTAATACAATGTACTTTAAAAATGACTATTACCAGTCGCCCAAGCCATTCTGATAGCTTTGGGGGCTGAAATAGTCTGAATTGTTACACTTGTAGGAGTGTGATGGTTAGTAGCTGTGTTGTCACTATCATTGGCAGCGCAGGCATGGGCAATGTGAGGTGCAAGCTGCAGTGGCCTCCTGGCGAGAGCCCTGGCACCTTTTTTTTTTTTACAAATTAAACATTTGGCCCCTCTTAATGTACTTTTCAGTGGGCCCCCTCACGTTTGGTTACGCCACTGTGTTCTACTGTGTACTACCTGTGAAGCAAAATGGGTTTAACCTCAGTGGGCCTTAATACTTTTTCAGGGCCTTCATTGAACCTTTGTGAATAGTTTTCGTTTTAGAACTCAAGCTGCACATGCCACCCATCTCACCAGTTTAAGGTCATATGTACGAATGGATGTTGAGGTTTCAATCCCTGTTATTCACACAATCTCAGGCATTCAGACAGCAGAACATAATGTACAAAAACTATTCTGCAAGTCAGGTTTCTGATTCATAAATGGGGTTTTGCGTCCCATGCTGCATCACAATTTCCCATTTGCGGATTGTGGCTTGCATCCTGAAGGGAGCACACAATTGTTCAGGGAATCACTTCCTTCTCCCTAGATGTCTTCCATGCAACAACTACCCATTTAGGGGACACAGAGTGCTTTAAGAAGTGTTGACATCCAGGGAAATCGAAGTAGGCCGGGAGGTCTTTTGTCTCTCGCAGGCCTATGTGTCATAGGGGTTGGGAAATGCCTTCTGCTTCATTCATCTTAATGATGCAGCAGGGTTTGACGTTCTGTGAATACACTTTATGCAATGCAGTCATGTCACAAAATGAAGCTCTGTTAGCAAACAAGTCTGTGTGCAACGTGCACATTCTGGTTTGAAAACAGGGTGCAGTGCATCAGGCTCTTACTTGCCCTTGCTTTCTAGTAATACAAAAATTATAACATTATGTTATACGCAGAAAAGGCTATAAGTGAGAGGGTAAGTTAAAGTTACCGGCCGAGAAGAAGAGAAAATCTTTGAATTTCCATTAAAAGAGTTGAATGAATGGAAAATTATCGAGGAAAATCTTAATAGTCTAAGAAACGTTAGCTTACTCAAATGTAATGTTTATAACTTTGTACTGAACATAAAGAGGATACCACAGAAATTCATGAAAAAGTGAGTTTGATTTTTTTCTAGAGGGTATTTAAGAATTGCGTGTTTCCTCGGCCTCATTAGGATGGCGGGCGGGCTTTGCCCGCCCGCCACCCTATCGGAAAACGGGACTGCCCGCCTAAAGGGCGGGGGTCCCGGGGGTGCCATTAGGCGCCACAGTGTCGGGCACATCCTGTATTCTCAGCATTGTGGCGGGCGGTGCTCTCTGCACCGACCGCCACAATGCTGAAAATACATCACAGCATTTTCATTTCCAAAGCGGCAGGCACCGCGCGGTGCCTGCCGCTTTGGAAATGAAAATGAAGGGGGGTACCACAGGTACCCCCCCCGTGTGCACCCCCCGCTCACCTTCACTCTGGGGGCCCGCAGGGGGCCCCCAGAGTGAAGACTGCCTGCCTTTCCGTGGCGGCATTGCCGCCACGGAAAGGCATTGCACTCTTGCCATGGTAATATGGCTGGCGGTGTCTCATAGACACCGCCACCATATTCAACATTTCCTGCCCGGCCGTAAGGCGACCGGGGCGCAAAAGTGGCGGGCGGTGTTTTCTTCCGCCGTGGTCCCCCCCGCCATACTAATATGGCGGGGGGGAATTCAGGCTGGCGGGGGCAATCCGCCCGACATCCTAATGGGCCGCATGTTAGTAGCACATCCAGACCAGGTGTGTTGCATTTTCAGGCTTGTAGTCCCAGGCTCATTTAATAATAAAATAAGAAATATGTCACAACCTCCACTGTCAGGACATCATTGCATTTACAAAAGCATTGCGCAGACCTGGGACACCCTGTGCCTTGTAGCCCTCTGCGTTCTTCATGTGCTGCAGCATTGATTGTCAAGCTGCTTGCAACTGGCAAGTCATCCGTTTACAAAAGGAAGCAATGTGGCCTCAAACACTTCCATGCCCCTTATTCTGGGGTCAAGTGTTGTCCTGCTATGTTGCCCATCCCGATAATACATCTTTGGGGGGGGGTGTCTATAGAGTGAGGCCGCAACCATTCCTAACTACCAAAGGGAGGCCCACCTGTTCCCAATGCCAAAGGGAGGCCCTGCCCTTTCTCGAAATGAGACAACACCCATCTTGGGTGCCGTCTGTCTATAAAGGAAGGCCTCATCCTTTCCTCACTGTCAATCATTGAGACTGCCAGCTAGCAGTATGATCTCTGGTTTGAAGCTCCAGCAGATTTTTTACATGTCTTTTTCTGAGAAAAGACTGCAAAGCTTTTTTCCACATGCTCTAGGAGAGCTGTAAGTCAATCTTTTAGTTTATTTTATGGCCAACTTCAACTCGCCTGGAAGGCCGGTCATACTCTATAATTGGACTTTCTTGCAGTTTGAAGATACCTCTCTTGAAGATACCTGGGATATCATTGGGATTTTGGACCCAAATAACTTGTCAGAAATTTGTGTTGCACTGTCTGAAGTTAAAACCTTATTTGAGAAATTCTCCAGGATTTGAACCTAAACAACACCAGTCAGAAATTGGTGGTTATCTTCAGTAGTTGACACAAGATAAAGAATAACTGTTACCCGCTTTGCTACAGTGAAGGAACTCGCTCATCCTGAGCTGTGGTTGCAGCTTCATTACGATGTCCTGTTTGATAGCACTTTCCAAAGATAAATACAAAGTCTTGCTACTGAGTGCTATCAGGTAAAATAGCATTTTTTTATAGTATTGTAAGTTCGATAATTGTACATTTGAACATTGATGCACAAACTCTGTCCTTCCTCTACAGGGTCTCAGCTCAGAGACCTTTCTTCTTATCCACATCATTGCTCCACTAACAACTGCATTCCATCTCTTCTGTAAGCCTAGACATCTCACAATCTGAGCTAGGAAAAGTTGTTGGCCTTTATGCCAAGTAATGTTTGCATCTTATCTGCCGAGTCAGGGTCTAAATGTTTGTCAACGTTTGAAAGTTCTACTCCCTTAATTATGCTTCCAACCCCCTTTCCCCTTCATCTTGTTGTGGTTAGCCACTGGTCTTGTTCATGGCTGCTGCATCAAGGTGAGGGTGGCCGTGGCTACCATTCTGGTACTTCATCAGTATCCCAGATAACCGACAGACTACGAATCCCCGAATGCAAAGCAAAAACTTGGACTATAAAAGCTGCTCATGCATTGACCTAGGAAACCTGGGAGCTCTGAGTGTTTTAAGTCATGGACCTATCTGAAATGGAAACAGAGTACTGTACATCATATCATAAATGACATTGTAATGTTTAGTCAAACTTTTTTAAGTATCTAAGATGAATAGAGGTCTGAAAACAGCTAACAAACTATCTGAGGGTGTAACTCCCAGATCACCATTCAAAGGACCAGGATCTGCTAAATTTAGGCCTGGAAATTGAACCTCTGGGTGAGGAATTTCCAGTTTGACAGGTGAGTAGAAACTAAGGAGTACTGACGTCAGGCAAAATGCATGGAACACCGACGAAGTCTTGTGTACATTTGGAAAGATTGCACAGTGCCATTCTAACACTGGAAATACATTTTAATCTGCTCCTTAATAAGGTTTACAGTAAATGTAATCTAAGGAGACCATGTTTCTACAGCAGGGTAAACTTATTGGGCCTGATTTAAAAAAAAAAAAAATCTGCACCTACACAACTACATTTCTGCAGGGGTGCATATTTTCAACTTTTCCAGTTCACATGACTTCTCAAGAGTATGCCCCTAATGGTATCGCAGAAACAGGATCCACACATAATGCTGGGACAGTCATTTGACTTTTCTTTTTGCACTGCTGTTTCCGTAGTGGGGTGAATTATTCACGGTACAATCCCGCACTGCGTGAAATCCTGCACCGACAAGCAAAAGTGTTGTAATTCTATCTAGGACCCTAATTAATATTCCTGATTTATGCCCTTATGTGGTTATAATAAATAATGTCCTTATAAAGGCATAAGAATCATATCCATATTTAGTCATAGCCCATGCTGTCCAAATTAAGCAAGGCTACTTCCCCAGGCTCCTACAAAGTACAACGAGTTCTGTAAACAAAACAAACCTCCAGCAACCTGGGAATTCCCCATTGCTTTTGTTTTGATTTCGTCCTAGAACGGCCAGTTCTTAGTGACATCTTTATTGACGTCTTATGTCCAACCTTACGTCAAACCCGGTACCTTTCAGGTATAAATATACCAACGTTGCCTTAAGCAAACACACGGTGGTTTTGGAGCAGAGCGGCTATCTACTTGCCCGAGAGCCCACTTGATGCGAGAGCCCACGGACGCCGCCCCTCCCCTTTGACGCACTGAGAGAGACGCTGTCTTTTCTCCTGCCGAGAAATCCAGCTCCGGTGTTTCCAGATACCCTCGCGGGTTACTGGGATATCGAGTCCTGAGAGAGAGATACCAGACCTCCTGCTTTCTATTGCCCAGGTACGGAGCTGACTAAACCCTTAAAGAGAATTCTTGATTCAGATTCCTTGGCAAAACCAACTTAAGTTAAACTGCTACTTACTTACTCCTTCCCACGTATTAGGCTTAGGTCAGGTACAGCGGGGTAGGCGTATTTAGAAGCACCAGTTGAGTACGTTAGTCAATGTATATTTGTATGTATATATTTTATCTATTTTAAAGTATCATATGGCTAAGAAACCATATCAATGCTTTTACAGTATTATTTCATAATACTTCGTTTACTGTACGCACTTTACTTTATGCTAAGTATTGCAATTGTGGCAATTCATTTCTCTTGTATGAGAAAGAAGACTGCTCAATAAATAACACCTTTTTATTGAAAACGCCCGTCTCTCTTTTCTCTGCACTCTGGTGAAACGATTGACTGAGTAAAATAGCTGTCTATTGTTTTCACACGACTCTAGAGATACACTCTTATTCTGAGGGAGCAAAGTTGTCATGTTTTATGGTTGTCAGAAGCTAATCCCTTCTTGTCTATCCAGGGAAGTTAAACTCCTCCTTGTTTGGGGCGTGGCCGCGGCGGCGACCAGAATGGCTGCTTCGCTGTGAAGCTACTCCATGCGGGCTCCTGTAGGCGGCTGAAATGCAGTGAAAAAGCGATCCTCTGCCCCACATCGGCACTACATCCGACAGATAGACAGATAGAGCCACCCTGCCCACCTGGGTGGCTCCTGCGAAGCGGGGACAGCTTGGTGTAGACGCTTCGGCGGAGGGGAGCTGAGGCCGGCGGGCCTCGCCGCCATCTTTCCCTTTCCGCGCCGGGTCTCGGGTGAGTACCGCTCTGGGCTGCGCCGCGGACCCTGCTGGCCCTCGTTGCTCCGCCTGCGCGCCTCCGCGTTCGCTGTGGGTGCTCCGTGGGCTTTCGGGTGGGGGCTCCTGGCCCGGGGGTGAAGTCGGACCTTAGGGCCTGGGCGCGCTCTGGAGCCGGGGCCTCGATTTGGAGGCCCGCGGTAGAACTGGCGGACGGGGGCGCTCGCGTGGCGGGGGGCGGGGGGTTGTGGGCGTTTGTGGTGTGGCTTGGGGGGGCCTCCCTAAGATCGCTGGCGGACCCGCCCTGGCAGCGCAAGAAGACACCGTGTATTCCCCCAGAAGCTTCTGCAGTGTCGGTGGCAGCTCGACATGAGGAACTGCGTGCGTTCTACCCTGCTGTTTATTGCTGAAGGACTGTGCTCCCTTCTGGTGGCCTAAGCATCAGACGGCGGCAGTCTCCATGCCGTTTTTTGAATTACGTGGCCTGGTTGCTAACTCCACGCTGTAAGGCGCAGGCCCTACGCCCTCTTACAAACGACTGTACTTGAGCCTGGCTTTGCTGCGCCTGGTTGCCTGCCCTATACGTGCTACAAACTCGCATCGCGCTTGTCACAACACTGCGCTATCCTTGGACTTCGCCATGGGGAAAAGAGACCCCAACCAGAGGAAATTGAAATTGATAAAACCTCCCTAACGACAATGGACCCTCAGCCCAGTACTACAGCCGGGGCGACGTGTGCGCCCGAAGGGGGTGCTGCTGCTGCTATGGTTGCCGCCATGATGGGTGAAAT
Source organism: Lissotriton helveticus (assembly GCF_964261635.1). NCBI lineage: Eukaryota > Metazoa > Chordata > Amphibia > Caudata > Salamandridae > Lissotriton > Lissotriton helveticus. Next base: position 952,945,953 of record NC_136059.1, on the reverse strand, counting down.
GCGCGCGGGCTTCAAGGGCCTTGATACACGCTTTGACACTCTCGAGCATAAACTTGTAGATATGGGAACCAGGGTGCAGGCCCATGACAGGCGCCTGGATGTGGTGGAATCTAGGGTTTCGGACGTTGAGGATGGCGCGGCCAAAACACTTAAGAGGCTGGAACGTGTTGAGAAAATTCTGAAGGATGTGGCTATGAAAAACGAGGATTTGGAAGCGCGCAGCCGACGGAACAACATACGCATACTTGGCGTGGCGGAGACAATACTGCGCCGCACTCCCCCCGCCGAGTGGACACTCAGAACAGTGTTGACCTTTTTGCAGAAACCGGTCTGGGCTGAAGAACTTCGTTCACTTCATGGCCTGACTTTGCTGAAGTTGTTTCACACTTGATGTGGTTTACCAGTGGGTAGCTAAATGGCCGATACCAATCGGGCCGCCGGTGGGATCCACCCGCATGGGGTGGCGTTGCCCGCCCCTATGGCTCATGCCTTATTGTCTTACCTTATTGGGGTTTTCTTTTGTTGGAAATGTTCTTGCTTCATGATATGGTTATTGTTCTTGAAGATTCGCTGGTTACGAACATGCACTCATGGGGATTGCCTCTCCTGGGCAGTTGGGAGGCTGGGTGGTGAGTGGGGGGCGGGATGTGTAATGTTTTATGACACCTTTTTTCTTTTTTGCTGTTGCTTGAGTGATTGTATGGAGGTTGGGAGCGAGAAGCTGGGGTCATTCCTACTGGACAGTGTTGCTGGTTTGGTGTGATGGCCGGGATAGGCAGGCAGTCTGGCCCGTCCAGACTTACACTGATGACTTGAAATGTTCGGGGCTTGAATACCACACGGAAACGCAAACAGGTATTGAACTATGCAGCGCGACACCGGGTGGATGTCCTCTTTCTTCAAGAAACACACTTGGCACCATCTGCAGACGCGTCGGTAGCTAAGAACTGGGGTACACACAGACTCTTTTCCAGTTACAGCAGCTATGCCAGGGGCGTTGCAATTTTTGTACAAAAACGTGTTCCCTTTGTGCTAACTGGAAGTGTTACAGACAGGGAAGGCAGATACGTGTTACTGCATGGAGAATTGATGGGCCACAGGATCGCCATGCTAGGAGTATACGGGCCTAATGTTGATTCCTCCCGCCTTTTTTCAGGAGCTTCAACTGACACTGCTTAGTTCTGATGTGGATCTGCTAGTGATGGGGGGCGATTTTGATGTGGTGCTGAACCCAGATAGGGATAGTACTTCCACCTCCCCGGACTCTAAAGCCCGATTCAGACGTGTGCTTGCTGATATTTGCTCTCACTTCCCCTGATAGACATAGAAGCCAGGCTAAGCTCAGATGCGCCGGAGTTTACACAGCATTCTGGGTTCCACGTAACTAGCACGAGAATAGATTACTGGCTGCTTTCCCCTGGGGTCGCTGGTTGGGTGGATGCTCTTTCCACTCTGCCGCGTACTTTTTCAGATCACTCCCCAATTGTACTGACCCTGCTAATTCCCAGACTGGGTGGGTATGAGAGACAGTGGCGGTTTCCGGGGAGGGCCCTGCTAGATCCGGTTTTTACTGAAGAGATCCGCAGCGCTATTGAAGAATACTTTGACATAAACACCGGTTCTGTGAGCTCCTGGGCCACGCTGTGGGAGGGATTCAAGGCCACCATTTGCGGGGTTTGTATTGCTAAACATGTGGGAGCCCTGAAAGAGATTCGGACCACTCTGACCAGTCTTGAAAAGGACATAGCTGAGGTAGATGGGGATATGTCCAGGGAACCGTCCGAGTTGGCTGAGGCAAAGAGGTTGGAATTACTGTCGAAATTCAGGGATACTGCTGATAGAGAGCTGAAATTCATGGGTAAATACCACACAGTGCGTCAATACGGGGAAGGTGATAGACCAGGGAAACTTCTTGCGCAATTGCTCCGTCCCCCTCGACAGGCGACCTACATCACAGACATAATAGACACTCAAGGCTCCCGACACCACACCACACCTGCGGTATGTGACACCTTTTTGTCGTACTACCAAACACTTTACAAGTCGACACTTACGGGCAAACAACGCGACCCTGGCCCCTACTTAAACGAGATTGCAATGGTGTATCTCGAGAAACATATGCAGGAATTTCTTGCTTCTCCAATCACCCCAGACTCTATAGTGGAAGCCATTGATTCCTTGAAAGACTCTTCGGCACCGGAACTAGATGGTTTTTCCGCTGATTTTTACAAAGCATACAAGGAGGAACTGGTACCAAAATTGGTCGAGGTATACGCTGAGGCACTAGAGACGGGAACGCTACCTCCGACGCTAAGGGAGGCGGTAATTGTGCTTCTCCCGAAGACGGGACGCGATCCTGCTTCTTGTGGGTCCTACAGGCCACTGTCCCTCCTGAACATGGACTATAAGATCCTGGCGAAGGTTCTTGCCATACGCTTATCGCTCCTGATGGAATCGATTATTTGCCCAGCACAGTCCGGATTTGTCCCTCATAGATCCACCTCTTTCAATCTGAGGACGTTGTTCTCTGTGATACACAGGATGGACCATTCCCTCCCTGCTGCAGCTGTGTTTTTGGACGCAGAAAAAGCGTTTGACACTTTGGAGTGGCCCCTTTTTTTGTCTATCATGAGGCGAATGGGAATGCCTGAGATGTTTGTGGGAACGGTGGAGTGTTGTATACCGCTCCTACCGCCCGAATACGTCTGACTGGCACTCTCACAGACAGCTTTTCTCTTTCGCGAGGTACCCGCCAAGGATGCCCGCTGTCGCCGCTACTGTTCATCCTAGCGATGGACCCCTTGGTGCGGCATTTCCAAGAGAAACATCTGCACAGAGGACTTCAGTTTCGTACTGGCCCTCTCCTTGTCTCGCTTTACGCAGACGACACGATTCTGTATGTCCGCATGCCGCAGACTAATCTGGAGCCACTGTTGTTGGAGGTAACCCGTTTTGGAGAATATTCGGGCCTCCGCATGAACTGGCACAAATCGGTGATTTTCCCTCTTACTCCATCCACCTCCGAATGGCATTGCGCCTTTCCTTTGGAATGGAATGCGGACTCTGTTAAATATCTGGGGATTCATGTTCACCTCGACACTGTGTCAATTGTCCGCCTAAACTATGGACACGCTCTTGATTTCTTAGAAGATCATATGGAGCGTTGGCTTCGCCTCCCTCTAACCATGGAAGGCCGCATCGCCATAATTAAGATGATCGTGCTTCCACGGTTTTTGTACCTATTCGACAATATCCCGATACCCCTCACCAAGATTTTTTTTACGCAACTTCGAACACTGCTATTGAAGTTAGTGTGGGGCGGCAGGAACCCACGCGTATCATGGCACACATTGACACTCCCCTATGAGCGAGGCGGATTCGGAGTGCCGGATTTTTACCTGTATTATCTAGTTGCACAGGCGTCGTATGCCTATTACTGGTTCCATCCTGATGCCAGGGTTTTGCATTTAAAACCGGAGGCGGACCTTGTGCTTCCGTTGCCGCTTGGGTCCCTCCTCCCCAAAGGCTTTCCCCGAGACCCGCTTGACATACAGACTGTGTCCACCACGTGCTGGTCTTGGGATAAATTGCGTAGATTGCTTCACATCGACACCCTCTACTCCCCCGCCCTTCCTCTGCCTAATCCCTACTGGCTTCCTATCACCGACGAATGGTGGATCCCACATTGTTTCTAAAATGTATAGGTTATGTCTTGCCGCCCTTCCCTCACGGGACGCAGCGGTGCGCGCTGCATGGGAGGGGGATCTGGGCAATCCGATCACCGACGATCAGTGGGAGGCGTGCTGTGTGGTCACAAGAGACATATCTTTGAACAGTAGGCATAAACTTATACATTTTAAATTCCTGAGACGGATTTATTATACCCCTGTTCTAGCACACAAGATTGATCCAAATAGATCACACTGTTGTCCTAAGTGCCGGGCACCGCATGCTGACTTTGCCCATCTTTCCTGGACCTGTCCACGATTACACGACTATTGGCTTCAGGTACATCGTCTCTTGGGGGATATGTTAAAACTGGACTTGATACCCACTCCTGAGGTAGCTCTGCTTGGCTATGTAGTCAACTTCCCACGTTCTACATGCAAGCTGGCTGCCATTGGCTTGTTACTGGCGAAAAGAGAAGTCGCATTACTGTGGGGTGCCAGGCGGGCTCCCAGTGCGCGGGCCTGGCTCCGCAGCATGTCGCACTGCAATGTGAACAGAGTTGAATACTCTGAACAGACTCCGGTAGCCTCCCGGCCGCTGGACATTTGGGGGCCATATCGCGCATATATCGAGAAGCTCACACAAGAACAGCAGCTCAAGGTGATTAATTCCATAACACAAGAGAGGGTGGGCTAACATGTTGTGCTGGTGGCAATGTGCCGTTATGTTCCTGTGATAGACCGCGGGTTTCTTGTCCGCTGCCTACATGGATACTGTGATTGAGGGGAGTGGTATGGGTGGCCGCCCATTGGGATATCTGTGGTGTGTTTTGTATTTGGGAGGCCGCCGGTCCTCGCGGGCCCCGAACTTAATATGCCCTGGCCTGCAACGTACCATGAAACTGCCTACGCCTACCGGGCGCTGCTATTGTCCTTTTACACTTGATGAACCGGCTGAATGGCTCTCTTATATTCGCCTCCACTTTCACATCTTTTTTGGGGTTTTATTTTATTAGTATTATTTGTTCGATGTATCGTTGGTCCTACACTCGAATCCGATGTTCCGGAACTATTTTGGTTTACTTTTTGGGGAGAAAATTAGAAAATGTAAACAATGCTACACTGTATTTCATGCCACTCCATACAATTGTTTATGCTGTACTGCACCTAATTCTGTGACAAAACGACTATATATGTGATACACATGCTAATGAGTCGTATCCCTCTTTTTGCGAATAAAGATATTTAAAAAAAAAAAAACTCCTCCTTGTTTATTCGAGAAAGTTTCTAGTGACCTCTGAGCTAGCTGGCACACCTTAAGTCTAATATAATCAGTAGAGACCTAGTCGACCTCAGTCCTACGTCTACACTGCTGTTTATATTATTCCAATGCGCAGAGCCGTTTGGGAATATAGGAACTACACTACAAAAGCATATATATATTTTTTCTCACAGGGTAAGAGAGAAAGGGTTCCGTCGTCACTTAAAAATTAGAAGCAGGATCTGGACTTTACCATGTGGAAATCACAACACGGTTGCGTCCGTCCTTGATTTCCCAGTGGTGAAACATCCTAGAACCACTTAATAGGAAATGAAATAGAAGTCCTGTCCAATGTGTTGATTCTAAGGTTTCTGAAATGCATGAGATTAAAGCAAGGGGAAGACCTACATTTTGATAGCTTTTACAAATGCCAGCTGGACAATCATCTTTCATATTTGTAAAGGAACTATTTCACAGAAATGATCTGATTCCACCCAGAATGATGATCAACCTAGATGTAGTTTCTGAAGGTTTCAGACATGCATTTGAATCATTGTTTTGAATAGGATGCTTCTTCTGGGTCTGTATACCTGGAAAAAGATGAAGCCAGTGCTGATTATGGCACTGTGCGTGAAACAAAGAAATGTCAAAGATATATTGCCTAAATATGGAAGTGAGGGTAGGAACTGTAAAGTTGAAGTGGTGTGGTGATGAGGTGGCTAGTGCTAGAGTAATCATGAGTTCGCATCTTATCGAGTCTAAGGAGGAGAAATGTGGGTTCACTAAGGTACGGTCCATTGGCATAGTCCATCCTAGGCAGCCCAATATCAGTGGATCATATGTACACTTTGGAAGGCATTCTATTACAACAAATGCAAAAGTTCTAAGTCTCTTTTTTGCAGTGGTCTGTACTTTGCTCCGACCACAACATAATTGATGAATTACTTTAAAAGGAGCATTATGTAAAAGTCTTGAGCTGTTTTGGTAAAATTCCATTTAGCAAAACATGCATATAGAGGAGAGATAGTAAAAGATTAGGCCAGCTTTAAAAAAAATTTATGTTCTTGAAACCTGGTGGACAAAGGTCAAGAAGTGAGGCTGAGCTGTAGCAGGACACAACAAGTTCCAAGAAGTCTAGTTCTGCGAAAGTAATGAATGGGAAGATGGCACTGTTGTGGTTATCTAAGAAAAGAAACCCCATATATGCTAGGTGTCTTTGAAAAAAATGAGTTTGTGCCCTTGCTTCTAATAGTGCATGGACCTATTTAATGAAATGAGATGAAAAATAGTCACTTAGTTGTTGCGAATATCCAATGGATACTTTGTTTGTTGCATTGTCCTGGAATACCGAGACATTCACAGCTACTCTAAGGTGTAGATGGCGTCAGTGAAACATAGATCAGATTTATAACTGCATCAATGCGGCGGCTTTTCCCGCTGTACGCGGCAATTTTGAAATTACCGCGTTACATGACGAGCTCAGCTCGTCATGAGTGCACGGCAGGTTACGCTCATGACGAGCTGAGCTCGTCATCAGCCCCGAAGGGGTTAAGAAAGGGCCCTTGACCAAACAGACAGGCTGTTAGGCACAGGCCTTGGCCATTGTCCTGGCCCAGCCTCCAACATCTACTTTTTATGTCTTAAGGCAATGCTCAGTAGGTTCTGGAAACATGGGTGGTTGGGTGCAGGCCCTGAATCGAACCAAAAGTACACACAGGCTGATAAATCAGGGCTTGGCAGTAGGCTGTGTATGTATAGCAGTGATTGACTGTATGCTTGGATGCAGCGTCTGCATTAATTGTCCCCACTTATGCATAAAGGAAAATCCTCAGACACGGTTGTAAAAGAGGAATGCAGTGTGGAAAAACATATGAACAAAGTAAAAAGGAAAATTGTCGGACAATGCATTAGAGGGTTGGCTGAAAAAAAGAAACTGCACTAAATGCTCTTGAAAGAGAATTTGGTCGTTCTTATAAGAACCATTTTGGGGAGTGTAGACCAAAAACAAAGGTAAGGGGTCAGAAAAAATTACACAGAATGTTACAAAAAATGTTTCTAAATAAAAAAATAAAAAACTCTGGCCAGAACAATAATTATGAACAGTGATTTCTGTCCTATTCCTCACGTACTGCACCTGACTTGGATTAGATGGCTCTGTGCATGCCTCCACCTCTATCTGCACACAGCGGAGATACATGGGGCCTCATTTATGAAAAGTGACGCATCGCTGCGTGAAAACAGCGATGCGTCACTTTTCACTGTGCCCTACTTGCGACACCAATGATGCGTCATATTTACAGTATGACGCATCATGGCGCAAGGAGTTACAGCTACGTCAGTATTTCTGACGTATGCGTAGGCACAAAAGTGACGCATTGCTGGAATGTGTCACAAAAGTGGCGCAACTCCAGCAATGTGTCCTTTCACATGGGGCAAGCCCCATGTGAAAGGGCCTGCGTCAGTCTTACGCCTGCTGTGAGGCAGGCGTAAGAAATTGACGCATTTGTGTCCTAGAAGTGGCGCAGTGAAATCTTATAGATTTCACTGCATCACTTCTATGACCCTTTCTTGCGTAGGAACGCCCCCCCTGCATACATTATACCTGGCGTAGGTATAATCTAGCGCAGGGGTTTACAAAGTGACGCATCTACCTAGATGCGTCACTTTGTAAATATGGTGCAACAAGGCACATTTTTTACGCTGCTGGTGCGTCACAAAAAGTGACGCACCGGCAGCCTAAAAGTGACGCACGGCCTCATAAATGAGGTCCGTGGTACCACAATCCTAATATCTTAGGTTTTGGTGCCCCTGTATCTGCATGGTGTCAGTCATTGATACTACAGGTGAAGGAGAAATGGCTGGGAATCCCTGGTTCTGCTTAGGACCCGGGTGAGGCTGATGAACCTTGGTCAGATTATTGGCCAGAGCAGTAGTCATGATCCCAGTTGCTTGTTACAGGGTCAGCCTCGACCTTCTCTTCCAGGCTGTCCTCTTGGTCTACGAGAGTGGTGGCTAGTCAGGCCAAGGGAGCTGATGGAGGAGGTAGCAATACAGCAAGAGCATCTGTGTCATTGGGCACTACACTGCCAGCCACATCCGAAGGATCAAAGGAGTGTAACTACAACCAGCAATCAGTGGTGGAGGAGTAGCGCTGCACCCAGTGACATTGCAAGTACTGCTCGAAAATATAAAAAATGATAAAAACACTCAGGATCCAAAACTATTTAAAAAATATTATGAAAGTAAATTTGCAAAAAAGATGTGTTTTGAGTCAGAGGTGATACTAGTGATCACAGTCACGTGCAACAGAAAGACGCAGATTTCTTAATCCTAAAAGGTCAATATACAGCAAAAGCATTTCAAAACTGTTCAGACTCTACATAGGGCCCACACACGTAAAAACATTACATTGGCTGCAATGCGAATACTGCTGAGACACACCAGAATGCATCCGTATGACAAATACCAACAACGGGGAGGGAAGCAGGAGGCAGGAAAAAAGCACTATCAGTATTTTCGGAAACAAGGCTAAAAAAAGTGCATGTCTTATTATTATTTTATTGATTTGTAAAGTGCTGGCTTGTGACAAATTGTTACTTCATACAGCTACATCCTACAGAGACCTTTGGGCTTCTCCTGTGAGGACAGATGGGGAGGGTGTTTGTAAACTCCAGCAGTTCTTTAAGTATGCTTGCAGAATCAGCTAAGCCGGAGAAGACCTATTTCAGCCCCTTTCCTTTAAAATAGGTAGAGGTGGTCCCTGCTGCGTCAAGCTGGTGAGGATGGCCTTTCCGAAAAGGCTAGCTTTCCGATTTCTCTTGTAGGACATCAAATTAGGTTGATTTCTAAGATCTGAGGTTAGGGTGCTGTACATGCATTCACCTGGATTCCTGATTATGCATTGTCCATTGAATTTGCGGGTGAATCTGGTTTTAACAATCAAACATGTTTTCCATGATATGAGGTCAAGAGAGGGCATGTAAAGCTAAGTTGTTTTCTATGTATTTTAGGACTGTTCTCTACTGTGATCTGAGGACAATGCATAGTAGGGTGAATTTGATCCTATGCGCTAGCAGGAGCCAGTGAAGTTCTTATAGAGCTGCAGTTATGTGGTCAGATTTCTTTAGAGTGAGTCTTGCTCCTTGACTTTGCATCCACTGGAAAAAAGTAAGCCTTTTTGTGTGCTCTGTTATAGAACATGGTGCAGTTCTCATGTAGTGATAGGTTGGACACCTTGGTACATTCAATATATCTAAACTAGAAAAGAAGGGAGATCCTCCTGATTGTAGTGTCGGCCGTGGTATAGACATACACGGACACCGAGCTGATGATCAAGACCTTCTTTATTGACGTCCTTCTCCTTCCTGGGCTAACGGCTAACTGTCGTCCCTAGCCCGAGCTCCTCCCTTTCCGCCCGCCCTCGTCCCACCTCGGGCATGTCCTAGTGCCTTACTGCTATTGGCATTGTGGACATCATTACATCTCCCCCCTCTGTGAAGAAACACAAAAAAAAACACAGCAAACGGTTTGCACCCTTTCTTTCTCGTCGTCAACTGTCTCTGCTTATAGTTCTTCAATCAGGCGAGACGGTTTTGTGATGACCCGTCTGGGGCGCGACTGGAGGTCAACACTGTCACGCTCACGCTCGTCAGTGATTCCTATCAGTGCCTGACTGCGGCTGGGTAGTGTCACTGGTTCTCTTTTCTCTACTCTTGGTTCAGTCAGTAGTTCCTTGACATTGGGGCTGCACTTCTTAAAGTATGTCACGTTACGGGTAATTGGTCTTCCGTCGGCCTCCGCAGTGATCATAGTTCCGTTTTGTTGTATCACTTTCAGAGGCACCTCATGATATTGGCAATCAGTCTTTCGGTGTTGTTCTTGCCGTGCCAGCACCCAGTCTCCTTCGTGGATTTGAGTGGGAGCGGCATGTCGCCGTTCATCCGCATAGTCCTTCATATTTTCTTTCTTTATCCTATCCATGGCCACCATCTCCTCATGGTCAGAGTCGGGATATTGTTCACTCGCTGCGGGACTCATCATTGGTAGCCTGGTAGGCACTGGTCGTCCTAACATGATGGTGGCAGGACACTTGCCTGTGGTGGAGTGTGGTGTGTTTCGGTAAGCTCGTAGTACCTCGTTTAGTTCTGTCTGAATGTTCTTCCGGGTGAGTTCCGCTTGCCGAATGGCTCTCTTGATCGTGGTCATGAATCGTTCGACCATTCCATTCGCCTGAGGCCATAGCGGTGTGATCTTCCGGTGCTTGAAGTTGAGATGTTGAGCAAAATCAGCGAAGTCATGGCTGTTGAATGGAGGCCCATTGTCTGACTTCACCACTTGAGGAATGCCCCACGCAGCAAAAACCTCTTCTAAGATCGGTATGGTGCTAGATGCTTTCGTGGATGTGCATAGCTGTGCGAAGGGGAATCGGGAGTATTCGTCCATGATGACCAGGACATATTGACCCGACTTGATTAGCCCAAAGAAGTCAATGACAATGTGTTGCCAGACACCCTCCGGTAGTGGAGACATTTGTAGTGGTGCAGGGGGATCTGGACAGCTCACCAGTTGACATTGTGGGCAGTCTTTCAGTGTTGTTTCCACCATCAGGTCCAGTGTTGGAAACCAGACTCTCTCACGGAGTGCTCTTTTCGTGGCTACAATGCCCCTGTGTCCTTCGTGCGCTATATTTATGACCCCTTGTCTAAGCTGTCGTGGCACCACGATTCGGGTGTCTCTTAGGATGAGACCATTTGCCGCTATTGACAGTTCATCGTGGACATGTTTGAATGCTGCCATCTCTTGGTCGCTGTGTTCACTGGTTTGTGAGTGCCGCCAGCTGTTGGTTTGAATCCGACGTTTCACTTCTTGCAGGGTTACACAGCATGTGTCGCTTCACAAATGGCTTCCAGCGGAACAGCCGGAGGTCTAGCTTGGTTCACTACGAAATGAATGTACTCGCCTGCAATTGATTGTTCTGATTTGCTGGATCTGGTGGGGTGTCTGGACATGTAATCTGCGGGGTTTGCAGCTTTTCCAGGCTTGTGTATGATGGTGTATGTGTATTCCTGTAGCCTGAGGCATCACCGCTCTATCCGTGGTGGCATTTTTGCTCGAGGGTTTCCAAAAATTGTGGTCAGGGCCTGATGGTCCGTGACTAGGGTGAAGTGTTTTCCAAAGATGAATATGTGGAAGTGTTCACACGCCCATACCACAGCCAGGCTTTCCTTTTCTGGCTGGGAGTATGTTCTCTCCGTGTCCGTTAGACTCCTGCTGGCGTATGCTACTATGTGTCGCTGGTCTTCTTCTCTGTCGTATTGTGCTAGGATGGCTCCTAGACCTAAGGGGCTGGCATCTAATGTTATTTCAGCTTTCTTTTTTGGATTGAAGTAGGCCAAGTTTTTGGCCGACTCCACAGCTTTCTTGATTTCTCTGAACACCTCTTCACATTGGGTGGACCACTGAAATGGTTGTCCTTGTTTAGTGAGCATTCTCAGGGGGTGACTTATTGTAGCATAGTCTGGTATGTATCTGGAGCAGTAGCTGGCCATGCCTAGGAATGATCGTACGTCGCCAACGTCATCTGGGCTCGGTGTGTCATTTAGTGCTGCTACCTTTTACGGGTCTGGTTTCATACCATTTCCAGAGAATATGTGTCCAAAAAATGTCAGCCTTGGCTTGTGGAATTCGCACTTGTCCTTGTTGAGTGTGAGGTTTACTTCCATTAGTGCATGACAGACACGATCTAGCGCCCTGTCGTGTTCTTGGGTGGTTGCTCCATATACTAGGATGTCATCAGTGTAATTTAGTACATGAGGGATATGATGAATTGTTCTCCTGATTGTTTCTTGGAATATTTCTGCTGCCGAGGACACCCCAAAACTTAATCTTTTATATCTGAACAGCCCTAGATGCGTCGAGAATGTTGTGATATATCTTAACCGCTCATGCAGTTCTAGTTGGTGGTATCCTTTGTTGAGGTCTAGTTTCGAAAATGTTTTGGCTCCGTTGAGTGACGTGATCATGTCACTGATGTGGGGGCCTGGATGTCTCTCTCTCTCTATTGCCGTGTTGGGCGCCCTCATGTCCACACATAGACGGACTCGGCTGGCTTCTCCTTTCTTTGGGACTACCACAACCGGGGAGACCCATGGTGTAGGTCCATCCGTTCTATCTATGATATCGGCCTCTAGTAGTTCTTGAAGCTCCTTCTCCACGGCTTCTTACAGGTGAAATGGGATTTTCCAATGGTGTTGCGCCACTGGGGAGATTTGTTCATTGATATGAAGTCTTATTTGACAGTTCTTCATTTTTCCAAGGCCTTGGAAAAGCTTGGGGAACTTTTGGATGATGTCTGGCGCGTCATCCACTTTGTATAATAGGTTGATCAATTTTTGTCTTTCAGCCGTGGGTAGGCTTAGAAGGCTGTCTGCCTCCGGCCCCTCCATTACATGAATGTACGCTTGTATCGTGTGATCTTGGTTTGACAGATGTAAATGTAAATTGATACTTGTATAGCGCACTACTCGCCCGCAAGGGTCTCAAGGCGCTTGTACGAATACCGCTGTGGAACCCATCCTGGCTTTCCCTGTGAGGTGTCCACTCCTGGGCACCCCCAAGGTGGAGGCCAGGCATCCTTAGCGTTGTGGGGGCCGTTGTGGAGATTAAGCAAGCTATTGCCCAGAGTTGCAGAGAGGGACTCCATGATTGGAATAGGCACAGAGGCGAGAATTATCAGGTCCGTGGAATTTTTGAGCCCAAGACCCGCCGAGGCGGGGAATTGAACCCTGGTCCCAGGCTAGACCTCTGCATCAGGGTCTGCCGCTCTAACCATTGAGCCACACTTCTCCACAGATCAGTTGCAAACTTCCCAAGACACAGTAGTGGTTTCTTAGACATCCAGGTATGTACTTGCACGTGGGTGTTGACTAGTTTGGGAGGCGGCCTCATCCTTCGATATTCCGCTACAGGTAGGTAGTTTAGCGACGCCCCGCTGTCTAGCACGAACTTGGTATGATGAGAGCCAATTCTGATGTCTAGCCGGGGATATTCTTTCATCCGATCCGGATCCACCACAAAGTAGATATACTCGTTTCGGTCTTGTGAGATGGGTGAGAGGGATCTGGATTCTCTGGATGATGACCGTCGAGATTGATATGTCTGGCAAGAGTGACAGCTTGATTGTGACGACCCAGTGGATAAGTCTCGTCTACCCTGGACTGCTCTGACATGGTGACGACTGCCGGGCCTGTCCCCGTTGATCACTCTTGTGCAATGTCCCGCACATGCTTTCGAAGTGATTCTCTCTACCACACTTCCGGCATTGTTGTCCTAGTGCTGGGCATTCGTCTGCATGCGGGAAGTCATAGCCGCATCGGTAGCATTTCATTTGTCTGTCTGATCGTCTCTTGGTGTGGCTTGTGCTTTTGTGTCCATTACTCGACTGGTGGTATTGTTTCTTTGATCTGGAGGAGCGCACTTGAGGCGGGGACCTTCCATGCGCTTGTCGAGACTGCACCCTGAATGCTTGTTCCCGTCTCTCACTTCTCGCGGGTTCCATTTTCTTCGCGTGTTCATCGGCTTGCTCATCTACTCTCGTCATTTCCTCTATCTCGTACAGCGAGTAACTTTTCTTGAGCAGTTTGCGTCTCAGTGGTTCTGAGAGACAACCTTCTATAATCCGTAGTCGAAGGGCATCGTCAGTGGAGAACTTGTCAAAGTCACAATATTTCGCTAAACGTCTCAGGCGTGTGACGAATATACTCATTTGTTCACCTTTCTCTTGGGTGGCTAGGTTGAAGGCGTACCGCTCATAGTCAACGTTCCTTTTATGTAGGAACTTGCAATTTAGTGCTTCACAGACTTTTTCGTAGGACTCGGTAGACTCAGTAGGTAGTTCTTTAATGACTTGTCCAACTTCTTTGCTGATCAGGTTCTTGAGTGCAAGCAATTTTTCTTCGGCATCTGATACTTTCGACCCTTTCATGAAGTCCGTGAAATCCTCTATCCATTCTTGGCATCGCATGCCCATGCCCCCACCATATTCAAGAGCGAGGGGCTTGTGGCGGCGCAGGAATGAGGCCCCCAGCATACTTGTGGGAGCTGGATCCGCCATTGTGCTATTCTTCAGTTCTTGAATGTTCTTACCGACTCTTTCTTGCTATTCGTTGCACTCACCAGTGCTTGTTTACTATGTTAGTTGCACTCGCCAGTGCTTGTTTGTTGTCTTCGTTGCACTCGCCAGTGCTTGTTTGTTGTCTTCGTTGCACTCGCCAGTGCTTGTTTACTATGTTCATTGCACTCGCCAGTGCTTGTTTGCTATATTCGTTGCACTCACCAGTGCTTGTTTACTATATTCATTGCACTCGCCAGTGCTTGTTTACTACACTCGTTGCACTCGCCAGTGCTTGTTTGTTATCTTCGTTGCACTCACCAGTGCTTGTTTACTATATTTATTGCTCTCGCCAGTGCTTGTTTGTTGGCCCTATTGCACTCGCCAATGTTTGTTTGCAGTTCAGGTCCTCTGCCTGACTTCAAAATGGCCGCTGATGGTCCCTCGCAGGGGATTGGACAATGCTGCCTGACTCCAAAATGGCCGCGCTTGAAACTCGTGTTCAACGAGATTTCGGACGTTTTTTTTCTTTCCTTTCACCGGAGCCGCTCTATTTCTCGGCGCTTTCACTCCCCACTCACCGCTTGCCGGTTGCAGCCAGGATTCACTGCCGGAGTCACCGCTTCAGGTAGGGCAGCTTTCTTCTTCGTGCTTCCTTTTCTTTCGTATCTTTTGCCGCCGGGGTGGGCTCCCGGTGGGCACTTTAAACGGAACACTCCAGCCTCCGCACGCGGGGCGAGCTCCACTAGTTCCGCCGCCAGGGTGAGCTCCCGGTAGGCAGTTCGGGCAGCGCGCTCTAGCCCCCGCACGCGGGGCGAGCTCCGATTGCTCCACCGCCGGGGTGGGCTCCCGGTAGGCAGGTGCAGCAGCACGCTCCAACCCCCACACGTGGGGCGAGCTCCGGGTGGGTCGAGCTCACCGGGTGTCTGGGGTGGGCTCCCAGCTCGCGAGGACGCTCGCGTTTGTGCCTGGTGACCACGCGGTCTCTCTCTCTCCACTGGTGGACGCTGCCTCTCTGGGGACGTGCACCGATCTAGCCGTCCTCACACACGTGTGAGTTCGAGATACCCTCGTCGCCAGTTGTAGTGTCGGTCGTGGTATAGACATACACGGACACCGAGCTGATGTTCAAGACCTTCTTAATTGACGTCCTTCTCCTTCCTGGGCTAACGGCTAACTGCCGTCCCTAGCCCCAGCTCCTTCCTTTCCGCCCGCCCTCGTCCCACCTCAGGCATTTGCTAGTGCCTTACTGCTATGGGCATTGTGGACATCATTACATCGATCATCAAGAGGTGGTGGTTGGAAATTTCACGATTATTGATATCTGATGCTTAAAGGAAACATCTTTGCAAACCCGATTCTCAGGTTTTCAAGGATTTATTTAGAACTGGGATGTCTCCTAGTTTCCTTGGCCACTAGAAGAGGAGGCTTCTTGATGTGTTATGGGCGGGTATCAAAATTTCAGTTTTTGAAACAGGTGGGTGCTATTCATCCCCCAGTGGCAGACATGTTTCAAGCATTTTGCTAAGTTTCTTTTTTTTTATTTTGAGGGCTCGCCAGCCTGAAGTGGATTTGAATGTTAAACGAAAACATTTGTAACTGAAGTTGGTAGAGGGAGATGATCTGTTCATGGAGCCTCATGTAGACGTTAGACAGCAACGGGGAGAGAGGAGGCCCTTGGAGGACCCAGTACCTAATGCAAAAAGAAGGCATCACTACTGTATAATCAACACACCAAATAAACCATAAAAGAGGATCTCAAAAATTGCAATAGTTATAGCTAGTTTGCAAATTAGGAGCACTCATTTCTAAAGTGAGAAAACATTGATTCACCTTTTTATTGTGTTAGGATCACTGGACACATTCTCATCATCCCTATCTCCATTACAAAGAATGTCATAAAAGTTTATACAGAAGTAAGTAAGCACTATCTGCATAACAACGAGTGTGCTTCTGCTCTCCAGCAGCATCTTGCTGTTCAGAAGTAATTGAAACCTTCTGGGGTTTTTATACACAAAAGCTGCAGTCAAAAGTGATGATTGGCGGCACATCAGAGGTCAAAGGCTACAGTTTGAGACGGTGGGCCTGCATTTAAAAAAAAGCACAGGATATATGTGATATAGAATGAGAAACCAGATCCAACATAGTTAAAGTAATGTAATGGAAATCAGTGAAATGTTTTTAAAAAATCCTGACTTCATGAATGTGAAGAAATTGTGAGAAAGAAGTACTCATTTTAAAGAGAATTGTGGAAGATACAAAGTATGATACGCATGGGTCATAACTATAGGTAAAAAAAAGACACAACAATGGGACATATAGCATTTCCTGTAATATATTTCCCGATCCAAGATAGCAACCACAGTGATCTCTGAGCACCCACGGAAGCCAATTTTTGCAGGTTTTTAAAAATAGTGAATTCGTACATATAACACAACTGTATAACCTTTTCAAAGGTGTATTAGCCTTGAGTCGGTGCGCGCAGGCACTGCACTCAGCTTAGGGCCTGCATGGTATGATTAGTTAGATGTAAAAGTGTTACTGTTTTTCTCTAGTTTGTAGATTGGGCTTTTTGTTCACTATTTTAGTAATGTGTCGCTATGTTATGTTAAATTGTGTATGTTAGTTATATTTTGAATGATTAACTATTCTGTATATGTATTTTTGGGAAAGTAGTGTGTTTTGAGGGTGGGTTTTTCCATTTTGCTTTTTTTTCTACAAAAGGGTCCTATGGGCGTTGGGAATTTACTTTTTGTTTTTAAGGAAATCATTTGGGTTATAATAAACCAATGCTTTTAACATTGATTTCCTTTTTCCTGATTTCCTTGAGATTTTCTTTTTTGTAAAATGCTTTATTGGGTTTTGTATGATTCCTAGATTCTTTGGATCGTTTCGCGCAATTTCTGTTGGATTCTTTTTATTTTTGCATTTTGGGGGGGCTTTTTGGACAACATTTGTCCTATTTATTGTGGATTTCCATTTTTTATTACGTGGATACAGAGAAAGATCTGCAGCAACAAAACAGTATGCTTTATTTATTTATTTTCTTTTGGGTAGGAAATTTGATATTATATTGTTTGTACAGACATTATGTGATTGTTTGTTTGATGTATGTGTTTTTATTTTATGAGATGGTGTGAGTTTGCTTTTAACTTTATTGGTTTGTGATGGTTACTTTCTTTTAACCCCCCTGTGCTAAGCCTTTTGTTGGCTATTTGGGGTGTTTTGCGCACATAAGGCATCCACACCAAATGTGTATCCTTTTTTTTCAAACATCATGGGTATTCTAAAGGTACCCAGAGTTTGTGGATTCCCCTGGAGGGGACCCAGAAATTAGCCAAAATACAGCAACATTTCTTTTTTAAATGGGAAAAAGGGCTACAGATGAAAGCGTCTGTTTTTTCCCCTGCAAATGGTATCAAAAAAGGGTTGTGGTGCTAAAATCACCATCTTCCCAGCTTTCATGGACAAGCAGATTTTTGTCAGAAAACCAACATTTTTTACACAGTTTTGGCATTTGTCTGGGACATAGCCTATTTTTGCTATTTTTGTGCTTTCAACCTCCTTCCAGTTAATGGTAGAAATGGATATGAAATCAATAATGGATCCTGGAAAGCTATACATTTTAGAAAAGTAGATACAATTCTGAATTCAGCAAGGGGTCATTTGTGTAGATCCTTCAAGGTCAAGGTTTCCTTATAGAAACTAAAAGTTAAATATAGCAAAAATTGAAAATTAGTTGGAAAAAACAGCCATTTGTGTCAACGTTTTCACCTGTAACTTCTACTAATTATGACAGCTGTTTGAAAGCAATATGTTGTTATAGCCAGTGGGCCTTTCTAATTGCGGGATATATAGGACTTTTAGGTTCACTAAGAACCAGATAAACCCAGAGCCAATAACTGAGCAGCGTCTTGCAATAGTTTTCTATTATCTACAGTGTATATGGCAATTATTCTGGGAAAATGTATAGATGGAAAAATCGGTATGAAAGATACCTATGTATTTCTGAAATGGGAACAAAATATAGAGTTTAGAAACAGTAGATATTTGCACATTTGCTAAATTTGGAGTACCCATAGAAGCATGAGAATTATAGGTCATTTTTCAAAATTACTTCTTTTTTACACATTGTCTTTTATTTGGAAGGCAGAAATGCATCAAAAGTCAATAAGTAATAACAGTTGCTCTACAATTCTGTATTACTCTAAGTCTCCCGATAAAAATGGTACCTCACTTGTGTGGGTAGGCCTATTGCCCACGACAGGAAACGGCTCAAAACTCAATGTGGACACACCACATTTTCACAATGAAAAATGACCTTTTTTTTTGCAAAGTGCCTAGCTGTAGTTTTTGAACCCTCGCTCAGCCGGCACCTAGGGAAACCTATCAAACCTATATATTTTTGAAAACTAGACACCCAGGGAAATCCATTATGGGGTGACTTGACTGGCTCTCACCAGGTTCTGTTACCCAGAATCCCTTGTAAACCTAAAAAATTGTAAAATAAAAGTCATTCTCCTCACTTTTCTGCAGTGGAAAGTTCTGGAATCTGCGTGGATCCACAAAATTCCACCCACCCCGCGTTCCCCAAAGTCTTCTGAAAAAATGGTACCTCACTTGTGTGGGTAGGCCTAGTGCCCGCGACAGGAAACGACGCAAAACGCAACATGGACACACCACATTTTCACAGTAGAAAATTACCCTTTTTTTGCAAAGTGCCTAGCTGTAGTTTTTTACCCCTAGCTCTGCCGGCGCCTGGGAATCCTTGCAAACCTATATATTTTGTTAAACTAGACACCCAGGCGAATCCAGGATTGAGTGACTTGACTGGCTCTCACCAGGTTCTGTTACCCAAAATCCCTTGCAAACCTAAAGAATTGTCAAAAAAACAAATTTTTTTCATATTTCTATGGTGGAAAGTTCTGGAATATGCGTGGATCCACAATATTCCACCCAGGCCCTTGCTTGTCGCGAGTCCTTGACCCACCCACGCGAGTGAGGTACCATTTGTATCAGGAGACCTGGGGGAACGCTGGGTGGTAAGAGGAAATTTGTGGATCCACGCAAATTCATGAACTTTCCCACACAGAAATTTCAGAAAAAAGTGTTTTTTTCTGCGAAATTTGAGGTGTGCAGGGGATTTGGGTAGGAGAATATTGGGGGACCCACGCAAGCCAAACCTCGCTGGACTCCCCCGGGTGTCTAATTTCCAGAAATGTGTGGGTTTGATAGGTTTCCCTAGATGGCCGCCGAGCCCCGGGCAAAAAACTCATGGGACCCCTACTCACAAAACCAGGTTGATTTGTGATAGGTAATTTTGATTTTGCCTCAATAGGTTTTGGGCCCTTGAATGTTGCAGGTCCTTGACCCACCCACGCGAGTGAGGTACCATTTTTCTCAGGAATCCTGGGAGAATGCTGGGTGGGAGGACATTTGTGGATCCACACAGATTCCAGAACTTTCCCACACAGAAATTTGAGAAAAAAGTCATTTTTTCAGCTACATTTGAGGTTTGCAGGGGATTCTGGGTAGGAGAATTGTGGGGGACCCACGAAAGCCATACCTTGCTGGACTCCCCCGTTGTCTAGTTTCCAGAAATGTGTGGGTTTGGTAGGTTTCCCTAGATGGCCGCTGAGCCCCTGTCCAAAAACTCATGGGACCCCCCCTTGATAAACCTGTTTGGTTTGTGATAGGTAATTTTGATGTCGCCTCAATAGGTTTTGGGCCCTTGCCTGTCGCGGATCCTTGACCCACCTTCGCGAGTGAGGTACCATTTATATCGGGAGACCTGGGGGAATGCTGGCTAGGAGGAAATGTGTGGATCCACGCAGATTCCAAAACTTTTGCACACAGAAATTTGAGGAAAAAGTGACTTTTTCAGCAAAATCTGAGGTTTGCAGGAGATTCTGGGTAAAAGAATGTTGGGGAACCCATGCAAGCCATACCTCATTGGACTCTCCCGGGTGTCTAATTTCCAAAAAAGGGTGAGTTTGGTAGGTTACCCTAGATGGCCGCCAAGCCCGGGGCCAAAAACTCATGGGACCCCCCTTGCAAAACCAGGTTGGTTTGTGATCGGTAATTTTGATGTCGCCTCAATAGGTTTTGGGCCCTTCCCTGCCGCGGGTACTTGTCCCACCCACACAAGTGAGGTACCATTTCTATTGGGATACTTGGAGAAATGCTGGGGGCTTGGAAGTTTGCTGTTACTTTCTGCAGCGTGAAAATTTGGGCACAATAATGCAAGGAAAATGTGACAGTCACATTTTGAGGTTTGCAGGACATTGTGGGTAAGATAACTTGTTGGGATCCACAAGAGAGACATCACCATGTACTCCCATGGTGTTTAATTTATGACAATATCTACAGTTGGTAGGTTTTTCTTAGATGAAATGTACACCTTGGCAGAGAGACAAAAAAGACAAAGATTACTGCACAGCCATCCATTGCTCAAGCACACACACATACAAGTTGGATTTGGCATGAGGGGAGTGATGGTTCAGTATGTAAAATGTTATTAACAAGAGATTTCACAAAAATGAAATGCACTGTCAATAATTAAAAGGGCAAAAAACTGAACCAGTGACTCACAGCTCGTGAGCTGTAAAGCCACGTCAAGGCCCCAACCGCTTTACAGGCCATTCACACAACTTTCATACTTGATACACACAAGACCATTCACACCACCAGCACGAAACCAACAAATTACAACATTCACAAAAAGGGACAAGTTACACCCTGCTTGAGAAAGATAGAAAAGACAAATATTTCTGCACAACCACCTATTCCTCAAGCACACATACATACTGGTTGGATATGACACGAGGGTGAATGATGGTTCAGTATATACAGTTGTATTAACCAGAGTTCACAAAAATGAAATGCACTGTCAATAATTGAAAGGAAGGGAAACTGAACCATTGACTCACAGCTTGTGAGCTATGAAGCCACACAAGGCACCAACCTCTTTACAGGCCATTCATACACCTTTCATACGTGTGACACATAAAAAACCATTCACACCGCCAGCTGCAGGCCCAGCACATTAAAACACTCACACCAGCAGACAGAGCCATTCAAGGGCCCATCACTTTCACATGCCAACATTCCTGACATAAGCAACCACACCAGCTCACTGATTGCATGGAGTGGCATTTGGCTAGCAGTATGTGTAGTGACCAGCAGCAAGTCACTACTCACACACCGCCAGCCAAGCGCCAGTTCACACACACCACCAGCCGACCACCAGTCCATGCACACCACCAGCCAAGCGCCAGTCCACGCACACTTCCAGCCTATCGTCATTCCACTCACACCACCAGTCAAGTGCCAGTCCACGCCAACCACCAGCCAACCGCCAGTCCGGGTACACCGCCAGCTAAGCGCCAGTCCATGCACACCGCCAGCCAAGCGCCAGTCCACGCACACCACCAGCCAAGTGCCAGCCTACACACACCGCCATCACATTTAGGATTTTTTTACACAAAAAAGAAAACACAAACAAATTGCAAATGAATACAAATCTACTAACACAAAATCTGAAACTAAATACATTGCACAAATGCCAACCTTGAAACTGAACAAAAAATATAAAACAATAGAGACCAGGCTGTTCACTTTACCACTCATAGATTCTCCCAAAAATTATTTAGCGTGTGGTACATTCTAAAACAAGCAGGCACATACAGCGCAGGATTAGAAGGACACTCTGGGCAGTACATACGAGTGTCCTTCCACGTACCTCTTCGCCAACAGACTCTACATCTCCTACTGGGAAAGTCTTTGGTGGGTGTGGGAGGAATGTGATCAGGAAAGTGGTGATATTTCAATCTCGCCACATCCTCCACCACTCCAACTCTAGGAACACTTGCCTGTTCCACTACAACAAGGCTGCCTATTACAGACTCCTGAAACTTAGCAAAAGTCATCTTGCACTCAGGACAAGGGGGCATATTACCAAGGGCAAGTATCACCGCTTTTTCAGCGAATTGTGCCGAGAAAGCGGCGATACTGCTAGAGCCCTATTAACAAGGGCATTTTAAAGCCTGGCGCAAACCCCATTTGCATGTCAGCGATAAACATCGCTAATGACATGCAAAGTGGGCGTTCCACGTCCAACCACATGTAAAATGTGGTTGGAGGTGGGAACACCCTATTACCTAGGCAGGCGTTGGGAGAGGGAGACCTGCGATAAACTCGTTTATCGCAGGTCTCCCAACGCCTGCTCTGACCAGGTGTTAGGGCAATGATAACATGGGGGAATGGATCATAAAGCTGAATCCACCCCCCCCCCCATATTATCAAGGAACACATTAGCGCGTGAAAACAACGTTTGTTTTCATGCGCTAATGTGCCATATCGCCGACTATCGCCGGATTTCAATTTGCCTACGTGATGCGCATTGATAATTGCGCGCTAAAAAGTCGATGAAATCCGGCGATAGCCGGCGATATGGGGATGTGAGTTGTGCGTTTACTAACGCACTTCTTGGTAATATGCCCTAAGAATCCTTGAATACAACAAAAGCATTAAAGGTTGCCAAGTGTGAAAGATGGATAGCCAACTTCTTATCCCAAATGTAAGCCTTACGAAGAGCTGTGTAAGGTTACAACCTCTGTTCTACTCTATCAACACCACCCATGTGCCTATTATAGTCTAAAATGCACACAGGTTTGTCCGCTTCAGCAACCTGACCCCAAACAGTCACAGGTGAAGTGCTTTCATCATGGATGGTAGTCAGCATGTAGACATCTCTCCTGTCTGAAAACTTCACAGCTAGAAGTTCATGGCAACTCAATGCACTGTACTGTCACCGCACAAGCTTTTGACAAACAAGTTCTTTTGGGAAATCTTTACGGTTAAAGAGGATTGTGCCACAAGGAACAGTGTCCACCTTGGCCAATTCCCTGAACAACCACACACCAGTGTAGAAGTTATCTGCATATAAACGGTGGCCTTTTTTCAAAAGTCCTCTACCAAGTTCCCATACAATTTTCTCAGACTCCAAAAGTGGATGGACAACCAGGGGGGTTAATCCTGGATTCCTTACTGGTGTACACCCTGAAATTAGAGACGTATCCAGTCCTACTGTCATACAGCATATACAGCTTAATTCTATAGTGTGCCCTCTTACAAGGAAAAAATTGTCTAAAAACCAAGCAGCCCTTGAACAAGACCAAAGACTCATCCACTGCTATGTCTTTCCCTGGAGCATAGATCTCAAAAAATCTTTCGACAAAGTAATCAATGACATTCTGAATCTTTAAAAGACGGTCACAATCAGAGTCATCTTGTGGCAACACTAAACCATTATCGACAAAATGCAGCATCCGGAGCAGAAGCAAATACCTATCACGACTTATGACAGCCAGAAATATAGCCGTTGCCATCAATTGACTAGTAGACCAATATGAAGACATTGATGGCTTCCTTAGAAAGCCCACCAAAAAAGTTAAACCCAAGAACTTCTTCATCTCTTCCAGATTTGTGGGAGTCCACCTGGTAGCTCTAGAGTGGGGCCTAAGGCTGGCACTGTTGTCCCTCAAAAACTGTTTGGCATACAAATTAGTCTGCTCAACAATCTCTGCCAAAACACATTGTTCATAAACAACTGAAAAAAATGTATCAGCAAAAGATTTTCTGTATTCACTCCATACCCTGGAACACTAGTGAAGTCTGGCAATGCCGGCTGCACCTTGGCTGGGCAACCCAGAGGTCATCACTTCCAACTGGAAGCCTTGCAGCCCCAGGCTGCAGCCCTGATGCCTCTTGCTCCATTATCGGCACATCAATGTCCTCCTCTAAAACAGGCACTTCATCCGCACTAAGAGTAGCTTCATCCACACTGAGAGTAGCTTCATCATCCGATGATTCCATGTGGAGAGAAAACTCACTGCCTGAATCTTCCCCTGCCTCCTCTGCCTCAAATGCAGAGTCAGTCTCTAAACCATGGTCAGAGGAAGACTCAAAAAGCATACCAACAAACTGCTGAGCAGTAATCCTGTGGCCACCCAGTATCCTTACTAAGAAAGGAGACTGCACAAACAAGTCAACAACAACCAACACTGTGCAAAATAAGTAAGTACAAAAAATGTGTGCCTTTATCACAAAGGTCTAATACTCAAAAACTATACTATTCACTTACAAGAGACAGCTACACTCACCAGCACCTACTCCACAGAGAGACAGCAAAAACCAACGATATCCCACTAGAAAGTAAAAAACAAAACCAATTACTCACAAAACAACAAAATACACATGGAGCACAAATGCAAAAAGTTTTTGACACTCAAAAAACAGAAGCTAAACATACTGCTATTATCATGCAGAGAAATGAAAAACAATTACATTGTACAAAAAAGGCTATTACCAAACACATGCAACTACACAAACAGCAGAACCACCAGTAACGAAACCGCAGCCTCGAACAGTGTAAAGAGCAAAAGCCTTGAAAAGAACAAAAAGGAAGAAATAAAGTATTACAATTGCAATTCACAAGAAATAAAACCACATTATAACACACTATGTCACTACCCAAATGGGCAATCTGCCAGGTTGGTCTTCAAATAGGGATGAGAAAAATGGGGGGGGGGGGGGTTGATATTGCCAGAGGGATCAGGTGAGGATGTCTGCCAGGCCAATCTGTCCCCCAGGTGGGGCAGAAAACAGCAGACAGAAATGTGCCCCCCTTGCAAAAGAAATAAATCCCTGGTGCCTAGTAGGGTTTTCTACCCTCCCTCCCGCCTAGGGCAGAAAGGCCAAAAAAAGGGCAGATCTGTCCCCTGGAGGGGCATGAAAAACATGAATCAAATTTTACCCCCTAGAAAGCAAACATGTCGCTTCCATTACACACAAAACAAAATCCCTGGTGCCTAGTGGATTCTCTGTCTCCCCCTCCCCCGGGGCAAAAAGGTAAAAAAACAGGCTGATCGGCCCCAGCGGGGTCAGAATTCACCCATAAAAAAATCTGCCCCATTGAAGCGACCCTTGCCCAAGGGGTGGCTTCCATTTCAATTTTAAATAAGTCCCGGGTGTCTAGTGGGGTTTTCTGCCCCACTGGGGGCAGAAAGGCTAAAAACAGGCCGATCTGCCCCCAGGGGATGCAGAATACACACAAAAAAAATATGCCCCCCGGAAGCAACCCTTGCCCAAGGGGTTGCTTCCATTTAAATTTTAAATAACTCCCTGGTGTCTATAGGGGTTTTCTGCCAAGAAATGGGCTGATCCGCCCCCCCCCCCGGGCCAGAAATGCCCAAAAATAGGCGATCTATCCCCAGGGGGGGCAGAGAAGTCTTAAAATATTTTGGCTCCATAAGAAAGTGACCCTTTGCCAAGGGTTCACTTCCATTCAAACTTAAACACACTCCCTGGTGTCTAGTGGGCTTTTCTCCCCCCCCCCTGGTGCCAGAAAGGCCAAATAAATCAGGTGATCTGTCCCCAGGGGGGGCAGAAAAGCCTTAAAAATATTTTCCCCCCTAAGGAAGTGACCCTTGCCCAAGGGGGTCACTTCCTTTAACTAAATTGGGAATCCCTTGTGCCTAGTGGGGCATTCCTGCTGCATGGTCGCGACACTGTGCGCAATGCAGGGGAGAGGAAACACTCCTTCCTCTCCCCCGATGCCTCAATCACCAAGGGGGTGGTTGGGGTGGCATCAGAAACTCCTCCGCTGCCATCCCCATCTGTGGCAAGATATTGGGCTGCCCTTGGGGGGAGTGCCAGCGCTTCCCCCATGGGTGTGTGCCATCATGGAGCGGTTCCGCAATGAGCACTCGCCCACCGTGGCTCATGACGGAACCGCTCCGTCACAAGCACAGAAGGGGTTAAAATTAATTTATATATAATTTTATAATATCAGTATTCATTAGCATTGTAATTTAAATACATTTTTTAACTGAAGTAATACATTATATATTTATTATTTAAGATAAAAAAGATGTGGTATGCTGATTTAGAATTTGTCAACATTTTTGAGGACTTTGGTAGGTTGCTATTTATTTTATAAAATGCTTTTGGCTATGATTTCTAATTATTCTACTCCTCTGTTATTTAGGAGAGTGTTTGACTATAAATTGTAGCAATTTGTACATTCTTTTTGTTTGTTTTCTAAGTCTAGGTCCAATTTGGCTAACAGATTGCTCCATTTGCGGTTCTTGGTAGCTTTGCACTTTTTGCACTGCTTCTACAAATGTGTGCAGTGTAGGTTGGGTTCTGCCTAGTGTGGATTGGAAGGTATTGTGCCATCCTTCTACTACATTGTTTGTTTTGGCTTCCTGTGTTAAAGTGCTGTCATAGACATCTCACCATGGCATTTGGAAATTGGGTTGACGTCTGTGTCCGGAACAATGCGGTCTGCTAACTCAAGTGTCTGCGAAATAGTCCTTTAGGGGACTATGTTTGTCTTCATTTATTAGTAGAAAGGGCGTTCTATTAGTAAATTGTAGTGGTTGGCTACCTCTGTGACAGGGACATAGGCTAGTGCTATTATGTTTTAAAAAATTCAAAGACCAACTGGCTGTTTGCAGAATATTCTACACTTCGTGCAGACTTTTAGAGGTGTTCCCAAATATTTTAATAGAAATGATAGTAACAGCCATTTGTATGACTGTGCTGAGGTAAAGTTTTGTAATGGTTTGAATTGTGGCTAGCTCAAATTCTGTGATTATTTTTTAGGAGTAGTAGTTATTTGCTTTATGTTTTATATGGTTTAAGAGATCATAGTAAGTGCTGCTTTGTTTATTTGGTAGAAGGGCATATGTAAAAGAGAGTTTTGTGTTTAGATATTCCCCATGTATGGTGTATATCTGAGTGCATGGTTTGGGGCACATTTTGAAGGTCCCTTCCATCCTTAATTTTTTACATTGGCTAGGTTTTACTAAGTTACCTGCTGTAGAGAATATTATGATGTATTTCTCATTATTTAGATTGTCATGTAAAAGGAATACTAATGGAATGAGAATTAAATCACGGAGAATGAAAATACTAGAGTACTTAAAGGACTGTAACAGCGAAGTAATTCTAATCCAGGAATCACACTTAACGAAGGAGGAGTGGGAACCAATATGCAAAACCGAGAGCTAGATAGACCACTGTGTATGTACGAACCAAAATAGTAATATAAAAGGAGTCGCAATCATCTTAAAAAAATCATTGAGGGGGGAGGAGCCTAGCTCGCGGCCGTAATGGTCGCCCTTTAGCTCGGCTCCCGCAGCCCTCCATTCTGATTGCTTATCCTGTCTTTTACCCTGTCCCGGGACGGCACATTTTTGGGGAATTGGCAACATAACGGCTTGTTTGTACTTACCATCTGACCCCGGGGTCTCGGCGTGCAGTGGCTCCGGAGTTCTGTCCTCCGAAGGATCGGGGCCTCCGCGAGACTTGGACCGGGACCTGGCTGGTGGGATCCGACGGCTCTCGGCCCCAGCCGAGAGCGAGAACCAGTGTTGGGAGCCGATGTGCGAAGATCCCGGCGATCCTGACCCGGGCCTGCCCTGGTGGCCGCGCGGCCGAAGTGGGTGAGAAGCCCCGGGACCTGATTCTGGGAAGGGGTCTCCCCCCGCAGCTGCTTTGTCCGGCGGCCCTGGTCCTCGGGGCCCGGACTCCGCTTGTTTGGGGCACCGGTGCTGGTGCTGGCGGAGACCCGTTTTGGGCGGACATCCTTTTGGCATCGAGGCCGCCCTTGCTGGGACCCCCGGCGCTTGTAAAGTCCTACATTTGAGAACTGTTATTTCCGGGGGTCCTCGTGGGCGGCGATTGGGCTGATTCACGAAATGGCGGCCGGCCCTCCGGAACGAGAGTCGCCCTGTGGCGGCGGGCCCGAGGTGCCTAATTGTGTGGGGATCGGATCTGGTGGGCGTGAGCCGACAGTCAGAGATATCCTGGAAGCCCTAAGATCCCTGCACGCTTCCCTGGCCCTGGGCGTCTCGATGGGTCCGCCGCGATCTGCCACCATTTTGGGCGGCCGTTTCTTCTTGTCGCCCTCTTGTTTCGATGACTTCATTGCCTCACCCCCCTCGATTGACCTGAGTGTCTCTACCACTGAGCGAGGATCGTGTAGTGTGCTGGTGCCTTTGGGGCGCCCTGCTTTTCAAGGTTCGGGCCCCGGGGACTTGGATGCTATACTGCGACCCTGTTCGACACTGTTGCCTGAAACTATGGGTGGACTTCCTCCTGTGCCTGCTTCGATGACTTTGCCTGTGTCTATAATTGGGACCACCTCGCCCGCTCCAGTGGCGCAACTGAACTCCTGTTTTTCATGGCTTGTGCTTCGATTGTTGATGCATCGATACTTTCAGTTTGGACTACTGCTCACTTGTGGATCTGTCTACCCCCCACGTAACTATGCTAGTCACCATTCCACTCGATTATATGCTGATTTCGTATCTAGCATGTGGTTATACATTGCCATGTGGTGGGTGGGGTTTGTCGCTCGAAAGGGTTGGGGGTGAAATGTGCGACTTTTGCTTGATTTCCGGTATATGATTGCGTTGCACAATTGTTTCTGATTGTAGGAAGGTGGGAGGTCCCCTTCTCCTAATATTTTGTGGCGCGTGATGGGGTGTCGTCCTGGTCTGTTTTTGATTGTGCTTGTCGGGTTGGGCGGGGGGCTGCGGCCGACCGTTTGGATTATAGTTATTCTGCTCCTCCCTCTTGTCTTCTTTTCTCCGCTTTTGTTGCCTTTTTGTCTTGTTTTTTCTTTCTTTCTTCTCGCTATATTTCGGGTTCTGGTTTAGGGCGACAGGCACGCTGTTTGAAGGGTAGGCCATAGCCTTCTACAGGGGTGCAGGGTGGGACGGGTGGGTTGGGTTCTATTTTTTGTTTGTCTTCTGGTTCTATGGCCCTTTTGTATCTCTTTTTCGTGAGGCCGCGTCTGTCCCGACCTCCTATGGTGTGTTTCGGGTGGGGGTATGGCATCGTTACCCATCCTGCTATATTTCGGCTGTCTTTCTTCCCGATCGCCATGCCCCCACTTGGGCCGCTTGTCTCCTGTCTTCCCGTCATGGGGGGCCTGTGTCGGCGTGTCTTCTGTCTTTCTTTTTCATATTTCCTTATTCCCCTTTTTATTGTTTTGTTTTTCTTCCCTCCATTTTCCTTTCCCTTCCTCTCCCCCCTCCCTGCTTAGTCCCCCCCCTTTTTTTTCCTTTTTGTGTCCCAGAAGGGTACTATGACGGGCGGGGTTTGCTGCATTGTCTTTCCGATCCCTCTGTTCTGGCTTGGTAGTGTCTCGGGTGGCGGGCGTGTTACGAGGATAATGCTCAGGGGCTGACTGTGTCTCACATATCCTGATTTCTTGACTGCATTGTGTTGTCCCCCTGATATTTTGCCCCATGCCCCCTTCTTAATGTTGAGGTTGGTTACGGGATGTCGGATGCCTCCGTATTGCAAGTGAGCCTGTCATACGTCCTCTCCCCATATTATAAAATTAAGCCTTATTTACTCCTGTGTTTTAGCCCTTTAGTTTCTGTATCTCTTCTCCCCTATTGCGATTGTACGGCCTCTGCTTGTACTGATTGATTATGTAATATTTGCCTGTTGACTCCTGATTGTTTTGTACACTGCGGTCGGCCGGCTTGGTTGTGGGCCTCGACCTGTCTTCTTTTGATGTCAATAAAGGTTTTCAAAAAAAAATAAAAATCATTGAAAGCTGTAATCAAAAAAACAGAAATTGACAAAAAACGCAGATGGGCCATTGTGACGGCATTGATCTATAATAACTTATATACCCTGGTGGGCTATTATGGCCCAAACTGCGACGACGCTGAACCACTACAGAAGCTATATGCTTACCTCCTAGCAATCAACTCCCCAATAATAATGGGAGGAGATTTTAACATCCTATTAAATCCCTCAGAGGACAGACACCCCACAAAGAACCTCCCCAACTTGCCTAATTTGAGAGAATGGGTGGGGCGTTATATGAAAGACCCGGGCCTAGTCGATATATGGAAAGAAAAAGGAAATATAAATCATAGATGTACGTATAAAAACAAAAGACTAGGTCACGCCTCTAGAATAGACTTTTTCCTTATTAGCAGGAGTCTGGTGGAACAAACAGAAAAGGTTGAGTCTTTCCCTGCACATATCTCTGATCATTCAGCAGTACAACTTATATTAAAGCTTAAAACATCACCACTTCCCCAAAGATGGACTGTAGACAGGAGTATATTCCTAGTGGAAGCCTATAAAGAAAACCTTGCAGAAGAAACAAACTATTCTTTGATACGAACAAGGCTGAAACTACAAAACAAACAGCCTGGGATGCATATAACGCTGTTATCAGAGGGAAACTCCTCAGCATAGCATCACACAGAAATAAAGAAAAGAAGTAATTTATCAATCAGATTGAAAAGGACCTATTATCGCTAGAAGCGGACCTCAAAACAGCTGTTTGCAGCAAGTTAGTCTCAGACATAGAAGATAACATAAGCAATAAGAAAACTGAGTTCCACGACTTCTTGGAAAGAAGAGTAAGAGAAAAATGGGAAACTAGTAAACTCTCTCGTTACGAATATGGGGAAGGATGCGGGAGGATCCTAGCCTGGAAAACAAAAACTGAAAAAACGAAAAATACAATCACAAAAATACAAAGAGTGGACAATACAGGATACACCTCAGAAAGCGATACAATTAGGCAAGAATGTAAACTTTTTTTGAAGATCTCTACACGGAAGACCTAACTGCCACGGAGGACCAAATTCAACACTTTCTTACAAACATAACTAACCCAGTGGCAACACAGGAACAAAAGCTTGCTCTTAATCAACAAATCACGAAAGAGGAAGTCAGAAATGCAATTAAGGCCCTTAAAAGAGGGAAAGCCGCTGGCCCAGATTCCATACCAAATGAACTATATTTACATCTCCAAGAAACATTATTAAAACCACTTACGGATCACCTAAACTCCATATTTCAAGACAACCAAAAACTCCCAAACTCATGGAATGACGCAATCATTAACATTATCTTAAAACCAGGAAAAGACCCAGCAAATTGCGAATCATACCGACCCATCTCCCTCTTGAACTCGGACTATAAAATATATACACATATCCTCGCTAAAAGACTAGGGGTAGTGGCAGGGTCCCTAATCCATCCAGATCAAAAGGGTTTCATTCAGGGCAGACAAATACATGAACTATCCCTCGAGCTCATCGCTGCCATCGACATCGCAACTCAATACACTGCTCCTCTGTCTGTAATAACTTTTGACGCGGCAAAAGCATTCGATCGAGTCAGTTGGCCTTTCCTGAATGCTATCTTGTCTAAATTTAATCTGGGAGAAAGAATGGAAAGCGCCATATCCAACATCTAGTCGAAGACAAATGCAAGGGTCTTAGTAAATGATGCCTTCACTGATAACTTACTTATTAAAAGAGGCACCAGACAAGGATGCCCCTTGTCCCCCCTCCTATTTAATTTCTATATTGAACCTTTGGCCATCTTATTAAGAGGGGTAGAAGAGATCCAAACCTTCAAACATCAAGGATGGGAGAAAAAGGTAGCACTATATGCTGATGACCTGATGATATTTACTGGGAACTTAACGACCTCACTTTCAAAAATAGAAGATACTATAACCCAGTTCGGAGCAGTATCAGGATACCAAGTCAACCAAACCAAAACAGAAATTATTGAGTGGAATACGGCATCAGGAAACCCTTTCACTAAAAATAAAATCAAATATCTAGGAATTGAATACACAAAAGACATAGATGAAATAACCAACCTGAACTTCTTAAGGATACACAAAGAAATAAGACAATTATTAAAAGCCTGGGCTGGACGACAACTATAATTCTTAGGAAAATCCAACTTAATCAAAATGGCTATTCTCCCGAAATGTACATACCTTTTTAACTCTATCCCTCTGAGCTTTAGTACGGAGCAAATCAAAAAACTTCAGGGAGAGCTCTCTAGCTTTGTCTGGGCCGCTAAGGGAGTCCGAATCGGCTGGAAAAAACTTAGAAGAAACAAAGCACAAGGGGGAATAGCCAGCCCGGATATACTGGAAAACTGTAGATCCTTTCAGTTTAAAAATACCAGAATCCTACTAACCGAATGGGATAACTGGCCTACCTACCTAAAAGCACTAATAGGCACTAAAGAAGACCACTACCTATACTAATTTGGCCAGCCAAAATTTTTCAAGAAAATAAAACTTAAAACGATAAAGGCCGCAGCTAGATCCTGGCTGGAGATAAGAAGAACACTAAAAATATCGTATTTTAGCAAATATGCTCCAATCTGGGAATCACCAGGCACCCCTGAGTGTCTACAAAATGCACTATCAATCCCATTAAGAACACATAACATAGCCTATTGGGGACAGCTCTTGTAAAACAACCGGATTGTGAAATGGGAAAATCTTTACAAGGAAACCCAAGGGACGATATCAAGATTTAAATTCTATCAACTAAATAGTTGGGTAAATACCTTAAAAGAAAAACTGCAAGGAGACTATATCATTGAACAAAAACTACTGAACCCAGCCACCTTCCAAAAAGAGGTCTCTTACTGGTACTGGGCACTAATAAGAGCAGGAGAGGAAGAGTACAAAACGCCACAAGATATCTGGAAAAAGTCATGCCAAATATAGACCATTTAAATCTCTGGCTTACCTCAAATGCTATCATGGGACGGGTAGTAAGATCTGCCCCCCTAAAGAAAAATCATCTATTCACGATCCACAGAGCATACTGGTCACCAAAGAAGCTTTCCAAAATAACCAGTAATGAACAAAAGAAATGTCCTAAATGTGGAGAAGAAGAAGCTAACAATTTACACATGTTCCAGACCTGCACGGCACTAAACAGCTACTGGGACCAGATCGGTAAGATCATCTCCGACGTAGTAGATCGACAAATAAAGGTAAGCACTGAAATGATTATTTTTGGGATATTAAGTAATGAAACACCCCTGTCTCTAACTAAAGACGAAGAAAATATTCTTTTTATCTTGATTCTCCTGACAAGAAGACAGATTTGTATTAATTGGGTTAAACCATCTACCCCAAAACACACAGACTGGCTTAATTCAGTATTAAGGGTATATAAGCTTGAAACTCAAAAGAAACACACAATGAAAAACAGCTTCTGGAATTTGTGGGAAAGGTATAATTTACGAAATAACAGAGGGTCCAATGATTAAGGCAAAGAAAACAACGATGTCAAGCTAACTACTTAGAGTAGTCATAATGACTAGCTCCCTCCACTGTCGAAAATCGTGACCTTTCGGTTTGGACAAAAGAAGGCACCAAAAGGACAAGACCAGAAACTGTGTTTATCGGGAAAAACTCGGGCCCCCCGCTTCCAAAGCTCTGAATAGACACTGGGGCCTTTGACTCCTCCTTACCTTAGGGACTTTGCTCGATGAGGACTAAAAAAAAAAAATATATATATATATTTTTTTTTTTAAGGAAAGGTTCCTCATTATGTGTGATGTTTAAATGTTCCGGTATGTGTATGTCTTCGTTTCTTCTATGGGCAGGTGACCTTTTTTAGTTTGTAGTTTAAAGTGGGTATAGGTGGTAGTTGGCCTGCTATGTATTCAGGGACATTAGACAGTATATCTTTAAGGATTTTGGTGGTGGGTTCCTGTGAGCTTGTGCACTGTTACTATTTCTTTCAAATTGGGGTGGGGGGTTGAATTACGTCATCTTTTGTATTTGCCCTCCCATAGCATGCATTAGAATAATATTTACTTCTTTTCAGTTTATATTTTTTGATGATGCACTTTCTTGGCTGTAAGTGGAGCCCATGGGATTTAGCAACTGTTTTCCTTTATGTAAAGTGATATACTTTGCAGCCGCTGTCATTGGCCCAAAAAATCTTTTTTTTAAAAAACCTTTTCGGCGGGATTTGAGAACCGTACGCGAATTCCGTTGAAATGTTTTTTTTTAAATGAAACGCAGTCTCCCACGCTTCGTTGCTTTTAAGCCCTTCGGTGGGCAAGGTCCCGGGGGCAAGGTATTAATGTTGTGCGGGGCCGTGGGGGCCCCTGCAGCCCCGTTGATTGCCACCTCCCCGAGGCTTAGTTATTAATGTGCAGGGGGCATACGGCCCCCCGCAGCCCTGGGGACCGCCACCTCCCCAGGGCACTTAATATAAAATAAGCATGGGGGCTCCTGCCCCCCATGGTTCCCCAGGGACCGCCACCTCCCCGGGGCTTTGTTATTAATGTGGAGGGGCACGCGCCCCCCGTGGCCCCCTCAGCCCCGGGGACCACCACCTCCCCGGGGCTCTTAATATAAAATAAGCATGAGGGCCTCCTGCCCCCCACGATGCCCTGGGACGGCCACCTCCCCAGGGCATTCCGTAATAATGAGCAGGGGCTTCGTGGGCCTGCCCTAGCCCGGGGAAGGCTACCTCCCCTCCCCACACTGCCCTGGGAACCGCCACCTCCCTGGGGCTTTGTCTTTATCTAAAAAATGTGGGGGGACTCCTGCCCCTACCCACACTGTCCTGGGGACCACCACCTCACCGGGGGAAACTTTAATTATGGGTGGGGTCTGTTGCATACCCCTGGCCCCGGGCACCACCTCCTCCTCAAGGCTTTAATTTTGATGGGAGGGGGGCTGTGCGGCCCCCCTCCTGGAGCCCTTTATGTCCCTGTGGACCGCCATCCCCCAGGGCCTCCTCCAACAATGTCCCAGGGTGCCCACCCCCAGGACATTGCAGTTTGCTATGACAGGGCGGGAGCACGGCTACGCCCTGCCATAGCAACAACTGATTTGCTTCCTGCAAGCGAGAGCAGGAAACCTGGTCTCGCTTCCATGAAGCAAAGCAGAATTGCTTTTGGGCAAAGGGAGCTGCATGTCAGCAGCTCTCTTTGCCAAAAAGCAATGCCAGGTCCTGCAGGAGGCTAGGAGGGACTAGGGGGGCATTGGGGCTCCTCCTGTGGTCTCCAACATTGAGGCTAGGCTTTGTACGTAATTAAAAAAACATTAGCGAGGCAATGCCCCGGGGGATTGGGGCCCCGGGGACAATAATAGCCTCAGGGGGGCCGCGCGGCCCCCCCACCTTTAAATCTATTTATTATTAAATGCAAATATGTGGCCATGCCCCCCGGGGAATGGGGACCCCGGGCCAGAATCGGCTTCGGGAGGTGGGCCGTGCAGCCCTCTTCCCATTTAAAAAAAAAATAATGTTGCAGGCCCTGAGGGATGGGGTTTCCCTGGACCCACAAAATATTGAGAAAAGGGGGCCACACAGCCCTCTCCTAACAAAAAATAATGAGAAAAAATGCTGGCATCTCGCTACACCACACTGCAATCGCACCTCCTGGCGTGCTCTGGGTTGGGGGATTAAGTCCCCTAGATCCTTAAGGATCCTTAGGGGCCAACTATCCCACCAGGTATCTCCACTAATCCTCACACAGTGGGATTGATGAGAGGTGGTCCGAGGCCACGCTCCTTTTTACACCACTCTGCAAACGTGCCTCTTGGTGCACTGTTGGTGGGGCGATGAGGTCCTCTTGTGTCCTGAGGACCTCAGGACTAAAGTAGACTTCATCCCCGAGCAGCATTGCGCCAGGAGGTGCGTTTGCAGAGTGGTGTGAAAAGGGTGTGTGGCCTCGGACCACCTCTCAGCAATCCAACTGTATGTGGCTTACTAGAGATAAGAGGAGGGCTAGTTGGCCCCCACGGACCCTCAGGAGGCAAGGGGACTTCATCCCCTAACCAAGAGCACACCAGGAGGCACGTTTGTAGAGTGGTGGAGAAAGGGGGCATGGCCTGTGTCTACCTCTCAGCAATCCCACTATCTGGGGCTTGTTGGAGGTATCAGGTAGGCTTTGGGGCCCAACTACCTCTCCTGTTACCTCCAGTAAGTCCCACACAGTGCGATTGCTAAGAGGTCTTTGGAGGCCATGCCCCCCTTTCACCACCACTCTGCAGACGTGCCTCCTGGCACACTATGGGTTAGGGGATGACGTCTACTTTACTCCTGAAAGACGTTGGACGCCATGAAGCCATCCTGGTACCTCCTGTAAATTCTATGCAGCAGAATTCCTGAGCGCTGGTTTGAGGCCCAGCCCCCTTTCTCCACCACTCTCCAAACGCGACTACCAGTTAAAGAAGCATTTGTAATGTAATAGATCTCGCATTTGCAAGAATTAGAGCTATAGGCGTTGTAAATGTAAAAGTTTTTTACTAATGTTTTTGGGAGTGGAGTGGATGTAGGTTTTGTGTAGTGGAATTATATGGTATGTTATGCAGTGAAATTATGTGGATAGAAAGTATGTGGTAATTAGTATATAGGAATTATGTAGAGTGGGATTATGTGTTATGGAGAGTAATTATGTGGTATGGTAGTCTGTGTTGTGGAGTGTAACCTCAGGTTTAGTCTTCCTCGTTTCCATAGAAGCTAAACTATAAACTCAATGAGACAAAAAAAAAGAAGAAACCACTGAGGAGCACTTCTGGACCTAGTGAGGGGTATGAACAGGGCCACTGAAATTATGTGACTGTTTGACTGTACCGACTTTCGCACAATTATGCATTTGCCACATAATCCATCATCTACTTCATAATCTACAGATTTGAACAAGAAAACCTTGTATCTAGCTCAAATGGCTCAAATGTTACCAGAACTGCAGCGACAAGTGTTACAGCATGGTGGAAGGCCCTTTGCACACCTAGAATGGTCACCTGTTACTTATTGCTAAATGTGGGTGTTAAATTGGTACTAGTGATGTGCAAACAAATCTTGCTTCTTTCTGCGCCTCTCTTGCCTTTTACTGCATTTCTGTTGCTTCTTTCTGCATCTTTTTTTCTTTTTCTGTACTTCTCTTGCCTCTTTCTCCAGATCTCTTCTACTTTCTGCACCTCTCTTGCCTCTTTCTGCACCTCTCTTGCCTCTTTCTCTACTTCACTTACTTCTTTCTGTACCTCTCTTGCCTCTTTCTGTACCTTTTTCCCTCTTTCTGCACCTCTCTTGCCTCTTACAGCATTTCTCTTGCGTCTTTTTGCACCTGTGTTGCTTCTTTCTGCAATTCGCTTGCCTCTTTCTACATCCCTCTCTTTCTTCCTGTACCTCTGTTGCTTGTTTCTTATCTTCTCTTGCTTCTTTCTACACCTTTCTTGCGTCTTTCTGCACCCCTTTTTCCACTTTCTGTACCCTTCTTCCCTCTTTCTACACCTCTCTTGTCTCTTTCTGCAACCCTGTTCCCTCTTTGTGCACCTCTTTTGCCTGTTTCTGTACTTTTCTTGCCTCTTTCTGCACCTCTGCTGCTTCTTTCGGCACGCTTCTTGCCTCTTTCTGCACCCCTCTTGCCTCTTTCTGCACCTCTGTTGCTTGTTTCTGTACTTCTCTTGCTTTTTGTACCTCTCTTGCTTCTTTCTACACCCCTCTTGCCTCTTTCTGCACCCTTCTTCCCTCTTCGTGCACCTCTCTTGCCTCTTTCTGCACCTCTCGTGCCTCTTTCTGTACTCCTCTTGCCTCATTCTGCACCTCTTTTGCTCATTTCTGCACTACTCTTGCCTCTTTTTGCCCCCTCTTGCCTCCTTCTGCACCTCTGTTGGTTCTTTCTGCACTGCTCTGGATTCTTTCTGTACCTCTTTTGCCTGATTCTGTAACTCTCTTGCCTCTTTCTGCACTTTTCTTGCTTCTTTATGCATCTCTCTTGCTTCCTCCTGCACTTCTCTTGCCTCTTTTTGTACTTTTCTTGCTTTTTTCTGCACCTTTGTTGCTTCCTTCTGTACTTCTCTTACCTCTTTCTGCACCTTTGTTGCATGCTTCTGTACTTCTTTTGCTTCTTTCTGCACCTCTCTTGCTTCTTTTTGCACCGCTCTTGCTTCTTTCTGCACCTGTTTTCCCTTTTTGTGGACCTCTCTTGCCTCTTTCTATACCACTCTTGTATCTTTCTGTATCCCTCTTGCCTCTTTTTGCACCTCTTTTGTTTCTTTCTGTACTGTTCTTGCTTTTTTCTGCACCTCTCTTGCAAATTTCTGTACCCCTCATGCCTCCTTCTGCACCTCTCTTGCCTCTGTCTGCATCCCTCTTTCTTCACCTGTTTTGCCTGTTTCTGCAACTCTCTTGCCTCTTTCTGCACTTTTCCTCCCTCCTTCTACACCTCTGTTGCTTCCTTCTGTACTTCTCTTGCCTCTTTCTGCACCTCTGTTGCTTCTTTCTGCATTTTTCTTGTCTCTTTCTGCACCCCTCTTGACTCTTGCTGTACCTCTGTTGCTTGTTTCTGCAATTCTCTTGCTTCTTTCTGTACTTCTCTTGCCTCTTTCTGTACCCCTCTTGTCTCTCTCTGCACCTCGTTTCCTTCTTTCTGCACTTCTTTTGCTTCTTTTTGCACTTCTCTTGCTTCTTTCTGCGCCGTTCTTCCTCTTTCTGTACATGTTCTATCTATGTAGGCATAATTAGAAATGAGCATTTAGAAAACCCTAGAGATTCACTCCAAAAACCACAGGTTTCAGGGATGTTATAGTTAGTAATTAACATTTAAAAAACCTTAGAAATTCACTGAAAAAACTGAGGTTTTAGGGACATTATAGTTAGGAATTAGGAATTAGCATTTAAAAAACCTTAGAAATTCACTGAAAAAAACCACAGGTTTCAGAGACTTTATAGTTAGGCTGACATTTCATTCATACAAAACCAGAGAAATTCGGCCATTATAGTTAGCTGAGTTAACTATATCTCGTGCCCACGCAATGCACTGCTGATGGCGTCACATATTACATCACTCATGACATGGGCAGCGACATCACTGATGACATCTCAAATAGCATTAAGTTTAAAATATTTATTAAGCGCAACATACACCTGAGCGGTTTCTTGGCGCTGAGATAGCAAACAGCCAGCTAGGCAGAGTCAGTCGCTAAGACATAGACTGAAAAGGGGAACAGAGTTTAAGACAGAAAAGCCTGAGTGAATAAAAATGTTTTCAATGCTTTACGGAAAATGGAATATTGGGTGAGAGACCTAAGGTGGAAGGGGAGGGAATTCCAGAACATGGGGGCAAGAGTGGAAAATTTCGAGCCACCCTGTTTTTTTTTCCGGTAGCGAGGGACTGCTAAAAGATGTTGTGCCGAGGAGCGGAGGTCTCTGCCAGGGACATAAGCTTTGATGGCTGAAGATATAAAAAGAGGGGCCAGGCCCGTCCTGGCCATTACTGATGACATCATCCACTTAATATTTGATGTACCTCCTCACACCCTAATATAACCTTTCATACACCCTCTCTAAAATACAGACTATCATACACGAAACCATAGACACACCAATACCAGTTAGTACATACCCACTTATTGATTCATAGGTCTACACACATCCACTCACTGAACCATACAGTACCTCATACACACAGTCACTCATCAATACAGCCACTGATATATGTACTCATACACCCATTCTGAAACTCACATACTGCCACTCACCCACAGAGATACTCAGACACCTCGTCAGTCACCCAAAGACTGAATCACACTGCCATTTACTCACCAATACAGTTGTACACACACCACCTCACTTACTCATACAGATACTAACACATACTTACTCTCTTATACAATCACTGACACAAGCACACACCCATCCACACAGCCGCTCTCACAATAACTCACTCTCACATCTAGTCACGTATATACTCCAAAACTCTCATATACTGCCTTTAACATATGGCCAATTGACAGACACACTGGGCCCTGGCAAATACCTGGTTGAAGGTTTACCCTGGAATTGTCTGGTACTCATTTTACTCTCCAATCCATGATTTGCATGTACAATTAGACAAACATGGTAGTTGTTGCACCTGACTTCCTTGGAGTGGTTTCCCCCCAAGTTTAACTTTCAACACTCCTGTTTTTGCAGACTTTGATTTATCCAGCCTTCAGACTCTGCTCACTTTACCACTACTAACCAGTGCTAAAGTGCTTGTGCTCTCTACCGAAAGCATGGCAACTTTGGCTTACACCCAATTGGCACATTTGATTTACTTGAAAGTCTCAAGTAAAGTGGTACTACATGTGCTCAGCCTGTAAATTAAATACAACTGGTGGTTCTGCAGCACTTACTGTTCCACCCACTTAAGTAGCCTTTTAAAATATGTCTCAGGCTTGCAATTGCAGCCTGTGTGCAGTTTTTTTACCAAAACAACTCAGAGGGCAGGGTGCAGTGTATTAAAACAAAGTTAAACATGTACTGTTAGCTTTTACATTCCTCTGTAGTGAAAATCTCTTAAATTCATTGTTCAGTGCTGCAAGGGATACCCCTACCATAGGATAATATTGGATTTCCTTATTACATGTAATAAGTGATAACTTTCAATTAGCAGCAGGTAGAGATATTGAGTTTGATATCTAAACAATTATACTTTAAAACTCTCTTTTGTGGTAAAGTCAGATTTTCAGTCACAATTCTGAAAACGCTACTTTTAGAAAGTTGAAATTTTCTGGTCCAAACCGTTTGGTGCCTGCAGCCTGTATCATGGGTCACATGAATAGATGCAGCTGGCAGGGAGTCTTTGTGCATTGCCTCCAGACAGCGAGACAAATGAGGGAATAGGTTGTGGCAGGATGGGCCATCTCTGACTTGATAGAAGGGCAGAGTTGTCAGCTACAACACTTGCATATCAGGTTTTCAGGTTTTAATGTCTTTATTTCGATAATAAAATCATAAAAGACACATTTAAATGATTGCATATCACAAAGGCTTTGCCTCACCACACTCACAAAGGGTTTCACACTAGTCTTCAGTGACCCTAGACAAGCTGAGGCCAGGGCAGGAAGTGTGGGGATTCCAAGCATCTGTGGGGTGGAAACCTCCAGTACCTTCTTCTACTTCAAAGTGGGCACTGGATAAAAATAATAGAACCTCAGACCCAACTCTTCAGTACACCTCTGACCTGTGGAAGACTCAGAAGTACTGCTGTGCTGCAACAAGGACTAGTAATCTGTTGCCCTGCTGTCTGCTGCCCTTCTATCTGAGTAAAAAGGACTGGACCTGCATCTTGAACCCAGGACCGCCAGAGTGGCTCCAAGGGCTATTTGGCTTGCCGCCTGATCAGAGACTCAGGGACAGAAAAGACTTGAACCACCTTGAACCCAGTACCTGGGCTCTGTCTTTGTGAGTCTTGCCACCCAAATGGTGCCACCCCAGTTCTGGACCCTTGGATGGTGGGCCTGAAGTTGTTCTGCCAGACCAGGTGTAGTGTTTTGGGCAGAACTAATGCAGCACAAGGTATCTCCTCGCAGCTCCACATCAGAACCACCTATGCAAGAGACATCCCAGCGCAAGACTTTACATCGCAGCCCACAGCTCCTCAGAACTGCCGCTACAGGACATATTCTAGATGCAGGACGTCGCATTGCAGGCCTCATTCGACTGCATCATCGATGACGAAACAGGACCTTGCATCACAAGCCTCATCAATGGCTTCCTATGAACCACTGCTGCATGATGTATCCTTAACGCTGTAGCTCTCATCGCCACCCACAGTTCATCGTAAATGATGCTGTGCGACGCACCTTTGATGCAGGATCTCGCAACATTCCGCAACCAGGATTTAAGATTCCTTTTTCAATTGCCCTAAATTGGTCCCTGTATCCAGCCCATGCTCCATCGCGGTCAGCCTGAACTTTTGACTTTGTCCCGGTCGGGTGTGACCAGAAAACTACAGTTGGTCCTTTATGCTTTCAGGCACTATTTTTACTTAAATCTTTCAAATTGC
Organism: Lissotriton helveticus; assembly: GCF_964261635.1. Lineage (NCBI taxonomy): Eukaryota > Metazoa > Chordata > Amphibia > Caudata > Salamandridae > Lissotriton > Lissotriton helveticus. The sequence goes on along the minus strand of NC_136059.1, from coordinate 952,904,243 downwards.
ATATCTCTGGTTCTACTGATTGGATTTTTGTTGTTTTGGTCACAAATAATTTACTATATTTTACTTTATTTTCCTTACTTGGCATAGGATTTTCTTGTGTTGTGTTTTCACTTTATTTCTGTTTGAAATGCTGAATAAATATTTTACACACTGTCTCTAAGTTAAGCCTGACTGGGTTTGTACCAAGCTACCAGAGGGTTAAGCACAGATTAAATTGGAATTTGTTGTGTTTCACCCTGACAAGAATTGTGGCTGCTTCCTGAGTAGGGTTTCACCCTCCTAAGCCAGTCACCCAATTTCCTACAGTAGTGCAAACTTGCTAACCTGGTATCATGTGCTGAGCATTTGGGTAGCGACCACAGCCCCCTCATCATACATCTTACAAAGAGCCGACGGTGGTCAGCAGTCCCAATGTGGATGTTGCAGCAAACGATGCTTGACGACGTAGTGTTTAAGGCCAGATTAGGGGAGGAAATAGACTGCTACTATGATACAAATGAGGGTACAGTGGAAGAAGCCATCAATAACTGAAAGGCAGCGAACGTGATCTTGCGGGGAGTATGTTTAGCAAACAATCTAGGATTTAGAAAGACACAGATGTTGGATTTGGCTTGTATACAGGAACCGTTATGCACTATACAGCAGGTAATACAGAAACATGAAGCTGACAAAGAGAGTAATACCCAACTGCTGGAACAACATGCACAGCGAACACACCAACGTGAATGTCACAACTATAAGTCTTACCAAATCACTAGGCATGCTGAAAGGGACAGGGTAGAAAGACTTCTGGCATTGCTCATTGTCTAGGATCTGAGAGGGCCGTCCATTATGCAAATATAAGATAGCACCGGGAAAATTAAACACACCAAAGCAGTTATCAATAGAGTCTGCCTCAATTATTATGCCACCCTTTACACAGAACAGCATACCTCCTGGAGGGTGCCATTGAGGAATAGCTGAGGGATTAGAGCTCACAATGTTCACAAATGATCAAGGACGAAAGACACTATGGGACGATTATGGAACAGGAAATAAAGGCTGCAGTAACATACTTGGCCTCGGGTAAGACTTCAGGGCAAATGGCCTCCTGGCTGAATTTTATAAGACATACTCAATCAAGGTTAGTCCCCAAACTGTTGCTGATATATAATAGGGTGTAATGGCTGCTTTCCAAATTCCATGCCGGAGGCACTCATAGTCCCCTTTCCCAAACCAGGCCTAAAGGCAGGCAAATCTTGAGCACATAGACCCATTTCAATGTTAAACATCTACTACAAAACTGTAAGTAAAGTAAAAGCTACGTGCCTCTTGGGGGTGATGACAAACCTGGTTCACTCAGTCCAGCGTAGATGTATCCCCTGACGCAACACTTCCTTGAATATACGAAGACTTATACACATCATGGGCTCAAGGCTGGATGAACACATTAACTCGTGAGTAACACATTCAAGTGACCTCAACAAGGTGTTCAATACGATTAGTTGGCCCTAATTGCTTGCAGCGTTAGAAAAGATGGGGTTGAGAAATGGGAATACTCAGGGGCATATTAGCAAGAACCTCGTTAACATTATCGCCATTTTAGCGGCAGTAAACTGCCGCTAAAATAGCGATAATTGACTTGCTAATATGCATTATAGAATTCCAATTGAAGCCCAGGTTAGATGTCCTGCACACCTAACCTGGGCTTCTATTGGAATTCTATAACGCATATTAGCAAGCCCATTATCGCCGTTTTAGCAGCAGTTTCCTGCCGCTAAAAAGGCGATAATTTTAACGAGGTTCTTGCTAATATGCAGGTTAATCAATAGAGAAACGGACACTAGTTACACTTTTTGACCATTGGTTCAAAAGGTAAGTCAGAGTATCCTCAAAAAACTCAATGCATTCATTGGTTAAAGGTGCGGTATATCTGGTTCATCCGCCCCACATTAGAGTTATGGCAGTTATCATTGGATACTCCGAAATAGTGGTTTTGCCAGCCTCATCCTGAGGCACCTCTGGTCTAGAGTGCAGTGTCCAGAGATGTGAGCGAAAAAAGTGTGAAAATAAATTGTAGAAAAAAGGAAAAAATTGTTAAAAATGGTAATCAACCCAAAGAATTTTAATGTAAGGTTGATTAACCATAGAGTATTAAAAAGTAAAGCATACTACTCTTTAGACCAAGTTACTGGGTCTAGCAGTATAGTAAGAAAAAATCGTCGACATGTTTCAGCTCCTTGGGCCTGGAAGGGTCTGTGGAGCTTTCGTCAGGACTTACAAACATAGAATAGTACTTACACTATTTGTGCAGTATTGTTTTCAATATTATCATTTTTGTGATATATACGGTTGAGAATTACTCCTCCACAATCTGCAATGAGATGAGAAAATATACAACAAATGCACACTTTTTATCAGTGAATTTCATTCAAGCTAATAAATTGGTGGAACAACATTATCATTCCTAAGAAAACGTGAATGAAGGAAGGTAGTGGCAGGTTGGATTAAGAAACGCCAATGAGAAAAGCACAAATGATTGACAGTCACAGTGTAGTACAAGGTAAAAAATGCGAACACTTTTTTTGTGTTTAGCTAAACTGTTACACTATTGCTCGTAACTTTCGGCTGTGGCCCATCATATATGCGTGATTCGAATAGGCTAGTTAAAGATCACAAAACATATATAAATGGACCATTAAAACTTGTCCTACTGCCATGCAATGGGCATTCGTAAACAAATGGGATTCAGTGAGTTATCGATAAAGTATAGCACTACGCTGTTCATATAGTGATACTTGAATACGAGTAGAAACAGTAAAGAAATCTTGTCTCCTACCTGATTCAAGGGGGTGTTCTAACTTCCTCGGGGTCCCGCTGTATTATTAAAAGCCCAGAGCTGCTAGGAAAATAGTTGCATTAGTCTAAACAGACTGATTCGTCTTACCGGTTAAGCGTGGTCACAGTTAACGGCGCCATTACCCGTGTGCATGGATGCTTCCTGCCTTGTGCTGACTCTGCCCCCGGGTGTGGCTTCTCAGTCAGACTCTCATGTTTTAAAGGGGCCGGGAAACGGCATTGACATCTTTTTTTCTTTTTTTTCAATTAACTTTATGTGTGGCAAAGGGCGAATAGCGGAGTTAGATTATTTTATGTGGTCGAAGTACATTTCATATATAGATTATCACAATGAAAGCCACAAATAAATGTTGAATTTTATATGTGTTTGGAATGGAGTTCGTATTTAGATGATCACTCTGTCTATTCAGGAATACCCATAAGTAAAGAGACATATTGCATGGGATAACAGAGGGTAACACGAATTGCTCAATAACTGCTTAGTACTTATTTAGCAAATCGATGCCAAGGAATAAAATCATTCAGTCCCTGGTCCCATGTTTTAAGGCGGTCTACCCACCTCTGTTCTTTTTCAAAGAGTAATTGTTCACAGTTATTCCTTTTGTCAGTGAGCATTTCAATTACAGTCCATTGGAGCTCTTCACATGAATGGCCTGCTTCAACAAAATGGGAGCACAGCTTTGTAGCGTTCTTTTTTAGTTTGATGTTACTTTTGTGCTCACCAATCCTTACTTTAATTTTCCGGCAAGTCATCCCTATATATTTCTTGTTGCAAGGACAACTAACCATATAGATAACGTGTGAAGAATTACAGTTCGTGTGTTGACGTTGCGTCCATATCAGGGTCTCGGTCAATTGTAGTGTTTTGGACCTCGTGGTTGTCTTACAAGCTACACAGGAACCACAAGGGTAGTGTCCAGTTACAGATGTCATCATCACATTCCTTGTAATGTCCTGTTGCTGTCTCACCGATGGTCGGGTGTGGACTAAGACATCCTTTATGTTAAGATGTTAGTTTCATTATGGATATATTGACCTTCAAAATGTGAGCCATTTTGAAGGTCAATATATCCATAATGAAACTAACATCTTCTCTTCCAGTATCTTATACTGGAAAAGTTATATTGACAATATAATTCTGATCTGGGACACTGCAGGTGATTTGGAACAATTCATGAACTGGCTAAACCAGTTGGATCCCTGGTTGAAATTTACTTTTACTTCCAGCAACAATAGCCTCGACTTCCTGGACCTTACAATCTTTGCAGAGGGGAATGTTCTACAGTCCAAAACCTATACAAAACCGACAGCCAAGAACAGTCTTTTATCATATAAAAGCTTTCATCCCAAGCCACTCAGAGACAATCTCCCTTTTAGTCAGTTCTTACGTCTTAAGAGAAATTGTAGTAGGAATGAAGACTACCTCTCTCAAGCGAAGGAAACTAAAGAAAAGGGATTACACGGCAAAAACAATCAAGTACTGCAAAAAAAGAGCGAGCAACCAACCAAGGGAATGCCTCTTACAAACCTTTCCCAAAGCACCGATACAAGACTTGACAACGTTTGTGACGACTTTTTGCTCTTCAACTTATGAAATCAACAAAATGATAAACAAAAACTGGCACATCTTGAATACTGGAGCGTTCAACTGGCCTAAACCCAGATTTGCAAACCGCAGAACAAAGAACATAAAGGATGTCTTAGTCCACACCCGACCATCGGTGAGACAGCAACAGGACATTACAAGGATTGTGATGATGACATCTGTAACTGGACACTACCCTTGTGGTTCCTGTGTAGCTTGTAAGACAACCACGAGGTCCAAAACACTACAATTGACCGAGACCCTGATATGGACGCAACGTCAACACACGAACTGTAATTCTTCACACGTTATCTATATGGTTAGTTGTCCTTGCAACAAGAAATATATAGGGATGACTTGCCGGAAAATTAAAGTAAGGATTGGTGAGCACAAAAGTAACATCAAACTAAAAAAGAACACTACAAAGCTGTGCTCCCATTTTGTTGAAGCAGGCCATTCATGTGAAGAGCTCCAATGGACTGTAATTGAAATGCTCACTGACAAAAGGAATAACTGTGAACAATTACTCTTTGAAAAAGAACAGAGGTGGGTAGACCGCCTTAAAACATGGGACCAGGGACTGAATGATTTTATTCCTTGGCATCGATTTGCTAAATAAGTACTAAGCAGTTATTGAGCAATTTGTGTTACCCTCTGTTATCCCATGCAATACGTCTCTTTACTTATGGGTATTCCTGAATAGACAGAGTGATCATCTAAATACGAACTCCATTCCAAACACATATAAAATTCAACATTTATTTGTGGCTTTCATTGTGATAATCTATATATGAAATGTACTTCGACCACATAAAAGAATCTAACTCCGCTATTCGCCCTTTGCCACACATAAAGTTAATTGCAAAAAAAAGAAAAAAAGATGTCAATGCCGTTCCCGGCCCCTTTAAAACATGAGAGTCTGACTGAGAAGCCACACCCGGGGGCAGAGTCAGCACAAGGCAGGAAGCATCCATGCACGCGGGTAATGGCGCCGTTAACTGTGACCCCGCTTAACCGGTAAGACGATACAGTCTGTTTAGACTAATGCAACTATTTTCCTAGCAGCTCTGGGCTTTTAATAATACAGCGGGACCCCGAGGAAGTTAGAACACCCCCTTGAATCAGGTAGGAGACAAGATTTCTTTACTGTTTCTACTCGTATTCAAATATCACTATATGAACAGCGTAGTGCTATACTTTATCGATAACTCACTGAATCCCATTTGTTTACGAATGCCCATTGCATGGCAGTAGGACAAGTTTTAATGGTCCATTTATATATGTTTTGTGATCTTTAACTAGCCTATTCGAATCACGCATATATGATGGGCCACAGCCGAAAGTTACGAGCAATAGTGTAACAGTTTAGCTAAACACAAAAAAAGTGTTCGCATTTTTTACCTTGTACTACACTGTGACTGTCAATCATTTGTGCTTTTCTCAATGGCGTTTCTTAATCCAACCTGCCAGTACCTTCCTTCATTCACGTTTCCTTAGGAATGATAATGTTGTTCCACCAATTTATTAGCTTGAATGAAATTCACTGATAAAAAGTGTGCATTTGTTGTATATTTTCTCATCTTATTGCAGATTGTGGAGGAGTAATTCTCAACCGTATATATCACAAAAATGATAATATTGAAAACAATACTGCACAAATAGTGTAAGTACTATTCTATGTTTGTAAGTCCTGACGAAAGCTCCACAGACCCTTCCAGGTCCAAGGAGCTGAAACATGTCGACGATTTTTTCTTACTATACTGCTAGACCCAGTAACTTGGTCTAAAGAGTAGTATGCTTTACTTTTTAATACTCTGTGGTTAATCAACCTTACATTAAAATTCTTTGGGTTGATTACCATTTTTAACAATTTTTTCCTTTTTTCTACAATTTATTTTCACACTTTTTTCGCTCACATCTCTGGACACTGCACTCTAGACCAGAGGTGCCTCAGGATGAGGCTGGCAAAACCACTATTTCGGAGTATCCAATGATAACTGCCATAACTCTAATGTGGGGCGGATGAACCAGATATACCGCACCTTTAACCAACGAATGCATTGAGTTTTTTGAGGATACTCTGACTTACCTTTTGAACCAATGGTCAAAAAGTGTAACTAGTGTCCGTTTCTCTATTGATTAACCTGCAATTCGCTCTGGGGAATGAAACGGATTTTTACGATCCCTTATCCCTCTTTTTGATTAACCGCTCTTGCTAATATGCTCCTCAATTCGGTCAAAATACTGTACCAGGACCCACAAACAATGGATAAAGCTGGGTAGGCCGGAAAGGGGGCGAGGCAGGGACCCCCTCTCCTTGCTGCTATTTACCCTGATAATGGAGACTTTTGGTGCCTTGCTTCCAAGCTTAGAGCTTGTCCCAGATGCGTAGGGACACGCACACAATATCTTTGTATGTGGATGATGCCCTAATTTACATAGGCTAAATTGACTGAGATCTGTGTCGCATGACTAATTTGTTAGAGGACTCTGGAACCATTTCAGAGTAAATTAAAACTGGTCCAAACATGCATATTCCTAATTAAGTCAGACACCCTGGAACCCACGAGAGGGCAGTAGGGAGGAAAATTAAAAAGAGAACCTAGCTTGTTCATATATTTAGGAATACAAAAGACATTCTTGAGGCCCACTGTGTAGTGAGGGGTTGGAGAAAATTTTCTTTAAGCGTAATGGTGATATTTCCTAGGCTCCTGTACTACTACCCCAATCTCCCAAATAAATTATCATTGAGCCATTATAGAGACCCTTGCTGGATGATTGATGGTAATGTTGCTGTGGAATTATGGTAGACGAAGGGCAGTGATACATACACTGAAGGTGCCAACAAGCAGAAAGGGATTAGGGGTACCAGTTATCGAATATTACCATATGGAGGCACATTTTCGATGGTTGGCTAAGTGGTTGACGCAGCCAGTGCAGGGAGAAGTGACAGGAATATGTGCCTGGAAAACTCCCACTGATATAACAGAACATTTCATTATGCTGTTGGCAGTGGGTGTGGTTGGGCAGTCAGTCTTGCTGGTGGCTCTGAGCTCATAGTGGTTGAAATTCCAATGCAAATGTGGCCCGTATCAGGTGTACTCACCTAGCATACAATTGGCAACCCCACCTGGAATGTCAAGGAATACAACATAAGTATGGGCCCGATTGGTAATAGAGGCAATAGGGAATCTTTATGGAGACAGTCCCTTGCATACTTTTGCAGAGGTACTAGAAATGTATGATGCCCGGGCAGGGTTTTTCTGTCATATGACAGCATAGTGGGAAACCTACACAAGAGGTGGGACTTAGCGGCTGTGACAGAATCACTCCAGAACCACACCTTGCACATAATGTTGATGTTGAGCAGGCGACACAAGGCTGTCACACAGCTATACACGGCACTGCAGATGGGCCTCGACAGCCATCTTGATCATTTACAAGTGAGATGGTCACCAAGCTTGAACTTAGACTTAATTGAGAAAGGCTGGGACAAAGTGATGGCCCAACTAACTGAAGTGTCACAAAATGCCAATTTTAAACTCGTACAGGAAAAGTTGGGAAACCCAATACACCCTTGGAGGCTTAGGTAATCAAAATGTTAACAGGCAAGTATGTCTACAAGGGGTTTTCTGACTTTTACACAATTTGGCACTCAATATGCAGACAATTATGGCAAGCTCTATCTAGTAGCTTACATTCAATCATTTAGAAATTCAATTAACTTATTTCAATTAGAGTAACTCTGCTACAAATAGTCTCATACGGGTGTACATGTTTCAAAAAAGTGAATTTATAGTGAAAAGATTTTTCAAAGGGTACAAAAACTAGTACATAAATCTGTATAAAACAGCACATAGCAACTCAGGATTTCCAAATGATTTGATGTTACAGACACCTCATTGTTACTACTGTGAACACCGCTTTCAAACAATAACAGGAAAATGTGACTGGTCAAACAGAAAACATATCCTTAAGACAAATGATTCAGAACAAAAGTAGGCGTGGTTGTCAACGTTTCGGTCTATATGGTGTAGAGATCAGCTCGACCATCTTCAGGACGTTAGAATCAAATGTTGAATGACCCTTAGGAAATTAGACAGCGGCAACTCGTTGAAGCTGGGCCCAGACAGTATTGAGACTCATTCTAGATTCTGACGCTGTGGTGCTCCAGGATGACACCGGAAGGTTCATAAATCACTGAATCAACCTGCATGAATTGCTGTGGAGTACTGGCTGCCAATGAGCAGCCCTTCCCCGAATTCAAATAGACAGATTTTAAAGGACACAACTACAAAGTGAAACTTTTTGTATAATTTCCTATGGGTCAATCAACATTTGATTCTAACGTCCTGAAGATGGTCGGAAAGTCCCTTGTAGGCATACTTACCAGTTAAAAGTTTAAACTCCAGCATTTTTGTTTTGTGCAGAGGACCTAACTCATCCCAAAGAGGCTGAACCTAATGGCACAGAATGAGATCACAGGCTGCCCTAGATGCAAAGCGGAGGGGTGGACTCTTACCATATAGGATGTCTTGCATGCATATTGTGGACTATGGGAGGGGTGTGATGAGTAAGCTTGAAAGGGAAACAGGACAATCGACATTGTTTAGCCCTCAGTGCTACCTGCTGGGATTGCATCCCCATACTACAAAGGGCAAGATGACCAATAGATTTTTAGACCTGGACCTTATATTCGTGAGGCAAGGTATCGGCTCCTCCCGGAGATCCCCAAAAGTCCAAGTCTATGCCAGCCCAGTGGCTCATTAGTGAGCCACTGGACAGTAGCAGTTTGGAATCATTGGCAGGTGAGTGTATCGGAACCACCTCAAGAGGAGGAATGCCACTATATTATAACCTCCTTGGGTACGTATAAAGCAATCAACTGTCTTTATCGAAGCTCATGGGGAGACATCCTGGCACCCCTAGAGAGCCACCGTACATGGTGGGAGGACGACTTGGGAGTTCCCATCACAGGAAAGGAGTGGGAGGTATTGACGGCTTGTATAACTACAATTTCCAGGAATGCCAGGTTCAGATTGATTCATTTTTATATTTTCCACAGGGCATACCTCACACCAGGTAGAATTAATAGGTACTTCGATGTGATAGGTGCACAGTGCCCTAAGTGTTGGAAGGTAGGGGTGGAGTTCATCCAAATGTTCTGGAGTTGCCCAAAATTGGTTGATTGAAGATAGTGGTGGGAAAATTGACTGAGGTAACTGAGCGGGAGGTGCAATGTTCGCCTAGTTATTGCTTATTGCACTGGTTACCCCATACAGCTAAGAATAAGACCTTCAGGTTCAGAGACCTTGCTCTGCTCTTGGCAAAGCGGGAGATAGCCAGAAATTAGAAGGTTCCGGGAGCCCAGGGAGGCCAAATGAGAAAAGAACTGCTAAGTTGGGCAGGGTATGAAGGGGAAGTGCAGCTCCGAGAGGCCAGGAGTGGGCAGGGCTCACTGGATGCAGCTAGAGCTTTGGAAGTCCTGATGGAAATGCTGCAACAGCCTGTTCCCTCTACGCCAGACGAAAGGCTTAGCACTCCATGGTAGGATGAGTGGTGTTACTGCTCACTAACCTTCACAGCCGAAATTATGGGAAGAGAGGGGCAATTAGACTCTTTTTGATTCCTAGGTTAGCATTCCAACACACACGGAATACCAAGGTTGCGGCTCCAATAATAGCTACCGTATGGACTTCAATGGACGACTACTAGGGGTATACAGGGCTTGTACATGTTGTTGAACCCTTTTGGTTGTGTAAGTATTATTTTAGGCCAGTAGTCTGTTTTGGGTTAACTTTCATATTGTTGAAATTGGGGATTTCTGACTCTATCTACTTTACATGTAAGACACGACTGCAGATAACGGAAAAGTGATTTGCATATATGCATACTCTTCGTGTATCTTTGGAGCTAAGTACAGTCCTACTTGAAAAACTATGTATGGATGTACCGTAGCTCCTTCTTTACCTCTGACGTGCGACCTGCTAGTGCTGGGACGCCCCGTTGCTGGGGTAGCCATGCGCTCTATAAATTCTGTTAACATAACATAACATAACATGTAAGATCTGTCTTTTACTGAAAATTCAATATAATTTGATGACAACAATAAATAAATAGTGAGCCACTGGACTGGCATAGAACTTGACAGATTGCTCATAGATAATTGAAGGAGACTGGTCAACCGCGAACACAATGGGAACTACCAGGAACTCCCGGGAACTGATAGGCACTACGGACAACCAGGCTTTCTAAGTGGGGGTGAGTTTTCTAAAACTCCCCTGTGATCAACTGACCCTCCCTCACATTGGGCCCTGCCGATTGATCCAAAACATACCCAGCCAATAATATAATTTGCTATAAAGACAGCATGACTTGCGACCTTACATTTGCAAGATGTTTGAGGCCTAGTTGTCCATGCCTATCTTTCGCTGAATGGCACCTGTTGACATATTAATGTGTATCCGTGCTGCCATCATTCAACAGTGTAATTGCTTTTCTTGTCTCACATCCTGTTGTGATCATGATTATGCTGTTTACTGAACACAATACAACTAATAAACACATTTTTAAAAAACAAGAGATGTTTGAATCTTGGCGTTCAGAACCTCAGCGCATTATGCAAATTTCACGCAAATCAAATTAAGCAAACATTTATTTCTGTGACTGGGCCCACAAAAATAAGGTTATTAAAACAATGACTGTCCTCGTTGTATCTCTTCCTCCTCCTGTGTAAGCTGCATTGTTTACTTCTGTAGTATTTATACAGCACTGCAGGATCCCTTGAAGCCATGAGGTACTCTGATTCCTATAGGGTTCCTGGGACCCCTTTTTGGAGGCTATGGTTTAATATTGTTTTTGACTCTGCCGCCTATGCATAGAGGCCACGAGAACGTCTAAGGGAAAGAGCACATATTAAGTTAGCATTGTTCAAGGTAGTGTCTGCCTCAGCACGTACAGCGTCCCCAAACCTCGAGAGATTTGAGGTTTCTCAAGGGAGAAAGGATTATCTGTGCTAATGAGAAATCCGCGCTTTTAGCTGCAGTACATAGAGGTTATTAAAGTGACAAACGGGAAGTATTTCTCCAAAGTTAGTCTCCGTGTTCCGACCTACTTTCTATTTAAGATCATTATCCCTGCTCGCTGCTGTCTGCATAAGATGAGTGGTACGGGGCCGCTGTTTCTGTCTGAGCAGAAATCAATATTTGGATGGTACATTGGCCTTCTGACAGCCACCGTTTCTGACAACTTCACATTTATTCGGAAATTACTCTTCCACGTGTTAGCATGTTCCTTTTGAAAATGATTCCCCATCAATCAGTCTGACAATAGCTGGCAGCTGTTCAGCATATATTGGCTTTCACCTTTTTTCTTAAAACATTGCCAGTGTTTTTTTAAGACTCTTGACGAATATCCGCACCCTCGATTTCCAGACTCACAAGCCCACAACTTCTGACCTGATTCCACCTTCAAATGCGAATGCTTATTTTGCCTGCTGATGTGATTTCCCTTACTGAAGTGGAATACTACATTTACAGCCTGATTCATGAAGCTAAATTGCACTCGCAAAGGGCAAGATTCTCAGAATCTTGCCTTTTGCGAGTGCAATTTTTGCATTTGGGATTCATCATCCCAAATGCAAAATTTGCTTTTAAAGAATTCGCACATTTGCGAATAATTGCATTTAAGGAATCTCTATTTGAGATTCCTTAAATGCAATTCATGAATCATTTTAAAATTGCGAAAATGCAATTTTGGGCCGCTATTTACCGAGAGGTCAGACCTCTCGGTAAATAGCAAAAACTTAGAAAAATGCATTTAAATGCATTTTTCTAAGTTGCATGTTACACACACACATGTCCTTTGGACATGTGTGTGCGCAACACCAATGTAGATTACATTTCAGGGGTGCTACAGGGTGTCCTTTGGACACCCCTGCACCCTTGAAATCGCATCCTTATTTGCGAGTAGCTAATTGCTATTTGCAAATAAGGAATAACTCCCCATTCATTCCTATGAGGCTGTAGGCCCATAGGAATGCATGGGGAGTTATTCCTTATTTGCGATTAGCAATTTGCTACTCGCAAATAAGGAACATGTAGGAATCGCAATATTTTTTGCAATTCCTACATGAATCCCGTTTTGCAAGTCCTTAATAGCGATTCCTTATGAATCGCTATTAGGGGCTCGCAAAACGGGAGAATGATGAATCAGGCAGTTACTGGCAGATGCATCAAAGAAAATACCTGGAGCAAACGGGCAGATTCTCAGAATCTGGCCGTTTGCTCCTGGTATTTTTGCATTTGGGATGCATCATCCCAAATGCAGAAATCGCAATTTAAGGAATCTCTAATAGCGATTCCTTAAATTGCTCTGGCATTTAAGGAATCCCAAAATGAGATTCCTTAAATGCAATGCATGAAACCCAAAAAAATAGCGAATTCGCTAATAGGGGGAGAAAATTACCATGAAGTTGAACTTCGTGGTAATTTGCTAAAACTTTGAAAAATGCACTTTTGTGCATTTTTCAAAGTTACATGTTGCGCACACACATGCCCTTAGGGCATGTGTCTGTGTAACATTTGTGCACAGGTCCATTTCAGGGGTGCAACAGGGTGTCCTTTGGACACCCTGGCACCCTTGAAATAGCGGAACATTAGCGATTCGGTAATAGCTAATCGCTAATAAGGAATGGCTTTCCCATTCATTCCTATGGGCCTTTAGGTATTTACCGAATCATAACGATTCGGTAATTGATACCGAATAATTACCTACATGGCATTTACCGATTTGTAAATACCGAATCGGTAAAATTCGGTATTTACGATTCGGTAAATGCCATTTATCTACATATGGCCCTAACTGGCAGATGCATCAAAGTTATGTTTTGCGAGTCCTTAATAGCGAATTTTAAGGAATCTCTATTAAAGACTCACAAAACGGGATGCATGTAGGATTCGCAATGTTATTAGCGATTCCTACAGATTCCTTATTTGCGATTCGGTAATAGCTAATCGCTAATAAGGAATGGCCTTAAGGCCCATAGGAATGAATGGGAAAGCCATTCCTTATTAGCGATTAGCTATTACCTCCGAATCGGTAATGTTCCGCTATTTCAAGGGTGCCAGGGTGTCCAAAGGACACCCTGTTGCACCCCTGAAATGGACCTGTGCACAAATGTTACACACACTCATGCCCTAAGGGCATGTGTGTGCGCAACATGTAACTTTGAAAATTGCACTAAAGTGCATTTTTCAAAGTTTTAGCAAATTACCACGAAGTTCAACTTCATGGTAATTTGCTCCCCCTATTAGCGAATTCGCTATTTTTTGGGGTTTCATGCATTGCATTTAAGGAATCTCATTTTGGGATTCCTTAAATTCAAGAGCAATTTAAGGAATCGCTATTTAGAGATTCCTTAAATTGCAATTTCTGCATTTGGAATGAGGCATCCCAAATGTAAAAATACCGGGAGCAAACGGCCAGATTCTGAGAATCTGCCCGTTTGCTCCCGGTATTTTCTTTGATGCATCTGCCTGATTGTCTTCATTTACAATGCAGAACATTTAGTGAATACAAACAATTTGAATACTACTGGACTTTATCAAGACTACTATTAACATTCTATTCAAGCTGCATGCTGAATGGTAGATTAATGGTGCCTTATTTATTATACTATTGTGGTGTTTGTGTAGTATAGGGTAGTGTTTTAGGGTTTAGGGTAGTGCTGGGGGTTCGTGCAGGGTAGTGTTTGAGTGTAGGGAACAGAGTGGGGGGTCGGGGGAGGGTCGTGCTGGGGGTAGTGTTTTAGGGTTTAGGGTAGTGTTGTGGTGTTTGTGTAGTGTAGGATAGTGTTTTAGGGTTTAGAGTAGTGCTGGGGGGTCGTGCAGGGCAGTGATTGAGTGTAGGGACCGGACTGGGGGTTGGGGGAGGGTCTTGCTAGGGGTAGTGTTTCAGGGTTTAGGGTAGTGTTGTGGTGTTTGTATAGATTAGGGTAGTGTTTTAGGTTTTCGGGTAGTGCTCAGGAGTCATGCAGGGTAGTGTTTGAGTGTGGGGACCGGACTGGAGGTCAGGGGAGGGTCGTGCTGGGGGTAGTATTTTAGGGTTTAGGGTAGTGTTGTGGTGTGGTACTCCACTCAATGCCACTCTGCTTTACTCCATTTAACACCACTCTGCTTTACTCCACTCCAGTCTGCTTTACTCCACACAACTCCACTCTGCTTTACTCCACTCAACGCCACTCTGCTTTACTCCACTCAACACTGCTCTGCTTTACTCCATGCAACTCTGCTTTATTCCACTCCACTCAACACCACTATGCTTTAATCCACTCACTCTGCTCAATTACATTCTGTTTTACTCCACTCCACTCTACTCAACGCCACTCTTCTTTACTTCACTCAACGCCAATCTGCTTTACTCCACCCCACTCCACTCTGCTTTACTCCACTCAAAATCACTCTGCTTTACTCCACACAACTCCATTCCACTCTGCTTTACTCCACTCCGCTATACTCCACTTCATACTGCTTTACTCTACACCACTCCATGCCACTCTGCTTTACTCCGCTCTGCTTTACTCCATTCAATGCCATTCTGCCTCACTCAACGCCGTTCTGCTTGTCCACTCCACACCGCTCTGCTTGACCACTCCACGCCACTCTGCTTTATTACACTTCAATCAACATCACTCTACTTTACTCCACTCTGCTGTGCTTTAATCCACTCTGTTTTACTCCACTCCACGCCATTCTGGTTTACTCTGCTCAGCTTCACTCCACTCCACTTTTCCCCACACCACACCACTCCACTCAACGCCACTCTGCTTTACTTCACTCGGCATTACTCCACTCACCACTCTGTGTTACTCCACACTACTCAGCTTGAATCCTCTCCATTCAATGCCACTCTGCTTTACTCCTCATTCCATAATACATAGGTAAAAGGCATTGCCCTTTATAATGCAAATAGCTCTAACATCAACAAATGCACGACCGATTGCATTTTCAGTGCTTCTTGAAAGGTGCATTATAGACGGTATCCAACTTCTTGCTTTGTGTTTTTTTTGTTCCTGATATGTAAGGCACCGAGGCTTGTTTTAACACAGTTTGCATGATTCTATATACTTGTTTTTTCATGATATAATACTTGATTTACATTTTAAGGAGAGATTCACATATTTGCATATGAATAAGCAATAGAAAATATTGGACTGATTTAATAACGTTGTTTTGACATTTTAACATAATTTCCCAGAGCCTTTGTACACTGCTTCTGATGTGGACGTAGGCTGTTCAGTTTGGGAGGTTGGCTGTATCAAGTGCCCGGCCCCTGCTTCGGAGTAGAACAATGGGCCACATTTGGGCTACTTTTGGTAGGATCCAGGCAACCATGCCGCAGCCATTCCTAACATTGGTTGGAACGGAAGCCGAAGCTGAGTTGTACTAGTCTGAGGCCGAGTGAGGCGAGTAACGTGCTGCTGCACCGCTGTGTGTGCACATGGATCGGGCTGAGATGAAAAAAGAAATTGCTCCTTTTGTTGGTATTTTGTTTGGTCGGGGTGCAGGTGAGACTTGCTGTATTCTTGAGGTCCACTGTGGGCGTGATTTTGCCAAGACAGACCCGCCGCACTGCAGTCCTGCCAAGTATCACGCATCAGCCGTGACGCTCACGCATTTCAGTGCGGTGATCCGCATCACCGCACTGAAATGCATTGTCACACATTTTGCCACCTGCCAGAGTGCACCACCAGCGGCGCCTGTGCACAGGCTCTCTGGTGCTCCGAGAGACGTGCTGCTTGCTTGCTGAGCTCCTAAGTAGTTCAACCGATCTCTGCTCTCAGCTCTGTGGAGTGGCTGAGAGCGCTGGCCGCTACAATGTATCCACTCCCAGCTGCCTGCTGTTTCCTGAAAAGTGGCTGCGGCGCCAGGGCGGCGTGCACGGCTTTCAGACTCGTCACACACTCACACAGGGGGGAGAGGGGTTGCCCTCTCAGCAGTCGATACTGCTGTCAATCATCACTGTGGCACACCATGGGGGCCGGGATCTGGATGTGCCGGTAGAGTCAGTGCCACATCACGTCTAGAGGAAGTGGAACTGCGGGGGACTCATCGGAGTGTGCAGCACGAGACAAGTCTCTGATGGCTGCCCGCCGCGCAAGAGGCATGAATGTTGATTGAGGCGGGCGGCTGGGCCGCACAAAACACTGCAGCGCACCTCCCCTGGAGCTGAGCAGTCCGTGACAGCCACCGCGCCGTGGTGAAATTGGAGCGGCCAGGTCTGGCCCCTTTGCCGTGGCTTGCGGCCTCACAACATAGTGAGTACAGCCGAGTGTGTTAATTGAATTTGCTTTTTAGTGGCAGCCCACAATCAGCTGCCTGCAGTGTCAATCGTATAATTAGCTGAAGTTCTTCTGTCCTGGGCTGTTTTTACACTCCTGTGTACTGAGGCAGAACATAGGTCCGCCATGAAATAGCTCACTGAAAACACATCTTGACATCTGGTGAAATAGTCAATCACAGAAAACATGTTTCACCTGTAGCCCATTTTAAATATTTGCATGCATACAGTACTACAGAAGCGCAGTGGGGGTCCTCTATAGGGGTGTTTGGGCGCCGCCACCCTGCTTTCTCGCCGTGCGAGAAGGCAGAAACATAAATGGAAATAACTAGCATTTGTTTCTGCCTTCTCGCACGGCGAGAAAGCAGAAGTTCCTGGTTGGGGGTGGGCGATCCTGCTCGAGGGCAGGGGGGAGTGGCTTGCCCACTGTTGTTCATACTGACTGTTTGAGCAGCCTGAGGCTGCTCAAACGGTAGGTATGAACAACAGTGGGCAAGCCACTCCCCCTGCCCTCGAGCAACACCGCCCACTCTCCCTGTTCTCTATATATGCTGTAGCATACATAGAGAAAATGACCCGGGAGGGGCACAGCCTCACCAATCACAATGCTGCCATTGCAGCATTGTGATTGGTGGAGGGGAGGGAGGCTGCCTTCCTGATGACGAGCGCAGCAGCAATTCAAAACGCAGGACGGCAGGAGTCTGGAGTCTCGGGACTTAACCAAAAGTGGGACTGTAAGTTGTACTTTTATTTTATATATATTTTTTCTATTAAACCCCTCCCGCCTCCCCCCCATCCCCTCCGCGGCGCGACAACCCCATTTCCACCCCCCCACCTGCCCGTAATGCCGGCCGCGACTGTTATCGGAAATTCGACCTTTGACCTCCCACGAATGATGTGCGAGTGCCCAGTATAAGACATGCCACATGCCCTCTGTACTCTGTAGTTGAATTTATACAGAGCTTCATAACAGTATTTCTACATAGCATGTTTTAGGATTAAAGTATTGCCTTGTTGGTTTGTACGCTATATGTATTGCATGCAATTTCTGTTTTCTTTATACTAAATCTGGTTGCATAATTTTCTCACAGACAAGACTTGGCTCGAGATACAAATGTCTGGCCGAAAATGTACCCCATTCGTTTATGGAAGAGCGTGCCTGATTTATTTTTTCCCGTTACTAATCTCTGTCCTGTGCCTATTAATCTCCCCTTCAAGCCTTTTTTCTTCTTCAACTATAAAACCCCCTCCCCTAATTTTCATACTCCCAGTGCCCCTACTGTCAGGCATGTTGCAATCACACCAAACTCCATATCCCTATATCTGTGTTCAGAGTGACTGATCCGTATTCGTTTCGTTTCGCCTTAATCGCAATAAACAAATACACAATTGTAAAAATAAGAAACCACGAGTGCACACGAATTCCATCAAGAGGTATGCCATGGTGCCTCTGAGAGTTGCCCTTTTATAATATTATATTATACCAACTCCAACGTTCACCCTTCCATGGTCGACAAACAGTGCCATTGAAGGGGCTGACAGTAACATCTGTTACAGACATTTGAAAGGGCAGAAGAATAAAAGCAAACTGAGTTATAGTTGCTTCTTTTAGTCTCACTAAATCAATATTGGGCTCTGAAAAGATCGTTATCCCTCCCATTGAAATAATATACAAATTATTATTTTTGCATCATAGATCGTGATGGAGGAAAGGGCTGGTAGACTGCCCATGGTGTTTTTATCAGTGGCCCTAAATCAAAATCTCATCGCAAACTTGCGTGCACCCGAGGCACGGGTTGACATGTGTGAGGTTTTGCGTTGCCCCAGTCACTGTTTCCACTCCTCTATTTGATAATAATATTCCCCAGCGTAAAACGTAATCTCTTATTATATCGAGATTAACCTCTATTGCCCCTACTCGGAGTTCATCCATCTCTCATCAGTCCCTTATGCTGCATGTGCCTGTACAGCGTATGTGATAATTGTATGCGCTGAGGGATGTCCTAAATAATTGTGGTCAGGACCAGGTTGTGTTGGGGAAACATTGGCATATGTTGCCTCTTGGGGCAAATACCACACAATTATATTAGAATCTACTTTTAGAACTTCCAGCATAGTCCCAAGCATTTTTTCTAGTTCCTTAAATGTGAATTTAAACCCACCAGAGAATAGCTGAAATCGTGTGCTGTCTCGTTGAGTGTATACTACACTACAGTGTGGAAGCTTCGTGGAAGCTCCGCCCACACTCCGCCCATCTTTTTTCATTGGGTTGTGACCTAAATGCTGCCTTCTGGCCTCTTTACTGCACAGACTACTTTTTTCCCTATCCTCCTCCCTCACCGCATCCCTCCTGCACACCAATGCCTTCTCGTCCCCCCTCCCCCCTTCGTGCCCATCCGCTAATTTTCTGTGTGCCTGAAGCCCTTGCAGGTAATAAACAGTAACAAAGACATGCACTGTTATTTTGAGAGCTCCATCTGTTTATACCATGGTAACATTAAGAACCAAGTGATTTTCTAATATATCCAGGCACATTATGGGTTGGCACTTAGCAACGCTCATGGAACACATACCTTTTTTTTATTTTTTTATTTTTATTTCCGTAATTTTTTATTGTTGAAAAAATATATATTTACATGGAGCATAACATATACATGGGTGAAAAAACTGCTTCCAGTCTTATTGGAGTTAGTCCGATTCCAGTCGTTCGAGCGCGGCTTATCCTTCGGTTCTCCGTCCCCATGTTGTATTGATTGTCCTTCTCTTTCCCACACCCGAGCCGCATGCGGAAGAGATAGATAGAGGAGAGAGAGAAAAGAAAAAGGAGCGTTGCGCTTTTCTGGTGTGTGCACTATCCGGAGGTCTGCTGCTCGGCTGCTGTTAGTGGGTGTCTGACATTGCTATCTATGGTGGTTTGTGTGATGAGAGGTAATTGTCTAGGGACTCCCACATACTTGACTGCCTGTGTGTTTTGGGTGAATGTTTCGCTGTGATGGTGTCCGCCTCTCGTAGGAAAGTGACCCAGTTGAGCCATGCTTTAGGCGTGGCCTTCCCTGTGTCTTTCCAGTTGTACAGAACTGTTTTAACGCTGCTGTCAGCAGAAGATCTATGAGATCGCGGTCTTCTTTGGTTGTTATTGAGGGGGATGTGAACCCCAGTGCCAGGCTTTGGAAGTCTAGTTGCATGGTGGCCCCTGTGATCTTGTTTATCAGTGTTTCTATTGTGTTCCAGAAGGTTCTAACTTTGGACCAGTGGAATAGTAGGTGTGCGAGGTCTCCCTTTTCTTTGTTGCAATTCTAGCAGGAATCGCTGTCGCGGATACCCATGGATGACAAGCGGGCGGGGGTCCAGTATGCCTTGTGTATGAGCCAGAATTTAGTCTGGTTTAGAGTTGCGGTCACCTTTTTCCTGGAAGTGGATCTCCATAGCTCCGCCCTTTCCTTCTCGCTCAGTGCTCTACCCACTAGTGTGCCCCAGTAGGTGTTGACCTTATCGTTAAGTTTGGTGGATTTTGGGCATAGGGCTTTGTAGAGGTGTGCGACTTGGTGTCCTAGTTTGTTGAGGTTAGTGGCATATTGTATGAGAGATGGTGTTAGTCCGTTCAGGTTTGCCTTCCTTATTGCAACCTTAATCTTCAGGAAGTTGTACAACTCTATGCTCTCTAGGTTGTGTTCATCCTTGAGTGTGTCGACGGTTACGTTTGTGCCTTGTTTCAGTAGGTCGCTAGTCGTTGTGATGCCGTGTTTGTACCATGAGTGCATGTTTAAAGTCTTGTCCCTGTATTTTATTGTGGGGTTGTGCCATATGGATTCAAAACAGGTTTTCTTTATGCTTGTCCCCATTAGTTTGTCTATACTTAGGAGAGCTGTCTTTGTGCTGCTTAGGATGGGGTTTTCTTTGATTGCTGGGTCAGTGCATGCTGAAATTCGGGTTTGGACCCAACTATAGGAAGATGGTGCTGGCCCTCTACAATGCCCCCAAAGCACGAGTTGTAGTAAACGGAGGGACCTCACAAATACTCCATCTAGGCATGGGGACCAGACAAGGGTGCCCACTCTCGCCATGGAGGCATGGTTGAGTCATACGAGACACAACCATGCCTCCATGTCCATATTTTAGTCATGATAGCCTGCAGCATGGGGCTCGTTTGACTATTTATGCGAGAGCTGACTTTGGTTTCCAGTCTAGCCCTGACCGAAGCAGTCAGAATATATAATCTGCTTTAAACTGAGATTACCTTAAAGCTTTACAGTACTGGTGTAACAGAGATTTGTAATACACAAGGATCATTTTTACAGCTATTTATTGCTTTGGTTTATATGCACATATTTGGTAACCAAGCAGCCAAACATAGTTACATCAATTCAAAGGTCAATGAAACAAGGGACACAAGCATGGCATGTGTTGTGTACATAAACAGGCAACACATCCAGTTTGAAATTTACCCTGTTTGAAAAACCTGTTGCTATTTAAGTTTTAAGGAACTGTATATTCTGAATAGTTTTGTTTCCTACAAATATGTGGTCAAAATGGCCTGTATCTTAAACCTCAACCTTTTTTCAGAGACCTGTGGACCAAGTGTTGTTCCTACTTCCCCAAATTTTTTTCAAACATTTAGTCCACTCTAGATACGTGATTCTACTTTCAGCAATCTACAGGTTAAAAAATCATTTTACACCTATAAAAGTTGTGATTCCAATGGACAAATGCTGTCATTTTCTTATAATGTATAGATCATGAAAAATAATGCGATTTCTACATTAAGACTCAGGGGTAATTTAGAGTCATGCCGAACCAGAGCATCCAGCAAATATTCAGTGTATGTTCTGTCTATCCAATTCAGTTAGACATGGGAAAATGCTTGGGGGCCAATTTACAAGAAGTGACGCATCGCTGCGTTAAAGCAGTGATGCGTCCGTTTTTTTGCATCTGCGTGAGAAACTCTTGAGCCACCATGGATGCGCCGTATTTACAATAGGGCGCACCAAGACGCAGGGTTTTTTGGTGCATTGCCGGAGTCGGCATGAAAACCGATGCAACTCCAGCAATGATTCAGAATTAGAGGCGACGCATCGACTACTGAATGGGGACCAATCTGTTGGAGCGTAAAAAGGTGACAAATTCCCTTTGCACTCAAACATATTGGTCCTGGATGTGACACATACAAGTGGGCATAGTGCCTACTTGTATGTGTGACATCAGCACGTAATGTCACACATTGTGACATTACGTGCTTATACTTACCTTCTGTGGCCCATTTACCTCGTGACTTGATTGCAGATTGCAATCAAGTCACTGCAGCTGGTGTGGTCCGTTGGGAACAGCCAATGCATCATCGCTACGCCGGGATTTAGCAAGCGTACGGATTGTGACGCATTGGGAGGACAAATAAAGGCTGTGCCATAAAAAGAAAAAGTAATAAATACCATTGCGACAATTTCAAGGTAGGCGTGTCCGACGGAACGCCTACCTTGCATAAATTAAAATCGAAGGTGGCGCAGGTGATTTTCACGCAGGTGAAAACCGACGCAGCCTGTAGAAAAGTGACGCATCTGCACCCATGTAAATATGGAGCAGATGCAGCGCCGCCGTTGCAGCCAAAAAAGTGACACAATGGCGGTGCAAGAAGGCACAAGGGGCTTGTAAATCTGCCCCTTGTTTCGACATCAGAGCCTCACCTGGCCTGCTGCTGGAAACCCTTTGTTAGAGATCCATCTGCCAAAGGACTTGCATTTGAACACCAGAAGAAAGTCTGCACTGTTTACGACAGACACTCCAAAGCTGTTTTCCCTGTTCATGGCAGCTATCAAATGCTTAGTGGTGACGTGAAGGGAAAAGCGACAATGACCTCCATGCACCGGGAGAAAATTGACTTTTTGTTGTCCAGAAACCATCCCTTGGTTTGGAAGTGTGTTTCTGTAAAACCAAAAAGTGTAGACTGGGTTGCCATGACATGGTGGCTTAACTGGTATTGCATTTTTGCCAAAATTGCTCCTGCCATACTGCTTGGAGCACTTTAAGTGAAAATTCACAGCTGGCATGGCAGAGAACTTTAAATATCCAGACTTTGCAGGGCGTAGAATATGTTCTCTTTTATTCCATCCCGTAATTAGATGGTCTGTGGTGATTTGGAATTTGTTATATGGCCAAGCCAAAGTTAGGAGAACAACATATGGGTGATGAAAATTATGCAGCCCAGAATCTGCCACTTCCAATACAACTAATGTGCTGATGTTTGTGAGAATGAATCGAATTGCACTTATGAACTCACAGATTTGCAAAAAAATGTTTTAATTGCAGTGGTCTGTAAAATCAACTTTTTATCTCTACCTATAATAAACTTTCTTAAATCCTATTTTAACATTTAATCTATCAATCTAAAAAAAAACATATCACAATAATTGAACCTAATTCAAGGACTAGTAGCAGATAGTTCTGCTCCCTATTGTACTAGGCAAACAAACTCCCATACTGTGTGCTACTTTCCCGAAATGGGCTTGAGGTGGAAGTGGCAAGGGGGGGAGGGTTGGTCAGTGATAGGTAAGGAGGGTATTGTTTCCTTTCCTTGGTTTTTTTTTGGTCTGATTTTAACTCGCCGGCCATAAGGATGTAGGCGGGATTATGTTGTGTTTAACATAAAATCAATAAACAGAATTGATTCTAAAAAATCATTCAGAATATCCCAAATACATTTTGGAAAGAATTGTGCCTCTAATAGTGGAAATATGACTGTAAATTTGAGTAAGGAATCGCGCTTA
Organism: Lissotriton helveticus; assembly: GCF_964261635.1. Lineage (NCBI taxonomy): Eukaryota > Metazoa > Chordata > Amphibia > Caudata > Salamandridae > Lissotriton > Lissotriton helveticus. Next base: position 952,880,723 of record NC_136059.1, on the reverse strand, counting down.
CCTATTTGATATTCTTTGCCTTCAGGTCCTGAATAATGATCATCTAATTCTCAGCATAATTAAGCAATGCTGAGGGATACAAATGAGAAGGACACTAGAAGGAGAAAAGCAGAGGCCCTGTTTATGACAGAAGAGACAGAAGGGAATGAGTGAGACTCTCCAGCCACTGGGGAAGTGAAGCGCTATGTGCCTGGGTTTGCTGGCTGCTGTTGTGGAGAGGGGACTTGTTGTCCCAGAAGCGGATGTACCATGTTACTCCGCATACTTTTACTCCGCATACCGTTACAACGCGACTTTTACAACGCATACCATTACAACGCATAGCGCTTTGGGGTGCTGGATAGTGGTAAGTATAATTTACTATTCTAACTCCAGTCCCCGTGGACCCTAGGGAAGGTGTTGGATAGTAAATTATACTTATTCCCTATCCTAGAGCGCCCCCCAGCGCAATGCGTTGTAATGGTATGCGGAGTAAAAGTCGCGTTGTAATGGTAGTGCGGAGTAAAAGATGCGTTGTAACGGGTGTATACCCCCAGAAGCCTAAGCGGGAGAGGAGGAGGCGGATTCTACCGCACCACACACGCAGAAACGTTGACAAGGGCGCGCCCGTCAGAGACCGGAGGAGGCTGGGCTGGGCCTACCTTCTTGGTCTCACTTCTTCAACACCTTTCTGCATTTGTTTACCAGCCAGGCTTTGTAACGCCATGAGGAGGTCCGCAGTGGTCTGTGCGTTCTGATCAATCCGAATATCGCGGTGCTTGAGGAGAAGGTAGGGAGGGTACTGTTCCCTCGTGCTATATCTCAAGTACTTATTTGCCACTTGTTTCAGTGTTACAGTGACCAGGTGACTTTTTAAACTGGTTGCACGGCGTGTCAGACTTGCCCATTTTGTTCTATTATGTGCTATTGTGCTCGCAGTCCCACGTTGGATTTTCCGGTACCAGTTTCTAGCAGGCATATTGTTACCCCTTATTGTCCGACCATACCTGGAGAGTGCAGAGCGGATACTAATCAGGGACTGCTATGAGGAAATGTAAGGTGGCTACACTGCCTGGGAAGGCTGCTATAGGCACCGTAGTCACTATGGACTCTTTCCTACAGAGGGCGGCTAGAGTTCTTGATAAGGAGATAGAGTTGGTGACCCGCCGCCTCTCTCTCTCCCCTGTTTACCACCTCCTCTCAAGTCCCCCTACGATGCTTGTGATCCCTGAAATTGCTGCAGGCCTATCTAATAGATCCTTAATGCAAGAAGCAGAGGGCTTGGCCAGCTGCGTAGCTGGTCAACACATACCCCTTTCACCTATCATTGTGGTTACCCATGTATCGGGTTGAAGTACCCCAGATCTAGGAAAGTTGTTGGTACCCCGATAAGCAACTAGCAGCCATTACGCCAACCCCGCAAGGGAGAATAAGTGGAGGAGAGACGGCTGGTCTAGGCTTGGGTACAAAAAGAAAGGGCCTAATGACTGAGGGTAAGGCCAAAAGGCTTAGGGCTGAGGGGCAATATCAAAAGGCACCCAACGGGCAAGTACTCACAAAGGCAGATATGGTGACTGCACTAGAATCCTTTCAGGGCTCACTGCAGGCTATATTAGACTAAAAATTTGATTCACTCTTTCAACGCCGCACCTCTATAGGGAAGGAACTTTCTGACCTTAGACAACGCATTGCACCTAGGGGGAGGCTCTCAATATGGAACTAAGGACTTTGATGGGCCACATTGCAACCGAGGGCCCTAATCCGGCTGATTCACGTCAAAATACTAGGAAGCAGCAACCGCTACCTCTAAAGCCCTCAATGGGGGCTTCCACTAACTGCCCTCAGTGTGTATGGCCCCAGCCCTCTCTGCAGAACCAGTTGGGCCCGACTTTACGATCTACGGGATGGGCACCTCTCTCGAAACAAACTAACCCCAAGACTCACAATGCGGGGGAAACTTTAACCTTAGAGAGGGGGGTTCCAAACAGAATCTAGTTAATTTACATCTCCTGCCAGAATCAAAGCCGTATGTTGTGATCCTGTGGAATGTGCCAACTCTCCCTCCAGGTGTCAAGGAAGACTATTCTCAATTGAAGAACAAAGTCATACACTGGCTGTCCTGTAACACTACTTTGGGTATAAGGGTCGAAAAATACATCAACATGGTACGCAGGGTCCATTGGATAGGAAGATCTAATAAGACGTATAAAGGAGGCTGCATCATTATTAACTTTAATAGGTTGCACGTTGCAGAAAGGATCCTGACTTCATCCTCCACCAGTACCTTTCTTGGCCACAGTCGACCGTTATGGCCCTCCCTCTTGTATTCTTTTATAAACCAGAGCCTTCCATTTGGAACAACAGGATCCATAACAGTGCGGCCCTGTTTGAAAGGTAGATGCCTACCCACCCTCCTTCCAGGCCTACAAATAATTCAGTGCCTTGGAATTATCTGAACCATACTTTCCGGGCACCACAAGGCGGGTAGTTGTTTGTACCACCTCTCATTGAGCTATTGAGCGCTTCACACCTCTGGACGCTCTGGACACCGGCGAGTGCCTGAGTGGAGCTGTTCCTGTGGAAATATGGCCATCAAATATACAGCAGGACAATTCCCAGCATGGCTGAAGGTATTTTGGCGGAATGGACTGTAATTTCATCTCATGGAATGTTGCTGCCTGGCTAACAAGTTTATTGGCCCCTCATGGATCCTATTTATAAAAAAAGTTTAGTTTGATCTGTCTGCAGGAGACATGGGCAATTGGGAACACTTTCCCCCTGGAGGGTTATAAGCCCTTTTTTGTACAGGCTACTCCTTTGAATTGAGAAATATCCAAGGGTGGTCTTGTGATTTATGTTTCCCTTTCAATAGAGTGTAAAATATCAGTGTTTTTCACAGACAACCCATGTTTACAGTTGTTGCTGCTGTGTATGGGGTGCTGTAAATTGGGGCTTTTACATTTTCACAATGTAACGTCTTGTCTCCAGGCCGTTTGTAATATCTTTGTTGGGCTCTTTATTAAGGAAACAGCTTAATGCAGATTTTAAAAACTTCGTTATTGCCAGGGATTTTAACATCCATCTATGCGTGGACCCTAGGACCACTAGCTTGATTGATCTGGGCTGCCCACATGTGAAGGGGATTCGCTTTGAGCAAACTGCACAAGACGACTCCCTTAATGACTTATTACAAGAATTTGATTTATCCACATCCATGTGTAGAATAGAACCCTGCAGTAAGGGCCTCATCCCGTACTTTGTAGGGTGGGGAGGTGGTTCATTTATCGACTTTATTCTGGTATCAAGGCCTCTCCTCAAATTGATCTTGGGTTTTTCCATTGAGGCCAGCATACACAGTGATCACAACGCTTTATGTGTTTACATCATCGGGCCTTTATTAGCACCCAGTGGGCGGGTTGGGCAGAGCGGGGCTGTGGGCCCAGATAATCCCTGAGTCATTTTATGAATCGCTTACCGACCTGTGTGATAATGAGTTAGCATTGTGTAAAGCACCATCAACGAACCCAGGCGAGGTCATAAAAGCCTTTTAGGGATATTACTTTAATCAGAACATGTAGAAGGGAGTGCAAGGCAGAATTGGCCAGACGCAGGGCAGCGCTGCAGGAGAACACATGGAGGGAGTTAATTGAGGCCAGTACCTTGAAGAGCAGCTCCAAGTTCTGGAGCATAAGAAACAGCCCCTTTTTAAACGAAGATGCAGGAAACGCGGTAGGGGCTGAAATCACAGAGGAGGAATAGGTACTCCATTTTGAAGTCATGTTCCAGTGTCCCCCCCTGACATGAATAATCCTCCCGGACTAATTGCAGGGAAATCCATCCTGGTTTTTACGGTAGAAGAGGTCAGGAAATTTATTGTTCTGCTGTCAAACAACAAAGCCCCGGGCCCTGATGGTATCCCGCCAGATCTTTATAAATCTGATCTAAATGTTTGGGCACCCGTCCTCACAGCAGTCATTAACGCCGCAGTAAAAAACAGTCTTCTGATTCTTGGGCCACCTCCACCATAGTGCCAGTATTTAAAAAGGGTAATCCAGATAGCACCCATTGTTATAGACCAATCTCTTTGTTGGATTCTGTGGTCCAGATGGTGGGCAGTGTCCTCCTAGATAGGTTGACCAGCTAGGCAGAGGATAATGGTATTCTAACCAACATCCAGTATGGTTTTTGTCCTGGGCGGTCTACCGTAGCCCAGTGCCTTAACCTATTTATGATCCTTAACAAATATGCGGTTGCCCACCCACCATTTATTTGGCCTTCATGGATCGGTCTTCCGGATTCGATTGCGTGAATAGAGCTACGTTTTGGTAGCCCGTGCTGTCTATCGGGGTGGATAGTGATATAGTAAATTTTTGGGAGGACCTCCATAGCGACACCAAGGCCGAGGTTCGATATGCACAAGCCCTCAAGGTCTCCCACCAGTTCTCAATAAAAAAAAGAAGTACGTCAAGAGTGTATCTTAGCCCCTTGTTTGTTCAATTTGTATATTAACAAACTGGAGAAAGATTTATTGGAAACTAGGGTAGATTATCCTCAGGTGGGTCGGTGTGGCTTGCCGGTCTTATTATATGAGGATGATGCAGTCCTCATGTCCTGAACCGCAAGAGCGTTGCAATCATTGCTCAACTCTTTCATGGAGGATCTGGACTTGTCAATAAACTATTCAAAATTCTATGTGATGCAGGTGGGACCTCGCCTTAGAAAGCACTATTGATTTATGGTTGGAACTGCCCTGGTTCCATGCATAGACGTCTATTTATATCTCGGGGTATTAATAGATGACAAGATGAAATGGAGGCCACTAAAACAGATAAAAGAGGGGAGATTTAGTGCACGCTAACACAGACATTTATTATTTTGCTTCAAGATTAGGCAGGAGACCGATCGCACCACTCCTGCAGTTATATCGGGCTAAATGTATTACCAAAGTTATCCTATTGTATTGAAATATGGGCTATGCTGCTATGGACGAACTACAAGTGACTGAGCAAAATGTGTTTAAATATCTTCTATGTGTGCCACAGGGAAAATCAAACATGGTGGTTCATGAAGAGCTGGGGTGCCCTATCTTTCCGATCTGTTGGCCCTTCGCCCCCTAATATTATGGTTGAATCTCTGGCTGAATCAAGGACCAACCCTAAGCAAACTGATCCTGAAGGAGTGTATGGCCCTTAACTCTGCCCATCACATTCCGTGCCTTAACCACATACAGAGTTGTCTTGGGAGGCTGGGAAGAGATGATCTATTCACAATTTCAGGTTCAGTGAATAATAAAGACCTGGGCTGGGTTCAGGAGACCTTTTACAGTCAGAGGACAATAGATAGGGAAGAGTGTGAGCTGAGGAAACCTAGGAGCCCATTATGATGGCGGGTGGATTGCCCCCGCCAGGCTGGCGGTGGCCACCGCCAGCCTGGTGGGGGCAATCCGCCCGCCATCAACTCTCGTCGGACAGAAAGACCGTCCGCCGCTTTTCCGCCCCGGTCGCCATGCGGCCGGGGTGGAAAAGGAATAATATGGTGGCGGTGTCTATCAGACATCGCCAGCCATATTATGATAAGCATTTCACAATGCCTTTGCCACGGAAAGGCATGCGGACTTCACTCTGGGGGCCCTCTGCGGGCCCCCAGAGTGAAGGACAGTAGGGGGGTGCACACAGGGGGGTACCTGTGGTCCCCCCCTTCATTTGCATTTACAAAGCGGCAGGCACCGCGCGGTGCCTGCCGCTTTGTAAATGCAAATGCTGGAAAGCATTTTTAGCATTGTGGCGGGCGGTGCAGAGAGCACCGCCCGCCACAATGCTAAAAATACAGGATGTGCCCACCACTGTGGCGGGCACATCCTAATACCACCCCCGGGACACCCACCCTTATGGCGGGCGGTCCCGATTTGCGATAGGATGATGGGCGGGCAAAGTCCGCCCGTCATCCTAATGGACCCCCTGGTGTCCGAAAACTGTGCAATCCACTGAGTCATACCTCCTCAGACCTATCAATACTTATGAACGCTTTTTATTGACTATGTTTCGTATTGATTTCTTCCACCTTCTGTTGGTACAGCCACGTGGGTGTAGCAGAAATCAGATCTTAGAACCCTGTGGCTGCGATGGTAAGTCTCCACAGGAGACTCCCAGCCGCGGTCGGCAGTAGGAGTACCTGCAGGGCGGTGATGTGGGGAGGGGCAGGGTGGGGGGGAGTAATGTATGGATTATGGAGTTTAACAGGTAAGTAAACATATAAATAAATAAAATGAATTTCGTTGCGCGCACTGCATTGCATTTGGTGATGCAGTGCACGCAACAAAATTCTTTTTATGTATTTATATGTTTACTTACCTGTTAAACTCCGTAATCCATACATTACTACCCCCCGCCCTGCCCCTCCCCACATCACCACCCTGCAGGAACTCCTACTGCCGACCGCGGCTGGAGACTCCACAGGACAAGCTTCACTTTTTAATTTTTTGTAAGGACTACGTGACTCCCCGGAAAACCTTTATCCTTCCTAGTTTAAAAAAAATAGAGTTTAAGCAGGTGTGACCAGCTTTTACTTTTTTACAATTGTTATCCGGTAACACTGTCTTTGATGTTCTTCATTTTTTTAAATCAGTGGTGAGACTTAGAGCCTGCTGCAATTAATTGACAGTGGCTCATAAGTGATTACAGTGTTTTCTACTGTGCTTGTTGGTGACACATATAGTTCGGTTAGGGATCCTGTGCTTATTCCCCTCCCTTTTTTTATGTATTGTACATGAGATTTCTAAGTCAGATCAGTTATTTATTGTATTGTGTTGTATTGTAATTGTATTTATATAGCACCTACTACCCCTGACGAGGCATCAAAGTGCTTTTTCGGCGAGTGGCTCGCTACTCCGGAACCCATAAAGGATTAGTGTTGAATAAGTATAGTGAAATATGGAAGTGATCTAAGTGGTGGATAGGTTAGTCAATTATTTGGATTCAGAAGGATAGCAGAAGGATAGAAGAGGGAAAAAGGGTTTGTATTTATATTGCGCTTGTTATCCCTGATGGGGTGTTGAAGCACTTTTTTTGGGGGGCGAGTAGCACCCTACTCCGGAAACCTATAAAGGATTAGTGATGAATTAGTATAGTGAAATATGAAAGTAATTTGAGTGGTGGATATTAGTCAGTTATTTGGATAGAGAAGGATAGCGGAGGGATAGAAGAGGGAAAAGAGGTTTGCATTTATATAGCACTTGGTACCCCTGATGGGGTATTGAAGCATTTTTTTGGCGAGTAGCATGCTACTCTGGAACCCATAAAGATTAGTGTTGAATTAGTATAGTGAAATATGAAAGCAATTTGAGTGGTGGATATGTTAGTCAGTTATTTGAAATGAGTAGGGTTCGGGAGGGATAGAAAAGGAGAAAAGGTTTGCATTTATATAGCGCTTGTTACCCCATATGGGGTGTTGAAGCGCTTTATTGACGAGTAGCACGCTACTCCAGACCCCAATAAGGATTAGTGTTGAAAATTAGTAAAGTGAAATATGAAAGTAATTTGAGTGGTGGATATCTTTTTCAGTTATTTTGATAGAGAATTGTAGTGGAGGGATAGAAGAGGGAAAAAGGTTTGCATTTATATAGTGCTTGCTACCTCTGATGAGGTGTTGAAGCGCTTTTTAGGCAAGTAGTACGCTACTCTGGAACCCATAAAGGAATAGTGAAATATGAAATTTGAGAAGTGAACATGTTAGTCTGTTATTTTAATTGAAAAGCATAGTGGGGTATAGAACAGTGAAGGATTTTTTGTTTATGAAGGTTTATAGCAGTAGGAGGATGCTTTGGGATAAGTAAAAAGGGGATGTGGAGGGGAAGAGTTTAGAAAGGCTTTTTTGGAGGATTGGTATAGTAAAAGAGGTGTCAAATGCTGCAAGGAGGGGTAGGGTATGGGAGAGTCTAGAAAGGGTTATTTTGGGGATCCTGGCAGTGGTATGGGGTTTGTGATAAATGAGAGTGTGGATGTAGATTGATAGAGGTATAGGGTGAGAAATAGGGTAGTGCATTGGAAAGAATAGTAGAAAGAAGTTTAAGATGAGTCAGAAAGTTGGGGTAGAATATATATTGAGAGAAGAATAGGGTGAGAAGTAGGATAGTGCACTGGATATGCTGGATTGGAAGAAAGTGATAAATATATAGATCCATAAGTACATGAAAAGTATATCGATGCACAAAGGAGGTAGGTATATGTAGATTAAAGATATTGATAGAGGTATAGGATGAGAAATAGGGTAGTGCATTGGATGTGCTTTTTTAGCAGAAAGTAATAAATATATAGATCCAAGTACATGGAAAGTATATAGATGCATAAAGAGAGGGATTAGATAAACTCTGGTTTTCAAGTGTTATTGTACTTTAAAAATGTATTTGTATTTGTTTTTTAACAACATAATTATTCTACATGTTTATACAAAGCAATACACAAAGATAGGTACATCGCTATAGTAAGATAAATGCTACTATAGAGAGGGATATGTGGTAAATTTCTGTTTGCGTATTCGGCTTATGTAGGGAAGAGCCAATTCTTGAGTAGTTTTCTGATGATAAGGTGGTTGTCCGTGGATCTTATGTTGGTGGGTAAAGAGTTCCATAGTGTGGCTGCTTGACCAGAGAAGCACATGCCACCCGTGGTTTTTTTTCTTGTATCTTGGGAGTTTGAGGCGAGGTGCCACTTAGGAGTGGAGGTTCCTTTGTTGGATGTATTTGGTGATTTTATTCCTGATGACAGAAACATGGACAGAGATAGGGCTGGAGCTCGAGCTGGGGCTAGCCTGCCCAGTAGGCTATAAAGCATTCCATAAACCGAGGCCCAGTGGTAGAGGTGGCGGGACCGGGATCATTTTTAAAGATTCCTGGCACATTGCCCCTCTAGACATTGACGAGGTGGCTCAGACAGAAATTATAGGTTTTTCTATGAAAGACCAGTCAGGGCATATCCTGTCTGGCATGGTCTGTTATAGACCCCCGGAGGCAGCTAGTGCGCAACAACAGCAGCAGCTTGCCGATGTGATCAGTAATATTGCTCTTACCCCCCACAGATTGCTGATATTGGGAGATTTTAATCTTTGGCCTAACGGGAGGCTGGAAACAGCTTACAACAATCTAATCCAGTCTTGTGCAAACTTGAACCTGCTACAATGGGTTCCAGATGCAACCCACATAGAAGGACATGTCTTAGATCTGGTTTTCTCAGGTGAAAATTCAATCATAATGGATAGAGTATTCCCAGTGGGATGGTCAGATCATTATTTGGTCGAATTTAGAGTCACCCAAGCCAGAAGGACCCGACCCATGCTCACAGAGGAAAGGTGCTGCCTGGGCAGGGATTGGAAGGCCTTTTTGGGGAGTTCCAAAACGGCTCAGGTCTTTCACCTAGAGTCCCTTTTTGATCCTAGGAAGCTGGTAACTGAGAACTATACAGCTATCTGTGAACAATTAACTAGCATAATAGATCAGCTCGCCCCTACCAAGATTATTAGGAAACGGGGAAAACCCTCTGCTCCATGGTACACGGACAAATTGAGGACACACAAGCTGGAATGCAAACGTGCTGAAAGACAATGGAGAAGTTGTTATGCTAGGACTGATAAAATCATTTGGAGGGAACACTTAGCTAGGTACAAAAAAGCGATAGTCACCACCAAGGTTGCTTATTTTGCAGATCTTATTTTAAAGTCATCTAACAGCACCAAATGTGTCTTCAACATACTGAGAGAGATGGCCAATCCTGAGTGCACAGGTAATAAGATTGTGCCCTCACAAGAGTTATGTAATGGATTGTTATCTTTCTTTCAAGAAAAGATAGACAGGATTATTGAAGGACTGAAATCAGGCACTTCATCTGGCACAATTGATAGGGATGAAATAGGAACATCCGACTTAAATGGAATTTGTGATACTGGGTCTGAGTCATGGAGGAAGGGGACAACCCTTGACCAATGGCAACTGCCTTCGGAAGAAGAGTTTGTTAGAATGGCAATGGGGGTCTCCTCTGGCTCACCGCTGGATCAAATCCCCCGAAAACTCTGGAAAGAGCTGGGGTTTGAGGTTTTTCCATCGCTTCACCAACTGTGTAATCAATCTCTCAGCAGTGGAGTGGTTCCCCCCTCCTTGAAGGTGGCGGTGGTATCTCCCCTCCTCAAAAAATCCTCATTGGATCCCAACTGTCTTCAGAATTATAGACCAATCTCTTTGTTACCATATCCAGTAAAGCTATTGGAACGCCTGGCGAGCTGAGCACTCTTCGGCTTTCTGGAAGGTAACAGTAAGTTGGGGGAAGAACAGTTTGGTTTTTGCCCCGGTCATGGGATCGAGACAGCACTGGTCACCGTGATGGACAATCTTCGGATCCGGGCGGACAGGGGACAATCTGTGACATTGATCATGTTGGACCTGTCCGCCGCATTCGACACGGTAAACCATGTCACCTTGCTGACAAGACTGGAAGAAGCGGGGTGGCAAATGTGGCCCAGCGATGGTTTCAGTCCTATTGACAATCAGACTTTACCAGCAATGAAGATGGGGCCCCTCAAGGGTCCTCAATCAGCCCGATTTTATTTAATGTCTATATGCGGCCTCTTATGGATGTCATCAAAGCCCACAATATTAATGTGGTTAACTATGCTGATGACACCCAATTGATAGTGTCCCTGGAAGGAGACCATGCGGACTCCCAAGAAACTTTTCATAAGTGTATGCGGGAAATGGTGCTGTGGTTACAAAACAACACTTTGCCATTTAATAACGACAAAACTGAGATTCTGCACTGTAGGGTGGGCAGAGTGCCAACAGTTTTACCCTCTGACTTCTGGCCTTTCCCTACAGAAGCTCCTCTGGTACCCGTGGGCATGGTACGCAATCTGGGGGTCAGCTTTAACATCTAATTCTAATGTATCCTTTATTTTTGCTACACTGCATTCTGCTAAATCACATGGCAATCATTAGCAAGTCTTCCCACTTCAATGGCATTCTTGATAAACAGGGTGTTTGGATATTCCTCCAACCAGCTGCATACTAAACCCATTATCAAAACCACCAACCTCAGCGAGCTATTGCCTGCACCACCAAGTTGTAGTACTTTGAAGAGCAGCTTGTGATCTGCATCCAACTTAAAACTTAACCCCCATAACTATATCTGAAAATACTTTCACCTCAGGCTCTTGCTAAGGCATCTGACTGTAACTGAATAGTTGGGTTCCACTTCATTCAAGATCTTAAGGCATAAGACATCAGTCTTTCCTTCCTCCTGTGCCTGCAGTCTTGGCAAGAGCTGAAGCGTTCATCTTGCCTATGATGATAATCCTGTAGTTGAATATCCACACATAGATTCTGCTCCACTACAAACACTAATTACTGGATGGCTGGTGCACGTGCAACCAAATTGAAGTAAAGGCAGCCTCTCAAGACAGTATTTTCCACAAAGAGCTCCCTGCGCCAGTGCAGGAGCAACCAACATCACTCCCTTGGAACACAGTGACCTCAGACCACACATATGTTATGTTGTGTTATGTTATGTTTATTTGTAAAGCACACTATCACCCAAGAGGGTTACCATATAAACAGTCTTGAACTTAAGCAAGGGTTTGATGCAGCCGCCATCTGCAGTGAACCCGATTACATGAATTAATAAGTGGCATCACAGTTCTCAGAAGTAAATCCCTTCTACATCTCGAGATATCAACATTTAGGCCCTGACTACGAGTTTCGGTGTTATTTATCTCACAGGAAAATAATAATACCATGGGATACATTATTTATCTGGCATGACAAATAACACTTTGAGTGTAAAAACATGCGGAATTTAGTGTTTAACCCCTTGAACGCTCATGGCGAGCTCAGCTCGTCATGAGCCAGGGTGCTCGTGTGCTTATGACGAGCTGAGCTCGTCATGAACGTTAGAACGCTCGCACGATGGGGAAATTCCCCTGCTGTGCGAACGTTCTACACAAACGGGTGTGGTCATGATGAGCTCACGGCACCGTGGCTCATGATGAGCTGAGCTCGTCATGAGCCGGGGCGCTGTGCGCGCCCCCGCCCCCAGCACAGCAGGGGAATCCGCCCCGCATACAAGGGGTTAATGCGCCAAAATCCCCATGATAAGGAAACTATTGTATGCTTAAATTTCAGCAGGCCTGACCTACTGAAATTTCACTACGGTTAAGGTATTTAATGCATCCGATTGTATACTGACCAACTCATAATCAGGGCCTTAATATGAAGTTCTCACAGAAGCAATCAATTTCTGGAAACAAACCTGAAATCAACTACCCCTCCATTACAGAAGGCCCCCCCTCCATTCCTATCTTCAACATGAGTCTTAAGAATGATCTCCTTCACAGTCATTGAAACCACCGATTCCACTCTATCACTTTGTAACTAAATATTTGTAGCCCTTCTATGAAACAGTGTACATTTCTCATCATCTATTTAACATATTTGTACATCTTATTATCAAGTTCTCTGTCATCCTGGTTTTCGGATATTGTCCACGCTATACAAAACGAAAACAATAAATTAAAAAATAGAGGGGCAGATTTACAAGCCCCGTGCACCACATTTGCGCCGCCGCTGCGTCACTTCTGTGATGCAGTGACGGCATAAACCATGCGCCACGTTGCGCCCTATTTACGACGTGACCCAATCTCGGGAGATGCGTCATGTTGTAAAGCCCTGCGCCACATGAAACCTGCATCAGGGTTCATGTGGGCGTTGCGGCAATGGGGGGGCTTTTCGTCACAGGAATGCCTCGGAAAAGTGCCTACAAGATTTCACTCAGTCACTTTTCCAACGCTGCTGCGTCAAAACCTTGCGCCTGCTTGAAGCAGGCATAAGGCGTGACGCACCATGTTGAGGATAGGCCAGGTTGGAACACTGCTGGAGTTGCGTCACGCCCGCGACACAACTCCAGCACTGCGCCAACCTTACGCCAGCAGATGCGACACGCATCTGTTTTCCCTTGCGCCATGATGCGCCGCATTGTAAATCTGTGGTGGTGCAAGGGTACACTTGCGTCACGCATCTTTCCTGGCGCATCCTTGCTGATTTGCAGGGATGCGCCAGGAAACGTAAATCTGACCCACGGTCTTTTTGTGTGGTGCCTGGACAAAAAGTCAACTTCAAACTTAATCCACATATCAACAGGTATGGCGCAGCACTAGATGAAAGGCAAAACTCCCTCACCAAGAAAGAAGCAAACCCTTCACGAGTTCCAGACTGACTGAACGTTGTATGATGAGTGTGTCCAGTTATGACGCCCAAAATAGACATTTAAATGCCATTCTCACAGTAGAGAGCAGACACTTGACGGGGCTGAGTCTTCCTGGGTAGGCTCGGACTAAAGTAAAGAACCAAACTAAAGATGTTGCAGTTTTCTAGGTCCTGTCACAGGGAGGCAGTGTGTTGATCGATCTGTCCAGGCATATATGGCCTGTCTGTTTACTTTGTTGTATTTGCTGGTCAGCCCAACAGCCAGTTCGGTCCCGCATAACAATGCTGCATTGTCCGAAGTTCCGTCCTTTACATTTTGAGGCTGAATTACTTTCTGAGCGACAATACCTTAATTGTAATGTGATAGCGAGACCACCAGTGGTGCGTCTTTGTCCCCCGTTACCAAGCGAGGCGCCATTGTTACGGCCTCGGACTATGTCCTATGATGTAAATAGTCCAGTTTGCAGAGACTGTGACCCCATTTGCTTCATGTAATTGCAGTGACGCTCAGGCGTGGAAAAAACGGGTCCCTGCGTGCCTCGCCGAATTGCCTTTGTAAGTTTACTAAATGGGAAATGAGGTTGTGGGAAAATAGCATTCCTGCAACACCTGCTTAATTTAAGTGACCTTTACGAAATGTATTTTTATCTTCTGTGTGGGCAGAGTGCCATGCAATGCCCTGCTTATCGCTGAGGTCCAAAACATGATGAACACGTTTTAAAAACAACTTTCCCACTGTTAACATAAAATACTGAGAGAAACGCACAACTGATACAGTCAAATTAACAAATATTTAAAATGTAAATTAACAGTAATGCGTGCACAATTAGAGTCCCCTTTTCATTACATGCGCCTTTCTGGGTACCACAACATGCAAATGTCAGAATGTGTCTGCCCTTGCACATTTTTTCCACACAGTAAATCAAAAAAACAGGGGGCGTAGCATGAGATTCCCTAATAAAAGCGTTGGTGTCCGGAGCGTTCATGGAATTACTTGTTTGTTATGCAGAACGAAACTTTTCAAGAGTTGCTAGGCTGCACAAATCAATGTGTTTGTTAGGCGTGGTTGGCTTGATATGTCCCTACAAAAGCAATGTAGATATGGAAATGTAATCAAGGCAAATTCAATGTACAGAGATGTCTTTACTGGATCTAACTTTGCCATAGATGTCTTTACAATAAGGTTTAAGCATCAGTGCGATTCCAAGTGTATGAGTGACTGTAGCATGTAGAAACAATCCAAGCCGTTTGATATTTGAAGAAATAGGTGTATTCGATATAAAGGAAGCCGACACCAAGAAGTGCAGCCAGGCAGTGTGAGGGATCAGCAGCAACTGTCCCAGCAGAACCCAGAGACCTTCTAGAAGTGGAACATACATTAGAATAACAACACATTTAGAATGTAGATATGTGGAACATAAGAACATTAGAATGTATAATGCTACAAGTTAAATAAGAACATCATGTATAACGTCGTCCCTCTTTCCTACACATGAACACAAAAATAAAATAATTTATTCACAAGTCATAAACAGCTAGTTTTTATGGACAATCTGATGTTACAACTACCACAGGTCCTCCCACCCCATGTGTCATCAACAAATTCTTGAACTTCCCCAATCGTAGGTTCTCCCAACAAAGTAGGTCTTAAAGATGGTGAGATAGAAATGGGAATTGAGCTGGACGATGAAGACTCCTCAGAGACATTCCTTTTCATTAATGAAATGTTGGAACGAGAGGAAAGTGGAAGATTGTGTGAAAAGGCAGGAACGTTTTCTTTGAATGGAACAGGAGCAGCTCATAGAGTAAAACTTGTCTCCAAATTCTTACCATCATCTTTCATAACATTTTCATAATACCTCTGCCTTTGATTTTGCTCACTGATTTCTGCTTGACCATCAAAAATAGGTACAACTTGACTTTCGTTAACCACCATTTTTCATATGGAAGAACAGACGTTTTGGAGACCTCTGCTATTCTAAATGTAGGAGAAAATATGGATTCTCCCTTAACAACTTTTGTTGGTTACCTAATAAGAGCACAATGTCCTACGTCAAAATCTAGACATTTAACTAGACATTTAACTTTCTTATTATTATCAAAATACATTTTACTTTTTTTCTCTATTTCTTATCGTTCAAACCCAAATCAGCTGAGTTGTGTGAGACTGAAGGACTTAACTAATAAGGATGAGGAGATATGTTAGGATTACTGCCTCTCAACAATTTAAAAAGGGTAACTCAGTGGAGAAGTGTGGCTCACTGGTTAGAGGAGGCAGACCTGGAAGCAGAGGTCAGCCCGGGACCAGGGTTCAATTCCCAGCTCGGCGGGGTCTTGAGTCCTAAAATGTCCATGGACTCGACAATTCTCGCTCCGGTGCCTACTCGATTCATGGGTTCACACTCTGCGACTCTGGGCAATAGCTTGCTTAATCTCCACAACGGCCCCTCGCGGCGGGATGCCTGGCTTTCACCTTGTGGATACCCTGCCGGGGTTATCTCACAGGGGAATACCAGGACGGGTTCCCTAAGCAAGCGCTTAGAAACCGCTTGATGATTTGCGCTATATAAATTCCTGTACATTTACATAGTAAAATAAGAATACATTTTTATCCACACATAAGCCAGCAGACAAACGTGTTTGCATCCCCTC
This sequence comes from Lissotriton helveticus, assembly GCF_964261635.1. Taxonomy (NCBI): domain Eukaryota; kingdom Metazoa; phylum Chordata; class Amphibia; order Caudata; family Salamandridae; genus Lissotriton; species Lissotriton helveticus. The sequence continues at coordinate 952,864,852 of NC_136059.1, read as the reverse complement.
TTTCAGGATACGATTAGTCCTCTCAACTAGGCTATTAGAGGGTGGACTATATAGCGCTAGATGAAGAAGATTTGTAGTACGTGAGGCCAAAAAATCATGCATCTCATGAGAAGAAAAGTGTGCTCTATTATCAGTCATAATATCTTTTGGTGGACCTTCCACCATGAAAACAATTTCGAACAACCCTAATGCATTTTTAGTGGAGGCAGAATGAACAAAGCCATAATTAATCCATTTAGAATAGTAATTCACCATCACAACCAAAAATCTAATCTCTCTGGGCAGTAAATAAAAAGGATCTAGAGCCACTTTCCTCCAACGCCCCTCAAGAAGAGGTACAGGACATAAAGGTCCATCTTGTACCTACCAGTGCTGTTCTGAGAGTAAGAACTCCGGGCACGCATCACTAATTTACACACTTCAGCTTCCATATGAGGCCACCAGTAAAATTGATGCAATGTTTTACATATACATAAAACACCCAAGTGCTCACTGTGAGCAAGTTATCCTAATAAAATTCAATTTTGACGCATAAGTTTAGAGGCTACCTGCGTATATGCTCAAAGATTACTAGTAAAAAACCTGTCACAAGGCCAGCCATCCCTGACATATTTCATCACTTGTTCAGCAGCATTAAGCCAACTTGATTCAGTGAACATCTTATTGCAGACACTCACTGCATCAACAAGGATCACAACACACTGCTGATCATTATCGTCTACATCATCCCAACAATTTTCTTTGAGAGGCATTCTGGAGAGATAGTAAGTTCTGAACATACCTTACTGTTAAGTCATACTCCTGGAGTTTAGATACAAGTCTGATTAACCAAGCATGTGCATTATCATTTCCATTGCTACTTAACAAATAAACCAAAGGTTTATGATCAGTAAAAATATCAAAACTTGTTCCCCAAACATAAGATTTACATTTCTGAACAGTCCATACACATGCTAGTGCCCCTCTCTCTCTACGGTGCAAAAGCCACCGAACACTCTTTCCCATTCACTATCTGGCCCAAAGCCACCCCAAACCATACATGCTGGCATCAACACTAATGACACTCCTACTTCCAGTTACAAATGGCTGCAAGGCAGGAACTTGAATGCCTAGTTTCTTAACATCATTGAACACACTGTCAACATAGGATGACCAATCCATTTTGATGCCTTTCTTGAGAAGAGCTCTCAAAGGTTGTGCACCCATAGTATACCCAGGTACAAAACTGGCATAGTATTCACATAAACCTACAAATGAGTGTAGTGTATCTTTGTCTGAAGGTGAAAGAGTTTTCTGTATAGCTTCAAGATTGCTAAATTTTGGATGAATCTCCTCTAATAATATGGTGCGCCCCAAATAATCCACTTCTGTGGTAAAATGTTTACACTTTTCAAGCCTGACTGTCATCTCTTTGTCTTTGAGAATGTTCAAGAATATTTAAGAGTTGTTCAGGATCTCAGTATAAATCACAATATCCTCCTGAAACATGTGAGCGGTTGGCACATTACTAAATAAAACAGCCATCATTTTCTGAAAAACAGTTGCCCCTGATGCAAGTCTAAAAGCTAAACGTAATACTTCTACAACAAAGGTGGTGAGAGTTTTGAGAAATGTTGAGAATTTTTAAAAAGTCATATCTGGTGGTATGCCGAATATAAGTCAATGATGGAGAAATATTTAGTCTTTCCAAGATTTGCAAATATTTCTTGGCTGTGGGGTAAAGGATGACAATCCACCACAATGTTCCTATTAACAGTATGTAAGTCAATTCACAAATGCAAATCTCCTGAACATTTGCGCACTAAGACAATAGCTGGCACCCATTCTGGTTCGTTCAATTATGCCATCAGCACATAAATTGTCTAACAACACTTTAAAATCATCCAGAGCACTTAATGCTACAGGCCTAACTTTATGAAACACTGGAATGGCAGCAACCTTAAGTTTAATATCATGAACAAACCCCTTAACCATGCCCATTCTTTTATTGAAAACTTCGTAAAATTCTGTGACCATTTTGTTGACCAAATTTTCATCAAGATTAATTGTGAAAACAGGAAGGTATCCCAACACAATAGAATTATCATAACCTGGTGTTAAATAGAGACCCAACCTTTCTCGGTCCATCCGCCCAATTATGTCTCTTCCTTTAACAGTTACGTACATTTTGGTTTCAATTTTTCTTCATAAACACTTAAGAGAACTTGGCTTTTGGGTTTTCAGCAACGCACTGTAACTTTTTTCCTTCCGGACAAAGTTTAAAATATGTTGTGTCAGCAATGATTGTTTCCAGTGCCTTGAGACCCTTACGGATGAGTAGCCCCGCTCTATAAACCCTGATTGATATAAGAACACCTGAATCAGCCATTACCTTAATATTAATACCCCCCGTGATTACATCTTATAAAGGAACTTTGATTTTCCTATTAACTGTTTCTGAAACATTCACACCAAAATCAATTATTAGCACATCATCACTCAACCTGCTCTCACACTCATTAATGTACTACTAATCTTTGTGTCGCTCCTGTTAGTGCTACAGACAGACTGGAAATGACATATTCCTTGCAAACCTTAATTTTTTTTCGCCTATAGCAGGACATGTTGTGCTGGTCCCAAGGTGCCCTCTAGAATCACACCTATGACAATTAGTCAAATTGGAATTCCTTTGATTTTTACTCGTAGTGCTGAACATACTCACAGCCTCTACATCACCCACATAACTCACAAGTAAGAGACCTTCACGAGCAGATAACACTTTGCCTAAAACCATTGATCTTTCAATGATCTTTGCAATGTCAATTGGTTAATTCAAAGTGGGATTTCTAAATGTGAGGAGACGTTTTTGAATCTTTTTAGAGACACAATTATAAACAAATTGATCTCTAATATATATACCTCTAGAATTTTCAAAATTGCAAGTCAAAGCTACAATACGTAATGCTGTAACGTATTCTTCAACACTTTCATCACTTGTTTCCTCTTAAAATTACGTTCTCATTCTTTCTTTGGCTCCTGTATAAACATCCCAGACACAAAATGTGTCTTGTGGGACCTCAGCTTCCGTAGGTTATCGTTATGTGTCCAGCTTGACTGAGTTGACTGAACAACAGTATGGTAGTTTTCCTTGGAGTGTCAAATTTAGTAGCATCAATGGTCCCCAAATGATTTTCAAATATGCGCAACCTTTCTTACCACTTTATATCTGGTTTCCCTGACAGTTGTAAAAAGGGAGGTAGTTGCAGTCCATTGTGATTAGAGGCCATTACAATGAGAGGTATATTGACGAAATAATAGATGTCCAAAAGACTTGAGAAAAGCTATGGCATAAGGCAGTAGGAAGATGCGATTACCTTTCTGCAAAAACTGCTTTCTTTGAAAGGAAAGTAATAAAATACTAGGAGTGCAAAACAAGGAGACAATGTTACTGTTAAACTTCACAAGTAATAAATATCCATAGAATATAATAAGAAAAGGTATAAACTAAACCAGACTGTCCGGTCGAGTACGTTGTTTTCAATCAGTGTAGCCAAACAATACAATAAAACTGTCCCAAACAAAAATGTCCGCCAGTGGTATCTAGACATTGCATGTATAATATAATGGAAACTGTCCAAAATAAAGATGGCTGCCAGCATGTGATATCACAATCTGTTCTGCTGCTTCATGGGACGCGAGTAAGACAGAAGCAGATAGCACTCAGTGGGGAAAGCACAAGCTTCCCCTGGTAAGAAAGCAGGTAGAAACTGCAAGTGCGAGCAAATAAGATGCTTTTTAGCTGCTTGAAACGTTTGCTCCATAAGTGCATAAGTCCAGCACTACTCTTTTTATGTCTGCCTAAAGAAATTCTCACCAATACAGGGTAAAATAGGCGAGGTAGCACTCTCTGCTGAGTCCACACTCAGGGAAAAGCTGAAGTAGTAAAGACGTAAGTATTCCCAGGGTCCATCCATCAGCAGCGTCTGCCAGTGGGCTCCTCAAAACAGCTCGACGCTAAATTGTAGCATGTAGAAACAATTACAAGCTGTTGAGTATTAGAAGAAATAGGTTTATTCAATATAAAGGAAGCCCACGACAAGAAGAGCTTCCAGTCAGTCTGAGGGATCAGCAGTAAGTGTCCCAGCAGAACCCAAACACCTTCTAGAAGTGGAACATACACATTTAGAATGTAGCATGTGGAACATAAGAATATTAGAATGCAGAATTTTACAAGTGGAATAAGAACAGCACATAACAGTGATATAGGTATACTGGTTGCAAATATAAATTCATTAGTGTAAAAAGGTATAGGCATCAGGCCTCGTGCTGGGGCCTGTTCACAAAGGCATTTTGGAGTACATAAAGTAGTGCTCTGGTAGTACTTTTTAAAATACTCTTGCAGGCCTTTGTGAATTAGCTCCAAAATATCTAAAATAACAATAAAATGGGAATATTTGAGGAATGTATACTTGATGGAAGTGATATGAATGAAAGTGTGATATCAGCTATGGCAAGTGAGCTGCCATTATAACAGTATCAGTGCTCGCTAAGAACTGACGCAAGGGCATACAGTCAGTATGCAGAACAAAGGATCACCTCACAAGAGAGTCTTAAAATGCCCAACATTTCAAGTGAAGGTTAGGGTCTATTGCTAAATCATGGAAAATTACCATCATTCTTACTGCTGTAATCTGTTAGACTCGAACACTAAGGTGAGTTTGGCATCTTCATCCAATTAAATCAGAATGGAACCAAGGCCATACACACATTACAGCATTAGCAATATAAGCGTGTTAGGCCTCACAGGGAGTATAGAAAGGGATATATAAATACCAGTACCCTACCACACCATAGATGACAGGGTCGGATCAACAGATAAAAAACTCATGCTTCTAACAATCTGATTTTACAACCTAACAGTGTTGTTGCTTGTGATTGCTTCAACAGAACTTCACTCTCTACTGGAGTAGCTCCCTGCATACTTCTGTTTTAATGGAAAAGGAAGCTTATAAGCTTGCATGATACTTACAAATGCCCAAAAAGAATCAAACTGATAACTGTCACCTGTTGGCCTTGGTTCAGACATAATATCTTCTTTTGATATTATATGTTCTAAATACATACAACTCAGGAAAACACAGTAACCTTACACATCACTGCTCTTAGTGATGTTCCTCACCATGCACACAGGGTTGTGGAGCCCTTTCACACTATCCCCTTGTAACTTGTCATCCTTTAATGCTATTACACCACCCACACTCCTAAACAGTGTTTTGGATTATTACTGCACACATAGCTCCAAGCTTATGCAAAAGCATTGTATTCAAATGAAAGCAAAAAAGATAGAATATATAGGAAATAGTAAACATTAGATATATAAAACTGATTTAAAGTAAAAGTGGTATGTCATTCGATGTCTGTTAAATCTAGTGCTGTTGGAAGCACAATGTTTTCAGTGGATCAATGAGACAGTACCGGTCGGCTTGTTCCATAAGGATACAACTCATCCAGAATTGAAATGCATAGCTGATATATTAGATGACAACACATAGATTCATGAAATGTAAGTCCAAATGGCAATCGAAGGAAGTATGCAGCGTTGCACTTTGAGTAAAAATACACTCATTTATCTGGAGTATAACTGACCAAGACATATTATGCGACATTAACTGCATATAATATATAGATATATATTGCACTTTCTACCATTAGTATGGTCTTCTAGCACCATGAGCAGTTTATTCACTTTCTAAAGGATTCGAAGATTCCCACCAGAGAGTTGAGTCTGATGTAAATGGTGATGATGTGGTAATGGTATTGTATTCTAAGATGAATGTACTATTGTTTATGCATCTTTCAGGTCAATAGACACAACTACCTCCTGGGGCTGATGAAGAGCAATGGAGGCAGGTGTGTGTGTGTGTGTGTGTGTGTGTTATTCCCATGGTCCTTTTACACTGCAGGGCTCTTAAAAACAGTATAAGTGTCAATAAAAAGGGGGTGGCGGAGAACAGTGGAAGGGTAAGTGAATAGTAACCTATAAGTTGTGGTGAATATTTGTTAGCAAGGAGTGGAGTAGTGCATATTATAGTTAATACCGATCTAAATATAGGGTTGATGTTCTTCTCGGATCAGCAAAGATGGGGTTTATGAGAAGTGTGTCAAAGTTTCCATAGTTAATGCTTGATCTGATGATGAAATTACTGAATGTGATTTACAAGGAGAAAGATGACTCAGTTGTTAGAAAAATCGTTTTTAGGGGTTGGGGGAGGGTCCACCCAGGTATGATTTAAAAGGTATGCAGAGAGCTAAAAGAAAATCACTTCTGTGACATCACACGATGTGGAAAAAAGGAAAACAGAGATTGATATACTTCTCCATACAGGTATTTGTGAGGTCCCCCCAAAAAAGTAGTATAAGAACGTGGGAAGAGTATGTAACCTCGAAGCTGGTGAACCGAGTTCGAGTCTCGACCACGATGCTCAACATCCTGTGATTCTGGACAAATAACTTAATCTCCCCGTGCCTAACAAAAACATGAATGTGTTCTTCTGTAACCAAGCTGGTGCTACGTAAAGCGCTCTGATACCTGATGTCTCGGGTCTAGTTTGCGCTATGTAAAACTCTAAACGAAAACATAGGAAGTCCCTGGCAAGATTTTTATGAGTTCTGCCCAGATGTAAATTAACATAGAGAGATAAGGAGTTCCCATTGATTATTTGCGAGAGGTATGATTGTGTTGTAGCATCTCAAACATAATCATATATGTAAAAGATTGACTAGGGGGAAGACTGCTAGCAAGGCCTGCATTGTTAGACGGTCAAAGAAAAGTAGCAAGATAGCATCCATATTTCTTCAATTAAGGTACTTTACAATCTCTGGACTGGTGGGTGGAATGAAACTTCTGTTGCATAGGGGCAGTTAGAAACATAAATGCTCAAGCTGTGAGAGAAAGCAAAAAGCAAAATACTATCTTTTAGACTCTCTCAAAATTGGTGCAAGAACGTGAGCTAAAAACTCTCTTGGGACTGGCCAGATAAGAGAGAGTATGAACAGTGGACTGCTTTAAAGAAGGCATGCATGTTTGAACTTGTAAGCAATATTTGCTGTATGTGCGTCACCATTAAATTGCTCACATGCCACAGTTCCTAAATAAATGCCAGTATCAACTATTTCACTGATTAAACCTTTCACAAAATCAGACTTGGAATTCATCTAGATGAGCCCAGTGGTTTCATTTATAATATTAATTATTGGTTGAAAATATTTAACAATACTGCATAGAAAGAAATGGCAGCAATCAGCAGGTCAAGATACTCTCCTTTCTGTCATCAGTAAGCATTCTTTGAAAGCATGTTTGCCAGAAAATGCATAAAAGGAGAGCAGTAGTGGAGATATCATATCTGATGTTTGTCTGATAAAATATCACAGATAAACTGTGTGGCGAGAATATCTTGTCAAAAATATTGAGGATCAAAATCTTCGTACATTGAAGATATATATATCGCCAAGGTACATATATGTGGAGTTATATAGCTTACTCACAGAAACGATATTTTGCCCTCAATATTCTTGCCACAATATTTTGTCCACACAATATGTTTAAGTCAATATTTTGTCCTAAGATCTATCTGCTTTAACTTGTGAAAGGGCCAGAGGGACGCAGTGGGAATACACTTATCACTCCTTTTAATTTGAAGGAGTTGGACATTTCGGAGTCAATTGACAATGCCATTTCTGAGTAATTAAAGTAGTACTCCTGAAGTACATTTCACATACTCATGAATCACTTTGTGAATTAGCCAATTTGTTCCCAGCCAAATCAGGAATGGGCCTTAATATTTGTGGCATTCAATGTTTTACATTGTCAGCACGTTTTTCATTATTCTGTCGCATGTGCATTAGTCTGTCACCTGAGCTGTTTGTGCTTATATCCTATGTACCTTTATACATAATGTGACATTCTCTGACAACAGCACCACTTCTGCTGGCCACATACCACCACATCAGCTCTGTGTGGCGATCTCAAAAATGGATCTCCAAGGCAATCGCCTTTGACACTTATTGACAATGATGTTTTCCTTCGCTTTCTGAGGAGGATAAAAAAGCTATTGTGTGTGTCAAAGTAATGGGAACATGTTAATCACAATGAGTAAGTGTCTGTGAGACAAATTTACAGAACCCATGTCCACGCTGTAGAACAGACTGCTTTTAAGTGCGGACTTAGTATAATCACATCAACTTGCTTTTAGCAATAAAACCACTTCATATTGGGGGTCCAGGCCCAAGAACACCTGCCCTCTTCTGGTGAGTCAGGTGTAGGTGAAGACTAGCGCTTTCTCTTATTGAGAAAGCAGACAGGAAATTCTGGCTGACTCACTGACTAGTGAATGCACTGAAAATAGGGGTGAATGGGTGCTGCAGCCACCTCAAAATAACTATGCTGGAGTTTAGAAGGTAAATGAGCAATAAAGATGCCTTTAAATTTTGATTCTATCTTGTCACATTTGCTGTGCTTTCAAAAACAGAGGTCAAATGTCAGACCACGGTTTCTGACAAATTGCTGCTTATTCTTTGAACATGGAGATTGGTGTTTACTTTTCTTTCTCTGACTGCAAAGTGAGTGGATTTTTTAAAGTGCACTGTGTGACAATCTTGCTGGTGTTGTGGGAGCTTGAAAGGAAAGGATCCAGAGTGTCATTCTTTTCTAAAACACAACATTTAAATGCCTGTAAATTAATTGTACGAATATTTCAAAATATATCAGTAGTTAGGAAAGCACAAATGAAGCACAGTTGTAATTCTGAAGTGTGATGGAATAAAAGATTTTAACAGGATCAAAACAAAACAAGACACTTTAATAGGCTATGCACAAATTCTAAATATTTGCTGAAACCAGTTTTCAACACATTATCATTTAATCAATAAAAATGAATGTCTGTAAATTTAGTGGCCATTGCAATGGGAAATGTGTTGTCTGTAAATACCAGTGTCCTCTCACACAAAACTTTAGAAATATATTTGCAACAGTGTGCTCAAAAATGCATCACCAGCTACATACTACATCCTTACCACGCTTTGGCTGAATTGAATGAGCATGGCTCATCTGTGTCACCAATGTGACACTTGGATTTTTCACAGTCCCTATGAGTTCAGTGATAAAATATTGATGGCAGCACCCCCATGCAGAAAATTGTTTCAGCATCACTGCTGATTAGGTGAATGCATACGTTTGGGTAGCACTCTACACTTCATATAGGGCCTATAGATGCTGAAGCCACGCCATCCTGAAAACTACTTTATCCAGTGACTAATGGAGATTGGGACTACAGATGCAACGCTGAAGTAATTTAAATAATTTCTGTCACACATACACTCAACATGCTTGCAAGCACCTAAAAAAGGACTCTTTTTTTAATCTCACATCCCAAGGTATATCAGTAATCTTTTTTCAAAAGTAGTGCAAAAACGAGGTTATAAAATATTTTGCTTTAAAAAATATATAATAATGTGTCAGCAGTAGTATGTAAGGGAAGAGGTGGGGATGAAGTAACAAGGTGAGCGGGTGGAGAGTCAACAAAGTGGGTGAGGAGAGAAGCAACACAAGGGAGAGAACATGGGGCAAAGGGAGAAAAACACAGAGGAAACTGCAATGTGGCGCAGAGGAGGAGAAGCACATGGGCAAGCAAGAGCAGCACAAGTGTGGGTGGGGGAGAGAAGCACATGGCAGAGAGAGCGTCGGGGGGGAAAAGCATACAAGGCAGACAGCTGGAATACACATGCATGCTCAAGGAGAATGTAAAGAAAAAGGAACAAGCATTTGCAATGCAATAGGTCTCGCATTCGTGAGAGTTTAAGCTATTGGCATTGTAAATGACAATGCCCTTTATTTATCTGTTTTGATAATTAACACGTAAATAAAAGGCATTGTCATTTACAATGTCAAAAGCTCAAACTCTTGTAAGACATTCAGAAATACATAACTGAATATTGTATTATGTTAAGACTTTCACATTTGCGCTCAAATATCCCAACAACTCTCACACGACAGCGCCCCACACGCCCAATGCGTTCCACTTCAAGTGATGAAAAGACTGCACAAAACATGCAAATGCAAAACAAAGAAAGAATGTTACAACTCCCATCAACACGTTATTGTTTAATAGCATAGAAACAAGACAGGCAACATTCAGTGACAGACATGTTAGCCATTGCATGTTTTCAACCCCAGAGCGCTGTAATCAACAGTGCAACCTCTACTCAAACTTTAGTCCCAGGAAGGATGAAAGGTGGAGTTAGCCCTCCTATGATTTGAGCCCATGCCACACAAGGAGCACACGTCACCAACAGCTGCCCAACTCACTGAGCCATCCTGCCAGCTAGGAGAATGCCAGCAGGTCCGAAGTAGAGTGTCTCCAAGCCCCACAAACCTTTCAGTAGCACCAACAATCTCCCGGGCAGTGTTGCAGTGTTGCAGCAAGAGACTTGGCGCCCCCCGACTGACCTACATTAAACACCCCGGACTTCAGAGGCACCCGCCTCTCAGCACTTCTACACACTCGAGCGACCGGGGTGTGGGACGAAGAAAAGAGTAAACAGGAGTTCAAAAACGTTCCACTAAAGTGCAAACTCTGGAAGCGTGCACACCCCAATCACGTACAACAATAAGTCAACACTTGGCAGCGGTCCTGTATGACTTCATGACCTCGGGTTGGGGAGTGGCTGAAGTGGCCGAGAAGTTTGTTTTGGTAAAAATGGAGCGGTGAGGGATGCAGCAGGAGAAGGAGCCAGAAAACAGAGGTAAATTATACAAATAAACAAAGTTTGTGCAGTTAAAGTATGCCAGACACGCTACATTACTTTAAGACATTAAAAAAATTAGCATCAGCAACGAGGGCAGACACGAGCAGAAAAAAAAAAGCTAAACTGCAGGTAAGGGAATCTCATAAAACTAAAAGCAAACTGCGGATGAAAAATGTTGTGATTACCAACACCCCCTAAGTTTCATGCAAGGAAGCCCTTTGAAATAAATCTCTGCCCTGGTGAACGAGGCAGGAAGACAGGCAAACACGGAGGAGACGTGGAGCCACTTCCTTTGGGCAGGACTTCCGTCTTCTGAAGTCCCGCGCACGCGCCCACAAAGTACCTGAGAGCGGGGCTCCCATGCCCGAGGGAGAGCCCCGACTACCGAAGTCCCGAATGGCGGTAAGTGGGGCTTAGTTCTAGGCGGGAGGGGGGTGCGCTTGTGTGTGTGTGTGTGTGTATGTGTGCGATGGCGGCAGCGGCGGCGGGGGGTCTTTGTATGTGTGCGTGCGTGTGTGTAGGTGTGCTGGTGTGTGTGTGGGGGGGTCTCTGTGTGTGCGTGTAGGTGCACTAGTGTGTGTGTAGGTGCGGCGGCGATGGGGGGTGTGTGTGTGTGTGCCTGTGTATGCGTGTGGCTGTGTATGCGTGTGGCTGTGATGTGCGCATGCGTGAGTGTGGGTGCGCGTGCACGCAGTGTAATCCAGCCGAAGAGAAGCGCGTGGCAGTTCCTTGTCCTTCATTCCCCCGAGTCAGCTAGCTATAAGTCTCCACCTGGACGCATCCTTCGGATGCGAATTCCAGGCTCGACCTAAAAAGTAGTTCCCTGGAAGTTGAGGAAGCATAGATCCAGCCAATCAAAGAGATGGGTAAAGAAGTAATGTTCCATGGGAGGAACAAACACAAGGTTGGCAAAAAACCTATCACATAAGTAGCAGCCAAATGAGAGTTGGTGACAGGAAGGCTGGTGGCAGGAGCACACAATACAAAGGCAGTACTTAAAACCTTAGCTGTTAGGCGGAGAAGGCAAACACTCTCTACCTCTATAAAATGTGTCTTTTCACAATTACCATCAACACTGTAATAAGTGAGTTTACAACCTTAGTGGGATTCAGAAAAAAGAAAATACCCATCTAAATCTATGACAATCATAAATCAGTGTGTGTATGCATAACACTAATCTATTACATTTTCTGTTATAAGAAAATCTGTTCACTCACCTCAACTTTTGTTTTCATTGTTTTTCACAATAAGGAAAATATATTCCAAGTGAGGAAACCTCTTAAGCATTCTGTACATTTTGATTTATTTGGGGAAACATTTGTACCTCCACACAGAAAATATTTTGACCTTTTTTGCAGTAAATTTAGTTGTGTAAATAGGATCAAAATAAGTAATTAAACATCCACAAAATTATGACCTGTCATCACTTTGCCCCTTCCCTTGAAGACACATGTTCCAATGCCTAACCCTAAGAGTACCCCAGTAGAAAGTCCATGATCCTAGCAGATTTTCTGTCACAAGTGAAATTTACATTTGTAAAATTTGCTTTCATGCATGCAATTTAAAATCATTTTACATCCCTGCTTGTGTCCTAGCAATTTTGTTAGCAGTTAGAAAGTTTTATAGCATGCTAGATTTTGTTTAAATTCCCAGGAATGGTTTCTTTCTGGCGATTTTAAACTTGTCACTCCCCGAACCCCTCCTTGCTTGTCCTAATAAGAACCTGGCAAATCCCAGGGCTCTTGTAGTGCTTCGGTGCAGGGCAGGCCAAACAGGGTCTCCTGTGAAGCAGCCTGCAGAGGGGACCTGGGAGCCTGTCCATCTCCCCACTTAAATGAACTCACTTATTGAGCCCCAGTGCTTGTGCTGCTGACCCCACACAGTGCCTTGGCTCACGAGACAGAGAGTCTGCGGCTTGGAATAGAATGGCTTTGTTTCCACCAAGCTGGCTACCGTAGAGCTCCTGCTTTTAAACGCCGATCAAGCCCAATTTGCCATTTGTCACATTATGGACCTTTTCCAATGGTAATGACTTCAGATCAACGTGCAGGGCATTTATCAATGGTTTGATGATGCTCTAAATTCTCTGCATCCTTTGCTGATAATCCCCAATGTTACTTGCGGATCTCATTGGCGTTTTTGAGCATACTTTTTGAAGTCTGTAGATTTAGAGTTTTATTCTTTGAGACCAACAATTCCCCGAAGAAAGAAGAGCAGACACACATCACACAACAGCAACAGACACAGTTAAACGCCCACATGAGAAACTCTGAGCTTAGAGCAGAAGCATACTGATGAGCAAATGTCAAGTCAATGCATGCCCAACACCGCTGGCTTTAGTTCTGCAATTTGCTTTACTTTGGTGTAGCAATTAACAAGCTAAAATGGGTTCTCGTGTATTGCATAAAAACAGCCACAGAGAAAAGAGTTGCAAAATAGTTTCAGAGGTTTTGTTACTCGAAGCACGTTGTGGGAAGAGTCTTGAGCACAGGCATGAATTTGTGAGAAAGAAACACTGCTACACAAAGACAGTCTAAATGTGTACCATATTTCCCTCTGTGTTACAAGCAGTGTTAACGCATGCAGGTATTTTCACTCAGGACAAGGCACGAACACATCTGCTGCACAATCGACTACTCGACTACTGGGCAAAGATTTTAAAATTGGGGCAGGCACCTAGATAGAGGCAGCTGCCCCACCTGTCCCACATCAGATTCAGCATCCGAAGTCCAATGTACCTGAGAGAGCGCTAGACAGAAGTGAAAAATTGTAGGGGTGCATCATATGTACAAGTAGTCAGCACCCGCATATGTAAAGGGTTTACTAATCATGTTCAAATGCAATGTAGGGTTGAGAACTGAAGTATTTGATGTTAGAACTACATGCAGAACAAATATTAAGGGTTTTGAAACACTAATGATGCTGTTTAAATAGAACACCATTGTATGTTTAGGTCTGCTTTATTAAAATTCATATTTGCATTTTTTTATATACGCGATTAGCTGCTCGAAGTAGAAAATGTATTTGCTTTAAAGTTGGAGGCCTAAAGAACGGAGAGATTATTCATGTAGAATGTGGGGCCTATAAAACATGTAGAGGTCCAGTCCATGGAAATCGAGTAGGCCTGACTGGAAATGTTTTCTTCGCATTAAATGGTAGAATTATTTTGTAAAAGCGGCCTTTGGCTAAAATTAATCAACGCTAAAGAATGTGTGAGCCGATTCTCATGTATTTCCTTGCAGGTGTATCACCAAGCAGACAGTAGAGTAGAAGGGCCCATTGTGTATGAGTGTTAGGATGCTAGACTCAGACATGGAGGAGTAGCTGAGGAATTTAAAGATACAACTTGAAGCGACGGAGAGTCTGAGACCCAAGGATGTTTTAACAGACAAGGATGGAAGGGTGCCATGATGGAAAATTTGGAAACCAACACCTTCGAGAGGGGCGTACCTGAAGGCGTGTCACCAGTATTGTGGGGTTTTGTATTAGGGACAGCACCCCGAGGGTGGAGGCAGAGCAGATGGGCTGAGGAGCTAGAGAGAGCTGTTGGATAGGCAAAGAGCTTAGCTAGGATTGAGAATTACACCAGACTTAAGAGAAAGTGAGTGAACTTCTTTGGAAGTCACCACGGCTGACACCTTTTGCTAGGATGGGCTATTGTTGAGTAGGGATGTCACTTAGTATAGGGTAGGGATAGGTTAACTTGACTTTTCTTTCCAATGCATACCAGAACTCAAGTTACAGCAATTTTTGTTAGCCTGATGGTTCTGGAACTGATTCTTGTATTATTCATAAGCCGCCTAAGGCTTTTCCGTAGGATTATGTTTGTATTAGTGCCTGTTTATCTTTTGAACCTCGTGTTGAGGTGTTTGTATCTTCAATTGTTTCCATTTCTGTAATAAATCTTCAAACTTGGTTCTTAGTCAGTGGTCCTTTGGGGAAGGTAATTGGGAATTGTTGCAAGTATTGATTATTGGTAAATAGGTTGCCTAATTCACTCTATGACAGGTAAAAAGGTCCAGTCGACCTGTGACGGGATTTTGGAGAATGGTAAGCAGACTCTAGAAAGAAAAATCCCGCCTTTCCAGTTGGTAGCAGAGTAGGATGGTTTATCTTCTGGAGTGAGGGTAATCTAGAAGTAGGTTGAGATTTCCCCGAGGCCCATAGAGAACAAATGAAGAGTGTCCAGAGAGTCACGGACGGGGGATGGCGATCCATGGAAACTGACGGAGAGTGATGGTGCGGCGGAAAGCAGCAGGTCGGAAGAGAGTGAGTATGAAAAGGGTCATGCGTTGTTAAGATTGCGGTTATGTCGTGTTGTTGTGTTGTGTTGTCTTGCGGAGTTGAATGCCTGTAGTGTGAAAGGAAATCAGGTTGTGAGCGCGCGCAACCGGAGAAAATCTTAAGCTCAGAGGAGAGTTTAAGTGGTTCGGGTGTATCGAACACCCATAGTAATTGTCGACCATTGTTCAGGGGGTCATGAGGTACCATTGACCGCCCATAAGACCGAGATAGGGGGAATGTGTGTGTGAGTGCGTGGGTAACGGACGCTGGTCGGAAGTTGCCGTGAGTTTGTAACCTATCAGTTGAGGCGATTGTCTAGCCGTTAGCGGGCAGGCAGTTGCCAGTTCAGGTGACAATTACAGTCAGACTGTGGACGTACAGTCAAGGAAGTGGTTGCTTGGTCGGAAGGGACCATTTCCAGTGTATGATTGGGACGCATGCGTGACCGCAAGTCGAGCGGAGAGAGGAGGGGAACTGCTGCGAAACGGAGGCGAGTGACGTCAGAAGGAGCCGCGCTGGGATAGGGCGGTTAGTGAGAAGCCGCGCTGAGATTGGTGGATTGTCATCAGGAAG